>NC_090395.1:67531137-68131137 GCF_036365525.1 Heterodontus francisci | reverse complement strand
AGCATTACACCTCTGAAGGTTGTGGGTTCAAATCCTACTGGTAGCAAACCCTGGCAAAAAATTAAGACTGAAATTTCAGCGCAGTTCTGAGGAAGTGCTGTGCTGTCAGAGGTGCTACCTTTCAGATCAGATATTAAAACAAATGACCACGCAGGTGGACATAGTTATTCCTCAACCAGCATCACTAAAACTTTTTTTTTTTGGTCATTGTCACATGATTGTTTTTGAGACCTTGCTGTGTGCAATTCAGTTGCTGCATTTCCTACATTTTTGCAATAAATTTAAATTTATTCATTCACGGCATGTGGCATCAGTGGCTCGGCCAGCACTTACTGCCTATTCCTAATTGCCCTTGAGAAGGATGTGGTGAGTCACCTTCTTGAACTGCTGCAGTCCGTGTAGTGAAGGTAATCCCACAGAGCTGTAAAGGAGGGAGTTCCAGGATTTTGACCCAGCACTGAAGGAGGAACGGTGATATAGTACCAAGTCAGGATGGTGTGTGCCTTGCAGGGGAACGAGGAGGTGGTGGTGATCCCATGTGCCTGCTGCCCTTGTCCTAGGTGGTAGATACCACCGGTTTGGGAGATGCTGTTGAAGAAGCCTTGATGACTTACTCTAGTGCATCATATGGATAGTACACACTGTAGCCACAGTACGCCAGTGGTGGAGGGAGTGAATGTTTAAGGACAGTCATTGTGGGAAATGGAAAGTACCACTGGTCAAATGCAGAGTAATTTTCTGGGCTTGGGGGTGAGCCACATTAATGGGGCAATGTATAGGAAACTTTCTGCTTCTATTTGATTGGGCTGTGTCCCTGACCTGGCAATGCTTGGTGCTGATAGTGGGTACAAAAAGTGGCAAAGTGCTCTATTCCCACCCCCACCTCTCAACATTTATTATCTCATTCTGCCCAGAGCCCCTTGTAGGCTTACAGGCATCTTTGTAGGTCTACCTGCCAGCCTACTTCCATCAACCCATGCTAAACAAGGGGATATTGCTGCAAAGTGATTCAACGTTCTACTTGCTGTCAATGCTACAGTGATGGTAATTGCATTGACCCCTTCCTCCTCCTGGCTCTCCCCCATTGTCGAAACCTGTCAGCTCTCGTTGAACTCAACAGTTCTTTTAGATATCGGACTATGGGTCTGTGTTGGTAGCACTCAATGCATTTGTGCTGCTTTGTGTCGTTACATGACATGTTTGCAATCTACCTAACTGTGTGCTGGTTATTTTTAACATCTAAATTGGGGGCTTTTTTTCTTTTCAGGAAATGCACTCCATGCCAATTGCTGTTGTAATGTGCTTGACTGTGTTCCAATAATTATGATTGCAATCAACCGCGCAGGCAACCTGATGTTTTTGCAAACTGCAGAGGGTGTCAATGATGCCTCCGGCAGCGATGGAGTCTAACCATCCCGGGCATTCATTTTATTACTGTAATCGCAAACAAAAAATTAATTTTGTAAATCCAACCCAAGGCATGTTTGAAGTTGTAAAGTAGCGTTGCTGTATTCCCAGTGTGCCTGAGCTCTTTAAAACTGATCTCTCCTGGTGTTCTGCGTTCAGATCACACTGCACACAGTCTAAAACAAGTTCCTGCTCTACCTAAGTAGCTCTGATATACAAACTGCAAATTGTAACATTCTTTCCATTTAGCTGATCTTATGCTGGGTTTTTTTTATATAACAGGAGCATTGCAGTTAGCCTCAACTGGGGTTTCAGTGTCCAGTAGCCCCCCACTTTGACTGTGCTTGTGTGCATATTGGTGGATATTGTGGTGCTTCCCATGGTCAAAATTACTGTCTAGGCTCAGACATTAAGAAGTCATGAGTGGAACCATGGCCTGAAGGAATTTGCACTTTTTAGGAAAGAAAGAAAATTGGTGGATGGGGGAAAGAAAGCTATTTCTAACCTGCTTTAAAGCCTGTGTGTTTTTTTTTTATTTGTTCATGGGATGTGGGCATTGCTGGCAAGGCCGGTAATTATTGCCCAATGCTAATTGCCCTTGAGAAAGTGGTGGTGAGCCACCTCCTTGAATCGCTGCAGTCCATGTGGGGTAGGCACACCCACAGTGCTGTTAGGGAGGGAATTCCAGGAATTTGACCCAGCGACAGTGAAAACGGTGATATAGTTCCAAGCCAACATAGCGTGTGATTTGGAGGGGAACTTGCAGGTAGTGCTATTCCCATGCGTCTGCTGCCCTTGTCTTTCTAGATGATAGAGGTGGCGGGTTTGAAAGGTGCTGTCGAAGGAACATAACATAAGAACTAGGAGCAGCAGTAGGCAACTCAGCCCCTCGAGCCTGCTCAGCCATTCAATATGATCACGGCTGATCTCATCTCAGCCTCAACTCCACTTTCCTGCCTGTTCTCCAGAACCCTTCAACACATTACTAATTAAAAGGCTCCTTGGCAAGTTGCTGCAGTACATCTTGTAGATGGTCCACACTGCTGTCACTGTGCACCATGGTGGAGGGCGTGAATGTTTAAGTGGTGGATGGGGTGCCAATCAAGTGGGCTGCTTTGTCCTGGATGGTGTCGAGCTTCTTGAGTGATGTTGGAGCTTCACTCATCCAAGCAAGCGAAGAGTATTCCATCACACTCCTGACTTGTGCCTTGTAGATGTTGGAAAGGATTTGGGGAGTCAGGAGGTGAGCTACTAGTTGCAGAATTCTCAGCCTCTGACCTGCTCTTGTAGCCACAGTATTTCTATAGCTGGTCTAGTTAAGTTTCTGGTCAATGGTAATCCCCAGGATGTTGACTCGCTGTTCTAAACAAGAGAATGAAGACAGGACCCAGTCCCTGGACTCTTGTCTATCAGCCCCATTCTGTGTTCAACTGTAAAGGGTCCATAAATGTGGCTAGTGATGCCCTATCCTCTTTTTTTGCCTTCACCCTCTCCAGTTTGCAGGTATCTCTCTCAGAAAGATCAACCCCACGAACCCTGTGCACGAACCCACTCGGTCACACACCAAACACGACATATACTTCTCATTCTAGTGATCCTGAACAAAAATTACTGTTAAGTTCTGTTGCCGGAGCAACTTGCAGTCACAAATGAGTCCTGAATTACTCCTCCATTGGCTCAAGGAAAAAAGTGGAAGGTCAAAGTTTAGAAATATTTCCCAAAAATAAAGACACCTCCCCATCTTCTCAGGGCGACTGGGGATGGCCAATAAAATGGAGCCTTCCTTGCCAGCGTCGCCAACATCCTGAGCGCAAATATTAATTAAAAATTGTATGCCTCATTGTGTTCCTGAGAGGTGTGAATTAATGCCTTGATTGAGAAACGGTCGTGCTAATCTGGCTGTCGATTGATTCTCTGTAAATGACTGCTTAATATTCTGCACCAGAATATGAGAAATGTTTCACATCACAGAATGGTTAAATGATGGTTTAAGAAGGGGGAAAAAATTGGAAATGTGTACAAGACAGTGAGTAATTGAGTCTGTCCCTGTAAAATAAAACACAAATTGTGTTCACACCACCCACATGAAATATCTGCTGTTTACACCTGTACTCAGCAATCTTTGTCACGTTGCCCATTTCCAAGGAAATCTGGGATACTCAAATAAAAAGAAAGTCTGGTGTTTATATAGCACCTTTCTCTACCTCAAGACACCCCAAAGCACTATACAGCCAATAAAGTATTTTTGAAGTGGACTCACTGTGGTAACATAGGAAATGCGAAAGCCAGTTTGCACACAGCAAGATCCCAGAAACTGCAATGTGATGATGACCTGATAATCTGTCTTAGTGATGTTGGTTGAGGTATAAATCTTGGCCAGAACACTGTGGAGAACACCCCTGCTCTTCTTTGTATTGTACCATGGAATCTTTTACGTCTACCCAAGAGGGCAGAGCTTAAAATGTCATCTGAAAGACAGCACCTCTGACACTGCAGCACTCCCTCAGCCTGGAATTTATGCTCAACTCTCTGAATGGGCTCACAAACTTCCGATGCAACAACATATATTTATAGCACCTTTAATGTCGTAAAATGTTCCAAGGCGCTTCACAGGAGTGTTATAATACAAAATTGGACACCAAGCCACATGAGATATTAGAACAGATGGTCAAAAGCTTGATCAAAGAGGTAGGTTTTTAGAAACATTTTAAATTAGAGAGGGAGAGAGGTTTAGGGATGAAACTCTGGAACTTAGTGCTCAGGCAGCTGAAAATATGGCTACCAATGATGAAGTGATAAAAATCGGAAATGCACACGAGGCCAGAATTGGAGGAGCGCAGAGATTTCGGAGGGTTGTTGAGCTGGTGGAGGTTACAGAGATGGGAATGAGCAAGGGATTTGAAAAAGACGATGAGAATTATAAAATGAAGGCATCGTAGGTCAGCGAACACAAGGGTGATGAGTGAATGGGACTCGTTGTGAGATAGGATGTGAGGAGCAGAGCTTTGGATGAGCTCCAGTTTATGAAGGCCAGCCAGGAGAGCATTGGAATAGTTAAGTCTAAAGGCAGAAAAGGCATGGATTCAGAGGCAAGAGTGGTACCGACTGAGCCACAGCTGACAGTAACCCCGTAGACCAGCCTCAAAGTGTGACACAAAAAGGAATCAAATGTGAGAGACAAACAGGGACCTCAGGGTCATTTCCCCTACTCTATTACAGTGCTAGGTCCTTCAGAAAGAGCCAAGCCCTCACACTACCACCACACAATCATGTTGATTGATACATTCCCCATGCTCCCCTCATCAATCTACCAGAGATGCCATGGATGCCCACCACTAGCCCGTTGACATATGCAGTGCCACCCGTCGGGAAAACATAGCTCTCATTCAAGCAACAACAACTTGTATTTATATACCACCTTTAATGCGTCTCAAGGCATTTCACATTAGCATTGTCAAACAAAATTTGACACAGAGCCACACAAGGAGATATTATAGTAGGTGATCAAAAACTTGGTCAAAGTGGCAGATTTTAATGGGTGTCTTAAAGAGGAAAGAGAGATAGACATTTAGGAAGTGAATTCCAGATATAAAGAAGATATATTGGCTGCTGAAGACATGGCCGCCAATGGTGAAGCCATTAAAATTGGGGATGCAAAAGAGGCCAGAATTGGAGGAGCTCGGAGATCGCGGAGGGTTGTAGGGCTGAAGGAGGTTACAAAGGGTTAGGTCATGGACCAACTTGAAAACAAGGATGAGAATTTTAAAATCGAGGTGTAGGTCAGTGAGCACAAGGGTAATAGGGGAACACAACTTGATATGAATTAGGATACGGGCAGCAGAGTTTTGGATGAGTTTAAGTTTATAGAGGGTGAAAGATGGGTGGCCGGCCAGGTGTCTATTGGGACAAGTCTAGAGGTAACAACAATCTAAAGAGGAAACGTTTCCATGTACTCCATGGTGCATCTGGAAATAATATTCTGATTTTAAAATAAAGGATCACAAGTGTCTGGCACTGAGTTAGAAAGACAGTGATTCAATTGATTGCTCCTTAGAACGTCACAAACTATGAGAATATCAGGTTGAGGTTGAACTTGTCTTGATAAAATACATTGCACTGTCTATTCATTTTAAAAGAGATGGTTTTGGTTTGTTTTACTGTTGCACAGCAGGCATGCTGTGCATGATAGAGACAGTGTGATGCAGATGACAAAGTAATAAAGATGATAATGGTACAGAGGTTTATCTGACTGTTACAATACAGATTTTTAACTTAGAAACACAGACAGTAAAGTTACAAACTTTCACTGCTGCAGTGAAACCACTGGGCCAGAATTTCCCGTAACTGGCCAATGGCCGACACCACCCGTCAGTTAGACTTGTTCTTCACCTGATGAATTTCCATGAGATTTTGCATGGCACCTTTCTGGAAAAGTGAGATGGAAACTGTGCAGTGCCTTCTATAGGGAAACTGGGACCTGAGTGAACAAGGCAAAAAACTGTGTGGCTCCTTCACCAATCAGATTGTTGGATTGTGAACTGAACAGTGCAGAGTCTGAACCAGGCAGTGTAAGTTAGAATAGTGGATCCAATGTCAAATCTGGTAGAGAAAAACAAAATAGAGAGGGAAAGAAAGATTTGATTAGGAGAGGAAAAAAAGAGACAGAAAAAGAATTCTCTCATCTGACAGTGCAGCCCTATCTCAGTACTATACTTGGAGTGTCTGCATAATACCAGGGGCATCTCCAGAGGGACTTAAACCCACACTTGGCTGACTCAGAGGCAAGAGTGCTACCCACTAAGCCACAGCTGACACTGCTGTCTACTTCAAAGGCATCAATTTCTGGCCTGATCGTCAATCGCAATTATACGCCTCCATATGTTTTCAGGATCGGGGTGAAGTGTGTTGTGCCTGGCCTGAGCACAATGCCCACCCTGTGACGCACCAGACCACCCTCCCTGGTCACTTTGGAGTTTGCTGGCAATCATCAATTTGGTGGCTGAAATGCGCCTGGGAGGTTCTGGAGATGGGGTGAGTGGAGTGGTGTCAACAGAGAAATCTGGCAGACAGAGAGAGAGAGCCCAGAGATGAGAACTGTTGGCCCAAGAACCCCATCTGGGATCACTGCCTGAAATCAGCAGAATGAGCCCACTATTTTATTGCATTGATGATGGCTCTCAGCAGTGCTGAGTCTTCTTTGGCCTCCTTGTCTCGAGAGACAATGGGTAAGCGCCTGGAGGTGGTCAGTGGTTTGTGAAGCAGCGCCTGGAGTGGCTATAAAGGCCAATATTAGAGTGACAGACTCTTCCGCAGGTGCTGCAGAAGAAATTGTTTGTCGGGGCTGTTACACAGTTGGCTCTCCCCTTGCGCTTCTGTCTTTTTTCCTGCTAACTGCTAAGTCTCTTCGACTCGCCAGACTTTAGCCCCGCCTTTATGGCTGCCCGCCAGCTCTGGCGATCGCTGGCAACTGACTCCCACGACTTGTGATCAATGTCACAGGATTTCATGTCGCGTTTGCAGACGTCTTTAAAGCGGAGACATGGACAGCCGGTGGGTCTGATACCAGTGGCGAGCTCGCCATACAATGTGTCTTTGGGGATCCTGCCACCTTCCATGCGGCTCACATGGCCAAGCCATCGCAAGCGCCGCTGACTCAGTAGTGTGGATAAGCTGGGGATGTTGGCCGCCTCGAGGACTTCTGTATTGGAGATACGGTCCTGCCACCTGATGCCAAGGCTTCCCCGGAGGCAGCGAAGATGGAATGAATTGAGACGTCACTCTTGGCTGACATACGTTGTCCAGGCCTCGCTGCCATAGAGCAAGGTACTGAGGACACAGGCTTGATACACTCAGACTTTTGTGTTCCGTGTCAGTGCGTCATTTTCCCACACTCTCTTGGCCAGTCTGGACATAGCAGTGGAAGCTTTTCCCGTGCGCTTGTTGATTTCTGCATCAAGAGACATGTTACTGATGATAGTTGACCCCAGGTAGGTGAACTCTTGAACCACTTCCAGAGCGTGGTCGCCGATATTGATGGATGGAGCATTTCTGACGTCCTGTCCCATGATGTTCGTTTTCTTGAGGCTGAGTACACAAGGAACAAGTCAAAACACAGCACATTGCCAGAAGTGTTTAGTTCCTTGCCTTAAAACAAAGAAGGTGAAAGAGATTTAAAAAAAACATTTTGCGCTTGACCCTGCAACCAAGTCATTTTGTTCATGCCACTGGATTTAACTATCGCTAATATAGACGAGCTTTTCAAAGTAAAGCCTAGCAGCCCTCGATTGGGGGATTTCTCAGTAAAGCCTGCAGCAGTAGCGCCACAGTCAGTAATAGCCTTCACACTAAGGACACAACAGTGCACTGGTGGTCAGTGCCTGCACTAGGAGTTGCTGGAAAAATGAATTACCTACAACAAATGGAGGGGGAAAAAATACCAGATGTCAGATATCAGTTCATGATTTATATCGTCGCCTGAACCAATCAATTAGTTTTCAATTTGTAACTCAATCCTGGGTATTTAATGCTCTGTGTAGCAATTGTCTGAAGTCTTCCATTGCAGCCTCAGCTGTAACTCAACTGCAGATGCCTGGGGGCTCTATAAAGTAACCATGTCAACTCCATAATTAGTCTTCAGGCCATAACTCATTCTCAGGTACATACACATTCTATACTACTCTTCAAAAAGTACTTCATTGCCTCTAAAGCCTTTTGGGACAACCTGAGGTTGTTAAAGATGCTGTAAAATACAAATTCTTTCTTTATCTGAAGCCCAAAATTAGTTTGCATCCTGTAACCCACACCTGGAAATCTGTCTTCTATCATTTATACAAGGACAAAAAGACTTGCACTTATATAACACATGTTACTGCTTCAGGATGTCCCAAAGCGCTTCACACTCAATGAAGTATTTTTAAGTACAATTACTTTGTAGGGATACACAACAGCCAATTCACACTTAGCAAGATCCCATAACAGCAATGAAATAATGACCAGGTAATCTGTTTTGCTAAGGGTGGTTGAAGGGTAAATGTTGACCAGTAAAAACTACTTGTCCTTCTTTAAAAGTGCTCTGGGATCTTCTACATCCACCTGAGGGGCGGGGATTTAACATCTCATCTTGAAGGAAGATACCTGCAACAGTGTAGCACTCCCTCAGTACTGCATTGAAGTGTCAGCCAAGATGACGTTTGAAGTCACTGGAGTGGAACTTGAACCCACAACCCCCATATGGCTCACAGGTGAGAATGCAATTAACTGAGTCACTGCTGAAATCTCAAAATTATGCAAAATATCCACACTACTGGATTCTATTTTTGCATGCAACTCAGATCCAGATATCCATTATTCCATATGTAAACCATCTGAACCTCTCAATTATACTCCATCCTGTAACTCACTTCCAGGTATTAATTACTCAATATATAAAGCCTCCTTGTCTTTATGTACCTTGAGACTCTTACCAAAAATCTATCAATCTCAGTCTTAACATTGTCAACGGACCTAGCATCCACAGCCTTTTGGGGAAGAGAGTTCAAGAATGGTAAGTCTACGTATCTTATATTTTAAATCCAACTCCCAGGCATGATAGCCAGGTCGGACATAAATAGTACTAAAGCAAAACACGGCAGCTGCTGGAAATCTGAAATAAAAACAGAAAATGCTGTAAGTCCTCAGCAGGTCTGGCAACATCTGTGGAAAGAGAAAGAGTTAACGTTGTAGGTCGCTGTCCCTGACATAGTGTCGAAGGTGCCATCTTTCAGATGGGACATTAAATCGAGACCCTCCCAGTAAGTAGTTTTCCCTGTTGTCCTTGTCCTGGCCAATATTTATCCTCTGCCAACATCGCTAAAAACTGATAATCTGGCCCATTATCACATTACAGTTCGTGGGACCTTTCCATGCACAAATTGACTATCACATTTCCTACATTACAACAGTGACTACAGATGTGAATCCAGGATGGTGTGTTGCCTCCCTGGTGCCAGGGTTAAGAATGTCACTGAGTGGATGTAGAGCATCCTGAAGGGGGAGGATGAACAGCCATGGTCTACATGGGAACCAACGACATAGGTAGAAAGAAGGACGTGGCCTTGCAGTCAGAATTTAGGGAGCTAGGGAAGAAATTAGCCTGCAGGACCCCAAAAGTAGTAATCTCCGGAATACTCCCAGTGCCACGTGCAAGTGAGTAAAGAAATAGAAGGATAAGACAGATAAATGCGTGGCTGGAAAGATGGTGCAGTAGGCAGGGCTTCAGATTCCTGGGACATTGGAACTGGCTTTGGGGGAGATGGGTACAGGCCATGGGTTGCACCTGAACAGAGTCGGGACTGAGCTCCTTGTGGGACATTTTGCTAGTGCTGTTGGGGAGGGTTTAAACTAGTTTGGCAGGGGATGGGGACCTGAGGGTAGACTCAGTTGGGACAATATCAGAAATGAAAATGGAAGGCAAAAAATTAATGGATGAGTCTGGAAGACAGAGGAAACAAGGGTTAGAAAATAAAAAAAAGAGTTTGGCAGTGCTCAAGGGTATCTATTTCAATGCAAGGAGTATAGCAAATAAAACAGATGAGCTGAGGGCACAGATAGACACGTGGCAGTATGATATCACAGCTATTACAGAAACATGGCTTAAGGAGGGACAGGAATGGCAGTTCAATGTTTCTGGTTACAGGGCTTTCAGATGTGATAGGGAGGGGGATAAGAAAGGAAGGGGAATGGAAATTATGGTCAAGGAAACTATTACAGCTGTGAGGAGGGATGATATGTTGGAAGGTTCATCAAATGAGGCCATATGGATTGAGCTAAGGAACAAAAAAGGGGCAGTCACACTGCTGGGAGTGTACTATAGACCCCCAAACAGTCAGAGGGAGATGGAAGAGCAGATATGTAGGCAAATCTCTGAGAAGTGCAAGAACAATAGGGTTGTAATAGTAGGGAATTTTAACTACCCCAATATTAACTGGGATAGTTTTAGTGTGAAAGGATTTGAGGGAGCAGAATTCTTGAGGTGTATTAGGAGAACTATTTTGCCCATTATGTAGAAAGTCCATCAAGAGAGGGTGCAGTTTTAGACTTAGTTTTAGGAAATGAAGATGGGCAGGTGGAAGGGGTGGCAGTGGGAGAGCATTTTGGTGGTAATGATCATATTTCCATCAGTTTTAAGATAATGATGGAAAAGGACAGAAATAGAACAGGAGTTAGAGTTCTCAAATGGGGCAAGGCCAATTTTACTAAACTGAGGACTGATTTAGTGAAAGTAGACTGGAAATAGCTACTTGAAGGTAAATCAGTGTCAGAACAGTGGGAGGCATTCAAAGGTGAAATTCAAGGGGTTCAGAGTAAACATGTTCCCACAAAGAAAAAGGGTGAGACAACCAAATCTAGAGCCCCATGGATGTCAGGGAAAGGTAAGGCAGAAAAGGAAAACTTATGTCCGACTCTGAAAACTCAATACTACAGAAAGCTGAGAGGAGTATAGAAAGTGGAAGGGTGAAATCAAAAAGGAAATTAGGAAAGCAAAGAGAGGGCATGAAAGAATATTGGAAAGCAAAATCAAGGTGAACCCAAAGATCTTTTATCAATACATTAAGAGTAAGAGGATAACTAAGGATAGAGTAGGGCCCATAAAAGATCAAAAAGGTAACCTATGCGTAGGAGCAAAAGATATTGATATGGTTCTTAATGAATACTTTGTGTCTGTCTTCACAAAAGAGGAGGACAAAGCTGATATTGTAGTTAAGGAGGAAGAGTGAGAAGTATTGGATGTGATAAACATAGGGAGAGAGGAAGTATTAATGGGATTAGCATCCTTGAAAGTTGATAAATCAGCAGGGCCAGATGAAATGTCTCCTAGGCTTTTAAAAGAAGCAAGAGAGGAAATAGCAGAGGGTCTGACCATCATTTTCCAGTCCTCACTGGATACAGGTAAGGTGATAGAGGATTGGAGAACTGCTAACATTGTACCTCTGTTTAAAAAGGGAGCAAAGGGTAGACTGAATAATTACAGGCCAGTCAGTATAACCTCAGTAGTGGGCAAATTATTGGAATCTATTCTGAGAGACAGTATAAACTGTCACTTAGAAAGGCACAGGTTAATCAAGGATAGACAGCATGGATTAGTTAAGGGAAGATCGAATTTTTTGAAGAAATAACAAGGAAGATAGATTAGGATAGTGCAGTTGATATGATCTACATGGATGTTAGCAAGGCTTTTGACAAGGTCCCATAAGACAGACTGGTTAAAAAAAATCCCATGGGAACCAGGGAAATGCAGCAAGGTGGATACAAAATTGGCTCAGTGGCAGGAAACAAAGGGTAATTGTTGACAGCTGTTTTAGCCACTGGAGGGCTGTTTCCAGTGGCATTCCGCAGGGCTCAGTACTGGGTCCCCTGCTTTTTGTGGTATATAACGATTTGGAGATAAATGTAGGGTGCATGATCAAGAAGTTTGCAGACAACGCCAAGATTGCGATGTGCTAGATTGCGAGGAGGATAGCTGGAGGCTGCAGGAAGATATTGATGGTCTGATCAGATGGGCGGAAAAGTGGCAAATGGAATTCAACTTGGAGAAGTGTGAGGTGATGCATTTGGGGAGGTCATACAAGGCAAAGGAATACACAATTAATGGGAAAACACTGAGAAGTGTAAAGGAACTGAGGGACCTTGGAGTAAATGTCCACAGATCCCTGAAGTTAGCAGGACAGGTCGATAAGGTGGTTAAGAAGGCGTATGGAATCCTTTCCTTTATTAATCGAGGTATAGAGTACAGGAGTAGGGAGGTTATGCTCGAACTGCATAACTCATTGGTTAGGCCACAACTTGAGTACTGTGTGCAGTTCTGGTCACCTCATTACAGAAAGGATGTGATTGCACTAGAGAGGGTACAGAGTAGATTTACGAGGATGTTGCTGGGACTGGAAAAATGCAGCTATGAGGAAAGATTGGATAAGCTGGGGTTGTTCTCCTTGGAACAGAGAAGGCTGAGGGGAGATTTGATTGAAATACACAACATTTTGAGGGGCCTGGATAGAGTGGGGGAGTGGAGGTGAAGGGTCTATTCACCTTAGCAGAGAGGTCAGTGATGAAGGGGCATAGATATAAAGTGATTGGTAGAAAGATTAGAGGGGAGATGAGGAAAAACTTTTTCACCCAGAGGGTGATGGTGGTCTGGAACTCACTGCCTGAAAGGGTAGTTGAGGCAGAAACCCTCAACACATTCAAAAGGAGTCTGGATAAGCACCTCAACTGCCATAGCCTGAAGGGCTACGGACCAAATGCTGGAAGGTGGGATTAGAATAGGTCGATTGTTTTCAGCCGGCACAGACATGATGGGCAACGTGCTCCCTTTCTGTGCCTTAAACTTTCTATGATTCTATGACATACTTAATTGGCTGTCATGAACTTTGGGACATCCTGTGGTCATGAAAGGCGCTATATAAATGCAAGACTTTCTTTTGTTTCTATCTCAGTAGTGGGTACTCAATCTTGGCCATGATATTACCCAAGCTTCTCCACTCTCCTCCCCTCCCACCTGATAAAGTCTTTATTCTTGTAAGCACAGGAAGTGTGCACGAGATGTGAAACTTTTAACATATTGGAGATAATAGGCAGATTCTACACTATAGCCCACAAAAGCAAAACTAGACAAGCCCATTCAACCCATAAATCCCAGTTTTTGCGCTGACTGTGTGCAATCCATTTATAACTCATCCGAGCTGCTTGATTAGATTACAACCCAATCAGATTATCTTACACTAGATCAGATCAGATTAGAGAAAATTAGATTACACTACAGCAGTTCCTCAGACTGTTCTGCAAAGATAAATAGATTGTACACAGCATTGATCTGCAAATCACATCTCTCGCGACCTCACTGAAGGCACTTTTTTATGTTTCAAGAGAGGGCCGCCTATGGAGACCTTTGAGTACTACTCAACCTATTTTACTATACATATATGCTGCCACCCTCCTGCTAGAAATTCAATAGAAACATTTTGTTTTTATCTATTCGCATGCTGTGAGTGACACTGGCAAGACCATAGAGTCATAGAGAGATACAGCACCGAAACAGGCCCTTCGGCCCACTGAGTCCGCACCAACCATCAACCACCTATTTATACTAATCCTACATTAATCCCATTTTCCCTCTCACATCCCCACCTTCCCTCAATTCTCCTACCATCTACCTACACTAAGGGCAATTTTTACAATGGCCAATTTACCTATCAACCCACAAGTATTTATTCCCCATCTCTAGTTACCTGAAAAGTTGGCTTGCCTTTTCGTGATCATGTTTACAACTCAGTGGCTTGCTAGAGAAACATTGAGAGTCAACTATGTAATGTAGACTGATATCACGTATAGGTCAAGCCAGGTAGGGGTGGCAGATTTCAATCCCCAAAGAACATCAGTTACGTAGAATCTACAGTACAGATTCGGCCCAACTCTGTGGCGATGTTTATACTGCACTCAACCCTCATTACCTCTTCCTATCCTGTTCCCATATCCCTCTATTCCCTTCTCCCTCATGGATGTTGTGGTTTTGTGACCATTCAGCAGCTTTCTTAATCATTTTCTCTTGGTGCCAGACAAATTTCCAGATTTTTATTGCATTCAATTTCACAAGAGGCCACAGTTGCTAGTCCAGTGCAGCCAAGCCCATGGCCTATGTTTCCAACATCTCAGTCAGCTGCTCTTGGGACCTATGTAAAGTCACGAATGGATGCCATTGAAAGCAGAGTCGGTGTTCTTTATAAAGAAAGAAAGAACGACTTGAATTTAGTGCCTTTCATGACCTCAAAATAACCCAAAGAACTTTACAGAAAATGAAGAAATTTTGAAGTGGAGTCAAAACTGAGAGGTTAAATCTATCTGGAAAGATTGAACAGACTGGGGCTCATATCTCTTGAAAAGAGAAAACTGAAGAGTGACCTGCTAGAGGACCTTAAGATAATGAAAGGGTTTGATAGGGTAAAACTGAACAAAATGTTTCCACTTGTGTTGAGTCCAAACTAGAGGTCATAAAATATGACAGTAAATCCAGTGAAGAATTCAGGAGAAAGTTCTTTACCCAAAGGACGTGGAATTTGCTACCACAGGGAATTGACGTGAATAGCACAGCTGCATTTAAGGGTAAGCTAGACAAATATATGAGGGGGAACGGAATAGAGGATATGTTAAAAGGGTGAGATGAAGAAGGGTTTGTGGAGCATAAACTAGTTAGGCCAAATGGCCCATTTCTGTGTTACATATTCAATCCAATGTAGGAAGCATGGCTGCTAATCTGCACACAGCAATCTTCCACAAATAACGAAGTGATAATGACTGGATAATCAGTTTTAGTAATGTTAGTTGATGGATAAATATTGGCTAGAACTCTCCTGCTCATCTTCAAAATAGCACTACAGGATCAGTTACATCCACCTGAGAGGGCAAATGGAACTTAAGTTTAACAACTCTTAGGAAGGGCAGCGCCTCTGACTGTACAGCACACTCCCACAGTACTGCACTGAAGTGCCTGCCTAGATTTTGTGCTCATGTCTCAGGGAATGGGACTTGAACCCACAGCTTATTAATTCACAGTGAGAGTGCCACCCACTGAACTATGGCTGACATCTGTAACGTACAGACTATTGAAGGTGGAAAAATAAGTGTTTTGACCTTTAACAAAAATAACTGCAAAAGATTTTGAATTGTTAACAAAGGTCTTTGGATAACTGCCTTGAGATATCTTGGAATGATTAGTGATTACTATTTCTAACTTTAACCAAAAGAACATAATTCATCAGGACTCTGAGGTTTTCCAGAATTTATAGACTGTCCCACTTTTTACTGTAAGTTCACGGGATCATAAGTAGAGAATTTGCATTGTTTGTGTTACTAATCTTGCTTCACTGCATCAATTGGTGTACACCAAAAAGAGGAATTTAGCTTGCGTCTTAGAAATGACCCAAAATGCTTCACATTTTTTGTTTATTCATTCCCGAGATGTGGGCAAATTATGGCCCAACTCTTGTTTCCCATTTGATACAATTGAATAGCTTTCTAGGCAAACTCATAGGGCAGTTATGAGTCAACAACGTTGGTGTAGAATTGGAGCCACAAACAGGCCCAGACTGGGTAAGGACAGCAGGTTTCCTTCAGTAAAGGATATTAGTGAATCAGTTGGGTTTCTACAACAATTACTCATGGTATCAACCATAGACGATATCCCAACTGAGCTCAAAGATGGCTTCACCCAACGTCCACAGAAGCATTCCTTTCCAGGACGGGCACTGGGTAGCTATTAGAAGTGGGAACCCTGGCATGACGTGCATGCAGCCCTTTTACTGACGTACTGATTAGCTTAGACTGGTGAATAAGGCTGTATAGCTCAGTTACCAACAACTTTACAACCAAAAACATAAAGTGTCAAGAAAAAGAGAGGGCCGTTCACCTCATCCCTCTCGTGCTCTAATTCACCCAATCTAGCATCTACCACTAACATCTGTAAAGCAAATTTTAAATAGAAAATCATGCCTTGGAGAGGGTATCTAGGAGCTTTGCTAGAATAATACCAGGGATGAGGGAATTCAATTATGTGGAGAGACTAGATAAGCTGGCATTGTTTTCCTGAGAGCAGAGACAGTAAGGGGAGATTTAATAAAGGTATTTCAAAATAATGAGGGGTTTTGATAAAGTAGGTAGGGAGAAACTGTTTCCATTGGCAGGAGAGTCAGTAAACACAGCACATAGATTTAAGGTGATTGGCAAAAACAAAAGGCGAGAAGTTTTTTTATGCAGCAAGTTATGATGATCTGGAAAGCATTGCCTGAAAGGGTGGTGATTTAATAATAACTTTCAAAAAGGAATTGCATAGGCATTTAAAAAGGAAAAAAATTGCAGGGCTATGGGGAAAGATCAGGGAATTGGAACTAACTGGATAGTTCTTTCAAATAGCCACAATGGGTTGAATAGCCTCCTTTTGTGCTATATCATTCTATAGATGCATAATCAAATTCCCAGTGCAAAAAACTAGACACCAGGAACACTGAAGATGAAGATTTGCTTCCTTTGCTGGCAGATTATTCCAAATATTCATCATACTTGTGTAACTTTTTTACAAAAATATATCTAGATTAAATTCAATTTTCATTAATTTTTATTTACTATCCTGACTTAGATTTAGATTTAGAGATACAGCACTGAAACAGGCCCTTCGGCCCACCGAGTCTGTGCCGACCATTAACCACCCATTTATACTAATCCTACACTAATCCCATATTCTTACCACATCCTCACCTGTCCCTATATTCCCCTACCACCTACCTATACTAGGGGCAATTTATAATGGCCAATTTACCTAACAACTTGCAAGTCTTTTTGGCTGTGGGAGGAAACCGGAGCACCCGGAGGAAACCCACGCAGACACAGGGAGAACTTGCAAACTCCACACAGGCAGTACCCAGAATTGAACCCGGGTCGCTGGAGCTGTGAGGCTGCGGTGCTAACCATGCGCCACTGTGCCGCCCTTACTTTGAGGTAATGTTCTTGGGTTATTATATCTGGAGCATTTTTTGTTGATAGACTACAGAACGGAGTTGACCGAGCTCTTCGGGCAGAGGGCCGCATTACAATTTTTGCTCGGCCCAAGGGGCCGGTGAGCAAATTTCGAAAGATAAAGGCATTAAAAATTTATCTTACTAATAAAAACAACAACAAATATGCATTTTTGTGAAGAAGCTTTAAATGAGGAGACTAATTTATTGACTTACTTTCTTGTCACTATATTGAAAACTGATTTAGTGACATATTTGGTATTGTTTTTCCTTGCATAATTAGTTAATCGCTGCCCGCACAATTGATGTAGTGATGCAGATGTGACGGAAAACACACCTGTCAAAAAAATGAGACATATTAATTTCGTCATATGGAACATTATTTTTTGACCTGTTACTAGATTTGAAATAACTTGTTTAAAAAGACTACAACAGTGGCTGAAAACATGGCTGCACATTTGCAATATAAAAGATAGCTGCACGAGGAAGACAATGGGAGTGCCTCCCGGATTCAATTAGCCAGATGGATTTTGATCAAGAGGTATTGAATGTGTAAGAGCAAGCCTTCCACCCTCTGCCCCCTACTGAGAATGTATGGTAAGCTTGGGGGAGATCCACAAACCTCACAGGAGAGACTGTTCCAAATAAGGAGCCAGTCACATGGCCAACCTGCTGGGCAACCTGAGGCTGTTTGAATTGTGCCACACAGAAAGAAACAGATTGCAGTTTGAAGACAAAAGAGAAGAAAGGTCTCTCCCTGTCTCTCTCTCACACAAGGTTCCAGGGAACCACAGAAGTAACTTAAGCCTCAAGACAGAAGACCAGCAAAACAAGTTTGAAAGTGTGCACTGGCCCCCAACAAGAACTGCAAGACTTAACTTCAATCAATGACTTTACATCAAACCCAAAGCAACTGAACTCCAGCTATTGTTTCAAACCTTTCCCCTTTGATTCTTTCTCCTTTTTTGTCTCTATTTGCGTGCGTTTATCGCCTATGCATGCTAGCTTGGTCACGTCACGTATTTCTAGTAGTTTTAACTGAATTAGAGTTTTAAGGTTAATAAGCTTACACCTTTCTTGTTTAAAGCTGAGAAAACCTGTCTGGTTGATTTCTTTGTCATTACAATTAGAGAGCAGTGAGCAAGGACTCACTGAGAGCGAAGCTAGAACACAGTGTTTTAAAAGTTAAAACCTGTTATGGCCAAACCGTGAAAAGGCTGAGAGGGAACCCCTAGACCCCCTTCTCACCTGGTCTTAACAGAAATTTGGGGGCTAACGTCCTGGATTGGACCCACAGACAAACGAGAAATTGGAAGTGGGAAGTCAAATTGATCCCAATCAACAAGAGAAAAGATTTCAATACAGGTTTTCTTGTGGCTGTGTGTGCTAGAATACTAACATATCTATGACTGAAGCCAGTAACTCCCCAAGACAGGGTGAAGTAACTTGGGATAAGTTAAAGGAAGAGTTAAAGGAAGAGTCTATGGAAGAGTTGAGAAATGTGGCTGAGCAGTGTGGGGTCACTTTCCGTGCCAAGGCTAGGAAGTTCAAACTCCTAAGATTAGTGGCCAACCATTTTTCCCTTGAATTTGAAGAAGCAGAGACAGCGTTAGAAATAGACACCGACAGGGTATTGCTAGCAAAGATACAATTGGAACAGAGGAAACTTGAATCAGAAAACGGGGAAAGAGAGAGAGAAAGGGAGAGACAGGAGAAAGAAAAAGACAGAGAGAGGAGAGAGAGAAAGAAAGAACCTTCCAGAAATAAAGTGAGGAAAGAGAGCTGAGGCGGTGTTTCAAAAATTAAACCCTGTTACGGCCAAACCAGGAAAAGGCCGAGAGGGAACCTCTAGACCCTTTCTCACCTGGTCGTAACACAAAGTATTCTGAATAGATGTCCACCTTTCAGGAGAGACCTTGATCTCTCTCCCCCGTCTCCCCGCACTGTGTGTGTCTGTGTCTCCTTCTCTCTTCCTTCCCCCTGCCCTCTAGGACTAGGGGACACAGATTGAAAGTTTTGTGCAAAGGATGCAGGGGGAATATGAGTAAGCACTTTGTTACCCTGCAGGTGGTAATGGCCTGGAACTCACTGCCCACAAGAGTGGTGGAAGTGGAGATGATCAATGACTTCAAGAGGAAGTTGGCTGGCCACCTGAGAGAAATAGACTTGCAGGGCTATGGGGATTGAGCCAGGGAGTGGGACTGACTGCATAGCTCCGTGGAAAGCCAGCGAGGGCTTGATGAACAGAATGGCTCCTTCTGTGCCATAAGCAAATGACTCTTTGATCCTGGCACCCCCCCCCCCCACCCCCCCCCCGCCATCTTTGTCTCTCTCTCTTTCGCCCCCCTGTCTCTCTGTCTCCTTTGCCCCTCTCTCTCTGTCCCTCTCCAAACCCCTCTCTCTGCATCTCTCCCCCCCATCCCGTGTCTCCAGTGTTCCCCACTCCCCACTCAGTGTTCCCCGCTCTCTCTGTCCCCCATCTCTCTATGTCTCTACCCCCTCTCTCCTCCTTTCTCTCTGTCTATCCCGTTTCTCTCTCTCTCTTGTCCCCCCTCTGTCACACTTAGAATATTACGTGCAATTCTGGTCGCCACGCTACCAGAAGGACGTGGAGGCTTTGGAGAGGGTACAGAAGAGGTTTACCAGGATGTTGCCTGGTCTGGAGGGAATTAGCTATGAGGAGAGGTTGGATAAACTCGGATTGTTTTCACTGGAAAGACGGAGGTGGAGGGGTGACATGATAGAGGTTTACAAAGTTATGAGTGGCATGGACAGAGTGGATAGTCAGAAGCTTTTTCCCAGGGTGGAAGAGTCAGTTACTAGGGGACATAGGTGTAAGGTGCGAGGGGCAAAGTTTAGAGGGGATGTGCGAGACAAGTTCTTTACACAGAGGGTGGTGAGTGCCTGGAACTTGCTGCCGGGGGAGGTGGTGGAAGCAGGTACGATAGCGACGTTTAAGAGGCATCTTGACAAATACATGAATAGAATGGAATAGAGGGATACGGTCCCCGGAAGTGCAGAAGGTTTTAGTTTAGACAGGCATCAAGATCTGCGCAGGCTTGGAGGGCCAAATGGCCTGTTCCTGTGCTGTACTGTTCTTTGTTCTTTGATCTTCTCTTCAAAACAAATGTGCCTCCTTTGAACTGTCATCCCTTGTGCTGCCCATTAAGGTAGAGGGAGGGAAGTAACTAACCCCCATGCCTGCAGCACTTCTGAGCTGACCTCTAGAAAGTTTAGAAAAGAGTAGCACGGTGTTGCTGTTCTTTTTGATATTCCCTTTGGCCTGACTCCCAATTCTAAACCTTCTCTTCCTAGGCTGGGAAGATTGGGAATCATTTCTTCCAACATCAAAACAGGGAGCAAGTATTATTTATTGATAAGGTAACTTGACACTGAGGGTGTTGGATGGTTACTAGGCGGAATACAAGACAGGGGAGAACAGTTTGTTGGAATAGACATGAATGATTGGTATAAGAAGGTATGTGTAATATATACAAGTTTACTTTGTATGGGGTGAGAAAATCTACCACTAAGTGACAGGTCCACCTCCATAAAGCAACCACTGAACTCCAGCACTCGCTGAAGGAGTTTATCCAATCAGAAAATCTATTTCAGGGTAGTCTTGACAGTGGAAAGGAAGTCAGAGATTCGGAGTTTCTCTCTCCCCCATACCAATTATTTTTTTTACACCGATCGTGGGGATAGGTAACAGTGCAAATGCAATTTATACCAGATCTGTGCTTGAGTGCAAGGGACACTAGGCCTGGGAATGAGTGATCGATCAGCTAGTGTGTGTACAAACTTTAAATTTCCTGTTCCATATGCTCTCTGTCGGGTTTCCAATCTCTGCTGGGTGTTGAGCAGGACAGGGAAATTTTTTAAAAATCAGAGGGAGGGTCTAGTCTTCACAAGTCTCTGATCTCTGGGAGGCACTGGTGGAGGCCTGGGGAAGGGAGTTGCCTGGCTCAGTTGACACAAAAGTGTTGGGTGGAGAAATAAGAGAGAATTGACCAGTGAATAATATCAGAAGTATAATCCAAGTAGAAAAGGTGCCGAATTCCTGATCTGTGCTCTGTGAGGGTCACTCCTCCACAAGAATGGTCCAATTATGGAATCAGGGAGTTGAATCTCACTGGATATATCATTTTAAGGTCTTAAAAATAAAGCATCCAAAGTAAAAAAAATTTCATCTATTTTGGGTATGTGCTGTATGCACATGAAGTTGCTTTTGGCCCAGCAACAGCTACCTGGCAGTTTCTGAAAATAGTTTACACCATGAATCCATTAAGCTTGCTCCTTCCAAAGACCACATCAACTCAGAACCTAATCTATTGTGGACTCTACCCTATCTCATTATCTTCAAGCACCTCACCTTGTTCCAGATCTCTCGCCTCTCCTTTGAAATCCTCGTCCTCTACTGCCCTCACTCCCCAAGTTTCTCCCCAAGATATTATCTGTCCTTTCCTTCCTCAGCCTTGACACCGAGCAACTCCTTATCCTTGGTCATTTCAATCTCTGTCACAACTCAAACTGCACTCTGCCTTCTGATTTCACTACCCTTGAAAAACCTCTCCTTATAAACTCGACCACCCATACTCACAGCCATCCCTTCGGCCTTATCATGTCACATGGCCTGTCTACTCCCATGGCCTCAATCGCTGACAAGGCCATCTTCAACCACTTCCTTGTATCCCTCACCACCTCTCTGAGGAAGCAGGGAAGGGCTTGATCGATATTGGGAATACTGCAAGCGCTGGTGACTGTTCAGCTTTAGCAACAGAACAGGGCTTCCAGAAATTCCAGAACTGAAAGAGTTATCGTCGTGACACAGGAGAGGGCCTAGCCTGCAGGACAGCCTTCAGGACTTGTTGTACAAATAAACAGCCAGCCAGCTGTGTGGAACAGCTTGTTATCACAGGCAATGCAGGTGATATTTTAAAAGCGGGATGCAATGTGTGTGATAAGCCGCTTTTTAATTTATAAACTGCTGTCACCTTTACTTTAAAAGGATGGAAATTGCTGTGAAAATATTTCCTGATAGCACTTCACAGCAGCTGTGAGGTTAAATGTCAGGAGGAAAGCAATTCAGGGTAGCACAGCAACAGGCTGAGATTGTGTCGAATCACACTTCCATCTCTTAGCTAAAATAGAGCCAGCTGCCACTGGTGCTCAGTGTGCTCTCCCAGCGTTCCAGCAATAACAGCAACAAAACAGCTTTGGATGCAGGTTTCAACTGCTATTTTTTTCCCCTCCCAATTCTGTCTTCCTTTCCTAGGCTTGCAGTTTTATTTTAAATTCTCAGGGCACAGGCTTTAAAAAGAAAGACTTTCATTTATATAGTGCTTTTCACCACCACCAGATGTCTCAAAGCGCTTTACAGCCAATAAAGTACTTTTTGAAGTGTAGTCACTGTTGTAATGTAGGAAACGCAGCAGCCAATTTGCACACGGCAAGGTCCCACAAACAGCAATGTGATATTGAGCAAATAATCTGTTTCTGTGATTTGATTGAGGGATAAATATTGGCCAGGGCACTAGGGAGAACTCCCCTGCTCTTCTTCGAAATAGTGCCATGGGATCTTTTACATCCAACCAAGTAAGAAGATGAGGCCTTGGTTTAAACACTTCATCCAAAAGACAGCAACCCCCACCCCCAACACTGGAATATCAGCCTCTTTTTTTGTCACTAATTGGCCATCATTTCCAAGTCAGGCAACTGATGCCAACGTAACGCAGGGTTGGGACCCGAAAATTCACCTGATATCAGGGTACCAACCCCGAGCAGTGTGTTCTTGACATGCCCACTACTATTTTGAAGTGACAGTCCAATTAAGAACGGCAGTCGGGCTCCTGAGGCTGCAAGGCCCTCCAGCACTGACACATCAACTGCCCTACTGGCCGAGGTGGGAGCTGCTGATTCCTGCATGGAGAGAGGGAGAGGGAGAGAGAGAGCGCCTCACCATGAAGGCACCCTCTGAAGAGTGGATAAGTAAATTTAAAATAAAAAAGGATATAGCAGCCTGGTTGTGATTGTGGAGGGGCAGCCCGTCCATGGGACAGCCGCAGCAGCCACAGCTGGCCACAACGGGTGCAGGGATGTCCCTAAGGGGATGAAGCGGAGCACCCCCACCACCACCACGGTCAGGTTGCCACGGTACCTGGCCATGTTTCAGCCTTTGTGTGCAGCCAGCCTGCTGACTAAAAAATTCATTTGGTGT
Source organism: Heterodontus francisci (assembly GCF_036365525.1). Classification (NCBI taxonomy): domain Eukaryota; kingdom Metazoa; phylum Chordata; class Chondrichthyes; order Heterodontiformes; family Heterodontidae; genus Heterodontus; species Heterodontus francisci. Next base: position 68,107,974 of record NC_090395.1, on the reverse strand, counting down.
GGGAGCCCCTTAATTGGCCTGATTGGCTACCTGCCACTTGCAGGCAGGTAACCATCTCACCCCTGTCCTGTCCTCCTAGAGAAAGGCTCGGGGGCGGGAGCATGCCAGCAAATTGGCATGGCAGCCGCTGACGAGAAAATCCGGGCCCACCCACCTTCGGTCCCGCACCCATCAGCTTTAAAAATTCAGCCCACAGAGTAGTAATGCTAACCCTTTATCAATCTCTGGATGGGCCTCAACTGGAGTACTGTGCCCAATCCTGGGCACCGCACTTTAGGAAGGATGTCAAGGCCTTAGAGAGGCTGCAGAAGAGATTTACAGAACGGTACCGGGGATGAGGAACTTCAATTTTGTGGAGAGACTGGAGAAGCTGGGACTGTTATCGTTAGAACAGAGAAGATTAAGGGAAGATTTAATAGGGGTGTTCAAAATTATATGGGGTTTTGGTAGAGTAAATAAGGAGAAACAATTTCTATTAGCAGGAGGATGATAACCAGAAGACGCAGATTTAACATAATTGACAGGTGGCGCGATGAGGTGAAATGTTTTTATGAAGTGTTTTGTTATGGATTTGGCACACACTGCCTGAAAGGGTGATGGAAGCAGATTTAATCGTAACTTTCAACAGGGAATGGCATATATACGTGAAGGGGAAAAAAACGCAGTGCTGTTAGGAAAGATCAGAGGATTTAAACTAATTGGATAGTTCTTTCAAGAGCTGGCATAGGCACAATGGGCCGAATGGCCCCCTTCTGTGGTTGTATCATTCTATGATCCCATGTTTTGTAATCACAGATATTGTAACCAGTATGGGAATTGTTGGCATGCTGTGGATGGGTTCTTATTATTCTAGTTTCCATGGTTTCTACTTGACTTCACTGTCATGAATATCTTTCAGCACAAGTTTTGAAAAGGAATCTTAAAGGGTATCCATATTGGACATGGTAATGACATTAACCACATGGAAGAGCCATTTTATCTCTTACTATCTACAGCCACACCCAACATGGCAGCAGACTGTAAAAGCTCTGCAGCTTTCGGAGTTTTACCACTTGTACATTGTTTACACAACCCCATCTTAACCTAGAAGCGTCAATGTATTGAGCACATGTTGCATGGTCTTAAATTATCAAAGGCTCTTCTGCAAAAAGAAATTATTATTTCTGGCTCGCACCCAAAAATTCCTGACAACATTACCAGTGTTGACACTGGACTGATTTGTACCAATAGGCTGCAGAAATAATTACACTTTAATGTTGTGTCAATATACTTCTTGAGTGACACCTAAAGTTACTCCAATGAAGACCACTGCTATTGACGGACCTATCATCATCAGTGCTTTGCCCTGGTGTTCTACAGTGTAAAATGCGGTCTCCAGACACAACCCATCTTGGAAAGACAAAAGCCAGTCTGGGTTAACTCTGGTTACTACTGATCAGCATCAATTTTAACACCAACTGGTCAATGTACGCTAAAACCTATAATATTAGAGATACTTTTCCGACTCTGTTTTCTCAACAGAGATCTCACTATCTGAACTATTAAAAGCCAGCAAGTTGTGAGCTGTGTGCAACAAAGATCTGCTACGTATATTGAGTGGGATAGGCTCTCCACCAGGAGCGTGAAGTTAGAAAGTGGCATTATTATTACAATCTCACATACTCACCATTTGCAAAAATCTAAAAACAGAGAATTTATATTTTGAATATTTGTATCTCTCTGAACGCTGAAACTTAACTGTAAGCTCTTCGTCCTGATGTGGATTAACCTGGACCATCTTATGAAGTTGTAGCGATAAACATTGAAGATATTCTGGAATTGAACCCAGACCCCAGCCAATTACTTTCAGATAGAACCTATTTCTATTCAGTATCTTCCAATCCTTCAGTTTGTTTATCTCTCCAACTTCAAATCTTCAGTGTGCCTCTCCATTTATCTCCAGCCTTTCAGTATCCCTCCCGTTATCTCCAATTCTCCAACGCCACGCTTCCTCTAGTTCGAACCCTGCAGTGCATCTCTCCAACCCTTCAGTCTTTCTCTTCCTCTATCTCCAATCCTCTAGGGCATCTCTCCATCTCCTAGATTAGACAAATTAGGTGAAGGGATAGTTCAATAGAGGTGCAATGGCAGACATTTAAGGGAATATTTCAGAATACACAGAATAGATACATTCCAATGAGAAAGAAAAATTCTGAGGGGGGGGACCCAACATCCGTGGTTAACTAAAACAGTTAAAGATAGTATCAAACTTAAAGAAAAAGCATATAATTGCGCAAAGATTGGTGGCAGGTCAGAAGATTGTACAGAATATAAAAAACAGCAAAGATTGACTAAAAGATTAATAAGGAAGGTAAAATTAGAGTACAAGAGAAAGCTAGCTAGAAATATAAAGACAGATAGTAAGAGTTTCTATAAATACTTAAAAAAGAAAAGTTAACAAAGTGAACGTTGGTCCTATAAAAACTGAGTCTGGGGAATTAATAATGGATAATAAGGAGATAGCAGATGAATTGAATAGATATTTTGCATCGGTCTTCACTATTGAGGATACAAGTAACATCCCAATATTAGCTGTCAGTCAGGAAATGGAAGGGAGGGAGAAACTCAAGAAAATTACAATTACCAGGGAAGTGGTAATGAACAAATTGTTGGAGCTGCGGGCTGACAAGTCCCCGGGTTTTGATGGACTTAATCAGAGGGCTTTAAAAGACGTGGCTAGTGAGATAGTTGATGTAAAAACAAGAAATGCTGGAACCACTCAGCAGGTCTGGCAGCATCTGTGGAAAGAGAAGCAGAGTTAACGTTTCAGGTCAGTGACCCTTCAGATTTCCAGCATCCGCAGTATTTTGCTTTTAATTGAGATAGTTGATGTGTTAGTTTTAATTTTCCAAAATTCCCTAGATTCGGGGAAGGTTCCGTTAGATTGGAAAATAGCAAATGTAACTCCTTTATTCAGAAAGGGAGGGAGACAAAAAGCAGGAAACTACAGGCCAGTTAGCTTAACATCTGTCTCAGAGAAAATGTTAGATGCTATTATTAAAGACATTATAGCAGGACATTTAGAAAAATTCACGGTCATCAGGTTTTGTTAAAGGGAAATCATGTTTAACAATTTATTGTAGTTCTTTGAGGGAGTTACATGTGCTGTGGATGAAGGGGAGCCAGTGGATGTGTTGTACTTAGATTTCCAGAAGGCATTTGATAAGGTGCCACATCAAAGGTTATTGCAGAAAATAAAAGCTCATGGTGTAGGGGGTAACATATTGGCATGGATAGAAAATTGTCGAGCTACCAGGAAACAGAGAGTAGGCATAAATGGATTATTTTCTGGTTGGCAGGATGTAACGAGTGGTGTGCCACAGAGATCTGTGCTGGGGCCTCAACTTTTTACAATTTATATAAATGACTTAGATGAAGGGACCGAAGGTATAGTTGCTAAATTTGCTTATGACACAAAGACAGGTGGGAATGTTAGTTGTGAAGAGGACATAAGGAGGCTACAAAGGGATATAGATAGGTTAAGTGAGTGGGCAAAGATTTGGCAAATGGAGTATAATGTGGGAAAGTGTGAAATTGTCCATTTTGGCAGGAAGAATAACAAAGAAGCATATTATCTAAATGGTGAGAGATTACAGAGCTCTGAGATGCAGAGGGATCTGGGTGTCCTAGTGCATGAATCGCAAAAGGTACAGCACATAATTAGGAGAGCTCATAGAATGTTATTGTTTATTCCAAGGGGAATTGAATACAATAGTAGGGCTTCAGCTATACAGGGCATGGATGAGACCACATCTGGAGTGCTGTGTAAAGTATTTGTCACCTTATTTAAGGAAGGATGCAAATGCATTGGAAGAAGTTCAAAGAAGGTTTACTAGACTAATACCTGAAATAGTCAGGTTGCCTTATGATGAAAGATCGGACAGGCTAGGCTTGTATCCACTGGAACTTAGAAGAGTAAGAGGCAACTTGATTGAAACATATAAGATCCTGAGGGGTCTTGACAAGGTGGATGTGGAAAGGATGTTTCCACTTGTGGGAGAATCTAGAACCAGGGGTCACTGCTTAAAAATAAGGGGTCACCCATTTAAGACAGGGATGAGGAGAAATCTTTTCTCTCAGAGGGTTGAGAGTCTTTGGAACTCTCTTCCTCAAAACACGGTGGAAGCAGAGTCTTTGAATATGTTTAACGCAGAGGTAGATAGATTCTTGATAAGCAAGGGGGTGAAAGGTTGTTGGGGTAGGTTGTAATATGGAGAAATCAGTTCAGCCATGAACTTATTGAATGGAGGAGTAGGCTCGAAGGGCCAAGTGACCCACTCCTGCTCCTAATTCCTATGTTCGTACGAAGGTACAATTTTCATGGACACAGGAGAAGTTAGTTGAAGGTATTCAAAAATATTTCTGTACACTGAGCTATTAAAAGATGTCCCTGGATTTTAGTTATTAAAAATATTTCTTTCATAAAAGTCAGTAATGTTTTATTTTGCAATTTTCATGATATTCTAAGGAGAATGTCCTCTATAGAACATTCATATTTAATTCATGCTCAATGGCGTCTGTTTTGACTTTTGGGTGATCTGTTCTGGCGGTAAAGATCCGCCCACGATTTTGAGGGCTCGGCCTCATTTAAATCTGCAGGCGAGCAAATGCTGCTAATGTACTGAACATTATCACCACTAATGGAAGAGATTTCACCCACTGCATACTCTAGACAGGAATTCTTGCAAGCGCGGGATTTCTTATCTCTACTACAGTGGTCAGGATCACTACCATTGGCACCAGGCATTGGGGAGGCAGGGATCCCCTGTACAGTCCATCAGCAGCCAGAGTGGATGAGTGGGAGAAATGGATGTCACTGAAATGTGGGGTGGGAGCGAATAGATGGCAATAAGAGAATAGGGATTTTTATTATTTGGTCTTAGGATATGGATAACACTGGCAAGTGACTTTAGAGTCCACCTCCAATTGCCTTATCATCTCATTAACTTAAGAGCCACCCATATAATGCAGATCTAGAGTCACGTGCAGACCATATGAGGTGAAGGACATGAACCAGTCTTTAAAGCAATGCAGCAATTTTCATGGCCATTTTTCTGATACTAGCCAGATTGATTGGCATTCAGCTTTACAATTTGCCTTTTGAGTGATTGAAACTCACAGACTCTGGGTCGCTAGTCTAGGATCATAACCACTGTACTACTGCACCCACATCCATACATACCAACCATCAGAGTGATGCACTAATGCTATTTCGGAACCTCGGAAGAGGGACTTGGAATGGAGATGGATGGAAATAAAAGCTGGGCTCATTGTAAAATGGACTGCCAATTGGTTACAAGTCTGGTTCAGGGTATTGGTGAAGTCCAATTTCAACCCTTACGTGGTATGGGCTTATAATCAGGACCATTCCTGTGGTCTCAACTCTTTTTACAGCTTGTCATCTTGTGCTAGTTTTCTAGGTTGGCACATATAATTATTTGCATCTTTGATAATCTAGATAACCTTTGACCAAACTTTTGGCCACCAGCCCGAATATCTCCTTCAATGGCTCTTTGTCAAATTTTGTTCGATAACACTCTCATGAAGCATCTTATGTTTACTATGTTCAAAGTGCTTTATAAATGCAAGTTGTTTTATAAATAGTGGGACGGTCAGCTGGCAAAGCTAAGATCTAACAGCTCCTTGGCCTCAGGTTGAATTTAGCAACAAAAAGGCACTGTGCCTGTATGCTTAGGAACTTGTCCAGAATGTCACTCCCTGGATAGCTAATCTTTAATGTTTGTGTCTACTGAGATTAAACCCATTGAGGAGTAAATTTATAAGTTTTGAGGATGTGCATTGGATGTTTTGGGGTCTTCAAAATCGGGCTTTGGAATGGGTTGTTGCGCCCAATATGGGATCTAAAGTGACTGGAACTTACCTTGGTTAGGGGCAGGGTGGGGGCTCGTGCTATATGGCATTTGGGCAATGTTCCCTCGAACATCTGTTTGCTGTGCGCGGCCCGTTTGATCCCCGCAAGGCACATTCCTGGTTGTTGTGCGGTCGTGCACCTGCACAGCCTAGCGGGAATGTTGGTTTGGGGATTGATTACCGTCGTGATTCCTCAGTTATGCTGCCACTTGCTATGCCACTGAAACCACTTTGCATTAAACCCTCACCTGTGGCAGTGTCAATGGGAAATGAGGATAAAGTCCACCCCATATCATTAATATGCATTACGCAGGTGAGCCTCTTAGCAGTGCGAAGTCGGAAAAGTACTCCTTAAAAGTGTGAATATATATTGGGTGTGTTGGGGCAGATCGGGGGTAACGTTGTGCAATATTGTAAACCGTGCAATATCTGATCAGTCACCCTTTATAAATCTTTCATGACTTCCATTTACAGGTACAGCAGCATAGTGGTTATGTTACTGGACTAATAATCCCAAGGCTTGGTATAATGATCCAGAGACAGGAGCTCAAATTCCAGCATGGCACTTGAGTAACTGAAATTCAATTAATTAAATAAAAATCTGGGAAAAAAATCATGTATTAGTAATGGCAATCATGAAACTACAGGATTGTTGTGAAAACTCAACTGGTTCACTAATGTCCTTAAGGGAAGGAAATCTGCCATCCTTCCCTGATCTGGCCTACATGTAACTCCAGACCCACAGCAATGTAGTTGACTCTTAACTGCGCTTTCAAATGGCCTAGCAAGCCACTCAGTTGCATCATTACTGTGACGGACTGTCGCAGTTCAAGAAGGTGGCTCACCCTCCCAGTTTCTCAAGGGCAACTGGTGTTGGACAATAAATACTTGCCAATGACACCTACATCCTGCAAATGAATAAATAAAAAGAAAATTCTGTTGAAGTCATTGGATGTATAAGTCACTGGCAGTTCATCTGAGATTGTCCAAAGTCAAAATGACCCCTTGCTGACTTTACATTGCTGGAGTTCCTGTTAATGAGATTTAGTTTAAGGCTGCAAACAGGTCAATAAACAATGGCGCTACTCATTCTGTTTCCAGCAACTGCAGCTGTTCAATTTCATTTTGAACATTGGGTAAAAAAAGACAGATACCAGGTGCACAGTTCGAATTCCCAAGGGGACTCCGCACAGCTTACCTTGCACAAAGTCACAGAAGAAAATTACCTTCCGACTTCTTAGAATCGAGAACAAAAAGAAAATAGGACGGTTATGATGCAGCTTTGGTTTTCCCCTGACACTGTATAGTTTTTACCTCTACTCTCTTGAAGATCGTTCTTCCTGGCCACTAGTAAACTCTTTCCACCTTGCCCCGTCCTTCAAGTGCGAGTCTAGACAGTGACGGGTGGAGGGTTATTTGGCAGTGAAGGGCTTGCAACGTAATCCAGTTGTGTCTTTGTCTGACATTCACACTTTCCAATGGAGGTCACCAGAAGTGGCAATGAGAGTGCTAACAGTACTGCTCTTCCCTCTGTCACCACAGCTGCCATCAGATAATTGAGAAGAAAACCTGGGACATTGGCTTGTAGGCTTAATACCCACACTAGGTTGTACATTTATCTCAAAAACCATCAAGGGAACCCAAACTGCTTGTTTTTAAAGATAGAAACCCCCCATTCGTGACCGGTCTAGTGCTTCAGCATAATGTTTCACTACAACATTTCAAACTCAATAGTAGTTCAGTGATACTTATTTTGTTTCCAAGTCTAACAAAAGCAACAAGATAATAGCGGCACCATCACCCTCAAGTTGGAGCACCAACAGCTCAAGAAGAAGGACCACCACCATCTTATCACAGCAACCAGGGTGAGCCTTACCAATATCAAGCCACCTCCCAAGATCAAATCAAACAAAAACAAAAAAAAATGGCCAGAGTGTAGGCTGTGATTTAAGAACACTTATTCTAGTTTGTCAACAAACTCAATATCCAGCACCATTACACTGCATGATGCAGTTTGGTGATTTTCCGAGGCATTCTAGCAAGAAATTAAAGGTTAGATGCGCCTTACCCGTTTGGTGTTATGCTGAGTTTGGTGCCTCATATTGATGCTTTCATAACAATAACTGGACGAGATAGGGTTTATCTTGTAGGCTGTGGTTATGCTTTGATACTGGTCTCAGACCAGTGTTTCCAGCCGGTAGCACCAGAGTTATACTGCAGGATGGCTATGGCTGTGAATCTGCATTCCTCGCACCAGGAGGCAATTCCCAGTCAGTAAACTTTAAACATCTTGTTAGTGAGGACAAGCGTGCACATTTAAAAAAAAACTTAATTTGCTGAGTGTTGTGGTGCTCCACAGTAACCCTGAGCATTTCAGGAACTCCATTGAAAAAGTGATGGTGGGTGGCCTCCCTAGAGAGGCTCGAGCAACACAGTGCTCTGAAGTCATAAGAACATAAAAAAATAGGAGCAGGAGTAGTTCATACAGTCATCCGAGGTTGTTTCACCATTCACTAAGACCATGGCTGATCTTCTATCTCAATTCCACTTTCCCACCCGATCCCCATCTCCTTGATTCACTTACTGCTCAAAACTCTATCAATCTCCATCTTGAAAATACTCAATGACACCACAGCTCTCTGCGATAGAGAATTCCAATGATTCAGAACCCCCTCAGTGAAGAAATTGCTCCTCATCTCAGTCCTAAATGGCTGACCCCTAATCCTGAGTCTATGACCCCTACTTTTAGACTCTCTAGCCAGGGGGAAAAACCTCTCAGCGTCTACCCTGTCAAGACCTCCAAGGATCTTATATGTTTCAACGAGATCACCTCTCATTGTTCTAAATTGCATAGAATATAGGCCCATTCTACTCAATCATGGGCATCGGGTCCTCGGCTGGCTTCATTTAACTGTGTCATAAGCACTGGTGTTTTGGTCAAACCTTTTTTCCAACCATATAGATATATATATATAAAATATCTATGACTTCAGTGTTACTCCTCAGTGATGAAGAGAACCCAAACATTTCCTGGGGTTTCAGCATTTTCTGCTCTTACTCTCCCAGGGCAGAAATTAAAGCCTCGGTTTTTGCTCAGAAGAAGAACTGAAAGCCAAAATAAAATATTGAAAAGTTCAATATCTATAAACTGTTTAGATTAATTAAAAATCATAGTCTATTTTCAACTTGATTTCTGTGTTAGATTTATTTTAAACTTGACATTTTTGTCAATTGAATATAAAGCGAGATAGAATACAGTAGAGTTTTAATTTATTACCAAATGATTTACAATAGTTTCCTATGAGACAGTTTTTAGGAGCCATTCACTGTCACCTACTGTATATTGTTATGTTCAAGAAAGAACAAACTTGCACTTATATAGTGCCTTTCACATTCTCAGGTGGTCCCAAATAATGCAGCACTGCCTTAATACTGAAGTATCAGCCTAGATTATATATTCATGTCCTTGAGCTATTCACCGTCTGACCTAACGCAAGAGTGCTACCATCTGAGCCAAGCTGACAATCAACTTTACAGCCAAAGTCTGTTGTCATACAGAGTGGGTATCTATATTAGTGAAGGAGCCTTAAGATATGTCTAGCCGTAAACTTAAGCTCATCCAAAACTCTGCTGCCCATATCCTAACCTGCACTAAGTCCCATTCACCCATTGTCCTTTGCTTTCCGACTTACATTGATTCCCCAGTCCCCCATGCTTCCTTTTTAAAATTAGGATCCTCCTGTTCAAATCCCTCTGTGAGGTCACCCCTCCCTATCTCTGTAACCTCTTCCAGCATGACAACCATCTGAGAACTCTGTATTCTACTCACTCTGGCTTCTTGTGCGTCCCCTCCTTCATTCACACCGCCACTGGCAGTCATACCTTCAGCTGTGCAGGCCGTAAGGTCTTCACCTCTCTCTTCCTTTAAGACCCTCCTGAAAACCTTTGACCATGCTTTTGGTCACCATCACCAGTCCTAATGCCTCCTTCTTTCCCTTGGTGTCATCTTTTGTCTGCTTATGCACCTATGAAGTGGCTTGAGATGTTTTACTACTGTCATGCTCATAAGGAGCCATGATAAAATAATAAACTGGAGGAATTATGAAATAAAAGTCAACTGTTGAACTGAACTGCAAGAAAATGGGCACATTTGTACCACAGACAAAATGGAGTAGAGGTCAGGTGACCCCCCCCCCCCCCCCACCCCCCCCGTCAATAAACACATCCGTCTGTTGAGGATGAAACTCATTAACCTCATCTGAAATAGCTCTGGGGAGAACCTATTGAAACTGAAAGGAGCCCATTACATATTACATTCCTATCTACAGGAATGAACTAACAATGGTTCTGTAGACAGACAGACTCCACAGTCCAAACCAAGATGAATAGATGTGAAGTAGCACCATTGTAGCAGAATGGTCCCTATGCAAATGCCAACAGATAGCAATGGTTTCCAAAATCTGGACCACTGTGTAGTCAACCAGGTGAGAGGGCCTTATGTCACCTGACAGAGACTCAAATGTGATGGATTTTTACCTTAAAAGGTAGCCGTCTGGAGAGACAAGACCATAGAAAGCCAGTTCCAGCCAGAGGCTGTGAGATACAGTTCAGCTAGGCAGAAGGACCCTGCTGAATAACAACTTGAACAACTACTGCAGTAGAGAAATTGCATGGTGAAAGTAAACCATAATTCACACCACCCAACTTTGGGCTGAGTTTTAACCACAGAAGATTACAACACTTCAGCAACTCCAAGAAAAGGAACATTCAGCATTCAGGCCTGCAACTCTATTGTAAAATTTCCTCCCAAAGGAAACTCTGAAGGTTCTTTAAGTAACAGATTCTTATACAATAATTTAGACCTTAATTGCTTCCTACCCTTTTCTCTCTCTCTATCTATTCTTGTATACACATGTGTGTGTGAATGCATGTGTGGGTGTGGTTGCAACCATTTCAGGAAATGTTTAAAAATAATTATCTTTCTTTTTTTAACCTATGAGAAAATCTGTCATTTGTCTATTTATTTGAACTTAAAAAAACACTTGGGGACTAACGCATCATTTTTAACAAAACACTATCTGCAGTCAGTTGGAAGGTGGAAAGTGGAAGCCACCCACACTGCTTACAACTGGGCCATAATACTATATTAAAGGTTCCACATTAATGCAAGTTGTTATATCAGAGGTGTGAGACCGGTTGATTTTCCAGATGTTATTAGGGCTTTAATTGCAGGAAATGTTTAAGCTGAAACTTTCAACAATATGTCAGAACACACAGTTTGCTCTGAACCATTCTCATGATATTTCTTGTTTATGACATTTAGTGCAGCAATCAGATTAGAGCCATGATAATAACAGCATGGCCCCATAACAAGCAAGAGGTGTGCACAATGTGGTCAGGGAAGGAGAAATCTGAGAAAGTATTACCTTCATCTGCAACAGTGATATTGCTTGGGGCCAAAAATTAGTCGCCTTTCTTTCAACTGTGGAAAAAAACTGGCATCCAACATGATTGGTGTAATGGGAAGTTTGGTCATTCGAGGAGCTCTGCAATCAGTCTTGCAGAGAAGATGTAATCAACCATGAGGGAATTTTTCTCTGAGCTCATTAGGATATAGTGGTTTGGCCTCAAACAGGTCATTGACAGCTAATCCTAAATATCCTGAGCAAAGCGCCTCAAAGGAAAGAAGTTAAAACTCAGGCCAGCAGCGTGTCCTTGGCATCAGAAGTTCGGGCCACATACCTTGGGTTCCTCAATAAGACTGTTGGAACATTCATTGTTCTTGATCTGCCACCATCGGTGACTTCCCCCAATTGGACAAGTCATCTTCTATTAGTGATACTGAAATCAGAAGCTGACTACACAGAGCGTAAGTACAAAGACATATGGTGAGATGTACATGCGTTTCATATAACCTTCACTCTTGCAAAGCAAATAATAAATTGTTTTAAGTCACCATCTGTGCCTTTGTTATATTCTTGTCTGACCTGGCATAAGGGACCACCAAATCTAGCTAATGAGGACAATTGCTGACAAAACACAGGGAGACAGATAAACTTTACAATGCTGTACAATTTACCATATTGAGCAATTGTTCATTATGCTCCCCAAGTGAGTTGCACACTGATTGAATGGAAACTGTTTGGGTTGAAGAAGCCCATTGGATTGATTGTGATCACAATTGTCTCCATAAATGTGCAATCAGTCATAAGCAAGACTTTGAGGGAAGCAGGAATGATTTAGAATTGTGACTCACTGTCTTTGCGGCTACGTGCTTTGCCATTGCTGCTGCCTCCCCTATACCCGTACAAGTGCAGTTGTAATCAGCCAATCATCGCAGAGGGTTTATTGCTGTGGGCATCCATATTGCAACTCATGCAGACCTTCTAATAGTTTGGTGCAGATTGGCATCCGGAGAGTTTAGCAGATCATATGCACTTAAAAAAATATATATTTTAAAATATCGCTTTATAGTGTGTGTGTTATTTTCTGTTACTGAGGGATCAGTGAACAATGGGAAGTGGATCATTGGATATAATGTTATAATGAACCAGGACACAGCATAATGCGCTAAGCAGTAACTGAAGGGATGGCGTTTTGATAGATCTTTTTGTTGCACTAGGGTATTAAGGGTTACAGAACCGAGATGGGTAGATGGAGTTAAAATACAGTTCAGCAATGATCTAATTGAATAGCAGAACAAGCTCGAGGGGCTGAATGGACCCCACCTTTTCCTATATTCACAGCTGAAGTGAAATTCTATTCAATTTGTATTGAGGGAAAACTGCCTTATTTCACGGTTAACAAGATCACAATATTAAGAAACAAGATAGAAGTCATTCAACTCATCCATCTAAGGGGGAGAAACATGGGTCTCCCATCATATCCCACCACTGGATTTTGGATGAGTAATTTTTTTTTACCTTCACTGACCTATCCATATCATTCTAAATATTTTGCATAAAGAAATTTCTTCCTAACATTTGTTTGAAATTAACAAAGCAGTGAAAGCCACTTCTGTAACGTCACCTGACTTTGCCCCGTCTCCGCTCACCTGCTGCCGAAACCTTCATTCTTGCCTTTGTTACCTCTAGACCTGACTATTCCAATGCATTCCTAGCTGGTCTTCCATATTCTACCTTCTGTAAACTTAGGGTCTTCAAAAACTCTGTTGGCTGTGTCTTAACTTGCACCAAGTCCCTTTTCCCCTATCACCCCTGTGCTCGCTGACCTACATTGGCTCCCGGTCAAGCAATGTCCTGATTTCAAAATTCTCATTCTTGTTTTCAAATCCCTCCATGGCCTCTCTTTTCCCTGTTATTGTAATATCCTCCAGCCCCACAACTCTCCAAGATATCTGCACTCCTCTAATACTGGCCTTTTGAGCATCCCCAATTTTAATCGCTCCACCATTGGTGGCCATGCCTTCTGTTGCCTTTGCCTTAAGCACTGGAATGCACTCCCCACACCTCTCTGCCTTGCTTTCCTCCTTCAAGACACACCTTAAAACCTACCTCTTTGACCAAGCTTTTGGTCATCTGACCAAATGTCTTCTTATGTGGCTCGGTGTCATATTTTATTTTATAATGCTACTGTGAAACGCCTTGGGATGTTTTATTACATTAATGGAACATTTTTAAGGCAGAAGTAGATAAATTCTTGACTAACAAGGAGGTCAAAGGGTAGTGGGGTAGGTGGAAAAGTGGAGTTGAGGCCACAATCAGATTAGCCATGATCTTATTAAATGATGGACCAGGCTCAAAGGGACGAATAGCCTACTCCTGCCCCTAATTCGTCATATGTTCGTAAAGGTGCTATATAAATATAATTTGTTGTTGTTGATGAGCAACTTGATTATATGAAATATAAGGCCATTAGTTTTGCCTGATGTCATGGATGCCTAGTAATGTGATGCTGCTCTATTGCAATGCTCTGAAATGATTGCACAAGAATCTAAATGCACTGCCTATTAATGAGGCCAAATATAAATGCCCAAAGTGCTCAGAGGTCATCGGCACATCTGAAAGAGGAGGGGTGGGACGACCTATCATCAAACCTCAAAAATGCCTTTTCTCTTTTGAACTATGATATGACCCACTCTGCATTTCCACATGTTCCATTCTCATTTCAGATTCAATATTCATTGTTTTTTCTACTTTAAACCTTACAGCTAAGAGGCCGCTATGTGTGAGTTGAAAGCAGTGGAGCAAGGTGGGTTCTGTGCAGTTGCAGAGTTAATGACGTGCAGTATTCATAAATACATAGTGCATACTTGCCGGCGTGACAGAGTGCCAGTTCACCACGCCTGTTGTAGTGGGACCCGACAATAAATTGCAATTATATAGCGCCTTTAATGTAGTAAAAGTGTCGCAAGGTCAGGATTGTCATCAAACAAAATAAGACACCAAGCCATATTAGGAACTATCAGAGCATATGAGGACCGGTGACCAAAAGCCTAGTTAAAGAGGTAGGTTTTAAGGAGGTGAGAGAGGTAGAAAGGAGGAGAGGTTTAGGGAGGGAATTCCAGATCTTAGGGCCCAGGCAACTGAAGGCACAGCTGCCAATGGTGGGGCAAGGTTGTTGACAAGAGAGAATCTACAGATGGCCCTTAAAATAGCACCAACTCAATCCAATTGTCTTTTCTCTCATTGAATGCAAAGTCTGAAGCTTCTGTTCGAGGTTAAATGTGGCTTAACGGTGACAGCAAACTTGTGTGAATGAAAACAAGAAACCAGAGTAAATGTGCTGCTGTAATGGATGACTTCATGTGGGAGACGGAGGGGGGAGGGGTGCGGGGAAGAGCTACTTTAGAGCTGTTCACAAAAACAACATATTTATATGGCACCTTGAACATAATAAAACATCCCAAGGCACTTCACAAGAGCATTATAAAACAAAATATGACACTGAACCACAAAAGGAGATATTAGGTCAGATGACCAAAAGCTAGGTTAAAGAGGTAGGTTTTAAGGAATGTCTTAAAGGAGGAAAGCGAGGCGGAGAGGCAGAGACATGCAGGGAGGGGATTCCAGAGCTTAGAGCCTAGGCAACTGAAGGCGCCGCCACCTATGGTGGAGCAATTAAAATCAGGGACACTCAAGAGGCCAGAATTAGAGGAGCACAAAGGGACAAGGATGAGAATTTAAAGAAAAAAGAATGATTCAAGGGAATCCAGGCTGGCAGCTAGGCCTATTTCTCATCTCAATGTGAGGCAATGTTTGTTACATGAGTTGTTGACCCTTTTCCCTCCCTTCAGATCATACCGCTTTACACTGTCAATATGTTTGGCGCCCATTTGGCTTTGAGTCATTAAGTCCAGGAGTTTCTAAAATTAAAAATAGGCACTAGCAGTCTATTGTTAACTATAAGTTATTCTTTTTTCACTCCCTCAAGATGTGAAGGGACTCAAATATTGTCATTAGCAGTAGGGTAATGATTATGTTACCAAACTGGTAATTCAGAAACCTGGGCTAATAATCCAGAGAATGAGAGATCAAGTCCCATAATGGCAATTTGAGAATTTGAATTCAGTTTCGAAAATCTGGAAATAAAGAAAATTGGTATCAATGATATGATAAAAAAGCAAATGGAAATCTGAAATAAAAACAGAAAATGCTGGAAATACACAGCAGGTCAGGCATTCGTGGAGAGAGAAAGAGAGTTAATGTTTCGGTTCTGATGAAAGGTCATCGACCTGAAACATTAACTCCGCTTCTCTCTCCAGCATTTTCTGCTTTTTTTTCTCATTTATTTATTTTTATTTAGATATACAGCACTGAAACAGGCCCTTCGGCCCACCGAGTCTGTGCTGACCATCAACCACCCATTTATACTAATCCTACACTAATTCCATATTCCTACCACATCCCCACCTGTCCCCCTATATTTCCCTACCACCTACCTATACTAGGGGCAATTGCTAATGGCCAATTTACCTATCAACCTGCAAGTCTTTGGCATGTGGGAGGAAACCGGAGCACCTGGAGGAAACCCACGCAGACACAGGGAGAACTTGCAAACTCCACACAGGCAGTACCCAGAATTGAACCCGGGTCGCTGGAGCTGTGAGGCTGCGGTGCTAACCACTGCGCCACTGTGCCGCCCTTTTTATATCAGTAAAGAGACCATGGATTGGAATTTTGCAAAAACTCAAATTTATCTGGTCTGGCCTATTTGTGACTCTTAACTGAAGTGACCTATTAAAAAGACCCATCAGCTCCTTCCCAAGACAACTAAGAAAGGGCAATAAATGTCGACCTTGCCAATGACGCCCACATCCTGAGAATGATTTTTTTTAAAGTATCAAAACTGAAACTACAATCCCATCCCTTCCCCGTCCCTGTTCAGCTTTCCAGATTCATACTTGGCAAAATATTGCAATTCCCAGGTGGTAAGTTGAGGATTGGTAATCCTGATCCCGCAGTAGTTGAATGACAACAGATGTGTTTTGTGGGCGATAAGGTACGAAGAAGCAGTCTCGGTACATTTTGGTAAGCATGCATCTCCCGTGTGTGTTGTGATTGGACAGCAATGTTATCATTAAGAATATGAGAAATTGGTCTTCAAACTCCTCCAAGTTTCCTTGCATTGCAATCATTGGTGTGATTGGCAAGCATTTCGACTTTTAGTTCCATCAAATTCCATTTTTATGTAAAAACAAGCATCAATCTCAGCCACTTAAGGACGGAGTTAAGACTCTATAATCGGTTTCATTGTTTCTGGACTAGAGAGTGGAAAAATCATCCAGGACTCCCATTCCAGATCAGACTGCAGTGACACCGGTTATAAAGTACATATGAGAGGGCATAAGGTGAGGACAGAATTGGGTTTGACTGAGATGATTGCTGTAGTTGAATAGCCTGCCAACACCAACCCTACAAATGAAGAGTGACCAATCCAACAAAGTCACCAAGTGGTGCCAAATCAGTCAGGGCCAGTGCATTCAGGAGAAAACTTGTGGGAAATCTGATCAAATAAGATGTTCAGAAAATGCATCTGTGTGTAAGGTTTGAAACCACTTTTTGGAAAAAGGCTGGAAATCTCTGGTTTAAAACATAAAAGAGACAGACATAGTCTGCAGAGCTGTAGGCAGCGTGATATGGAGCATAATCAGTTGATTAAATCGGATAACCCTGTTGAACTGGAAACCAGACTGCAATTATCAGTCAGTGCCTGGAGCAAATGTAGTCAGAAAAAAATCAGTGGTGTGTATAGTAAAGAGCAAAAAAAAAATCCTTTCTGCAGGCCCACATTGGGAGAATTGCTATACCTTTAGCAATTTGAAATAATGGCTGGAATTTATTGTAGAATTTTACAAAAGGGAAGAATATTTTAATTTTTGATTGAGATACTTGGACTGCTTATACATAAATAGAGCTATACTGTGTGTGTGTGAGAGATTATTGATTATTTATTGTGCCTTAACAAATTTATTGTGCATGCGTGTCTGTTGGTTGAGGGACAATTATTGGACAGGACTCTAGGGAGAACTCCCCTGCTCTTCTTCGAAATGGCGTCATTGGATCTTTTATCTTCATCTGAGAGCGCAGATGAGGGATTGGTTTAACATCTCATCTGAAAGACGGTACCTCCAACAATGCGGCACTCGCTCAGTACTGCACTCGGAGTGTCAGCCTAGATTTTATGCTCCAGTCTTAGAGTGGGGCTTGAAGCCACAACCTTCTAACGCAGAGGTAGGAGTGCCATCCACTGAACCACAGCTGACAGTTAAATAATAACTATTTTTAACAAAAGTTTTGCTGGTGACTGGTGCTGAAGAATCCTGAATTGAGGAGGTCTGACTCCTGCCCCACTCGTCATTATCTACTTTGATACAGGGGACTGAAAACAGGCATTAGGCCATCTCGTTTACATATATAAAGAGCTTAACACCTGTGTTGTTGATTTTAAAAAAATAATTCATAGGATGTGGGAACCACGAGCAAAGCCAGCATTTATTGCCCATCCCTAACTGCCCTTGAGAAGGTGGTGGGACGCCTCCTTCTTGAATACAACTGAGTGGCTTGCTAGGCCATTTCAGAGGGCTGTTAAGAGTCAACCACATTGCTGTGGGTCTGGAGTCACATATAGGCCAGACTGGGTAAGGATGGCAGATTTCCTTCCCTGAAGGACATTAGTGAACCAGTAGGTCTTCACAACAATCTGGTAGTTTCACAATCACCATTACTTATACTAGCATTTAATTCCAAATTTATTTAATTAATTGAATTTAAATTCTCCAGCTGCCCTGGTAGGATTTGAACTCATGTCTCTGCATGATTAACTCAGACCTCTGGGTTACAAATCCAGGAATGTAATCACTATGCTACTGTACCAAGATAGCCCAAACAAATATTGGGCCCCAGAATTGGCCCTTATTGTGTTGGCCTTGAGCCCATTAACTGGTTGCAATGATGACCAATTTCTATCCCCTTATTTTCCTCACATGTCCCTCACCCTGCACCGTGTTGGAAGTGTGGAATTTGCAGCATTGCTTTTCAGGGGAGGAAGTTGAACTATAGTATCATAGAATCACCAAATCAGTTGACTTTTGCACCCATGGCACTCTTGCCTCCTGCTCCCGCTGCTTGTCTCTGCAGCTTTGTCAGGACACCCTGATGAAAATGAGAAAGCGGAGAGTTCCCCCATTGGAAAACAGTGATCCAGAAAAAATGCATCCCTGACAATTATTACCCCAAGGCCATGAGTTACTACAAGAAAGAGCAAGCAAATCTAAGCAATGGCAAAACTATGATAACCTTCCTTTTGCAAACTACATATCATTGAACATCTGTGTGAGCACAGTACTCTGGGCATAAGAGGGGGGTGTGAAAGTCTAATTAGTGAAGTGAACAATTCAAATTATCGGAAATGGTTGTGTGGAGTCCTGAATAGGTTAACAGGAATTAATTAATTCTGGAGAATAACGTTGCTGGAATTTAATTACAATGTACCTAGATAAGAAATCTTTGACATTTACTTGTTGCATTAAATGTCACAGTAAACCTTTCACTTTTACAATTTCTTGCAATTTTTTTCCCCTCCCCAGAGAGATTATTAATTTGAACAGGAGGGCAACTACCAACCTGTGAAATTAAACAAATGCTGAAATAATTAAATGAAATATAATACTATTCACTTCATACAGTGCACGTTTCCCAAGAAAAGGGAGCTCCATTCTAGGCTTGGCTTGGCTTCTTTTGAATATGGCTGACAAGGATATGGGAACAAGTCTTTGGCTAATGGGACTGAAGCCAATGGCACCTTCCGAGGCTGAATTAGGTGAGCGGCAAGAGTACATTGCAAATCGTAGCTGATTGATCACACGGATTGGGAAAGGTAGCTCAGAACTGATGCTTGGCTGATGAGAGTGAAGGGGATTGAGATATTGAAACAAGTCTTTACTGGGTGGCATGAAATGTAAATAGATGATTGGAAACAACAACTTGCATTTATATTGTGGTTTTATTGTAGTAAAAAGTCCCAAGGCACTTCACAGGAATCTTATGAAACACAATGCGACTCTAAGCTGCACGATGATAAAATCATACAGCACAAAAGGAATCCATTCAGGCCATTGTGCTCTTTGATAGAGCTGGCCAATTAGTTCCATTCCCCTGCTCCTTCCCGATAAACCTGCAAATGCTTTTCTGTCCCATTTCCCTTTGACAATTACTACTGAATCTGCTTCACCACACTTTCAGCCAGTGCACTGCAACTCATTGAGTAAAAAAAAAATCTCCTCATCTCCCCTCTGGTTCTTATATCATTTACCTTAAATTTGTAGCCTCTGGTTACCAACTCTCCTGCTAGAAGAGCTTTCTTCCTACTTACTCTATCATATCCCTTCGACACAAATTAAGGATGAAATTAATTTACACCAGTAATCGGGTGCAACAATCTGATAATTTATTTAGGCAAACTGAAAGCTTCTAGTCCTAAACTATGACAATGAGACAAAATGATTCATTATTCACCATTTTAACTTAAAGGGCAGTGAGGACAATGCGGGATATGAGCAAGTTTGAAAAGCATATATGGTAGACTAGATTATCCAATGCAGTTATGACTATAGATGGTGAACAAATTGCCCATTAGTGTCCGGGAGAAACTTGCAACAACCCTGACAGGACTTAAATATAAAACATGACCATCCTGATACGAAAGTGCAGCACTGTCCTAGTTTTATACAGTTAATCAAACACTATACAGTGACTGATGTAGCATTGCATTGTACTTGTCCTGAGGTGGTTTCAGATGGATTTAGAGTAGGTAAGAGACATCATTTTCCTGAACTTGTTACATTTTTTACAATGATATTTCTGCCAAAGAGGTGATCTTAAAATATGAATATTAAAGATTATTTCGAGTATCATTGTCAGATATTGCACATTGAGAGCTTATGCTTTTGTGAGAACTCAATCCAAATTCAAATATTCACAGATTTCTATTTTTACATTAAAACATGCTGTGAGTTTTGAATTGTTCAATCCTTTATAAGAGCCAGTACAAATTACGCCACAGAAAACATTTTAAATAGGGGCTTCTATAAACTTACATTTAAACCAATTGGAAAGAAATACACCCGGCCTTTGGACAGCACACAATTCTCATTAAACCTCACTAAATTGGTATTGTGGACTTTCCCAGCACTAGTCACAACAAACTCAGTTTAAGATTTTTTAAAATGTAAGATTACATTCTATTTTTTCTGCTACAAAATCCATTCAGTCACATCTTTCTGCAGAGTTCAACGACTTACTTCAAGTTGAGAGGCACATAGAGTTACAAGTTAACCTTTATCGCTGTTGAATTCAGTAAATGCAATTCAGTTACTTATATGCCTGCGAGACCCCAGCACCTCCAAGATTACGCTCTGAGATAACTTGTGGACTCTTTCTCATCTGAAAGATGGCACCTCTGCAGGAAAGGCTAAGCATATTGAGGCGCTTTGCTGTAGAAAAAAAGCTGATGGGTGACCTGATAGAGGTCTTTAAGATTATGAAAGGGTTTGATAGGGTAGAAAAAGAAAATGTTTCCACTTATGGGGAAGTCCAAAACTGGAGGCCCTAAACATAAGAATAATCACTAATAAATCAAACAGGGAATTCACAAGAAATGTCTTTACTCAGACAGTAGTCAGAATGTAGAACACACTGGAAGCGATTCTGAGAGACAGGATTTATATGCACCTGGAAAGGCCTGGTCTGATTAGGGATAGTCAGCATGGCTTTGTGCGTGGGAAATCATGTCTCACGAATTTGATTGAGTTTTTCGAGGAGGTGACCAAGAGGATTGACGAGGGCAGGGCGATGGACGTTGTCTACATGGACTTTAGCAAGGCCTTTGACAAGGTCCCGCATTGTAGGCTAGTCCAGAAGGTTCGAACACATGGGATCCATGGCTAGCAAATTGGATACAAAATTGGCTTGGTGATAGGAGGCAGAGGGTTGTAGTGGAGGGTTGTTTTTCAGATTGGAGGCCGGTGACCAGTGGTGTGCCGCAGGGACTGGTGCTGGACTCTCTGTTGTTTGTCATATATATTAAGGACTTGGATGTGAATGTAAGGGGCATGATTAGTAAGTTTGCAGATGACACCAAAATTGGTGGTATAGTGGACAGTGAAGAAGGTTGTCTAAGGTTACAACAGGATATAGATCAACTGGGAAAGTGGGTAAGGGAGTGGCAAATGGAATTTAATGCAGACAAGTGTGAAGTGTTGCATTTTGGGAAGTTAAACCAGGGCAGGACATATACAGTGAATGGCAGGGCCCTGGGGAGTGCTGTTGATCAGAGAGACCTTGGGGTGCAAGTACATAGTTCCCTGAAAGTGGCAACACAGGTAGACAGGGTGGTGAAGAAGGCGTATGGCATGCTTGCCTTCATCGGCCGAGGCATTGAGTACAAGAGTTGGGACGTCATGTTACAGTTGTACATAACATTGGTTAAGCCGCATTTGGAGTATTGTGTGCAGTTCTGGTCGCCGCACTACAGGAAAGATGTGATTAAGCTAGAGAGGGTGCAGAAAAGATTCACAAGGATGTTGCCTGGTTTGGAGGGCTTGAGTTATAAAGAGAGATTAGATAGGTTGGGTCTGTTTTCCCTGGAGCGAAGAAGGCTGAGAGGGGACATGATAGAGGTATATAAAATTATGAGAGGCATAGATAGGGTAGATAGCCAGAGTCTGTTTAGTCACCCTGTATGGGTGACTAAATTAAAGGGCATAGATTTAAGGTGAGAGGGAGGAGGTTTAAAGGGGAAAGGGGTAAATTTTTCACAGAAAGAATAGTGGGTATCTGGAATTAGCTGCCTGAGGTGGTGGAGGCAGGGACAGTAGCGACATTTAAGAGGCATCTGGACAGGTACTTGAATGAGCAAGGCATAGAGGGATATGGAATTAATGCAGGCAGGTGGGATTAGTATAGATAGGCATTATGGTCAGCATGGACGCGGTGGACCGAAGGGCCTGTTTCTATGCTGTACGACCCTATGGCCGGAATTTTACGCTGGGCGGACGGGAGCCGGACTCCGACATAAATGTCGGTGCCAATCCTGCTCCGGCCCAGCCTGGGGATCCGTCCCGTATTTTACGGATCCCCAGGCTTCAATTGGCCTGAGGCGGGACCTCCACCCACTTGAGGGAGGAGGTCCCGCCTCAGTGAGCTACCGGCCAATCAGCGGGCCTCCAAGAGCGGTGGCCACTGCTGGGACTTCAGCCCAGCCAACTGAGGAGGACGCAATGGAACCGGGACAGAAGGTAGGTTTGGGCAGCCTCACCAGTGGAATCGGTCATGCCCTGGTGAGGCTAGGCTGGTCATTTGGGGGGAGGATCCTGGGGTTAGGTTGGGAGGCGGCGGTGGGCCTCATTCGGGCACCCTGTGCCTGATTGCCAGCCCCCTCCCCGGGGTGCGGAAAGGCCGACAGCTATAGCTGGGTGGCCTTTCACGTCCCCGGCACACCCGCTTGCCACGGGTAAAATACCCATGGAGGTGGGCGAGGGCCATTAAGTGGCCACTTAAGGGTCTTGATTGGCCTTGCGCGGGCAGGCCGCTTCTCACCCCACCGCCGGACCTCCGTAAACTTGGTCGGAGGCGGAATCGGGGCGGTTAGGCCTCTCGGAGCCTGCCGCTCAATTTCACGCCGCCCCCTCACCACCATCCGACCCGCTGGGGCAGCGTAAAAATCCGGCCTATGATTCTATAAGGAATCATTGAGGCGAATGGCATAGATGCATTTAAGAGAAAGCTAGATAAATACATGAGGGAGAATGTATTAGAAGGATATGTTGATGGGGTTAGATGAAGAGGGGTGGGAGGAGGCTCAGGTGGAGCATAAACGTCAGCTTGGACCTGTTGGGCCAAATTGTCTGTTTCTCGGCTGTAAACTCTGTGTAATTTTCAATCAGCTCTGAAAAAGCACGGAATAACTTAACCTGTTTCCAGTGACAATTTTATCCAGTTGAGAGCACACATAAATTGTTAGAACATAATTTGAAATGCTTGTTTAATTTATTTAATGAACAGACGGCGACAGACTGGTTTGTTTTCTTGATTTAATTATCAGAATTGTTTCTTTGAAATAAAAAGAGGTGGTTTATTCACTTATGAAGATTGTTCAATCTAGACTTGTAAACTTTTTTACCTTTTCCTGGATGCTCAATACCATATTTGTGACATTTGTTTATTATTGTTAGTTGTACTAATGTATAAAATATTGATGCTGTCTGGGAACCTCAGTGACAAGGAGCTCATAAAAAAAGAAACTTATGTAGAGTCTTTCACAACCTCAGGATGTTCCAGAGCACTTCATCGCCAATTAAGTACTTTTGAAATGTAGTCACTGTTGTAATGTGCAATGCACTAGACAATTTTCACACGGTGAAGTCTCACAAACACCAATGCAATAATGACCAGATAATCTGTTTTCGTGATGTTGGTTGAAGCAAAAGTATCAGCCAAGACACCAGGGATAACTCTCCTGCAAACAGTGCTCTGGGATCTTTAAAGTTCACCTGACAGAGAGCACAGATAGTTTAATGTCTCATCCAGAAAGTGCAGCACTCCCTCAGTACTGCCCTGAAGTGTCAGCCTATATTATGAGCTGTCGTCTCTGGAGTGGCAATTGAACGCAAAACCTTCTAAATCAAAGGTGAGAGTGCTACTTTTAGTGGGCCACAATAGATTCATATTTAAATAATTTTAGGTACTGACTGACCTGTGCATTCAGAATTTTGTGTCTTCGATGCAGATTTTCAGCATTCATGATTTTTTATCATTTTATCTCTGGTAAATGGAAGAAAGTAAATTACAGCCATTAAATTAACCGCATGCCACTTTTTCATTTCAAGAGTTACTACACATGCTGTCAGCATTAAGTGACCTTTCAACTCCAGTGCTGACTACATGTTTTTTCAGATACGGCCATCAGCAAAAAAAAGAACAATTTTACATGAAAAATTAATTTGCATTTTCTCTTCATGGAAATATGAAAAGCGTTTATTCAATCATGTGCCCACCAAGGATTTGTGTGGGGACATTACAAATGGGTTTTGATTTAATTTTCACTGCCCTGTTGACTGGCATCTTCAACAAAGCTCATTGTGTGTCACTGTTCAGTTCACTCAGAGTGTGCCTTCCATCAGCTTGATATACAATGCAACAATTTCTCAGACTGGAAAGAGTTTTATATGGATAATAGTTCCAGGGATGATGGAATTTAGCTACAAGGTTAGTTTGGAGAAGTTGGGGTTGTTCTCCTTGGAATAAAGGAGTTTGAAGGAGAGATCTGATAGAGGTGTGCAGGGTTATGACAGTTTTAGCTAAGGTAGGGCAATGAAAAGCTGTTCTCATTAGCTGATGGTACAAGGACTCGGGGATACAAATTTCAGGTTTTGGATAAGAGGTAGAGTGGGGATGTGAGGAAGAACCTTTTTTTAGGCAGCAAGTGGTAATGGCCTGGCCTACGAGGGTGGTGAAAGCAGGGTCAATCAATGATTTCAAAAGGAAAATGGATGGGCACTTGTGGGAAATAAACCCTCAGGGCTAGGGGATTGAGCGGGGGAAACGGGACTGACTGGATTGCTCTACAGAGAGCCCGAATGAACTCGATGGGCTCATTGGCTTCCTTCTGCACGGTAATGACTCTATATCCTGTGGATGGGGAGGGAAGGAGCTGTGTAATAGTGGAACTTCCATGCCTCCTCCTCTTCCACTAGCCTGAAGACACTGACTCTTGCCAAAATACCAGAAGCTCTCTAGCGTCTCACTCGCATGGTTGTCTTTCATCCATGAATGAACACGGTGGCCTAGAAATTCAGTCACGTAGGGCACTAAAAGTCCTCCTAAGCTTCCATTTTGGCAGGAGAAGGAGCTGCACTCATTAGGAGCCGGACTTGTGCCACCTGTCATAGTGGCAAGAGACTAAAAAAATTGCCATGCAATGCCCATATCAGGATCAAGGGTTCGGCCCCTTTGCATGTAAATCAGAGGCCTAACACCTGCAAGATTGGTATGCCCTCAGGGTGGCAGTGCCAGCCCCGATGCACTCAGGAAAACCAGGCCTACATGCGGTTTAACAAATGGCCCTTAATGGGACCATCGCAGGCCACAGCCAACAAGGTAAGTGTAACAAAATACATCTCCCAGAATATGGAACGCAAACCGCTGTCAGCTACTGTTCCTACCCCCCTGATCACACTACTCCACCCACTCTCCCACCACCACCCATCCACCACGAAAGGTGGGGCTGCGGGGATGGTGTCAGTGAAAAGTGTGGAAGAGACTATATGTTTACTCTGCCCTTTCTGCTTTGGTTTGCAATTACTGCAAGATATAGCGAGGAAACATGAAAGATTCTGCAACAACTGCACTATTTTCCTTTTAAAAGTTTCATTTTGCCTGGTTCCATGAATGCCAATGTTAACAACTTCTCCTTTGTCCAGTACCATACCTCTCCATTTTAATATTGTAAATATCAGCCATTTCTGGGGTGGGTCTGGGGTGTGTGGGCATTGGGGGTCGAGATGCAGACACAGCAGAAAGGGGTAGACCTTTAGAGGTCCCTGAATATGTAACGTTTTGGAAACCAGGCAAAACAGCAGTGAGATTAGTGCACATAAGCAGAGCAGCTGCTAATACCAATTGCAAGGTTATGAGTCCCCATGAAGTCAGAAGACAACTTGACTGTTCCTCACACGTTTATCCATTTGAGATGACACAGAATACCGGGAACACTGTTCCTGCACTCTGGCCACATTCCCATATTTACTGGGACCTTAATGAGCCCCGAGCATATTATAGAGATCTTGGGCTTCAGTACTCAATGCTCAGCAGTGCTTTGGGCACTGAACATCGCATTATCCTCTCCGTAGAGTAAAAACCTAGGGTCTCAGCACAAATCACTAAGGGACCACCAGTTGCAGAAATTCCAAGCATTGTTCCAGCTTATCTTGTACACATTTTTTTTAAAAATGGATATATCCTTATGTAATCATTTTATTGATTGTTATAAAGAGCAGAAATAATTATGTCCTTTGTAGTGAAACAGGCCGTGTGCTGACGAGATCGATTCATCGCTGTTTCCATCTACCCGCCCCACACACACACCGCATCCCCCCCCCCCCCCTCAACAAGGTGGTGGGTTTTTCAAACAAAAGGAGTCTTTGGAATCAAACAAAATCAAAAGTTACTGAATACCTAACTCCAGTCCCAATATAAAAAGTGGAATGAAACAGATATGTTTAATTCAATATTCTGATATTTTTACTTTATTTCTGTAGGTGTTATATTTAAGCAGCATCACTTTTACCCAAATCTAACCATTCCAGGAAACAGTTAGGGATGCCACAAAAGGATTGACGATCTTTGTGATTTCTTCAGACCTACTTACTTGCTTACTGATCGTCGAATCTGTTTCATTGTATTCGGCAACCAACACTGTATTATTAACCCTCAGATCCTGATTTCATACTACAATGCAGCAATCACTGCCTTGACTTGCCCTCTCCATCTCTGTAAACTCCTCCAAACATACAATGCTCCGAAATCTCTGCAGTCCTCCAATCCTGGACACTTGCACATCTCTGATTTTAATCGTGAGGCTCTCAGCAGTTGAATTCCTTCCCTAAAACCCTCCACTTCACTACATCTCCCCTCCTTTAAGTCGCCCCTTAAAACCTACCTCTTGGACCAAGCTTTTGTTCACCTGTCCTGATATTTCTTCATGTGGCTGGGTGTCAGATCTTGCCTGATAATGCTCCTGTGAAATGCCTTGAGATGTTTTTCTACTTTAAAGGCGCTATATAAATGCAAGTTGTTGGTCTGTGTAATATTTATAGTTCAGTCAATATTTAAAACAAGCTGAGTTGATTGGCAGGATAGCTGCGAGGGTCCACTTTCACCTGGAGCTCTGCAATCAAAGCAATTAACTGAAATATGCATTTTCAAAGAGGACTGAGTGCTCACTCTCACTAACCTGTGTGCAGGGAATCAGACATATGGTCGTAAACAACTGGCTCACAATTCTGCTATGCTCCGCAGATCTTACACCTCCTGATTTTACACCGCTTTCCTCCTCTCTATTTGCTCGTTTTATAAATATTTTATGTTCAAATCTTGAACATTAACTGCATAATTGGGGAAACCTAGCCTGGAGGAGTTAAAAGCCCAATTGCCTAAGGGAATTGCATTATCAATTAGGGATGTAATTATTTGTTCCTGGCACTTCCTCCACTGATTTACCAGCACTTGCTATTACATAAAAATATTCCACAAAAAATATAGAAATAGATAAGAAAACTAATAGGATTTTGTCGTTAATTGGAGTGTATTTAAACAATGTGAATATTAAGAACCCAATTATCTTTCCAAGGATCTGTAGCCTACAAGTCTGATACATGGATGCTTAGCTTGTAAACAAATGCCGTAATAGGTAACCTGTAGCCTGGCAAAGTTGCGAACACAGATGCAAAACAGGCTACACATACAGTGACCCCATTATTCCCAGCCAGAATAGAGATAGTTGGGCAATTCCCCTGTCGATCACATCTGGAGACTCCACTCTAACTGACTAGACTGGTTTTACCATATTATTTGCATTATGTAACTATCCTCCATTCACTGCAGTTTTCTGGAGAAACAATCCTGCTGTATTCAGGAGACATTGCTATAGTTTCGATCACGAATTCGGTTTCCTCTACTTCATAGAGATTCTTTATAAATAGACTCTGTAGACTGTTGTTTTGAAAAAAAGACTTTGCTGACCAAATACCTGTTTCTGTAAAATAGTCAGTTTGCCATAAGACCCGCCTCACCACCAACTCATTGGCTGGTACAGTGGTGTCTATAGACACACTACGCAAAACATCCTTCTGGAGCCTCAAGCTGTGTAGGTCCCTGCTGCCTCAGTTCGAGATGGACACAAACTGTAAAGCTTCCTCAACGCTAATAACCAGGGACTGGATTTTTGGCTCCTGCCAGAGCTGGGATCAGAGGCAGGCAGGAGCTGGAAACAGTGCCGTCTGCCGGCAGGTCAGTTCCCCAGCTCTTTCCTGCCTCAGTAATATGAAAGCAAAATACTGCGGATGCTGGAAATCGGAAATAAGAACAAGAAATGCTGGATTCACTCAGCAGGTCTGGCAGCATCTGTGGAAAGAGAAGCAGAGTTAACGTTTCGGGTCAGTGACCCTTCTTCGGCGGGGCGGGGCTATCCACACAAGGCAGGTAGCCAATCAGGCTCATTAAGAGCCTAATTAAGGCCAATTAAAGGAGCTTGACTGGAATTTTCCAGATGGCCTACAGGTTCCTGCAGGCAGCGAGAGCCAGTTTAGATACCTGTAGAAGCCTCAGGGCAGCAGGTCAGGAGGCCAATGCTCCAGGCAGGCCTAGAGGCCCTCCCTTCCTGCCTGGATGCAGGTGCAGCCACAGCCTGACCTGTAGAGGGGCTCTCCCCACCCTCCCGCCCCCAACCTGCCCACAGCGGTGGCTGAAAAAGCCATTGTTTAATCTAAGACTTTAAAAAAGGCGGAGGACACCTCCATCTTGGAGCACTCTCTCCCTTACTTCCATCACAGCCTGCTGCTCCTCTCAAGCTAGAAGGCCTCTGATTGTCCGTCCAGCTTCAAGAGCCTGCCCCCAATCCTTAACTTGACTACGAACATGTCTCCAGGTCAATTAAGGGGGCAGCCCTGCAAAAATCCCAATGAGTGACTGCTTCCCACCAGGGAGTGGGTTCAGGATCTGAAAACAGTCCCGACTTCTGTTTCCCACCCCCCAGAGGAAAAATCCAGCCCCAGGTGTCAGCACAGTAGAAAGGGGAGTCAAGGGTTATGGCAAACAGGCAGGAAAGTAAAGTTGAGACCAAGATCAAATCAGCCATAATCTTATTGAATGGCAGAGCAAGCTTGAGGGACCAAATGGCTGATTCCTGCTCCTATTTCTTATGTTCTTATTGGAAGGTGAGGGTGGGAGATGGGCAGAGGGAAAAATCCCATTATCATTTTCAAATTCTGCTTTGGAACTCTCATTTTCTCCCAGTCTTCAAAAATCAAAATACAGATTTAGGTTTCTTTCTCAGCTCAAAAGGAGAAGGTCATTTTGTTTCTGTAAATGAAAGATGGTCAAGACAATCCATGATGAGAAGAGCCTCTGGGAAGTGATACAGAAAAAGACCAAGTAAGAACCAGAACAACATTCAAAAGACTTGACAGATGTAGGGTTGAAATGGGGGAAGTCGCTAGTGGGTGCAATGGTGATGGGGAAGAAGAAAGAAGGACTTGTATTTCTGTAGCATCTTTCACGACCTCACATCCCAAAAGCACTTTACAGCCAATGAAATACTTTTGGAAGAGTAGTCACTGTTGTAGGAAACGTGCCAGCCATTTTACACGTAGCAAGATCCCACAAGCAACAAGACGATGAATCACATCGGCTTTTCTGTCACCATCTTACATGACCACTAGCCAAGGAAAGGGAGAAGGAAGGAAGATAGAAGGCTGAAGGCCATAGCAAATGGAAGGTGTGCAGAAGAAGAAAGGGTTAAAAACACTGGAAGAAAATGTAGAGAAACAGGATGTGTTTCACCGGCTACCGTTGCAGGAGTGTCTTCACTATTCGGCAATATTGCTAACCTCAATTGAGTAAAAAGCTATTAGCCTCTTGTTGTTCAAGTGTAGGGCCAATTACTTAAATGATAAAGACAGACATTTGATTTAGTAAATGACTGATTCTGCATCTGAGCTTGAGTTATTACAGCATTAGAGATGATTTATCTTTTTAATGAAATAGGCACCCTCCCTGAACACCACAATAACTTGCTGCAGAATAAGACATGGACAATGCATAGTAGATATCTATCCCTGGCCCTGTCTTTATTATGAAAACAAGAAACCAAAGGTATCCCAATGCCCTGTAAATCATTAGGATGCAGTGATGTACAGGAATACAAACTAAAGGTGGGTGAGGGAAGGATGGTGCAATTAATCTTTTTGAAATTGATGCAGAATCTTGATATTGTAATGCATTAATAATTTCAGGCTTGGAAAACGTATTGACATTCTGTGCACCTCATTATGATGCAAATCTGGTTAATGTTCTGTTCAGTACATAGGGGAAGAGTGGTCTTGCACCCAGATGGTGCCTTTCCATTGACTCTTTTTAAAGGGGAGACTCAAACCTACAGTTAAAAACAAATAATGATTTAAAGAGAAGAGCTTCTCTCAATGGGTTACTCTCAAACAGGTCCCATCTGCAGAGCATTCCGGTCATATGCTGCTGCCAGAGAGAGAAGACTTCATTATCCAGTTTGAGAGTCGAGGAACTTGCCATTGTTACTCTAAATCGTAACGCATTCTGGGAAGGGTCCACCTCATAACAGACAGCTTCTAACACTTTAGTGCAATACTGAGGGAGAGCTGCACTGTTGGAAGTGCCGTCTTTTGGATGCGATGCTAAACCAAGGGACCCAAACTGCTCCCTCAGGGTGGCACCAAAAAAATCCCATTGCATGATTTTGAAAAGAGCAGGGGAGTTCTCTTTGTTGTCCTGACTGACATTTAATCCCTCAACCAACATCACTAAAAAAAATTCTTTGATCATTTATCTCCTTGCTGTTAGTGGGAGTTTGCTGCACACAATCTAGCTGCCGTATTTCCTACATTACAACAGTGACTACACTTCAAAAGTACTTCATTGACTGTAAAACACTTTGGGATTTCCTGAGATCATGAAAGGTGCTATATAATTGCAAGTTCTTTCTTTCTACTCTGTGACAGAACTGTCAAATATTCAAGAATATTTATTCACATTTTTTTTTTTAAAGTACCTTTTTCTTTGAAATAGCCAAGGAGTGAGGATAGGGCTTAGTTGGCAAAGTGAGGTCACCTGAGATTTACATTCA
The DNA here is from genome assembly GCF_036365525.1 of Heterodontus francisci. Lineage (NCBI taxonomy): Eukaryota > Metazoa > Chordata > Chondrichthyes > Heterodontiformes > Heterodontidae > Heterodontus > Heterodontus francisci. The sequence continues at coordinate 68,076,672 of NC_090395.1, read as the reverse complement.
AATCTTGCTAAACAGAGGGGATGACATTTGCCTCCATCTAAGGTTATTGGCTTTCAGCAGTCCTGACCCAATTACTAGTGGGCATGTGTCTACACGAATAAGCTATTAATTAAATACCAATTAATGCGAAATCACGGGCAGTCTCTCTCCGGGGTGTCATAAGTACGGTTAATGGAGGAATCGGAAATGTCACACTGCTGCAGGACAGAGTGTTTACCTGTGTTGGGTTCAGACTCTTACTGGGATGAGGGAGAGGGAGCTTCACTCTGCATCTGGGTGTACTATACTAGTCAGGACATTGGCGAGAACTCGTCAACTCTTCTTTAAAATAGTGCCATGGGATCCTTTACGCCTATCCTGAGAGGGCAGATTGGGGCCCTCAATTTGACGTCTCATCGAAAGACAGCACCCCTGACAATGCAGCACTCCTTCAGTACTGCACTGGAGAGTCAGAAGCTGGATGTTAAGAGGTGGATCCTTCCTAGAATGCGTTACAAAGGGGAGTAACAATGGTGACTTTCTTTCTTGACAAACTGGATAAAAGAAATCATAACATACCATATAGCTGGATTTCTCCACCTTGCAGTAGCACATGGCCTAGAATGCTTGGCAGATGGGACCTGTTTGAGAGTAACCAATTTTTTTTTTAAAGTAATACTTACACTGACCAGAGGAGTTTATACAGCCAATGAACATGAAAAGATTTCAGCTGCCCATGAGCGACAACTTTGCACAAATAAAATAGCCTCAAATTCCTAACCGGGTTAGAAAGAGGGTCTCCTCCATTAGCCCCGACACCTCATCTCTTTCCCATGCAATCACAGGAGGTGTAATACCTGCCCCTTTACATAGAGAGAGAGATACAGCACTGAAACAGGCCCTTCAGCCCACTGAGTCTGTGCCGACCAACAACCACCCATTTATACTAATCCTACATTAACCCCATATCCCCTACCACATCCCCACCTTCCCTCAATTCTCCTACCACCTACCTACACAAGGGGCAATTTACAATGGCCAATTTACCTAGCAACCTGCAAGTCTTTCGCTGTGGGAGGAAACCAGAGCACCTGGTGGAAACCCACACAGTCACAGGGAGAACTTGCAAACTCCGCACAAGCAGTACCCAGAACCAAACCCAGGTCACTGGAACTGTGAGGCTGCGGTGCTAACCACTGTGCCGCCCTTTACCTCCACTCTCCTCACTATCCTAGGTACCAAACACTTCTTTCAGGTAAAGCAACAATTCACTTGTACGTCTTTCAATTTAGTATACTGTATTCGCTGCTCACAATGCGGTCTCCTCTACACTGGGGAGACCAAATGCAGATTGGGTGACGCTTTACAGAACACCTCCACTCAGTCCGAAAACATGATCCCAAGCTTCCTGTCGCTTGCCATTTCAACGCGTCCCCCTGCTCTCATGCCCACATCTCTGTCCTGGGATTGCTGCAGTGTTCCAGTGAACATCAACGCAAGCTTGAGGAACAGCATCTCATTTACTGATTTGGCACACTACAGCCTGTGGGCCTGAACATTGAGTTCAATAATTTCAGAGAATGACTGGCCCCCTTTTTTATTTTTAGTTTTATTTGTTATTTTTATTTTATTTATTTTAGTTTGTTTCATCATTCAATTTTTTTCACCATGTGGCTGCCCACTGTTTTTTTTCCATGTTTGTGCTTTTGGCTAGGGCTTTCATTATTCTGTCATTTAATACCCTCTCTGTACTAATGCTTTGTCTTTCACTACACCATTAGCACACTCTCTTTGCCTTCACCCCAAGACCTCCGTGTCAGTTAATCTCGGTGACCCCCTGTCCTATAAACACCTTCCCTTTCATACTCTTTTGCCCCACCCCACTTTATTTGCTTAAAACCTATTACATTTCTAACCTTTGCCAGTTCTAATGAAAGGTCACTGACCTGAAACGTTAACTCTGCTTCTCTCTCCACAGATGCTACCAGACCTGCTGAATATTTCCAGCACTTTCTGTTTTTATTTCAGATTTCCAGCATCTGCAGTAGTTTGCTTTTATTATATAGAAAGAGGGTCTGTTACCTCAAACTGTATATCGAACAAATGCCCCGTTTTCTTCCCCTCCTCTCCTGAATGTGTTAACTCGCAGGCGTCATTTGCATCCTGGAACATTGCTGAAGTGACCATTCTTCATACGTAGACAGTAAATGCTGACACACAAGCATGATCCTATTGCCACCTGATGCCTACACAATCAGCAATCTAGGCGCAGGGACAGTAGCTGATTTGCAGTCCCTTGCCCTGTAACAATGAGCTCAACAGTTGTACTCCAATCACCCTTCCCCCACCACCCCATCACATTCCCCCCCCCCACCCCCCAACCATCCCCAGCCTAATTACAATCAACTCATTAGCACAACTGATGACCAAAATTTAGATCCCCTTGGTCTGTGTGCCTCTGGTCCACATTGCGGTGATTTATGTGAAACCTGTTTGTGGCTGCATGCAGCAACCACCTCTTACAAAAGGTAGGTACTGCAAGGAATTCAGGTCCAGACAGATCTCCTGGTCTAGTTTTGGGAGGGAAGGTTTGGAGAGGAAGTTTGCATTTTCCCCCCCCACTAATTGTCCTGCGTTTTACCTGGTTTCACCTCTCCCAGCAGATCACATGTTGGATGGAGAGTGTATCTATATTGCGATACACAAGGCGTCACGACTATGTTGGGCAGGATGGATGGACCAGAGCGTCTTTTCTTAGCATCATTGTTCATATGTAACCCATATAGTTCTGTTTTACATGGGTACTTCAAATATGATGTCATAGATTTCTCAAAGCATGATTCACAAGAAGAGAATCAGAGTCCCAATGAAGATGAGAATCATCATCGTTGGTTGTATGAATGTCAGAGTGAAATGGTTTTTCTGCATGTCTATGGCAGTTAAGAATCCTAAAGGGAATTGTCAACTGCACAGATTATTTGCTCCATAAAGCACTCAATCATAAAAGTAACAGATTAAAATCCAGTCACATGTTTTATCAATGAGCCATGTCCTTCATCTCCACACAACCCCACCCCCATCTCCCACGGCACACTGAAAGGCCATAGAATAATATTCCTTGTGAATTCTTAAGTATCTTAAATTGTTATTTTGGTAACCTATGAATTGTCAGGTTAAATAAAATGAATAATTTCAGCTGTGACTCAATCCCACATGGACACAAAAATATCGATTGTTCCTTCATTCAATGAGGAGCTGGACAAAGAAGAGGGGGAGGCAGAAAACAGGTAACTATAGGCCAGTTAGCTTGATATCTGTCGTGGGGAAGGTGTTAGAATCGATCATTAAGGAGGCTATAGCTGGATACTTAGAAAAACTCAAGGTAATCGGGAATAGTCAGCATGGCTTTGTGAAAGGGAAATCATGTTTAACCAATTTATTGTAGTTCTTTGAAGGAATAACATGTGCCATGGATAAAGGGGAGCCCATTGACGTACAGTCCTTGGATTTCCAGAAGGCATTTGACAAGGTGCCACATAAAAGGTTATTGCGCAAAGTAGGAGCTCATGGTATGGGGGTAACATATTAGCATGGATAGAAGATTGGTTGGCTGGCAGAAAACAGAGAGAATGCATAAATGGGTCCTTTTCTGATTGGCAGAATGTGCTTAGATGAGGAGAGCGATGGCATGGTAACTAAATTTGCAGATGACACAAAGAAAGGTAGGAAAGTATGTTGTGAAGAGGACGTAAGGAGGTTACAGACTGATAGAGATAGGTTGAGTGAGTGGGCAAAAAACTGGCAGATGGACTATAATGTGGGAAAATGTGAAGTTGTTCACTTTGGCAGGAAGAATAAAAAAGCAGAGTATTACTTCAATGGAGAAAGACTGGAGAACTCTGAGGTGCAGAGGGATCTAGGTGTTTTAGTGCATGAGTCACAAAAGGTTACTCAGGTACAGCAAACAATAAAGGAGGCTAATGGAATGCTATCCTTTATTACAAGAGGAATTGAAAATAAAAGTATGGATGTGATGCTTCAGTTCATCAGGGCATTGGTGAGACCACATCTCAAATATTGTGTGCAGTTTTGGTCTCCTTGTTTAAGGAAGGATGTAAATGCATTGGAGGCAGTTCAGAGGAGGTTTACTAGATTGATACCTGGAATGAACGGGTTGTCTTATGAGGAAAGGTTGAACAGACTGGGCTTGTATTCGCTGGAGTTTAGAAGAGTGAGGGGAGACTTGATTGAAATATATAAGATCCTGAACAGTCTTAACAAGGTGGATGTGGAAAGGATGTTTCCTTTTGTGGGGGAGTCCAGAACTAGGGAGCACTGTTTTAATATTAGGGGTCGCCCTTTTAGGACAGAGATGAGGAGAAATTTTTTTCTCTCAGAGGGTTATGTGACTTTGGAACTCTCTGCCTCAGAAGGTGGTGGAGGTAGGGTCATTGAATATTTTTAAGGTGGGGGGGTAGATAGATTCTTGTTAGGCAAGGGGATCAAAGGTTATCGGGGCTAGATGGAGCGTGGAATTCGAGACACAAACAGATCAGCTACGATCTTATTAAATTGTGGAGCAGGCTAGAGGGGCTGAATGGCCTACTTCTGCCCCTAATTCATATGTTTGTATGTTCGGAAGATATAATTTGCTTTAATGGAAGTTGTTGCAAGTCAAAACCTTTTCAACTCTCTCTATATTGATGACAGACTACAGTCTCCACTGGCAAACCTACATTTCATGTGAGACCAAATATGCTAGTTAAAGCAAGTAGTAAATGGAAGTTGTTTCCCTCATGTATCACTGTACATTGGAATTTATTTGGACGCCCACTGTAAACTCCTGATTTATTTGATCGGTGGAAAACCACATTAGCCTCAACTGTATAGTCTGGCTAAGTTATAAATCAGATTTCTTACAGGAAAAAAAATTTACAAAGAAGAAACACAAACCAGCAGATACAAAATACAGCAATTAACTTATGCCACTATTCTTAACTATGTCCAAAACAAAAATAATTAACATTTGATTACTTAAAAGTATTCTTTATAAAAAATAGTTTAACTGATTTTTTTATCAAGATCACATGCAGAATTTTCCTGTGGGCTTCAGGATCCTGACGTCAGTGTTAAATGGGAGTCAAAAGCTTGCACTGTGTGGGGAACAGTCACCCAACAAGTGATTAATCCCGAATTGGTTTATTAGTGGCCAGAGGGCAGGCTCGTCATCCAGTGGGCTCTCAAAGCTGGAGAGCCAACAGGAGGCCCTCCAGCACTGAAGAAGCAGCAGGCTGCCTTTTCAGGTAAGTGAGGGAGAGGGCGCTTCAAGTTGGAGGCACCCTCTCTCCAACTTTTTTAACCCCTCCACAGGGCGGCCTGTGGCTGCAGCTGTGGCCAGGTAGACAGGGAGGGCCTCATAGCGTGCCTCATGCACTGGCCTTCCTCACCCACCCTGGTCTGCAGCCAGCAGGCTGCCTCCTGGTAGGTGGGCTGTTCCCCGATGTCTCTGGGTGCCTGGAGGCTGAATGTAAAACTCCAGTCTGACTTTGGCAATAGGTCTTAACAGGCCTTTAAACAGCTTTAATTGGCTACCCACCACCTGTGGGAAGGTAGCCCTGGTACCTCCCCATCCTGTCTTTAGGAAAATGGCTCAGGGGTGGGATGGTGCCGGGGAACCATCGCACTGGCTGGCAGCACGAAATTCCGTGCCCACCTCCCTCCGTACCTGCCCCTATTGGGGCCTAAAAATTCAGCCTCACATCACAGCCACGCAAAACTCTGCCTGACCACCATGATGTTTAAAAGCAGGCAATGAAGTAATGACCAACTGCCTGCAGAATGTATTTGTTCATCAACACGTCGTGGATAGAGAGCGCTCAATCAAGTCTCAAAGACATAATGCAGGGCAACATTCACACTGCAGATTCATGAGTCCATTATCTGCATTATCCAAAAATTTCTAAATGATTTAGACAATGCTTGTCCGCCTCTTATGAATACAGCCACCCACCACTAATCTACTTAGTTGCCAGATTAAACAATTGGCCCTGCTTTTCCAGACAGCCTGGCTCCAATCTCAGGGTGTGGTCTCGCAAAGAAATAACAGCTTCCCTCTAGCCCGAGATACTTCAACATAAAAGCCTATAAAGGAATAGAGAGCTGCATTTATATAGCACCTTTCACAACCTCAGAACATCCCAAAGCATTTTATAGCCAATGAAGTACTTTTTGAAGTGTAGTCACTATTCTAATGTAGGAAACGTGCAATCAATTTTCACTCAGCAAGCTCCCACAAACAGCAATGTGATAATGAACAAATCATTTGTTTTTAGTGATGTTGATTGGGGGAATTATATATTGATCAGGGCATTTCTTTGAAATAGTACCATGGAATCTTTTACATCTGCCTGAGAGGGCAGACAGAGCCTCAGTTTAACGTCTCATCCAAAAGATGACACCTCCAACAGCACAGCACTCCCTCAGTACTCTATTGGAATGTCAGCTTATACTTTGTATTCAAGTCTCTGCAGTGGAACGTAACACCTATATTTGTAATAAAGTATTAAAGAAAAACCATACGATACCAACATTTTATTATTTTTAGTAGGTAGAAAAGCATAGCTTCCATTACAGAAGTGATGAGATATTGAACGCACAACATAAATGGCTACAGGTTGGACTGACCCGGAAATGCATGTAATGTTTTTATTCTGGTCAAACTTACTGTTTGAACATTGAGTGTACATTTTTATTTTAATTGAAGCAAGTGAACGTTCTTCACCCTTTATTTAGTGAGTACCTTGCCCTCCATTCCAAAAACCCACAAAAGCCAAATTGCTGTACAACCCCAGCACTCATTCTCTGACAAGTCATTATTTCGCTTTCGGTGTTCTGTGGGTTTTCTTTTGCGTTTTTGATTATATTTCTGCTGCTGCTGACCTGCCATCGCTTGAAAATTGACAACTGACTTTTTTTTTTATCCACTCTGTGTGACTCTGTGCCAAGTGCAGTCAGTCTAGAAGCAGGTTCTGATAGATCCCCTGACCATAGGAATTGAATCCTTCAGGAAATTTACATTCCTTTGATTTAGATTTACAAACTGGAGGCCATCAGACTTTAAAGGACCATCAGGGATTGCTGAGGTAGTCCATAAACTCACCAGTTTTCATCTGTCAGCCATCGGCTTTCTTTGTTTTGTGTATTTGTTAATGCATCAAATACATTGGCCCAGAACTTCCTGGAGACTTGCACCTTGGTAATGGTATATCCATGTCATAGAGCCCATTTTAAGCTGCAAAGATCCCAGGAAATTATGGAGTAGGTGATTTACACTATTACTTACACCATGCCCTAATTTCCTGGGACCTCTGCACTGCTCCGATGGTTCCTTTGCTGCAACAGTGAACAATTAACTACAATAATTCTTCCACCATTAAAATAAATGGCAATTTGATTTTACTGAATGAATGTTAAAGAACGGCACTATTGGGCTGTCTAACTTAATCTTCAATAAGTATGTTTGACCAGAATAAAAACAATCCAGAAATAATACTTGACGTTTCAGGGTCAGTCTAACCAATAGCCATTTATACCATGCATACATTGTATCAAGGTACTGAGGACACAGGCTTGATACACTTGGACTTTTGTGTTCTGTGTCAGTGCGCCATTTTCCCACACTCTCTTGGCCAGTCTGGACATAGCAGTGGAAGCCTTTCCCATGTGCTTGTTTAATTCTGCATCGAGAGACAGGTTACTGGTGATAGTTGAGCCTAGGTAGGTGAACTCTTGAACCGCTTCCAGAGAGTGGTCGCCGATATTGATGGATGGGGCATTTCTGACGTCCTGTCCCATGATGTTCGTTTTCTTGAGGCTGATGGTTTGGCCAAATTCATTGCAGGCAGCCGCAAACCTGTTGATGAGTCTCTGCAGCCACTCTTCAGTGTGAGATGTTAATGCAGCATCGTCAGCAAAGAGGAGTTCCCTGATGAGGACTTTCCATACTTTGGTCTTCGCTTTTAGACAGGCAAGGTTGAACAACCTGTCACCTGATCTTGTGTGGAGGAAAATTCCTTCTTCTGAGGACTTAAGGGTCCTCAGAAGACTCAAGGTCCTCAGTACCTTGCTCTACGGCAGCGAGGCCTGGACAACGTACGTCAGCCAAGAGCGACGTCTCAATTCATTCCATCTTCGCTGCCTCCGGAGAATCCTTGGCATCAGGTGGCAGAACCGTACTACCAACACAGAAGTCCTCGAGGCGGCCAACATCCCCAGCATGTACACCCTACTAAGCCAGCAGCGCCTGAGATGGCTTGGCCATGTGAGCCGCATGGAAGATGGCAGGATCCCCAAGGACACATTGTACAGCGAGCTCGTCACTGGTACCAGACCCACCGGCCGTCCATGGCTCCGCTTTAAAGACGTCTGCAAACGCGACATGAAGTCCTGTGACATTGATCACAAGTCGTGGGAGTCAGTTGCCAGCAATCGCCAGAGCTGGCGGGCAACCATAAAGGCGGGGCTAAAGCATGGCGAGTCGAACTTAGCAGTCGGTAGGAAAAAAGACAGAAGCGCAAGGAGAGAGCCAACTGTGTAACAGCCCCAACAACCAATTTTATCTGCAGCACCTGTGGAAGAGTCTGTCACTCTAGAATTGGCCTTTATAGCCACTCCAGGCGCTGCTGCACAAACCACTGATCACCTCCAGGCGCTTACCCATTGTCTCTCGAGACAAGGAGGCCAAATAAGAGAAGAAGACGACATTGTATCAACATTTCTGCAATGCAAGCTCAGCCTCTGCCTGCTAAAAATCATAAAATTGTGGTTTGTATTTTTTTCCCCAGAGACTTGAGCACAAAATCCAGACTGACAGTCCAGTGCCGTACTGAGGGAGTGCTGCACTGCCCGAGGTTCCATCTTTCAGATGAGACACTATAAACCGAGGCCCATTTGCTGTGCCCAGGTTGACATAATAGATCCCACAGCACTATTTCGAAGAAGAGCAGGGGAGTTCTCCACGGGGTCCTGGCCAATATTTATACATCAGCACTAAAAACAGAGTCATTGGTCATTATCACATTACTGTTTGTGAGAGCTTGCTGTGCGCTGCAAGGCCATTATGTTGTACTAAGTTAAGAGTGTGTAGGGTTGGCATGCGAGTCGGTCAGATATATATGATAGCAATAAAACATAAATGGCGTTAGCAGAACGATTTTCACTTTTTTTGCATCTTGCTTCCTAAAACAATTGGATTCCCAGTTATGTCGCAAGTCAGTCATACGAATAGATTTGTTCAATGTACGACTAGGAAATTGAAATCTCAATAAAGTTGGTACTTTCCTTGGATTAATTTGTGTGGTTCATTGCTCAGAGCCGATTTTTTTTCCTGGTTGACGTTACAGGAATATCGGAAGCCACTTTCTGTTTTATGGAAGTTCCTACCGACTCTTACGACCAGAATGATCTTAGCAATTCTCAGCCCCTGCAGATCCAGCGAATGGCACACAGAAAGCAAGCCATCTTTGTACACAATACCAGATTCTTCTGATGGTTTATATCTGTCCGACTGAAACGGCCAACCTCATGCTTTGTAAACACAGCTTAGGAATTAGCGTGTACAGGAAATCGGCACGTCGCCGAGTTGTCTTTTACCGAAGAAACAAAACAAGTGACCTTCTCTATTTTACTGTTGCCATTGTCCTAAATGCCTGAATTCCCAATATGCCTTCCCAGCACACAAACCTCCATGCCCTAAAAAATGAATTCATAAAGTCTACAACAATCAACTTGCATTCATATAGTGACTTTAACATAATAAAAATGTTCCAAGATGGTTCACAGGCTTTCTCAGCCAAAGTTTCACATCAAACCACATAGGGTGATAACAAGACAGATGAGCAAAAGCTTGGTCAGAGGTGGGTTTTAAAGAGTAACTTAAAAGAGGAGAGAGAAGTGGAGAGGTTTAAGGAGGGAATTCCAGAGCTTAGGGACGAAGCAGCTGAAGGCGCAGAAAATCGGAGATGCAGAAGAGGCCAAAGTTGCAGGAATATAGAGATCTCGGAGGGTTATGGAACTGAAAGGGAATACAGAGATACAGAGCAAGGGCATGGAGGTGATTTGAACACAGTGAGTACAGGAGTGATGGGTAAATGGATTCTTACAGGAGTAAGAAATATCAGCAAGAATGGGTTTCCTCGGAGTGTGTGAATAATTTCAGAGGTTCCCCAAGAGGTTGTCAACATTTGCAGGGGTTCCCCAGGAGTGTATCAATATTCATAGGAGCTCCCCAGGAGTGTGTCAGTATTTGAAGGGGTTCCCCAGGCATGTGTCACGTGTGCAAATATTTTCAGGGGTTCCCCAGGAGTGATTCAATATTTGCAGGGGTTCCCCAGGAGTGTGTAAACAGTTGCAGGGGTTCCCCAGAGGTGTTTGATTAGTTATGGGACAACCTGCCTACACAGAGAAGTTTCAGATCCCTTTCACTAGGCCCAAGCTACATATCTAGTTGCATCATCATACTCCTGGAACTCGCTAGAGTGACGTGGAACTGACAGTATGGGCTCTATATACTTACATGTTTACATATGTGTGCAGAATTCAGCTTACTAACACCCAAATGTCAATAACATTCCTGCCAGTAAAAAAGACCAGTGGGACAGTCACCTCCTTGCCAGCATTAATTAGAATAAAGATTCTAACTTGGAAATGTTTACACCAAATTGGCTGCATTTATACCACAGTCGGTGCAAAGCTAAAGGGTTACAGCAGAGGACTGGTTATGGTAGTGCACTGGCAATCCAGAGGTCATCTGTTCACAATCCCAAGATGCAAGATCCCAATTGCAAGATGTGAACCTGATTCAAATAGATTAACTGTGAGCTCGCACGAGGGATAAAATGACCATGAGAGTTCCTGGATCGTCATAAAACCCAACTAAATCACCAGCGTCCTTCAGAGAAAGAACTTGTCACCCCAAACTCAGCTTGGCTTATGTGCAACTCTGGTCCACAAATGGTTGACTGTTAATGAGGTGATCTAACAAGCTTCCAGCTCACCATTGTTGTGTGATTGCCTTGAAGAGTAATGTACCTTTAAGATCTTAGTATGCTAATGAGCTGAGTACCAGGATGCAGTCATGTGACTGCATGCTCATCTCACCATCTGTAACACCAAGAGGCCTGTAAATAGCTAGCTCTGCACTGTATAAACTTGTTAACTGATAATAAACCTGTTTGAGATCTTCAATCAACTGAACTCCATGCATCTCATTTATGTTGTATCAAACAACATAAAAAGCTTCCCATTACAGCCACCACCTCAGTACGAGCAGCAAATGCATCCTTCGGGGGTTGTTCTTAATCCAAGAACAAACGTTTTAAAAAGTGGTTTGTAACAACTTAATCTAGACAACCTGATTCTACGCTGGGACAACTTCACTCACACAATATATTACACACAGTTAACATGGTGCAAACCCAAAACTAATTCATAGCAATACAAAATATGTGACTTAACTGTACTAAAACAATGGAATTGGGGTGGAGGAGAGGTAAAGTTGGATTCTATGCCAGTCAATAAACTTGAGTGAATGTAAGTTTGAGTTTGACACTGTTGCGAGCTTAGTTTTTTGTTGAAATGCAAAGTGAGTGCATTGATTCCACTGCAGTTTCTGAGATCAATTACCTGTGCAATGATAAGAATAGTGGGAAGCTTGTGTAATTGTCACATATTTCACTTGAGAAAGATCTGAGAAGGACAAACAAAAATCCTGTCTATGATGACTACTTATTTTTACAGTAAATATTGCTAAGGTTGTCATGGTTTTGTCACTAATTTACACAGAGGAATTTTGGGGTTTGCCAATCAGTCCTTTCCTGAAGACCTCAGTCCAGAATTTGCTGGATCGTGTACCTGATTCCTTAGACTTTCCCCAGCACCCTTCAGCTAAAAACCTTTTTGCCCTGTAAGCTGCTAGAACCCAGCAAGGACAATGAGACCTCAGTGAATGGTGGGGCCAACAGTCTCCCTCCTAAACCCATGAGATTTAAGGATTGCAAAAATAAGCTGAAGAAGGACTGGGAAGGAGGGTGAATTAGAGCGAGTGACTTCAATATCAACTCAGGTACAGAAAAAGAATGAAAGAAAGATAGGACTAAGAGAGAGAGAGAGAAAAGTAAGCAAATAAAAATTAAAAATTTGACATTTTTAAAACATCCAACAACATAGGGGCAGCACAGTGGCGCAGTGGTTAGCACTGCAGCCTCACAGCTCCAGCGACCCAGGTTCAGTTCTGGGTGCTGCCTGTGCAGAGTTTGCAAGTTTTCCCTGTGACCGCCTGGGTTTCCGGCGGGTGCTCCCGTTTCCTCCCACAGCCAAAGGCTTGCAGGTTAATAGGTAAATTGGTCATTGTAAATTGCCCCTAGTGTAGGTAGGAGCATGGTGGGGATGTGGTAGGGAATATGGGGTTCATGTAGGATTAGTATAAAATGGGTGGTTGTTGGTCGGCACAGACTTGGTGGGATGAAGGGCCTGTTTCAGTGCTGCATCTCTAAATATATAAAAATATAAAATAAATATAACAATTCACTACCTGAAGGAACGAGACTCCAGACTTGTAATTGTTCAATTTTTGGGCCAGAGATTTTGATTAGCTCTCACTAACAATCATCATCACGTCAGCAAAATTACTAGACTTTACTTTCTGTGGCAAGTTCAATAAGCAAATACAGCAACTCCAGGAAACCCACAGGGAGGTTTAGGGGGAGATGCTGTTTTTGCAAAGCTAACGGTGAAGCAGCAGAAATCGTCCAGCAACTTGTGGCGATTTGCAATCCGTGGGGTATTTCTTCATCGCCACAAGATGTTGGCTGACTTGCACATTAATGATGTCAGGTGATCTTCACACACTATCATTTGTTTAGCAGTCGTGGTGCATTTTTTCTTTTGGAGCTAAAAATAGCATCCAAATTCCATGATCATGTTATCAAATGATTCTCTTACTGAGACTCGATGAAATTGGTTGCTTGTTACCTTTATGCTGCCCCTCCTCACAACCCCCTCCCCCCATCACTATTTTGAGCAGCTGGTCGAAAGTTGGCAACAGCAAGGAGCAGATCGTTGAATCCACGTCACATCCCCAACTGGCCCTGAGTGTGAAAATGTCACATCCTTGCCACCAGATTGTACTGTGTAATTATGCTACCTCCTAGGGAATGTTGGCTCCATAACAAAACTTCTCTTCAAGCATGAATGTAAGTAATGGAAAAGTTGACAACATAATTACAGAGTGAAAAATAATCTAGGCCAACATTCCAACAACAACAACTTGCATTAATATAGCACCTTAAATGTAGTAAAATGTCCCAAGGCAGTTCACAGGAGGTGTAGCCAGATAAAAATTGATATCGAGCCAAGGAAGGAAACATAAGGACAGATGAGAAAATGCTTGGTCAAAGAGGTAGGTTTTAAGTAGCGTCTTATAGGAAGAAAGAGAGGTTGAGAGGTTTGGGGAGGAAATTCCACAGTTTAGGGCCAAAAATAAGTCGTCATCATAGGCAGGATTTTTGTTTATCCTTCTCATATCTTTCTCAAGGGCAGCACAGTGGCGCAGTGGTTAGCACCGCAGATTCACAGCTCCAGCGACCCGGGTTCAGTTCTGGGTACTGCCTGTGCAGAGTTTGCAAGTTCTCCCTGTGATTGTGTGGGTTTCCGTCGGGTGCTCCGGTTTCCTCCCACAGCCAAAGACTTGCAGGTTGATAGGCAAATTGGCCATTGTAAATTGCCCCAAGTATAGGTAGGTGGTCGGAGAAAGGTGTGGATGTGGTAGGGAATATGGGGTTAATGTAGGATTAGTATAAATGGGTGGTTGTTGGTCGGCACAGACTTGGTGGGCTGAAGGGCCTGTTTCAGTGCTGTATCTCTAAATAAATAAATAGCTGAAGGCACGGCCACCGATGGGGTAGCGAAGGAAGTGGCGGATGCACAAGAGGCTGGAGTTGGAGGAATGCAGAGTTCTCGGAGGGTTATAAGGCTTGAGGAGGTTACAGAGATATTCTGAGGCAGTTCTGCATTGTTGGAGCTGATTAGACACTAAACTGAAGACTTGTCTGCCTGGAACACATAACCAGAACATGCAGTAAGTATGGAATCACTACAGCCCTTCAGAAGGGAACTGGCCATGTTCCAGAAAGTCACGGACTTCTCAAGTCTCCTGCCGTGGCCTGAAGCATGCTTGATTGGAGCAGATTTTCCCAAAGTCTTTTCCCAGTTTTTTTCATCCCTCAGGAGAGATTTCATAAGTGAGGGAGGGTGGGTTGATTGTGCATGATGGTGGATGAGATGACTCAACAGATCCTTTGGTCTTCTCCAGCCCCTTCAAAACATTCCATTCATAGCTGACACACTCCTGTGCAGTACTGAGGGAGTGCTGCAGTGCTGGAGGTACCATCTTTCGAATGAGGCATTAAAGCAAGGCCCCATCTGCCCTTTCAGGTGAACGTTAAAGATCCCATGGCCCCATTTCATAGAAGAGCTGGTGCAATATTTACGACCAAAACAGATTATCTCATTGTTATTGTGTTTGTGGGACCTTGCTGTGCACAAATTGGCTGCTGCATTATAGACCGGGTGGTTGTCCCAATGTTCCGGCCAAGATTTGTCCCTTTGATCTGAATACACATTGACCACGCATTGCTGTTTGTGGGATGGCTTGAATGACTGTTAGCATTCTGGTGACAGTGACAATGCACTTCAAAAGCAAAATATTTAATTGTGTGAATTAATTCGCCTTTCATGTTGAAACGCTGGAGAGCAATGCAAGTATTATTGTTAGATCATTGTGGTAACGTGTACTCTACTTCTTATGCAAAGCAAAAACGCTCCCGTAAGTGTAAGTGGCAAATAAAATATTTAAAATAAAATAAAATATTTTTTCCTAAGTCAACAGTCCCCTGTGGATTGAATCCGTCCTTACATTGTACCAGTTTTAAGACTTTGGGGCCAGCCTGCAGAGGGTTTTCAATACCTTCAAATATCTGTCTGCCTCTCACTGGACTTCTGAATTTGCAGATACACCAGCAGTTTATTCTTACCCATGGGAGGTCAGTTAGCTCAATTGGCTAGATGACTAGCAAGTGATGCAAAAAGGTACCAACAGCATGGGTTTGATCCCTGTACTGGTTGTGGGGTAGTCCATGCAGACCTGCCTCCTTGCCTTGTCCCACACTTGAGGAGTGGCGACCCTCAAGCTATACATTACCAACAGTCTCTCCCTAATGAAAGAGCTGCCTATGGTCCTTTGGGACTACGGCTAGAACATTCCTGTCCATGGAATGATACAGCATGCAAGGAGGCCCTTTGGCCCATTGTGTCTGTGCTGGCTCGTTGGCAGAGCTATGCAATTTGTCTCTTTCCCCATAACCCTTTATTTGTCAAATGCCCATTTGAAATTTATTGTTGAATCTGCTTCCACCACCCTTTCAGGCAATGCATTCCAGATCATAACAACTCCCTGTGCAGAAAAAAAATCTCATCTTCCTTCCAGTTGTTAAATATCAGTAAAAAACACTTCCTAAAAATGAGAGCACTATTTTCTTTTGGTTAACTGATACCATCTTTTGGTAGTGAAGACAAGGGGGTCCACAAAACTATGTCAATATTTGTAGAGGAATCCCCAGGAGTGAGTCAGTATTTATCGTGGGGGCCCCAGTAGTCTAATAATATTTGAAGGGGTCCCTTTGAGGGAGTCAATGGGAGTCATTTTGACTTTGAGCATCAGATGAGGGGTATTGGATCAGTCCCCCATTATCCTTCTCCCCCCATTTCCATATCCATTGCAGGTGGCTGCTCCAATATTGCCTGTATTACACTATTCACACTATTGTGGAGGCAGATTCAATCAAGGCCTTCAAAAGAGAATTGGATAATTATCTGAAGAGAAAAAGTTTGCTAGGCTACAGGAAAAAGGCATGGGAGTGGGACCAGGTGAGTTGTTCTTGCAGAGCTGGCAAAGACACGATGGGCTAAATGGCCTCCTTCTGTGCTGTAACCATTCTGTGGGTGGAATTTTATGCTCTCCCCTGTGGCAGACTTGGAGGCGGGGGACCCCGACACCATCCCACCTTCGTCGAAATTTATTCCGGGGGCCGGGGGACGGCCTGTGAATGGCCTTCCTGCCCCGTTGTCAATTGAGGCTCTTAAGTGAGTAATTAATCCTTAATTAAGGTCCTCTTCCCGCCACAGCCGCAATTACCCAAGCGGCAGGCAGCCCTGTCGCCGCGCGGGAAGCACGGTACCAAAAACCGTGCGGGCTGATTCCTAGCTTCAGGACCCCCACCCCCCCCAAGACCCCTCCAGAAGGCCACTGCTGTCCAGTTAAGTGTCTGATTAGCACTAAATTTGGCAGGCCTTCCATAGAAGAGGCGACCGGGGATCTGGCGTTGGTTTCCCCTGACGCCGAGACCCCCACCAACATAAAATTTCATTCCATGATTCTATTACCCAAAGTCAAACGTACCCCCAATATTTTCAGGAGTTGCCTTAGTAATGTAGTAATGTTTGCAGGGAGTCCTCCCATACAGAAGAATTTTAAAACCTCTGTTGCGTTGGGCAGCAAGCACACTCAATTAAGATTCTGTACAGAGCAGTAGGCATCATAACCTCACTTCAGTTCCAGTACCAGGAACGTACAATTAAATTGACCAACTCCATGCTCCCAACATGTTGAACATGTCATGTTCAACAGGAGCGTAATATCAACAAATGTATCCCGGTTTGTGTCTCAACTCTAGAGGAATGTGCAGGATCAGTATCCAGGTGAGCACAGTAGCTCTCACATTCTCTGTCAAAATAAGAAAAATTCAGGATCTCCATTGATCACACCTCTCTGTGCCTTGTTTCTGTCATGGGCAGCATATATGAACAAAGATCCTCTGGTGCATCCAGCCTGTCCCGCAGTATAATATTAACCTTTGGCACTCTATTTTGTTTTTATTCACTGTAGAAGACCCTAGAAAGATTGTCCCCAGCAGTTAGCAGAGAGCCTCTCAGATCCGCAAATCCAGAATCCTGAAGTAGCACTTGGGTCCAAAATCTGAGCAAATTCTTTTTAATCATTTAAACTGAGAATCAAATTGAAAAATTGCAATGAATCCACATGAAATTGGAACCCATAAGATGCTCTATGAACAGGGTGAGTATGGACTAATCTAGTCTTCGATTACCATGGAAACTAAAGTCCCCCTGCAGTCCTCACATA
Organism: Heterodontus francisci; assembly: GCF_036365525.1. Classification (NCBI taxonomy): domain Eukaryota; kingdom Metazoa; phylum Chordata; class Chondrichthyes; order Heterodontiformes; family Heterodontidae; genus Heterodontus; species Heterodontus francisci. Next base: position 68,059,439 of record NC_090395.1, on the reverse strand, counting down.
CTTAATTTAAGGATGAAGATGCTACAATTTTACTTACTTGCACCGATAGTGCTGTCATTGGCATGCAAGCTCTTTTGCTGGAACAAATACTCCCATCGTCCTCATTAATGGAACTAATCCCCATTTACATCAGTGAGCCAAACTCTCCAGTCAAGCATTCATGCAATTGAAGCTGCAGCTGTTTTAACCAAGGGCCATTAACAGAAACCCACCAAAAAAAGGAGGGTATTGTGCTTTTTAACCCTGGCTATATTTTCTAAAGTGCTGAATTATCTCGAGGGAATGGCAGTGATGGGACTACCTTACTGAGCAGAAGTTGCTGCATTAACCCGGTCATTAACTAATTTCCGTTTGTCATTTCTTTTTGATAGGCGCTTATTCTCAATTCTTAACATCCTTAACTGAGAAATACACATGCTTACAGAGATGAATGACTGTGGATTTGGTGCGAGGCAGGTTATCAGAGAGAGCTGCAGAGTCTCAGTATGCCTCTTTGCTTGTGGGATAAATTAAATAAGTAAAATAAAATCGTCGCAGGCTCTTCCGACATATGGCCTCCACACCAGATGCCAGCTGCATAAATGAGTGAGATGAGAAGCTGAAAATGAGTTCTCAGCCTCACGCGGGTCTGTTTGACCCTGCCTTGGTCCCTTAGTAGAATAACATTTTAAAAATCAGCTTGTTACGGTTGTTTGGAGGGACCCAGACATTTTTTCTTAAATGTGATCAGGCACCCAATGTAATGTTGCCAACTCTGTTTGAACTTATTCATTGAGTTACATCAAGTCTACAGCACAGAAACAGAGTTTTCACTGGTCTATGCTAACTCTCATGCTGCACAGGAGCCTCTGCATTTTAGCTCATCAGCATATTCTTACATTCCTGGGGGTTTTGGCACACATCCTCTGCCCTCCAGCTGTCCCACCCCAAATTACTCCCATTGGTTGCCAGAAGCACCAATCCTCACGGTGCCCCGCCTTCCCACACTAATTGGTTACCCAATTGACAGTCAGTCAAACAGCATTTGTATCTCCCTCCTCTAATATTTTTATAACTAATAAATGGAAGCATCCAAGGAAAGTGAAAAATACATTTTTAATATCCCTATTCCCAGGTTGCTTGCTGCAGTTTCCTGGAGATTGGGGCCCCCAATATCTACATGTGGGTGGGTGAGGCTGAAAAGAATCGAAGAACCCAGAAAGGCCGAAGACGTGAAGGTCCTGCCGAACTTAACACAGGGCCTCGATCACTTCTTCGATCTATTTCCCATCCAGCAGCCAGCCAAATATACAGCCTAGCCAGTGGGCAGGAAGGGGGTCCCAGTGGCAGGAGGCTGCAGCCAGGGTCCCTTGGCGATGGTGTCTGGCATTTGGGAGGGCAGAGGTTTGGGGGAGGTTGGGGCCAAAAGAGGCCATTGAGCAGGGGACGGGGATGGGTCAGCAATCGCAGCATGATATCAGGGTTTGGGGGGGCGGGGGTGGTGGTGGGGTGGGGGCAGGTGGCAAAGGCTTCCTTGAGAGGCCTTGAGGAGGCACTCCTACTCATTCTGGCCCACAAGGAGTGCTGGAAAAGGCAACTCAGGGCCACCTTTCACTGCCAGGTTCCCGATCCCTGGGAGACTTTCTCAGCAATAGTTCATTTTAAATCAGGCTCTAAATTATACGGTGGGAGCCTGATTCAAATATGTTAAAGAGGAGTCCCACCTTCCCACAGCAGACACTCAGACAGCCTGATGTCCACCATCGGAAAATGTGTAGGAGGTGCAGCAATTTAGTTACACGTTCCTCCTATTTAAGTCCTTATCCTGCACCTTTACAATTTACTTGCAGGTTGATAGGTAAATTGGCCACTGTAAATTGCCCCTAGCGTAGGTAGGTGGTAGGGATGTGGTAGGGAATATGGGATTAATGTAGGAATGGTATAAATGGGTGGTTGTTGGTCGGCACAGACTCGGTGGGCCGAAGGGCCTGTTTCAGTGCTGTATCTCTCTATGACTCTATGACCTTGAACCTGTCACACTTGTCACAGGGGTTTATTTATTATCCGGGCCGAAGCTTCAATTCCTGGAGACTCCAGGACAATCCTGGAGGATTGGTAACCCTAACCCCATAAGACTCGTAAAGATTGAGTAGTGCTGCTCTTTGAAGTAACCCCCCCAGGAACACAAAGAGGAGGTATTAAAACATGCGTGACACAAGCAGTCATGGAGAGAAAAATCAAGGAGGAAAGAAAGAGTCTTACAGCATCAGGGAAGCTCCAGAAAAATCCTCCATGAGCCTTTACAGAATGCTATTAACCTGTTAGTCATGGCTCAGGTGAAGCACTCTTGTCCCTAAGCCACAAGATTCCAGGTTCAAGTTCCATTCCAGGACTTCAGCATGAAAATCAAGGCTGACACTTCCAGTGCAGTATTAAGGAAGTGTTGCACTGCTGGAGTTGCCATCTTTTAAATGGCATTAAACTGAGGCCACGTCTGCCCCCTCAGGTGGACGTAAAAGATCCCACGGCACTAGTTCGACGAAGAGCAGGGAGATAACCTAGGTGTTCAGGCCAATATTTATCCTTCAATCAACATCACAAACAAAACGGATTATCTGGTCATTGTCACATTGCTGTTTGTGGGAGCTTGCTGTGCACAAATTGGCTGCCACGTTTCCTACATTACACCAGTGACTGCACTTCAAAAGTATTTCATTGACTAAAGTGCTTCAAGATAGTCGGTGGTCATGAAAAACATAAATGCAAGACTTTCTATCATCCAAGCTCACAGATAGGAATATCCTTTGGCTTCCTGCTTTTTTATGGGCGCTGATTTCACCAAAAAGTACTTCATAGAAATCAGAGAAAGTTTACGGCACAGAAAGAGGCCACTTGACCCATCATGTCGGTGCCGGCCGAAAATCAAGCCACCCAGTCAAATCCCACCTACCGGCATTTGGTTCATAGCCCTGCAGGTTACAGCACTTGAGGTGCATATCCAGACACCTTTTAAATGAGTTGAGAGTTCCTGCCTCTACTACCCTTTCAGGCAGTGAGTTCCAGACCCCCACCAGCCTCTGGGTGAAAAACCTTTCCTCATCTCCCCTCTAATATTTCTACCAAACATTTTAAATCCATGCTCCCTAGTCACTGACCCATCTGCTAAGGTAAATAGGCCCTTCACATCCACTCTATCCCGACCCCTCACAATTTTGTACTTATTGAACCACCTATCACTATGGCTCTTCCCTGTACCCCCCGCTTCCCCCCCATGCAGCTGAGCCACCAGTGGTGCCATGGACGTGGCTCTGGCCGAACTCCCCAGATGAACCATCACTCTCATCAGTATTCAGAACTGAATACCTGTTGGAGATTGATGCACAGAGGGATCTCCTGCACTACCTGCCTGTTCCTTTTTGACTGCCTGGCCGTCACCCATTCCTACTCTCCCTACATAATCTTAAGCTGACCACATCTGTAAATGTGCTATCCATGTAGCTCTCATCTTCACGAATGCACGGCAGTGTCACTAGCTGCTGCTCAAGTTCCAAAACCCACAGCTCAAGCTGCTGCAATTGATGACACGCTGCATAAATGATTATCCAGGATACAGGAAGCATCCTGGAGCTCATATATAGCACAAGAGGTGCATTCTCAAGGTTGAAGCAACCCTGTCATTCCTTTATTTATTAGTTGACCCTTTGCGACTGAAAAAAAAACCTTACCAATACTAAAGCACCTTAGTACTGTTAATATAACCTTACTAATACTGATAAATCCTACTACTAATCAATACAGCTCACTAGTTAAAATAAACCTTACTTAAAAGAAATAAGATTATACTCACCAGCCGGTCACTTGTTCCTTATTATTAATACTTAACTTTTTTCTTGGTTTTAGCCTGCCAGTTGATGAGACGCAGTACCTAAGTTGAAACACTCACCAGCCAATCACCTACCTGCTTCCCTGTGATGTCACACCTCTTTTTTCTCTTTCTGAACGTGGGCTCCGACTGGTTACAGGTGACAGCGAGCCTCGCTGGTCCCGCTGTTTACAGCGCTGCTTGTTCTGCTGGTCCCGCTGTTTATAGTGCAGCTGGTTCTGCTGGTCCCGCTGTTTATAGCGCTCCTGGTTCTGCTGGTCCCGCTGTTTATAGTGCTGCTGGTTCTGCTGGTCCCGCTGTTTATAGTGCTGCTGGTTCTGCTGGTCCCACTGTTTATAGCACTCCTGGTTCTGCTGGTCCCGCTGTTTATAGCGCTCCTGGTTCTGCTGGTCCCGCTGTTTATAGTGCTGCTGGTTCTGCTGGTCCCGCTGTTTATAGCGTTGCTGGTTCCGCCGGTCCCGCTGTTTATAGCTCTGCTGGTCTCACTGATTCACGCTATTTATAGCTCTGTTGGTCTCACTGATTCACGCTGATTATAGCTCTGCTGGTTCCACTGGTCCCGTTGTTTATAGCTCTGCTGGTATCACTGATTCACGCTATTTATATCTCTGCTGGTCTCACTGATACACGCTATTTATAGCTCTGCTGGTCTCACTGATTCACGCTGATTATAGCTCTGCTGATTCCACTGATCCCGTTGTTTATAGTTCTGCTGGTTTGCCTACATAACAACAGTGATTGCTCTTCAGAAGTAATTCGTTAGTTGTAAAGTGCTTTGCGATGTGAAAAGGAGCTAGAGGAATGCAAGTTCTTTGTAACTCTGCTATCGTTCTCCCCTCTTTAAAATTAAACCTCTTCCAAGCTCTATTTATGTAGGCTGTGCTCTCTGAATTTACTTGTTTCTTCCTCCTTACCAGCGCCCTGCATTTCCTACATTACAACAGTGACTAGACTTCAAAAAGTATTTCACTGTAAAGTGCTTCGGAACAGCATGAGGATGGGAAAGGCACAATATAAATGAAAATTCTTTCTTTCTTCTTTTTCCCTGATAGGCTAATGGGCTGTAGGTGACAGGGCAACTTATGTTGGACAGAAGCTTTGAGTCCAACTGTAACACAGCCCCAATGGCCCTCAGCTAATTCAGCACACATGAGCAATTGAACATTGGATCATGGTCTTATTTTAGCCTGTATAATCTCTGTATCACACTGCTTGAGAGTTAGCCACTGTGCGATTGAGGGAGCAAAGATACGTTTGTACAATATTCATTACAGCTTATTTACGGGAAGCCACCAAAAAAGCACGGTCTCTGCTGCACAAAGTATGCTGTCAGTTTCAGATCAGATTCAGGCACCGTGAAAGCAGAGAATATGTAAGGTTCTCTTATTTGAGTATTGCTGAAAACAGACGCATTTTGTCAAAGCTTTTCATCTTGCACTCATCAGGACAATTCACGAGAATACCAAAGCAAGGGAAAGCAACAATTTGTACATTTGTGCATGCACATCTAAAAGGGATGTTGGTTGTGTGCAGCCATGTACCCACGCAGCTTAGAGGGAACGTTGCACAGGTCCCTGGGGTACACCACTATCTTGACCATGTGAAAGTTATCCATTTAGCTTTCTCCTTTCTGTTCTTGCCTATCTGGCTATCCGTATGACTAAATGTCCTTTAATACTATATGCTTTCATCCATTTCCAAGAATGAGTTACTTGGAAAACTCCTGGGTTGCCACCTACCCACCTTAGTCCAGAAAAGGGAGGCCTTTTTTATTTTCGAGTGGGTCCAGAGTAGGTCAGAACTTCTGACATGCCCGTGACTTGTCCTATATTCCAAGCGTAGGGTCATTTACACATTGCGGTCGAGCTCCGTATTATTTAAGTCTCCAATTAAGCCCCTGCTTCAGTCGGCGTTGGGGGGAGGGATTTTCATTGCGGAGCTTTACTGAATCATAAGTGGGTCAGAAATACCAGCTCAAATGTTGAAGACATTTTTTCACGTGCTGCCATTTTTCCCATTAGACCGGTTTCCCGAAAGCCATCCCCCTTCTGTCTTTTAACCATGCCTCTTCCCAAGGACCCTAGCAATGCTGGGTGCCAGGGATGAACACACATCCCCAGATCCCAGCATTGCTTTACTACAAATGATAGGAAGCATATTGTATGATGAATTTCATAGTGTCATAATACGCTCAAACTCACTTCAATTGGAATTTCTGATGATGGGGGTGTGTGTTGGGTTTGGCGGGGGTGGGGGTCAGTGGGTGCAAGGAAACCATAAGTTGCAATTATGTAGCATCTTTAATGTTCCCAAGGCAATTCACGGAAGTGGAATCAGACAAAATCTGATACTGAACCTAAGAAGGAGATATTAGGATAGGTAACCATCAAATGGGAAGGTTTTAAGGCATGAGAGAGAGAGAATTCCAGATCTTAAGCGCTAGGCAGAAAAAAAGAACAAACTTGCATTTATTTATTCCCATGCAGGATTTCAGGATGTTCCAAAGCGCTTTACAGCCAATAAAGTACTTTTGAAATGTAGTCACTGTTGTAATTTAGGAAACACCGCAATGAATTTGCACACAGCAAGCTCCCACTGATAGCAATGAGGTAATGAGCAGATAATCTGATTTAATGATGTTGATTAAAAGCATGGCCACCAATGGTGGGGCAAAGAGAATCAGGGATACACAAGAGGCTAGATTGGAGGAATTCAGAGCTCTTGAAGAATTCTAGGGCTGGTGGAGGTTACAGAGATAGGGAAGGGATAGGATCAGCTTTCATCCTACATTTAGTCCTACCTGCCTAGATAACAATATTTTTCAGCCTCCAGCACCGAAAATTAGTCGGCCTCAAAAGTCTGGCTTTCAAAACAGATATCTGTTGCTCTTACCTTACTTATATGTCTAATGAGGTGCAGACTAGTTGTTAGAGCTTGGGAGGGGATACGATGAGTTGGGGAAGAGTAGAGTTAAATCTGGGAGAGGGAAGGAAATCTCACAGAGTGGGAATGTGTGCATGTGATTGTCGCAGAATTGAAGTGGAGCACCAGCTGAAGGGAGAATATGATTCTCGAAGTGGGGAATTGAAGGGAATGAGAACCACTCAACAGAGTCTGGGAAGGAAGGTAGGTGAGTCAGGAAGAGAGAGAGACTGTCAAAGCAATCTTATTCCCTCAGCATGCTTCCCGTTCACAATTAATGAAACAAAGCTGCAGAAATCTCATCACTGAGATGCCATAAATCCTGAAGATTTATTAATATTCATTTGTATTCTACCTGGGATTATTAGCCTGGGGCCAGATGCAATTAATTTCTCACTTGAGCCTGCTGAGTTGCCTCAAAAAATAAATTTTAAGAATAAAGAATGAGGTGCTTACTGACCTACCTGAATACAGCCGAGAGATTTCGCAGATCACTTGCTATTTAACACTGAATGCTACCCGCAGATGTTTTTCTTTGATCTGAACAGCTGCACCTCTGGTACGCCTGGAGGGAGCTTTGGTAAATTTTGGTGTTGATTAATGTGGGAAGTAAGGGAGGATGAAACACACTCCTTATTTCTGCAACCATCTCCAGCCATGCAACTCTCTTAGATCCCTGCGCTCTTACAAGCTGGCCTCTTGATATCACTTGCTTCATTGGTGGCCGTGCCTTCAACTGCCTAGGTCCAAAGCTCTGAAATTTCCGCCCTAAACCTCTCTACCTATCTCCCCTCCTTTAAGGTGCTCCTTAAAACCTACCTCTTTGACCAAGTGTTTGTCAGCTGTCCTAGTATCTCCTTCTATGGCTCAGCATCATTTTTTTTTTATAATGGTCCCTTGAAACACCTTGGAACATTTTACTACATTAAAAGTGTTGTATAAAGTATAATTCAATGGCAGTATCTGATGTAAAGTTCCCAGAACATGATCAGGCCAATGTATTTTTTAAATTTAGAAGCTTTCAACATCCCACCCAAAACTGGATGTTGATAACCCTAATGGAGGACCATCATAGCTGGTACATTATAGTCCACATTTCCCCCCTCCCAAAAAACCCTAACATCTGAAATTATTTGGGTCCACCTTGTAAGGAGGGAAATTTCAGGCCTTTACGTAAGTTCTACAGCAAACGTGGCGCAGCAGTAGAGACAGACAACTGTGGGCAAGATTCACAGAGGCCAGTGCTACTGTTGGGCAGACACAAGAGATGGACTCTAACGCTAATGAATGTAAAATATTCCACATTGATTGAAAATAGGCAGGACATGCCAAATTGATGGGCAGGATAAAACCAGCTGGTCCATCAGCTTGCCCCACTCACCATGATGGGCAAACTGTCATGGCTAAACGCTTCCTCCCTTCCTCTCCGCCTCCTCTTCCCTCCCACCACCCCCCCAACCCTGCACTCCTGCCTGATGCCTCCCCCTTCCTACAGCCCCTACCCCGCAGCTATGTAATCTCCTAGAAAAAGTAGAAAAGACTCCGAGGAAAAACCCAGGACTAATAAGAGAAAAAATGCTCTGGGAAATTCCTCCCCAACTCCCTGATGTGAATGAAACCAGTCCATGGGATCACATAGACCAAGTGTTATCTATAACGCCTCCTAACTTTCTAAGAATAAAACAATTAGAATAAAGGACACTTAGAAAGAGAACTGGGAATCATAACAGACTTATGAATTTAAATGCCCAGATAAATGCAGTGAAGAAGTTAAAGGAGTTAATATTTTACTGGGCTATTTATTCAGAACAGATAGTGTAGTCTATGACAAGCTATTTCATCTTGTCCAGAACAGCAGAATTAGAGGATATGGCCTATGCTTGGAGGAGAATAGGTTTTGTGGAAACATTATTTCAGTGAGCAAGTAAGTGGTCAATTTATGGAGCAGACTCTCTGGAGAGATGATGAAAACAGTTAGTAAAGATGCTTTCCGATGCAAATTAGATAGATTTATTTCAGAAAGTAACATTTTAGGATACAGTATATCAGTGATTTGATATAGTACATGCAGTTAGTGTAGGATGCTTGAAAAGAACAGGTGACTTTGGACCTTTGATTACCAAATCTTTCCACCACTGGGGTTTTCCATGCTTCGTGGCCTGTCTATTTTAGACTAATTGAGAGAGATTGATTTGTATGACTAGTCAACAATTCATTGTTGTATCATGTGACTACCAGGATGTTAGAAGACGGACTAGATGGATCTTGGGAATGCACTGGTCAGGCCGCACTTAGAATGTAGTGTTCAGGTTTGTTCACTGTGCTACAAAATGCATTGGAAAGGGTATTAAAAACAAGCAGCAAGGTGGATTCCAAGAGCAAAAAAGGGCGAGTTACAATAAAAGAAGGAGGGTCTTAAGTGGTCGTTCCTTCAGCAATCTTGTTTGAATGAATTTGAATGTGTGGTGTAATGTAATACATATCAGAGTGTGGTGGAGGCAGGTTCAATTGAAACATTCAAAAGGGAATTAGACTCCTTTATGAAAAGGAAGAATGTGCAGGAAACAGGGAGAAGGTGGGGGAATGGCACTCAATGAATTGCTAATTCGGAGAGCCAGTGCAGACACGATGGGTGGAATGGCCTCTTTCTGCGCTGTAACAATTCTGTGATTCAGTGATGTACGGATGTTATAAAATTTCTGCAAACAATCAGAGCAAAAAGCAGAGAGCACTGTCCCTTTAATGAATCAGATCCCAAACCTAGCGACCAACCAAATTCAAAAACCATGTAACCAGGGACTAATCAAATCACAGAACTAGTGAGCAATCAAATCCTAAAACCATGTAACCAAGGGACCAATCAGATCCCAGAATCATTCCTGATTCAATTGCAGACATGAACAATCACATTGAAGCAAACGAAAATGGCTCTGGCATATAGATATCAGGTATTGAGGTACAGTAGCATAGTGGTAAATTTACTGGACTAATAATCCAGAGACATGAGTCCAGATCCCACCACAACAGCTGGGAGAAATTTAAATTCAATTAATAAATCTGGAATAAAATGGTAGTCTTATTATTCATGAAACTACCAGATTGTTGTAAAAACCCATCTGGTTCGCAAATGTCCTTCAGGTCTGGATTATACGTGATTCCCGATCCACAGCAATGTGGTTGACTCATAACTGCCCTCTGAAATTGCCTAGAAAGTCTCTCAATTGTATGAAACCGCAACAGAAAAAAGCACTGTGGGTGTACCCACACCACATGGACTGCAGCAGTTCAAGAAGACAGCTCACCACCACCTTCCCAAGGGCAATTAGGGATGGGCAATAAATGCTGACCCTGGCAAAGCACTGGTCAGGGCACACTTAGAATACAGTGTTCAGGTCTGTTCACTATGCGACAGAAAGAATTGGAAAGGGTATTAAAAACAATCAGCAAGATGGATTCCAAGAGTAAAAAAAGAGTGAGTTACAATAAATGGAGGAGGGTAGTTAAATGGTAGTTCCTTCAGCAATCCAGTGTTGGAAAGATTTGAGAATCAAAGGCCCAAAGTCTTTTCAAGCATCCTACACTAACTGCATGTACTATATCAAATTACTGATGTACTGTATCCCAAAACATTATTTTCTGAAATAAATCTATCTATTTTGCATTGGAAAGAATCAATACTAACTGTTTTCAACATCCCTCCAGGGAGTCTGCTCCATAAATTGACCACTTGCTCACTGAAATAACGTTTCCAAGAATGAATTAAAAAAAAGACAGTTCCATACCAACTCAACTATAAATAAAAGAAATTCAGAAACAATTCACAGCATTAATATATTATTTTTCAATGGCACCCAACAACTTATGTCGGGTCCAACTCACTCCATCAGGATGCATGAATAGTCCTAGTCTCAGGGATACCCTCCACCTGTACTTGACAATGGGCTCCAACCCAACCAGCTGAGGCCCAACATAAGCAATGCAACTACCAAAAAATAGCTTCACGCTCCAGCTATTTATATTGGCTTCACACCCCAGCTTTTTAAAAAGCCTCTGCTCTCTAGTTATTTATTTCCTCTCACAGTGTGGGAGCGTTGTAGGGATAAATAATTAAATAAGATCAAGAGTTTGTCAAGCCCAGAATTAAATAACTTGAGGAGTGCATTACAACTCCGGCTGATTCCTAGCTTTGCCTAATTATTCTTTGAAGCATGCACTTGAAGAAAACCGATGGAAAACAGCACAGGATGAAAGCCGGACAAAAGAAGTACAAAATGGAGAGGAGGAATTGTGAATTAAAATGCCATTAGAGTGAAAGGAAATTAGCTCACAGAGGGAGAAGAAAGGTTTAGAGGTGGGGGAATAAGCAAGGACACTGCTTTTAATTGTAATGCACTAAGTGGCATCCATCAGCAGTCGGCGGAAGACGCAAGAGCCCAAGGCATATAAATCTATGAACAATGTTTGAAAGTACAACTAGTAAAATATTAATTGGTGTAGATAAAGTAAACCCATTTTAATACTTCAAAGTAACCCACGAGAATAAGGCCAGTGGAGATAAATGTAAATGAATGATAAGCAAACTTAAAACAGGACCAGAAAGAGGAACACTTTATTCAAAGTGATAATTTTTGAAATAATCTATCAAGCAAAGTAATAGAGAGCACAACATTTGGATTATTCAAAGCACAATTAGATTCGGTGATGCCAGTTAACGTTCTAGAGGGTTGAGCTTCAATGGACCAAATGGTTTTATGATTGAAATTTCTCTTTCTTTTATAGTGATCTTGTATGCATCCAGTTTGGGGAGCCCAAATTATACAAAGATATAATAATTCAGAATTCTAGGCAGCTTTCTTGCATTTAATCATTTTTTTTGCAGATTACTTCATGGCTGATCGATGACTGTGCAGTGATCAGTGATGCATTTCTTCAGCTCTAGCTTAGAAACACAGAGAACCAAAAAAGACCACTTGGCTCGGAGACTAGGAAATATTATATGCCCTGATACCTCTTTCATCCATCCATCAAAACTCTGTAAATTTATGCAACATTTCCTTGAATTTGCTGCTCGTCAGTCCCCACTGCCTCCCTAAGCAGTTTCTTTTGTGCATTCACCACCCTCTGTATATAGTAGTTCAATCTGAGCTTTTCACACTCCTTCAAAGCTTGAGGCTAATCCAGATTGCCATTCTAAATACAGCATCATTTACAAGATCAGTAAAATAAAAGCAGCAAGCTCAGAGGAAAGGCTTTGGAGACAGCATAAGAATATTGTAGACTCTCCGCCCTTCAGTCTCAAATTTCCAGTAGCTTTTTTACTTTCAATCCCCTATCCCCTAATATTAGTTTGTAATCTTTCATTCCTCTTTGGTTAATCTCAATTTCATTTCAATTTATCTTTTTTATTTCCTGAATACCGTCTCTTATTTTTCTCTTGAACATCTTCCGAGAGGGGAAACTTTGCAAAGTTTTGTCCCCAATGCAGATTCTTGCTAGATAGGAACATGGCTCATGGTTGGGTCACTTAACACTGTGTGACTGAAAACACAGCCCACAGTCTCAACCAGCTCCCTATAATATTTCAACACTAAAATAAAAGCAAAATACTGCGGATGCTGGAAATCTGAAATAAAAACAGAAATGCTGGAAACATTCAGCAGGTCCAGCAGCATCTGTTGAGAGAGAAGCAGAGTCAACGTCTCTGCTTCTCTCTCCACAGATGCTGCCGGACCTGCTGAGTGTTTCCAGCATTTCTTGTTTTTGTTCCCTATAATAGTTCCCTTGGCATCAAACCTTACCTTATGGCTTTTTGCCAAACCTGGCAGGAAGCAGCAGTGTATGTGTGGCTTAAGACCCTATTTTCCTACAAAGAAGCCCATTTTCGCTAATGTCCTTTAGGGAAAGAAACCAGCCACCTTTACCTGGTCTAGCTTTTACTTTAGTTTACTTTAGAGATACAGCACTGAAACAGGCCCTTCGGCCCACCGAGTCTGTGCCGACCATCAACCACCCATTTCTACTAATCCTACACTAATCCCATATTCCTACCACATCACCACCTGTTCCTATATTTCCCTACCACCTACCTACACTAGGGGCAATTTATAATGGCCAATTAACCTATCAACCTGCAAGTCTTTGGCATGTGGGAGGAAACCGGAGCACCCGGAGGAAACCCACGCAGACACAGGGAGAACTTGCAAACTCCACACAGGCAGCACCCAGAATTGAACCCGGGTCCCTGGAGCTGTGAGGCTGCGGTGCTAACCACTGCGCCACTGTGCCGCCCCAGTCCCACACCAACCTGGTTGACACTGAACGTCCCTCTGAAGCAGCCTAGCAAGCCATTCAGTTGCTACCAGTGGCTGGAAAAAGATGGCCCAGCACCACCTTCCACCAACTAAGGACAGGCACTTGCCTTGCCAGTGATGCCTACATCCCAAGAATGTGTTTTTCCTAATTGCTCGTTTAGCATTTGGGCTAATTTCAAGGGAGAAATCCCCAGATCAATGCAGAATACTTAGTATGAACAAAAGGTAGAGAACAGTGTAACACTGGTTATCATGAAGTACATACAATAGTTCCTAGATATTAGGACCATCCAAATAGACATCAGTGGCCTTTCCAGTTCTGTAGATTTTATATTTCCAAACTAGAGCTGCATAAGCACATCACCGACCACTGATTGTTCAGCATGATCTACTTTTAGAAAAATAGTTAAAAGGTACCCTACATACTCGTACATATCCTGCAAATGTGTCAGATCCTAAGATACAGAAATGTTATTGAACTCACAAATGGTAAAATATAGAAAAACTTACATGTATATAGCCCCTTTCACAACCTCAGGACATGCCAAAACCAATGAAGCTCTTGCAAAATATAATTATTTTTATAAGATAGGAAATACGACAGCCAATTTGCACATAACAAACAGCAATTAAATAAATAACTAGATAGTCCATTTTAGGTGTTAGTTGAGGGGTAAACATTGGTCAGGACATCAAGGTGAACAGCGCTTGTCTTCTCTGAAATAGTGCAATGGGATCTCTTACATGTAGATAAGGGAGCATGCAGAGCTTCAGTTTAATATCTCATCTGAAAGACAGCATCTTCGACACAGTGCAGCACTCCCTCAATACTGCACTGGGGGTGTCAGCCTAGATTGAGTGCTCAAGCATCCTGAGTGGGGTTTAAATCTATAACTTTCTGACTCAGAGGCAAGAATGCTACCCACTGAGCAACTGTTTGCCACAGTGGTTCCCATGCCAGAAAGGAGTTGTTGCAGATCCACTTCAGCTTTCTATATATACATAAAAATAAAACATTTTTTTTTAGAAATTTTGCACAGAATACTAGCAGCAAACTATCGCATACTCCTTCTCCTTTCTTTGGAAGCTCTCTCCCTGACAGATCTCTCTGCTGCCTGAATACGAACATACGAAAATATAAGTTAGGACAAGGAGTAGGCCATTCGGCCCCTTCATGCCTGCTGCACCATTTAATAAGATCATGGCTGACCTGATTGTGGCCTCAACTCCACTTTCCTAACTACCCCTGATTCCCTTTCACTCCCTTGTTAAGAATTTATCTACCTCTGCCTTAAAAATATTCAATGATTCTACCTCCACCGCTCTCTGGGGAAGAGAGTTCCAAAGACTCACAGCCCTCTTACAGAAAAAAAATTTCCTCATCTCCATCTTAAATCCCTTATTTTTAAACTGTGTTCCCTAGTTCTAGTCTCTCCCACAAGGGAAAACATTGTTTCAGCATCCACCCTGTCAAGTCCCCACAGGATCTTATACGTTTCAATAAGATCACCTCTTATTCTTCTAAACTCCAATGGATAAACATCCAACCTATCCTCATAAGATAACACTCCCTATTCCAAGTATCAGTCGAGTGAATCTTCTCTGCATTGCCTCGAACACATTTATATCCTTTCTTAAATAAGGAGACCAAAACTGTACACAGTACTGCCGATGTGGCCTCACCAATACCCTACACAACTGTAGGAAAACATCCCTATTTTTGTATTCCATTCTCCTTGCAATAAGCAACAACATTCCACTTGCTTTCCTAATCACTTGCTGTATCTGCATACCAGCCTTTTGTAATTTATGTACCAGGACACCCAGATCCCTCTGTACCTCAAGATTCTGCAATCTCTCTCCATTTAAATAATATGCTGATTCACTATTCTTCCTGGCAAAGTGGATAACCTCACATTTTCCCTCATTCTACTCCATTTGCCAAATTTTTGCCCACTCACTTAACCTATTTATACCCCCTTGCAGATTCCTTGGCCGGAATTTTACAGCCCCCCAATGAGCGGGCTGGTGGCGGGGGTGGGCTGAAATTGAGTGGGAGGTGGGGAGGGCCACTCCCAACCCCCTTCCGCCCCCGCTGCAATTCTACACGGGGCCGCAGTGGCGACAAACAGCCCGCATGCTCAAGGCCAATTAAGGCCCTTAAGTAGCCAATTAACTGCCACTTAAGTGACTCCTCCCGCCCCCATGGGTATTTCACCCTCGGTGGTTGGACGGCAAAGGCCCCAAGAACCCTGCCTGGTAAAACCTTCTTGCGGGCGGGGGCCTCCTGATCAGGCACCCTGTGCCCCATGGAGAGCTGACCCTGAAGCCCCAACCAACCCCAATACACAACACTACCCCCCACAACCGACCCCTCCTTGCCTCGCCGGGGCCGGCCGATTGTCCCCGGCGAGGCCCCAAAAATTTACCTGAGTGCTGGGACCATCTTTCCTCTTGCCTCCGATGGCCGGGTGTAGTCCCAGCAGTGGCCAGCGCTCCTGGTGGCGCAGCTGGGACTAAGAGCTGCCGCCCACTGATTGGCCGGCAGCTCCATTAGGCAGGACTTCCTGCCTCAAGGAGGTGGAAGTCCCACCCAAGACCAATTAAAGGCTTGGGGAGTGGAAAATCCTAGCATGGCTTCCTAGGTCTGGCGGAGATGGGCTTGCCACAGACTCTTTGGCCATTGGGCAGGGCCTCCCACCCAACGTAAAATTCCGGCCCTTATCTCCTCTTCACAACTTACTTTCCTACCTATCTTTGTGTCATCAACAAATTTAGCTACCATACCTTCGGTCCCTTCAGCCAAGTCATTGATATAAATTGTAAACAGTTGAGGCTCCAGCACTGATTCCTTTGGCACCCCACTAGTTACAGCTTGCCAACCTGAAAAAGGCCCATTTATCCCTACTCTGTGCTTCCTGTTAGCCAACCAGTCCTTTATCCATGCTAACATGTCACCACCTACACCATGATATCTTATTTTGCTTGATAACCTTTGATGTGGCACCTTGTCAAATGCCTTCTGGAAATCCAAGTACAGCACATCCACAAGCTCCCCTTTATCCACGTTGTTTGTTACTCATCAAAGAACTCCAATAAATTAGTCAAACATGATTTCCCCTTCATAAAACCATGTTGACTCTGCCCGATTACATTGAGATTTTCTAAGTGTCCCACTATAACCTTAATAATAGTTTCCAGCATTTTCCCTATGACAGATGTTAAGCTAACTGGCCTGTAGTTTCCTGCTTTCTGTCTCCCTCCTTTCTTGAATAGAGGAGTTGCATTTGCTATTTTCCAATCTGATGTGACCTTTCCAGAATCTAGGAAATTTTGGAAAATTAAAACCAATGCATCAACTATCTCAACAGCCACTTCTTTTAAGACCCTAGGATGAAGTTCATCAGGACCTGGGAACTTGTCAGCTCTTAATTATAATAATTTTTTCTGTACCCTTTCCCTGGTGATTGTAATTGTTTTAAGTTCCTCCCTCCCTTTCACCTCCTGATTCACAATCATGTCTGGGATGTTATTTGTACCCTCTACAGTGAAGACCGATGCAAAATATCTGTTCAATTCATCTGCCATCTCCTTATTTTCCATTATTAATTTCCCAGACTCACTCTCTAGAGGGCCAACACTCACTTTACTTACTCTTTTCCTGGTTATGCAGTCACCTGAAACTGGTTCTCTTTTACACAGAAGTTCAAGTGCGGAATTAGCCGTCACTTCCTGAATCAGGATTGCTGGAGCATATATTAGCTCATGAATAGGCACCAAGTGTCCCCTTTGGTACCCAGTCAAGTTCTCTTTTGCCTTTTGCTCTCTCAGCTTCCACAATGCCAATTTTGTGGGACAGCTGTTATTCACCTCAGTTGCCTCTAGTTTCTCTATCCCAAACAGAATTACATAAGAGGCGACAGCACTAAAGCAGACCATTTGGCTCAGCTGGTCAACGCTGGTGTTGATGCTCCATGCAAGCCTCCTCTCACCCTTCTTCATCTAATCCTATCAGCATAACCTTCTATTCCTTTCATGCGCCTGTGTTTTGTTGTTTTCCATTAAATTATTGTGGTTCAGTGGGTAGCTCTCTCACCTGAGTCAGAAGGTTGTGGGTTCATATCTCACTGCAGGACTTGAGCACAAAAAATCAAGGCTAATGCTCCAGTGCAGTACTGAGGGAGTGCTGCACTGTTGGGGGTGCTGCCTTTCAGGTGAGATGTCAAACTGAGACGTTATCTGTTCTCTAGGTGGATGTAAAGATCTCATGGTACTATTTAGAAGAGCAGCAGGGGAGTTATTCCTGGCCAATATTTATCCCTCAATCAACATCACAAAAACTGATTATCTGGTTATCATATTACACTTTATGGGAATTTGCTGTGTGCCAACTGGCTGGTACATTTCCTTCATTACAACAGTGGCTACACTTCAAAAGTATTTCATTGGTTGTAAAGTGCTTTGGGGTGTCCTGAAGTCATGAAAGGCACTATAGAAATGCTAGTTATTCTTTCTTGCTTTTTAAATGCACCCCTGCTATTCACCTCAACTACTCTGTGTGATAACACATTTCACATTCTGATCACTCTTTGGGTAAAGACGTTTCTCCCGAATTTCCTATTAGATTTATTAGTGACTATCTTGTACTGAGCTCCTCACACATTTTATAGATGATGTCCAGTCAGTTAAACACACAGAGGATCTGCTATTTACAGATCTGTGCTTTGATTATGCCAATGAAGTAGCTCTGCAACACATTTATGCTCTTCCTGTTGTGAAATCTATCTCCTTTGATTACAAGGAGATGGCACAATACCATGGCAACACGAACACACACACACACACACACACACACACACACTCACACTCACACTCACACTAAGAGCAAAGGAACATGGGCATCCATTGTAGCTTTCATTCCCCTCACGGCCGGTGGAGATATGTACATATCAGTCAGTAATAGGAAAGCTGTGTCCCTGGCCTGCTGATTGCCTGGTGGTCAGAATAATTGGCAGTGAGCACCAATGCCATACTTTATTTCCCCCTGTCCTGGCATTGCTATTGCCTCCGAAGGCTGGCAAAACCACTTCCATCGGGAAATGAGCCCAAATCAGCCAAAGCTCCAACACCAGTAACCCTTGCTACAGCTGCGGATTGAATCCTCCCACACTTACTGTAAAGGCCCAAGCACAAGTACTGATCGTTTGGTTGAGGTATCGGAGGGTGATGGATGCTTGTGAAATAACAAAGATCAGTGACTTCAAGAGAAGTGAGAACATTGATGAGAAAAATAAAATTGGAATCTGGGGTCGGTAGCAGTGCTGCTATATAATGGGACCATTAGAGATTTGTAGTAAACCCTGATTACAGGGTTAACATTATAAAAGAACAACTTGCGCCTTTAACGTAATGACAGGGAAGAGAGACGTTGGTTGTGATATCATCTTATTGGTGCAGGGCTAAATTGTACCTCAGATAGTACCTGGTAACCATGAAGGATTTTATGAAATCATACAAGCTTTACCCGAAAACACCTGATAAGCAATTTAAGGGAGCAGTGGCATCGTGGTTATATTACTGCAGTAGTAATCTAGAAGTCTGGACTAATGTTTTGGAAAGAAGAGTTTAAATCCCACCATGGAAGCTGGGGAGTTTAAGTTCAGTTAATTAGGTAAATCTGGAATTAAAAAGCTAGTCTCAATCATGATGGCCATGAAACTATTAGGTTATCATTAAAAATCCCAACCAGTTCACAAATGCCCTTTAGGGAAAGGAACCTGCCTGGTATATGGGTGACTCCAGTCCCCTATGATAGGGTTAGCTTTTGGGGTAATAGTTACTGGTGTTGCCCTTATCCCAAGAAAAAATATTTAACAAATAGAATAACAGCTCTGCTAAAATAGCAAACAGAGAAAGATCAAAGTCTTGCATTTATATAGCGCCTTTCATGACCTTAGGCCATCCAAAAGTACTTCACAGACAATGAAGTACTTTTTTTAAAGTGTAGTTACTGTTGTAATAAACACAGCAGCCAATTTGCACACAGCAAGCTCCCACAAACAGCAATGTGATAATGACCAGATAGTTTGTTTTAGTAATGTTGGTTGAGGGATAAATATTGGCCAGGACACTGGGAAAACTCTTCTGCTCTTCTTTGAAATAGTGTCATGGGATCTTTTACATGTACCTGAGAAAGCAGACAGGGCCTTGGTCTAATGTCTCATCCGAAAAGACGGTATCTGACAGCACAGCATTCTCTCAGTATTACACTAGTTGTATCAGCCTAGATTTTGTGCTCAAGTCTCTGGAAGGGAGCCTGAACCCACAACCTTCTGACTCAGAGATGTGTGCCACCACCTGAGCCATGGCTGAGGCCTTGCCTAAATGGCATATTGTGCTTGCCTGTCAATATCACCAACAGTAACTGCAAACTAGAATTCTATTTAAATTGTGATGGGGCAAAACCCATAGTGCAGGACAGCACCAAAGTTGAAAAGAATAGGAAAAAATGAGAGAAAAGATTACGTAGAGATTAAGTGAAGCCAAGTTTATTTTTTTTTTTAAAAAGTCTGATATTTGTGGGAAGAAGGAGTATGATATACATGGGTACTTGCATATTACAAACTGAACACTCGATGATCCCCTGATTGGAGAAGCACATTGTGGTAATTACACTCCACTGTCTTCTCTTTTATAACTTTTACGATTCTTTCATGGAAGATTCGAGAGGATCTAGAGATAAAAGCAGCTCATTATTACCACACCAATTTGAGTGTTTATTTGCACATAACAGGGTAGACTGAGCGAGATGAGCAGTGGCACAGTTTTTGAGTTAGAATCATAGAGTTAGAATGGGAGGCACGGTCATATGTCAAGATTGAATTCAGCGCAGGTTATCCAGGCAGAAGAGAGAGTTGTCCATGTGTGACCATGTGTGCCTGGCCATGTCAATGGAGAAACGCAACAGGGATTAAATTACCAAATAACGAAGCAGCCTGGTTGGGCACCTCGTGTGTTATGTGCAGTCCCTTTACATCAGCCAGATGAGGTTTTCCATGGCTGCACTGCATTAATCTCCCTGCACTAGAAAATCTAACATTAAAGCTCGCTCTTCCAGTGAGTGCATCTATGTAGAAAATCTGCAAGGCGGTTAGATAGGGCTACAGGGTATAAGCAAAACAGAGGTATCTAATGCTCAACGTTGAGTGAAACACCATTCTTTTTTTTCATACTTCACTGGTTATAGGACAAAATAAATATTTCATCTCAGACAAAACATAACCATTGAAAAGGGGTATAGTCTTGATTAATAAGCAGTGTTGGAAAATTTTCCCCCTTTCATCATGAGCACACAATGGAACGACATAAATCTTGTCAAAATGCATCATCTTGTTGCTTGTTCATGATATCACGAGATCGTAAATAACAAAAAAGTATTTTCTAATTGTGTAATGAAGACATTACTCCTTTAAGAAGCACCAACAGTAATCAATAATCCAGATCATGTTAACATATGTTAACAGAGGCTAGTTAACAAATTATTCCGATAGTGCAGGATAGCAGAATACAGCAGTCGTACTCAAGCATTCACTGATCTATTATGCATTAATTATTGAAGGATACATAAACAACCATATAAAATATCTCTAAACCACTGCTATTTGATGGTTCCAGTCTTAGTTCACCTTTATCTCGTGACATTCTTGGTCTCACTATCTCCTTTGATATTAATTGTAACTTCAACATTGCTTTATTGCTAACATGAGAAGTTTGCTTTCCTTTTTCACGCCATACACACCTTTTCCCCTCAACAACACTCAATGAATCTCATTTCATCCAATACTAGAATACTTCTCCCAACCTGGGGAGTCCCTTCTAGTATCCCAACTGCCATGCACCCTCCCCGCCCCCCCCCACCCAAACCACCCCCTCATACTCAGACAAAATACAAGAAACTGGGTTGTTGTCTGATGGGCAATTCTTCCTTCAGTTCTAGTCTCCAACCTCTCTTAAATTGAAACCTTTCTTATGTTTCTCTTATTTTGTCCTTTCCATAGAATTTTGCCCTGTGCCAAATTCTAACATCTCCCATTCTAATCTAAGATTCTGACTGAATAACTGTGCAATTGCTTATCTCTCTCAGCCTACCTTGTTGTGTCCAAAAGAACACTCAAATTGATGCGGTAATTGTGAGCTGCTTTATCTCCAGACCCTCTAGAATTTTCCAAAGAATAACAAAAGTAATGAGAGAAGACTTTGGAGTGTAATTCAGAGTTCTTCCTGAGCTCCGATTATATCACCCTACATAATTTTCCTCCTTTTTGCAATGTTATGTTGAAAGTGACTCATCTCACCATCCTCTTTAACTTAGTCTATCTAAGAACTTCAAAACTGCTTATCCCCACACCACATACATGCTTCCTTTACCCGTTATAAAAGCTATCCATGGACCAACAGGTCCATGCTGGTGTTTATGCCTCATACGAACCTCATCCCACCCTGCCTCATCTAACCCCATCAACATGTCCTTCGATTCCTGTCTCCCATCATGTGTTTACCTAGCTTCCCATTAAATGCATCCATGCTGTTTGTCTCAACTATTCTAAGAGGGCTGTCGAAGATAGGGAGGGGCAAGGCCATGGAGTGATACCATTATGTTACTATAAGGTTTTCCAATTAGCAGTCCAGCCAAGAAGCAAAGAGTTTAATTAGCAGTCAAATGGATGCCCTCTGAGTGGCATCCACCAATCTACCATTAGAGATGGCTAGAGGATGGAAATTATTTAGTTAATTCAAATATTACATGAAGGTAGTCAAATCTTGGACAATTTACATGAATAGAAAGTGATTGGTTTCATTGGAGTTTAGTGTAATGGGAATAACTGTAAAATGATTGTGTGAGAGTGAATCTAATCAGGATAAATTGGAAGGAATTGATCTATTGTGATTTCATGCCATGGGAGAAAACGAGCAGCTACATAGGCCAAAATGCTCCCTAACTTCTTAACCTCCAAGTGGTTGCACAAAGGTCATCACTGCTTGCTTTTCCAAATAGCTCATTCCCAAACATGAGTAGGCTGCCACAGAGATGCTCAGGGCAAGTGAGGAGCTATTCGACAATGCTTAAAATAGAGACCCCAATCAGCATTGACATTGTTCTAGCTGGTAGTTACAGAAGTGCCATGCGACAGAGCTACAAGCAAGCACCCTCTAGATCTGGGAATAATGTGCGGATCGGCAAGGAAAAGAAAAGTACTAAAAAGAGAAAAGTGATAGAATTGCAATTGATTATTTATCTTTAAGTATTATGGATTTATTTTTGTTTGATGTGACATTTGAATGGACATAGAACTCAATCGAAATATATAAAAGAAATAACAGAAGCACCTTCCATTTGTCAAATTGCTCATAAATGCACTTTATAGGGCTCTAAAAGCCAACCTTCACTTCATACCTGATTACACGAAGTCTGGTGTAAAACATACTGTAGGATCAGTCACACTGACTAAAATATGCTCTGTAGCAAGGAATAGCATGGAACCCAGCGATTTAACAGTCAGTGTTGCCCAATCTGAACTGTGATCTGTTACTAAGCAACACAGACCAGGACTCGTAGCAGATGTAATGTACAACAATGCTCCACTCCGGTTGATCAATGTGTACGCCGCGGTTCAATGCAGCGAGCGGCTGACAGTCTTCCAGCAGCTCCCACTGCTGCTGGCGACGTCCAGGCCGGTCACCCTAGGTGGTGACTTCAACTGCATCATCGATGCAGCTGGACGATCCGGCAGAACGACAGCAAATTGCACAACGTCTTCAGCAAACCTGCAGATGGCGCACAGCCTAGATACACCTGGTCAATACCAACGGGTCTGCCCATTCCAGGATTGACTTCCTGTTTGTGTCCCGTGCTGTCACGGTCAGATCCACCGACGTCAAGCCTGTGTTCTTCTCTGACCATTGCCTCTTACTGGCCGACTGTCACTTACAGGACGACCAGCAAGTTAGCAGGAGGATATGGAAGCTCAATGCTACACTGCTGACCCCAGAGAACACTGAGGAACTCAAAAGGGATTACAAAGGCTGGAGAACCTTGAAACCCCTCTTTGAGTCTCCAGTTCACTGGTGGGAAGCGATCAAGAAGAACATCAAGAGGTTCTTTATCCTCAAAGGTGTTCAGAGGGCAAGAGAGAGACAGAGGGAAATGTCCCAACTCCAGAAAAGTATGCAAAATCTGCTCCGGCTGCAGTCGATGGGGGTTGAGGTCAAGGAGGATCTCCAAGAGGTGAAGAGCCAGCAGGCCTCGCTCTTTACCACGGAGGCCTCCAAGATTATTTTCCGGTCCAGAGTCCGCTCCATTGAGCGGGATGAGACGTACTCGCGTTACTTCTTCCAAAAGGTACACAGAGAGAGCTCTGTGATCAGCAGCCTGAAGGAAGAGGATGTCTCGGTTACGTCATCGCAGTCCGACATACTAAAGATCAGAAAATCCTTTTATGCTGGGCTGTATGACGCGAAGTCCACAGATAGCAGAGCCTCCCAGTCCTTCCTGTCATCTATCACAGAGGTCTTAGATGACAGCAGGAGGGAGAGACTGGACAAGCCGCTAACTCTAGACGAGCTGACAAAGGCCGTCAAGTCCTTCGAGACGAGTAAAACTCTCGGAAGCGATGGCTTACCGGTTGAGTTGTATTTGGCCCTGTGGGACTGGGTCGGCCCGGACCTGCTGGAATTATACGAGAGTATGCTCCTGGTTGGCAGCATGTCAGAATCCATGAGGAAAGGCATCATCACCCTCATCAACAAGCGGAAGCGGGAGAGGGCAGAAATCAGAAATTGGTGGCCCATCTCACTGCTTAATGTTGACTACAAGATTCTTTCCAAAGTCATCGCCAGTCGAGTCAAGTCTGCTCTGGAGTTGGTGATTCACCCTGACCAGACCTGCACTGTACCCGGCAGGAAGATCTCTGATAGTCTTGCGCTACTCAGGGATATGATCGCCTATGTACGGGACAGGAGGGTGGACATCTGCCTCATCAGCCTGGACCAGGAGAAGGCTTCTGACAGGATATCGCACACCTACATGATGGATGTGCTTTCCAAAATGGGGTTTGGGGAGGGAATCTGCAATTGGATCAAACTGCTCCACACAAACATCAGTAGCGCAGTCTCAATCAATGGGTGGGAATCAGAAAGTTTCCCAATCCAATCTGGAGTCCGACAGGGCTGTCCTCTCTCCCCGGTCTAGTTTGTTTGCTGTATTGAACCCTTTGCTGAGCCTATTAGGCAGGATGCGAGCATAAGAGGGGTGACAATCCCAGGCAGTGGAGGCACTCAGGTTAAAACATCCCTGTACATGGATGTCGTCGCCGTCTTCTGCTCGGATCTGCTGTCTGTGCGCAGACTGATGAGCATCTGCGACCAATTCAAACTGGCCTCGGGAGCCAAAGTTAACCACAGCAAGAGCGAGGCCATGTTCTTTGGGAACTGGGCTGACCGATCCTTTTTCCCCCTTCACCGTCAGGTCAGACTACCTGAAGGTGCTGGGGATATGGTTCGGAAGGACCGGGGCACCAAAACCTGGGAGGAGCGAGTAGCCGAGGTACAACACAAGCTGAGCATGTGGGAGCAGCGATCTCTCTCCATTGTGGGTACGAACCTGGTCATCAGGTGTGAGGCGCTCACGTTGTTGCTCTACGTGGCGCAGATCTGGCCCATACCCCACTCCTGAGCTGTGGCGGTCACCAGAGCCATTTTCCGCTTCATCTGGGGATCCAAAATGGACCGGGTCCGGAGGGACACGATGTTCAAATCTCTGGATAAGGGCGGGAGAAAATGTACCCAACGTCGCCCTCATCCTGATGACTACCTTCGTGTGCGGCTGCATCAAGCTGTGTGTAGACCTCCAGTACGCAAACTCCAAGTGTCACTACGTGCTGAGGTTCTATCTGTCCCCGGTGTCGCGAAGGATGGGCCTGGTCACATTGTCGCGGAACGCTCCATCCAGTTGGATTGTGCCGTACTACCTATCCTTCGTGGAGCAGTTTCTGCGGAAAAACACCTTTGACCACCGATCCATCAGGCAGCGGTCTGCACGAAATGTCCTCAAGGCCCTACGGGAAAAGGAGATGGTGAATCCTGTCGGATGGTTCCCCGAGCAGACTGCCAAAGTCATTTGGCAGAATGCCTCATCACCAGAACTTTCAAACAAGCACCAAGATGTAGCTTGGCTGGTGGTGAGAAGAGCCATCCCCGTCAGATCCTTCCTGCACGCCCGAAGTCTCACCCCCTCTGCACAATGCCCTCGCGGTGGCTGTGGTGGAGAAGAGACGGTTGCCCACCTCCTTCTGGAATGTGTCTTTGCAAAGCAGGTGTGGAAAGAGATGCAGTGGTTTTTGTCGAGGTTCATCCCAAGCAGCTCTGTAACACAGGAGTCTGTGCTCTACGGGCTGTTCCCAGGGACGCACACCGTGATAAACATCAACTGCTGCTGGATCAGTTCTTCGGTGAAAGACGCCCTTTGGTCTGCCCGAAACCTGCTGGTCTTCCAGCGCAAAGAGTTTTCCATGACCGAGTGTTGCAGACTGGCACATTCCAAGGTCCAGGACTACGTGCTGAGGGATGCACTAAAGCTTGGGGCAGCCACAGCAAAGGCTCAATGGGGAAAGACCACTGTGTAAGGTCCCCCCCACCAAGCTGAACTGAGGGGCTGGATCCATGGAAAACCCCTCGAACTGTATGGGGTAAATTTTCATTTGCTGTAAATTGTATATGGCATGAAAAATGAAATGGAAGGGTGCTTTGGTTTATCAAAACTGAACATAATTTTGGGAAACAAACCTCTGTTAAATCTCGCCTTAACCTTTTATACTCTAAGGCGAACAATCCCAGCATCTCTAGTCTCTCCACATTCCCTCATCCCTGGCACCGTTGTGGGAAATCTCCTCTGCCTCCTCTCCAAGGTCTTGACATCCTATCCTTGGAAATGCTGCAAGACTATGAAATTCAGGAACAAAAATAAATAATCTGGACCAATATTTATCTGTCATTATCAATATGTCATGGCCAGAAACATCACCATCTTGTTGCATTACACAGAAACATTAGGTGAAGAGCAGAAGACTCAATGATGTCTGTTTATTTCTGCTACAAAATAAACTATTGCAAAGTGACTGATAAGGAGAGTGGAAATAGAGTTTTGTAATTGTACATGACAGCAGCAATTGAGAGCCATGCTGCTGAGGTCTGACTGAATGGTTCGAACCATGTCCAAATCTGTACCCTCCCACCTACTTCCTTTGATCATGTCTTTGGTGAATTACCAGTTATGAATCATTAATTATAACTGTTGAACTGCTGAGCTGGGGTTTTATTAGGAGGAGGAGACTGGATCAGTTCTTCAGTTTATTCTAAGGCAAATAGCTGGCAATCATTTTGCATAAAATTAGTCCTGGATTTGAGAAGGATGCCACACGTTCATCCTTCAACTAAACACTAACGCTTGCCTCACTGATCTCAACTGTCCTGTTTTCAAAAGGTTACTGCCTTCCTGATTTAAACAAAAAATCTTGCCAACCTTGTTCAGGGAGCAACAACCAATAAAAGCCATGAATCACACTCATCCTCATGGCGTAACGCAATGTTTTTCACCATATATAATATATATATTGTTACGACGAGGTGAGAAAGGTATCTCAGGGTCTTCTATTGTCTTCACCTGGTCTTATTGTAACAGGGTTTAATTTTAAACACACAGTGTTTTGAGCTCCCTCTTTGTGAATCCTTGTTCACAGCTTTCCAATTATAAGGCAAAGAAATGAGCACACCAGGTTTTCTTTAGGTAAAAGTGAAATTTATTAAACCTTAAACTTAAACTCTAATACGGTTAACACCTATGGATATACTACGCGCCCATGCTAGCATGCACTTGCGATACACACATGCAAGTAGGTACAGAAAAGAGAAGAAAATAAAATGGAGAGGTTTGAGGCAGTCTCTGAAAGGGGGTTTCTTGTTACTCTTTGTTTCCAGCTCGCTGCAGAGTCCTTGATTGTAGACAGCTCTTCATTGAGGCCCAATATTCTTTTTAAACCTTGTTCACTGTAGGAGACTTTTCTCTCTTGGGATTCATGTTTCTTCAATGGTTTCCGAAACTGGTGAGAGCGAGATGAGAGCAGACAGGAAACAGGTCTTCTTCGTCCAGGAGAAAAGTGCTTTCTGATTTCAAATCTGTGGCAAGTTCAAAAAACCAACAGCCAGCTACTCATGTGACTAAAACTGGTCTGACCACTTCTTCTCTGTATTGGGGAAGCAAAGACTGGGTCCCTTTGTTCCAACACTGTCTGTTACTATGCAAATGTCTTTCTAGCCAGGGGCTTGCAATTTTAAGTTTTAATGTTCATGTGGCAAAATCATGTGTGCCTCAGTCTTGGCAAGTGGGGAGTTTGCCTGGCAATATATTATAAATGATTTGGACGAGGGAATAGAGAAGCCCTGCATTTCTATAGCTTTTCACAACCTCCAAAACGCTTAACAGCCGATGAAGTACTTTTGAATTGTAGCCACTGTTGTAATGTAGGATGACAATAAGAATGATACCGGAGTTAAATTGTGAGGACAGGTTGCAAAGACCAGAGGTTCTCAAACGGTTTCGGCCACGGATCACTTAGACGGGACAAAAGAACTTGTGGACCACCCACCTATGTTCGCTTGCCACCACAAAAAAAACTCATCAGAATTAACGGGAAGAATGGTGCTGCTTTAGATGTGATACTGATGAGGTGATGGCTGGTAATGAAAGTTCTGGCCTGTTCTCTCGTATGGCCTCGGCCATGGCATTGCACGTCAGTGACTTGCATTTTTGGACCAGCCTGCGGACTACCTGGAGGACCCTCACGGACCACTAGTGGTTTGTGGAACACGCTTTGAGAACCACTGGCTTGGACTAGGCTTGTATTCCTTTGCATATAGACCACTAAGGGGTGATCCAATTGAGATTTTTAAGATGGTTAAAGGATTTGATAGGGTAGAAACTATTTCTTCTGGTGTGAGAGTCTAGAACAAGGGCCATTTAAATGCAAATCGTCCTCTTTTTTTTTAAGATCTTGAAGTAAAAGCTTTGCGAGAATCCGAGCATCCTCCAAATTAACAGCTACACAGAATATTAGACTGTGGTGGAGTCAACCTGCTTGAGGGATGGTAGATGGGGTGTGACAGTACTTCAACGACTGTGGTATGCCAAGCAAGTCATATCTCAATTATTCCAGGGCACCTCCAGTGTCAACAAAGTGCACTCAGTGAATGTCAGAAGGAGCCCTACTATTCAATATTCATTTCTGAAAATATTCTCAGGGGACGGGTCTTTTAATACGCTCCAGCTCAAGTACTTTTTGTTCATGCATGAACGAACTGATGAAGGCAGAGCAGCGCAGGCAAGCAGGGCTCAAGAGATTATTCTGACATCAATGCAGAGGAATTCAAAAAGAAGCGCGTGCCATTTAACTGCAACGAGTAGAATTTTAAAAAGCTGCCAGTGTTTGCCCAACAGTTCGTTAAAATTTTTTCTAAAAAGTATGTGGATCATTTAGCCAATGAAAGGGAAATAATGTGCACGCACATGGGCGATAATGTGGAACTGAACACGGCTTTGCTCTGTAATGCCCTTTGCTACATTGTCAATCATACTTCTATAAATCCAGCTTTTGATCAGTCGAGCACTGCTATTTTCAAAGGCAGTTGGAGAGTCAATTGCCTGGAGAGCGCTATCACACACAGGCCCTCTCCGCATACAAGAAACCTGCTCCTTCCGCATGCCACACATAACCGCCTCAATCATGGCCTCTCCAACCTTCGTAATCGGTACATGTCATAATCTGAATGCGAATCAAACATCTCTTAAAATATCTTTAGCTCTCAATCCCCTTTTTAAAAAGCTTCAACTGATTTGAGTCGTTCTGATGATCTGCTCCACATATCTACAAACCTTTTGAGAATTCGAAGCCCCTATTGTGGGGCAAGCAACGAGTGTGTGTGTGCGTGGGTTGGGGGTATGGGTGGCTGGGACTTAATGCAACAAGCGTCAGGCTCACCAAACGTGAGGTTCGGCCGATTATAATAGTGCAGGCCCAGGCCGGGGTTGTTTTCCTTAGAGAAGAGACGGTTGAAAGGAGATTTGATAGTGTTCAAAATCATGCGGTGTCTAGGCAGGGTAGATAGAGAGAAAGAACCAGAGGACACTGATTTAAGGTGATTGGCAAAAGAATCAAAGGCAACATGAGGAAAAACTTTTTGACACAGCGAGTAGTTACAATATGGAATGCACTGCCTGAATGTATGGTGGAGACAGATTCAGTTGAGGCTTTCAAAATTGAACTGGATAAGCACCTGAAGCGAAAGAAAATGCAGAGCTACAGGGAAAGGGCAGGAGAATGGGACTAGCTAAGTTGCATTTGTAGAGAGCCAGTGTGGGCTCAATGGGCTGAATGGCTTCCTTCTGTGCTGTAACTATTCTGTGATTCTATAACTCCTGCCCAAACCTATCAATGACATGAGGCCAACAGGCAGGAGTGGGAAAGCAGGCGAGGTAGCTACTGCTAGGGACCCACAGGAAGTGGTACCAGCAATGTAAGTGAAGGGGAGGTGAGCAGGAGAGCCTGAAGTGATCACGAGAAGCTCAGATTAGGGGAGACCCATGGTTTGCTTGAAGCGGAGGGTGGGTTGGGGGTCTTGAGGACCACTCCTGCGCCTCCTGGCCCACAAGGAAGCCTTTAAAAAATAAAATGAACTTTCCTTTTCACAAGGCCCTCTTCAGGGCCAGCTGCTTCTCAGCACCTGTTTTGTCTAGCCCCAGGTGCCAGCTGCCATCAGACCATGACTGTTGAACCTTACAGAGACCCTAGCCCGCCTGGGGAGAGGACCTCACAAACTGCCCAGAACACGGTATGAGTCAAGTGCGCACTGTGGATTCACTGGGTGCCATGCTGCCTATATTCAATGTCTAGGCTAGGGCTGCTAAGTGGCAAGTAACATTTGCACCACACAAGTGCCAGGCAATGACCATCTCCAACAAGAGAGAATCTAACCACCTCCCCTTGACATTCAATGGCATTACCTTCGCTGAATCCCCAACTATCAACATCCTGGGGATTACCATTGACCAGAAACTGAACTGGAAAAGCCATATAAATACCATAGTTACAAGAACAGGTCAGAGGCTAGGAATCCTGTGGCGAGTAACTCACCTCCTGACTCCCTAAAGCCTGCCCACCATCTACAAAACACAGGTCAGGAGTGTGATGGAATACTCTCCACTTGCCTGGATGGGTGCAGCTCCAACAACACTCTAGAAGCTTGACACCACCCAGGACAAAGCAGCCCACTTGATTGGCACTCCATTCACAAACGTTCACTCCCTCCACCACCGACGCATAGTGGCAGTGGTGTTTACCATCTACAAGATGCAGTGCAGCAACGCACCAAGGCTCCTTTGACAGCACCTTCCAAACCCGTGACCTCAACAACTAGAAGGACAAGGGCAGCAGATGCATGGGAACACCACCACCCGCATGTTCCCCTCCAAGCCACACACCATCCTGACTTGGAACTATATCTCCGTTCCTTCACTGTCGCTGGGTCAAAATCCTGGAACTCCCTTCCTAACACTGTGGGTGTACCTACCTCACATGGACTGCAGCGTTTCAAGAAGGCAGCTCACTACCACCTTTTCAAGAGCAATTAGGGATAGGCAATAAATGTTGGCCTAGCCAGCAACACCCACATCCCATGAATGAATAAAAAAAAAATTACCCTCCGCCTCCCAACATGCTCCATTGTCAAGTACATGGGGTAGAAGTGGGTTAAAATCGGGGCTGTAATCCCTAATGTTGTTCGAGCCACGAAAACTTTCTAATTAATGCCTCAGCAGCAACAATTTAACATAGTAAAAACATCCCAAGGTGCTTCGCAGGAACATTACCACAAAAGAAGTTTACGCATAAGGAGATATTAGGACAAATGACTGATAACCTTGGTCAAAGAAATAGGTTTCAAGGAACGTCTTAAAGGAGGAGAGAAAGATAATGAGGCAGAGAGGTTTAGGGACCCAAGCAGCTGAGAACACGGTCGGCAATGGCAGGGTGATGGAAAATAGGGGATGTACAAGAGGCCAAAATTGCAGGAGCACAGTGAATTCTTTACTCGTGGTTCAAATGAGATAGTTTGTACTCTGAGGAAGGGCTGTACCCAAAACATCAATCTCTTCTCTCTCCACAGATATGAACTGTGTTTCTGACATTTTCAGTTTCAGACTTCCAGCATCTGCCCACTCACTCCTACCTTGTCTGAGCTTTAATTCCTCTAAAGAACTGTCTCTTCCCTCAGTCTTCTTTTCTCCAGCAAAAATCTGTTTAGTCACCTGAGCAATAACACACACGAATGGGGTCCAAATCGGGAGGCTTTTACAACACAGAATTAAAGAGAGACAACAGTTTCAGAGCGACACGAGAGGACCAGAATTGGGAATTCATCACATGTACAGTAGGATTGAAAGTAAATTGACTGAATGACTCAACCCAGACATCTTATTTCTTTCAACTGACTTGCTTACACTCAATTCCCTGCAGTGTTCATGTTTTTTTTTCATAAATAAACACAGTATTGGTAACAGTGTCCCTCTTCAGCATTAGCATTCTATTCCTGTACTCTGTCCCAACATGAGAAATGGATTACACTCACATATCATGAATTAAAGGAGTTTACATCAAAATCAAATGTGCAATCCTAAATTGGTTAAAGGGGCGCCTTTATCACATGAATACTGATTTAAAAATGACCCAGTATAGGTTTTCAGTGGCCGTGTGCACTATGTGGTGTGATACTGAAGTTCAGAAAGATCAAACTTTTCATTCCTCCACCTGTGGTGAGTCGGCTGATCTCATTCAGGGCAATGGTTATATTTCGGCTCCAGCATCCCTGCTCAGGAGTGGGAAATTAGCCAGGTTTTGTCCACTCCTGATCCTGATCTACTTACGACAGCCAGGAAGCGAGCCCACATAGACACCAGCGTGAGCATTGGATTCTCTCCACTGTCACCAGTGAAGTGCAAAAACCCAAGCGCACTTGCTCAAAGGAAGAAAGGCGTCGTGAACAATATACAGGAACATCTGCCAGGGGGAATGGGCACGCACGCCATTGCAGGCTGGGGACTGAAGAAGGAAAGGAGAGAAAGTCAAACAAATAGTGACGGGTGACACCAGCAGAGACAGCGAGGGGTCTACATACACACTTCAACACAGCGATTCTGTGCATGGTGAGCTTGCCTTGTTTAGAAGCGAGGAAACTACATGGTTATCGAATAAAAGTCCCCATGATTTCTAAGGGGGCTGACACTCTTAATTAAGGCAAGTACTTAGAAGACGCAGGTTAAAACTTAGGAGAATATGAGCTAAAGGGAGAAATCAGGCAGAACTTCGTCACCACAAAGTCTTGTGGAATAAGTTCCCAAGGTAGACAATTGAAGCAGACAGAACAAACAGGAGTGAAGATGTCCTCTGTGCCCTGTGTGTAACAGAATCAGCTGCCCATTTATAAAGAATGAGTGCATGATTCTATTGCATATCACATTAGTGTGCAGAGAACAATTTGCATTTATATAGTATTCCTGGCAAGCAGGAAGGCAGCTCAAAGAGCTTTTTAACAAGATCGCTCTCTTGCCTCTTTTTTCAAAAGAAATTAAACCCACTGCACGGTGTCTCTCAGGAATCATTTACAGCCCCCACACCACCCTCCCCAACTTCCACCCCCCGCCCCAACTACGCCACCACCCCCCCCCACCGCCCAAAGAGAGAATTCCAGACAGCAAAGATGAATGGTTGAGATCTCTCGAAAAAGATGGGCTTTGTTCCAAACGACATTATCCCATTCCCAAAACGCCTTATGTTTCCCAATCTCCACTTTGGTTTGAAGGAGGCACAGAATAGGAATGAGAGATCAAGTTGCCCCTGGGTCATTTTCAAGCATTTTCTTGTCAGTCAGCTCCAGAACGGAATGGCCAGGAAAGGAGTAATAGTTGTATGGCATCCCTTCCCAAGTCAGACAGCAGTCCGCAGGCAGATGGAGTGGTGGGGGGTTGGGAGGAAGAAAATAATTGACCAAATAGTAAAGGTTGCCAGGGTCGATAAAACCTTTGGTTTCCCTTTTGCTCTGTATCTTTACCAGGACAGTATTTCACTTTAACTTTGAGAGGTAATAATGGATTAAAGTGTAATCTTATGAGCCAGGTTGCCCAGAGTTAACCTTTGTTGCTGCATAAACACTTGGGTCCATGGTCTTGGCATTTGTCCAGGCTTGTATTATTAGCCTGTACACCACCTCATGAAGTCTTCCATTTAATTGTGGCACATCCATGACATTTCTCCCTCATGCAGAACAGTGCGTACGACCTGATGAGCTGCAGAAAGAACTAGACTCAGATTGTGTGCGTGTGCCACTTAACATTACACTAACATGCTCCTGCTCCATGAAGGCAGAAGGACACCCCACTGACAGCACAGCTTGTTCAATAGCTGAGTCACTATACATAGTTTTGATCCCCCTTCTGTGATGAAATCACTTGTGGGTGAGGCCTATGATCCAAAACTCTACTGCCTCTATCCTAACTCATGCCAAGTCCCTTTCACCCATCACCCTTGTGCTTGCTGACCTGCTTTGGTTCCTGGTCCTGCAATGCCTTGATATTAACGTTCTCATCCTGGTGTTTAAATCCCTCCATGGCCTTGCCCCCTCCCTATCTCTATAACCTCCTTTAGCCCTACAACCCTCTGAGATAGAGTCACAGAGTCATAGAATTATACAGCACAGAAACAGGCCCTTCGGCCCACCGTGTCTGTGCCGGCCATCAAGCCTATCTATTCTAATCCCATTTTCCAGCACTTGGCCTGTAGCCGTGTATGTTATGACATTTCAAGTGCTCATCTAAATACTTCTTAAATGTTGAGGGTTCCTGCCTCTACCACCCCTTCAGCCAGTGTGTTCCAAATTCCAACCACCCTCTGGATGAAAAAGTTTTCCTCAAATCCCCTCTAAACCTTCTGGCCCTTACCTTAAATCTATGCCCCTGGTTATTGACATCTTTGCTAAGGGAAAAAGTTTCTTCCTATCTATCCTATCTATGCCTCTCATAATTTTGTATACCTCAATCAGGTCCCTCCTCAGCCTTCTCTGCTCTAAGGAAAACAACCCCAGCCTATCCATAGCTGAAATGCTCCAGCCCAGGCAACATCCTGGTGAATCTCCTCTGCACCCTCTCCAGTGCAATCACATCCTTCCTATAGTGTGGTGACCAGAACTGTACAGTACTCCAGCTGTGGCCTAACTAGCATTTTATACAGCTCCATCATAACCTCCCTGCTCTTATATTCTATGTCTCGACTAATAAAGGCAAGTATCCCATATGCCTTCCTAACCACGCAGAGATCTCTGCACTCCTCCAATCATGGTCTCTTGCACATTCTCAATTTTAATCGCTCCACCATTGGTGGCCACGCCTTCAGTTGCCTGGGCTCTGAGCTCTGGAATTCCCTCCCTAAACCTCTCTCTCCTCCTTTAAGACACTTTTTAGAACCTACCTCTTTGAACAAGCTTTAGCTCACCTGTCTTAATATCACCTTCTGTAGCATGGTGTCAAATTTTGTTTGATAACACTCCTGGATAGTGCCTTGAGATGTTTTACGGCATTAAAGGTGCTATATAAACACAAGTTGTTGTTGTTGATTGATCTCAAGACTCCTGGACGAGGGATATTCTGGTTCCTGCTCCTGATGGCTGACCTGTGACCTCAGACTGGAAACTGAACATTTGTAGACACTGAATCAAAACTGCACAGGAAGATCTCTTACCCTGTCAAGTTAGCTGATCTTAGTCAGCACAGC
The DNA here is from genome assembly GCF_036365525.1 of Heterodontus francisci. Lineage (NCBI taxonomy): Eukaryota > Metazoa > Chordata > Chondrichthyes > Heterodontiformes > Heterodontidae > Heterodontus > Heterodontus francisci. Next base: position 68,024,418 of record NC_090395.1, on the reverse strand, counting down.
AGTAGGGTTACCCATGGTTCCTGGCTGAAGGAGAGAAAACTAAAATCACCCAAGACTGATCACCTGGTTGATGTCTTGTGAACTCCTGCTGGGGTTCTTGTGCATGAATGCTTGTGCATCGGGAATGAGAAAGGACAGAGCTGGTTCAACTGTGATCCTCCTGTGGTTGAATAGCCTATAGATACTGACTGTCGATGTTCACACATAAACAATAATCATTTGAGCCAGGGAGAGAATAGAAACTTGGAGAGCGGGGTGAGGAGGAGAAAATATTGTGAGGGTACCGTTGCATCAAATGCAGGGAGTTCTCGACTTTCGATCTCTAACACAACACACACTGACAGCATAAACAAAGCAACATTAAGTTCCCAAAGTATATACTGTATGCTTGTTCATGTCCCATGGCATTGCACATTGGGAGTGGAGCAGGATTAAAAGGCGCGGAATAATTAAACATGGAGAGTGAAGAATGAGTGCAGTATTTAGGTCAACCAAGGGCAGGACCATAGAATCATAGAATAGTTACAGCACAGAAAGAAGGATGGGGAAGGGTCTGGGGGAGATGAAGAAGAGAGTGGGAAGGATGGGGAAGGGCCTGGGGTGGGGGGGGGGGGGGTGCGGGATGAAGAAGGGGTGAGGAAAAGGGTGTTAGAGGATGGGGAAGGGGGTGGGTGATGAAGAAGAGAGTGGGAAGAATGGGGAAGGGGATGTGAATGGGGAAGGGGAAAGGCCTGGGAGCATGAGGAAGAGGGAGAGATGGATGGGGAAGGGGGTGTTTGAGGATGGGGAAGTGGGGGTGGGAAGGATGGGGAAGGGGTGGGAGTGATGAGTAAGGGGTGGGGAATGAGGAAGGGAGTAGGAAGGATGGGGGAGAGGTGGGGATGAGGAAGGGATGGGGGAGGATGGCGAAGGGGTGAGGAGGTGGGGAGGGAGGGGAGTAGAAAAGAAATGCAGACACGGTGAACAAAGGCTGAGAAAAATACTCAACAGCAAGGGTCAGTCCAGATCTGCATTGGGGTAGGAGGCTGGAGTTCCTGTTTGAGGGAGGGGCCATGCACTGACCCATAGTCCCACTCATAATAGGAGAGGATGCAAATGACTGGTGCGGAGTTGGAAAGGAGGGCACTGGGAAGGGCATGTAATTAGACCAGCATTTTTTAACGAGTGTTTACATTGCTGTGAAGGTTGCGCAAAATCAAAGAGACAGAGTTCAGCACCTGATTCACAGACCCATGAATGTAGATGATGAACAATTAGTTGAGGTTATTTGACTATTCGAACTCTGCCAATGTTACATCAGGTCACAGAGAGATAGATCTTTACAGTTCACTGATACTAACTTATTTTTAGGTAACAGTAGCAAGTAGTCCGTGTGAAATTAAATCTGTTTCTACTTCAGCTGGTTATCTGAAAGGTTCATTTTTTTTTTAAAAACAGCAGATGTGCAAAGCCAACAAACCTTTGTGTGAAATAGCAGTACTTCCTTTTAAATCTTACTAGAACAAAGGCTTGTATTCATACAGTGCCTCTCACAACTGCAGGATGTCCAAAAGTGCTTTACAGCCAATGAAGTACTTTGAGAAGTGTAGTCACTGTTGTAATGTAGGAAACGCAGCAGCCAGATTGTGCACAGCAAGATCCCACAAACAGCAATGTGGCAATGACCAGATAATCTATTTTTGTGATGTTGATTGAGGAATAAATATTGGTCAGGACACTGGAGCTAACTCCCCCGCTGTTCTTCGAAATAGTGCCACGACAGGGCTCCAGTTTAACAGCTCATCCAAAAAGTTGACAATGCTACCATTGCTGTTGCATGGATTGCAAGGCTCAGTGTGCGACATCTTCACATTGCAAACTCCTAAAACTGTGCTTCCTAAAGATATAACCAGTACTACACACAGAAAATGGTTTTGCCCAAAGGGTCATGGCGAGCACGAAAGTTATAAATGAGACCAGCACACCATGTGCCAAAAATATCTTGAAGTTGGTATTGTTAATGCTGGCTGTTCTCATTTGCTCCCCAGAATGACACTATAACCTCAAAAAATCAGCATTACAAGAAAATTTACTATTCTTACCAGGGGTATCCTTTTAGAACAAATACAGCTACAAAATACACCAGCCTAGGCATTCCGCACCAAACCCCCTCTCATCCCTTAATTGAGACACATTTCCAGTGAGGTGAAAATTCCACCTTCTCTAGAAATGCTCCCCTGACTCCTGTCTTATTCTTAGTTCCAGGCTTATGACCATAAGAACAAGAGTAGGGCCCTCAAGCCTGTTCCGTCATTCAATTATCATGTACTTATCTGTACATGAATCCACCTTTATCCCTTAATATCCTTACCTAACAAAAATCCATCAATCTCAGCCTTGATATTTTCAATTGAGCACCCCCCCCCCCTCCCACCCCCAATCTTAGCAGCTTTTTTAGGAAGAGAGTTCCAGATTTCCACTATCCTTGTGTGAAGAAATGCTTCCTGATATCACACCAAACAGCCTAGCTCTAATTTCAGTTATCAGGCTTCAGTAACACCCGGCATTGGTGAGACCACATCTGGAGTACTGTGTAACAGTATTGGGCTCCTTATTTAAGGAAGGATGTAAATGAGTTGGAAACAGTTCAGAGAAGGTTTACTAGACTAATACCTGGAATGGGTGGGTTGTCTTATGAAGAAAGGTTGGACAGGCTAGGCTTGTATCCACTGCAGTTTAGGAGAGTAAGAGGTGATTTGATTGAAACATATAAGATCCTGAGGGGTCTTGACAGGGTGGATGTGGAAAGGATGTTTCCCCTTGTGGGAGAATCTGGAACTAGGGGGTCACTGTTTAAAAATAAAGGGTCAGTCATTTCGGACAGAGTTGAGGAGCAATTTTTTCTCCGAGGGTCGTGAGTCTTTGGAACTCTCTTCCTCAAAAGGCAGTGGAAGCAGAGTCTTTGAATATTTTTAAGGTGGAGGTAGATAGATTCTTGATAAGCAAGGGGGTGAAAGGTTAGTGGGGGTAGGCGGGAATGTGGAGTCGAGGCTACAACCAGATCAGCCATGATCTTATTGAATGGCGGAGCAGGCTCGAGGGGCCGAGTGGCCCACTTCTGCTCCTAATTCGTATGTTTGTACGTTCATTTTAGGGCCCTATCTCCTGGAGCACCAGAGATAATGGGCATCCTGGGATTGGCTGTTCCTAAAGGAAAGCAAAACATCCTGTGTCTTTGCATTTGTGACTTTTTTTTGGAAAGTTTTTATGTAGAAATTTTTATATAGCGATATTTATATGAAGATTTTTATACAGAGGCCTATTAAAAAGAAAGGACTTCCCAGAATCTCTGACAGCACGAAATGGCCTAGTTCTAATCCCAAAGTTAAGTCCCCTTCTCCTGGACTGCCTCCAGAGGAAATAATTTTTCTTTATCAATTCCTTTAATTACCTCAATTAGATCACCTCTTAATCTTCTATACTCGATGCAACCACAGGGTCCCCAACTGGGAACGGCACCAGTCAATGGTTGGAAATGTACTACAGCAGGCTACAATGAGAGAAAGAAGTAGCTGACGCTCAGTCTCCGAAATTCATTTCTTTCTTCTGACAAGGTTACCTGCTCTCACCCCATCAGTATTTTCTTTTATTCCTTTCTCCCTCGCGTTTATCCAGCTTCCCCTTAAATGCATCTATGCTATTTTCCTCAACTACTCCTTGTAGTACTGTGTACCACATTCTCACATACTCTGGGTAATGAAATTTTTCCTGAATTCTCTATTGGACTTATTAGTGACTATCTTATGTTTATGGCTCCTAATTTTGGACTTCCACACGAGTGGAAACATTTTCTCCACATCCACCCTATCAAGCCCTTTCATAATCTTAAAGACCTCTATAAGGTCACCCCTCAGTCTTCTCTTTTCTACAGAAAAGCGCATCAACCTGTTCAGCTTTTCATTTTCTGGTATCATCCTTGAGCTGAACTCAAGAGGTGAGGTGAGAGTGACTGCCCTTGACATCAAGGCAGCATTTGACCGAGTATGGCATCAAGGAGCCCTAGTAAAACTGAAGTCAAAGGGAATCAGGGGGAAAACTCTCCGCTGGTTGGAGTCATACCTAGCGCAAAGGAAGATAGTTGTGGTTGTTGGAGGTCAATCATTTGAGCTCCAGGACATCACTGCAGGAGTTCCTCAGGATATTGTCCTAGGCCGAACCATCTTCAGCTGCTTCATCAATGGCCTTCCTTCAATCATAAGGTCAGAAGTGGGGATGTTCGCTGATGATTGCACAATGTTCAGCACCATTCACGACTCCTCAGATACTGAATCAGTCCGTGTAGTAATGCAGCAAGACCTGGACAATATCCAGGTTTGGGCTGTTAAGTGGCAAGTAACACTCGCGCCACACAAGTGCCAGGCAATGACCATCTCCAACAAGGGAGAATCTAACCATCTCCCCTTGACATTCAATGGCATTACCATCGCTCAATCCCTGACTATCAACATCCTAGGGGCTACCATTGACCAGAAACTGAACTAGAGCAGCCATATAAATACCGTGGCTACAAGAGCAGGTCAGAGGCTAGGAATCCTGTGGCGAGTAACTCACCTCCTGATTCCCCAAAGCCTGTCCACCATCTACAAGGCACAAGTCAGGAGTGTGATGGAATACTCTCCACTTGCCTGGATGGGTGCAGCTCCAACAACACTTAAGAAGCTTGACAGCATCCAAGACAAAGCAGCCCACTTGATTGGCACCCCATTCACAAACATTCACTCCCTCCACCACCGACGCATAGTGGCAGCGGTGTTTACCATCTACAAGATGCACTGCAGCAACGCACCAAGACTCCTTAGACAGCACCTTCCAAACCCACGACCTCTACCAACTAGAAGGACAAGGGCAGCAAATGCATGGGAACACCACCACCTGCAAGTTCCCCTCCAAGTCACACACCATCCTGACTTGGAACTATATTACCGTTCCTTCACTGTCGCTGGGTCAAAATCCTGGAACTTCCTTCCTAACAGTACTGTGGGTGTACCTACCTCCCATGGACTGCAGCGGTTCAAGAAGGCAACTCACCACCACCTTTTCAAGGGCAATTAGGGATGGGCAATAAATGCTGGCCTCACCAGCAATGTCCACATCCCATAATGAATTTTAAAAATATATATTTTTGCATCTTCTCCAGTGCCTCTATACCTTGTATTGGAACCATTACCTGGACCTTATGAGTATATTTCATTAAGATGTCTTAAAATTTCTGTTATGTATAAATAGGTTCTGGGATGGGTGAAGCCTGTGCATGGTGCTTGTACAGACCCTTCTGCTTGTTGTCCAAGGTCCCCTCCACTGACATCTAAATGTTGAATGCTGGGTTGCCTCATGTTCAGGGGCTAGGGCTGTGTTTCCCTCATTTATATGATCTTTATATGTACACGGTTATGGTCAGGTATACTTGCTCCGATGGGATCAACCTATGGAAAAGAGAGGACAAAGGATCACACTGCAGCACCTCTCAATCCAAAACAGCTTTTCAGCTCCACCTATCTCAGAGCCTATTTGTCAATAACCAATGTTTGTAAGGCATTTTAACGTAATACACTCTTAGAGTCCAGGTAATGGTTACAATACAAGGTATAGAGGTACTGAAGAAGGTGCAAAAAAGATATACAAGGATGATACCAGAAACTGAAAAGCTGAACAGGTTGGGGTACTTTGCTGTAGAAAAGAGAAGACCGTGGGGTGACCTTAGAGAGGTCTTTAAGATTATGAAAGGGCTTGATAGGGTGGATGTGGAGAAAATGTTCCCATGTGTGGAAGTCCAAAATTAGGAGCTATAAATATAAGGTAGCCACTAATAAGTCCAATAGGGAATTCAGGAAAAACATATTTTCCCAGAGGAGTGGTGAGAATGTGGAACTCACTATCACAGGGAGTAGTTGAGGTGAATGGCATAGATGCATTTAAGGGGAAGCTGGATAAACATGTGGGAGAAAGGAATAGAAGGATAGACTGATAGGGTGAGATGAAGTAGGATGGGGCAAAGGCTCATGTGGAGCATAAACACCAGTATAGACTAATTGGGCTGAATGGCCTGTTTCTGTCCTGCAAATTCTGTACTTCCAACAAACCAAATACCACTCACAGTGCCATAGATTCTCTCTTATTTATTTAATTTCCTAGCCACTACTTCCAAGAGAGAAATGTTGTGCAATGTGTTTTGAGTCCATTGAACATTAAACTCCAGGATATTATTCAATCCTGACCAGTCCATTCCACAAATTGCATTTCCATGGTCCCAATAGGACTGAGTCCATTGTGATCTGTACAGTATTAGATCAACTCTGTCTATACTCATCCCCATAACACTCAATCTATTTTGTACTCAGATAATCGACCAACTCTTTTCCAATCGAGCCTGCTGATATATCATTACCTACCTTTTAAGGAAGTCTATCATTACATAGGAAAACAAGGCTTCAAATCTAGTCTGACTCAAAAGTCGTGAGTTTTGTAGTGATAGCCTCCAGTACTATGTAATCATAGTTCAAATCACACAAGGTGAGCGCAACCTGGCTTCTCACATGTGATGTGCTGGAGCAGCTACTATACAGCTACACGATGGCAGTAATAGAAATTATATTTTTCCGATAGGCAGACCCAGAAGAATGATGTGCTCCTCCAAGCCTATAAGAGCTGCCAAGTTTAAGTAATGACAGCTACACTCACTCTCTAGAATCAAATGTAAAGAAAAGCTATTTGAATGAGGTACCGATGGGTTGTCAATGACTGTTTTACTATACCCAGCATGAATCATTTCTGCTAGAGAATAGAAAATGGAGTACTCAGGGAAGAACAGAAACACAAATGCTGGTGGTGGTTTGGCAGAGACAAGCCCCATTGAGCTCAAAGCAGTGAAATAAACACAAATATGTGCTGTGTAAACAATGTATAACAGAACAAAGTAACTGAAGAATAAATGTGTGTACCCATGAATCAAGCCAAGGCCAAACACTGGAATGGATGCTACGAGGTTGCGATGTTGAAGGCGCTATGTGAATGCAGGTTGCTATTGTTGCAGCAAAACGTGCACACTCAACTTTGTTCAGAGTCTCAGTAATCAGGGAGTGTTGACAGGGTCATTCAAATGATCAAATCCATTCCATCCACAGGCCATGGAAAATTGACTGCAGCGTAGACTCTACCTTACTTATATCCTCTCCAGCAGAAAAGTTCTGTATTAATGCTCCCTGATCCCCAATGGTAATCGATGCCAGGCTCTTATTCTGCACTTAGTTCTCTGCTGGTCCCACTGGCTCCCAATGTACAGGCTTGGCATAGCTGGTCATAATACCAAAGTAAACTTGCCAGCTTCTCTAAGGGTAACCAAGATGACCAGGCTCAGTGAGCATTTATTTTTAATTCCTTTAATATGTTATCCCTCTAATCCGAGGTTTTCTGGCCACCAACTAGAGTGAATGTGGCAAACTAACCTCAACTTTGGGGCAGCACAGTGGCGCAGTGGTTAGCACCGCCACCTCACAGCTCCAGTGACCCGGGTGCAGTTCTGGGTACTGCCTGTGCGGAGTTTGCAAGTTCTCCCTGTGACCGCGTGGGTTTCTGCCAGGTGCTCCAGTTTCCTCCCACAGCCAAAGACTTGCAGGTTGATAGGTAAATTGGCCATTGTAAATTGCCCCTAGTGTAGGTAGGTGGTAGGAGAATTGTGGGGATGTGATAGGGAATATGGGATTAATGTAGGATTATCATAAATGGGTGGTTGATGGTTGGCACAGACTCGGTGAGCCAAAGGGCCTGTTTCAGTGCTGTATCACTCTATAACTTACTTTCCTGTCGCACTCCTTGTGTGCAAGGAGATATCTCAAAATGTTTTATGCGGAATTGGAAAACAAAGACATGGCTGGCGTCAAAATGGAAAGAAAACAAGAGAAAAAATTTCATTTATATAGCACCTTTCATGACAGCCAGACATCTCAAAGTGCTTTACAGTTTGAAGTTTAGTTGCTGTTGTCACGTAAAAAAGGCAGCAGCCAATATGCGCACAGCAAGATCGCACAAAGCAACATGATAATGATCAGATTATCTGTTTTTGTGATGTTGACTGAGGGATAAATATTGGCAGGACACCATGGCTAACTCCCATGCTCTTCTTTAAAATGGTGCCATGGGATCTTTTATATCCACCAGAGCAGACAGATGGGGCCTCAGTTTAGTGTCTCATTTGAAAGACAGCACAGCACTCCCTCAGTACTGCACTGTAGGGTCAGCCTTGATTTTTGTGCTCAAGCCCAGGAGTGGGACTTGAACCCAGAACCTTGCAACTCAGAGTGTAACCAACTGAGCCACAGCTAACAATCAAATGGAATTTTGAAGGAGGGTTAGAAAGCAGAAAGGAGGTGGCAATGTAAAGGGAACTTGCCAAGAATTTCTAGAAAGCAGGAGCAAGTTGGCTAAATGAGGGTCCAGCAGTGGAGGAACAAAGGAGTCGAAGGAATCTTGTGTGCAAGAGGAATGGAGGGGACATGTAGAAATGGAACAGAGATCACTAGGTTGGGTGGGGCACGTCCGTGGAGGGATTTGAAAGTGAGGATGAGAATTTTGAAGGTTAGTATAGTGTTGCCACTGGTTGCTAAACACATGCGCCTGGGATCCAGCCAAATTAACACAGCCCAAGAGCACGCTGAAAAGCAATTGGAGTTTTCATACCAGGCTTTCCCAGGGCCCTCTTTAAACATACATCATTTTTTTAAAAATTCATTCTTGGTAGAACTGGCAAGGCTGCCATTTATTGTCCATCCCTAGTTATCCTGGGGAAGATGGTGATAGTGGGCTACCTTCTTGAACCATGGTGAAAATGCTCCCACAATACTGTTAGGTAGGGAGTTCCAGGATTTTGATGAATGAACGGTGATATATGTCCAAGTGAGAATGGTGTGTGACCTGGAGGTGATGGTGCTCCTTAGCCCTAACATCTGCTGACTTTGTCATAGATGGTAAAGGTCGTAGGTTTGGAAGGCATTGTCGAAGATGCCTCGGTGAGTTCCATCCTGTAGCTAGCATACACTGAAGCAACGATATGCCAGTTTTGGAGGGAATGGATGTTTAAGATAGCAGATGAAGTGATCAAGTGGACTACTTTATCCTGGACGGTGCTGAGTTTCTTGGCTGTTGTTGCAGCCGTACCCATCCACAGAAGTGGAAAGTATATGATCACAGACCTGACTGGTGCCTTGTAGGTGGTGGAGAGGCTTTGAGGAGTTAAGAGGGTCAGGAATTAATCGCAGAATACTCAGCCTCCTCTAGTAGCCATGGCATTTACATTTCAATTTATTTAAACAGACACACAATAAGTTGGTAATTACAGATGTGTCATGACAGGAAGGTATTCAGCAGAAGTTAGGATGTTCACCTATCAGGAGGAAGGGGAAAAAATAAGGACAAGAGGAAGAGAGAGAGAGAGAGAGAGAGAAAAGGAGAGAAAGAAAGATAGACTTGCATTTATATAGCACCTTTAGGATGTTCCAAAATGCTTTGCAACCAAAGAAATATGGTTTTGAAGTGTAGTCACTGTTGTAATGTAGGAAACGTGGCAGTCACTGTGCACACAGCAAGCTCCCACAAACAGCAATGTGATAATGACCAAACAATCTGGTTTTGTGATACTGATTGAGGGATAAATATTGGCCAGGACCCCGGGGAGAACTCCCCTGCTCTTCTTCAAAATAGTGCCATGGGATTTTTTACATCCACCAGCATACATACATACAGCAAGCTCCCACAAACAGCAATGTGATAAATGACGAAATAATCTGTTTTTGTGATGTTGGTTGAAGGATGAACGTTAGTCAGGAAGTCCACCTCCCAACAGAAGCGTATTTGGCCTTTTAAATCACACTCAACTGGAGTGAGAGTAACTTATTTTGGTTCATTCATATTTGCAGCATCTCAATATGACAAATACAGCTCCACACATTGAAAGAGGTTTGTGCTCTGTCTCACTTTTTTTTATTGTAAATCTTTTACTTGACATCTACCCAATGGGTTAGATGGTTATAGGGCAGTCTAGCTAGAGGCCTCAAGCCTGAGAATAGGCTGTCCGCCAGCTTTTTCAAACCTGTTATATTGCATTGGCACTGAGAGACAGTTAAAGTGGGGGGAACGCACAGTGAGCCTGACAGCATGCAGTAGCCAAATTAGCATCAGTAGAGTACATTAATCCAGGGTGCTTCAGCAATTGTGTCATTTCAATTGTGCATGTGTTAATTCAATTCCCTCATATATTCAGTCACTCTTTCAGCCAGAAATATAAATAGAATAATCCAATAGGCAATTATAATTGTTTGATTATAATTTCCACTATAAGATGCTCAAGTGTCAGTTTGGCACTAGCTAATTGCACTCTCGCCTATGAGTCAGAAGGTTGTGGGTTCAAGACCCACTCCGTGAGACTTGAATATATAACGTCAGCCTATGATCCAGTGCAGGATTGAGGGAGTGCTGGAGATGTCAGTCAGATGAGGCCTGACCTACCTGTTCAGGTGAATGAAAGAGTGCTGTGGACTCCCATACAAAGAAGAGTAAGTGGAGAGTTTGCTGAGTCTCCTGACCAATAGGAAGTTCTCCCAAACAATTGGTTATTGATCTCAAGTTCCTATTTGTGGGATCTTCCTATATGCAAAATTGCCAACCACATTTGTCTGCATAACAGCCATGACTATATTTCAAAAGTAATTCATTGAACGTGAGGCAATTTTGGGTGTCCTCCAAGTGTGACAAAGCAATATATAAATACAAATTCTTTAAACTATGCAGTTCAACGACAGTGAAAAACTAGCACAAAAGGGAATTTAACACAAAGGCATTAATCAACACATGAATAATAATGCAGAGGAAATTGATAATGGATTAATATTTGGAAGGGGCCTAGATATGAGATTCCCTGCTGAGAACTGGCCCTGACAAAGACATGCTCTCTTCTGATGGGTCCTGACAGAGAAGCTATCTCACCGAGTGACACGTTGATATCAATCTCCCCAAGCAAAGCTGCAACACCAGCACTTATGGGAACGGTACATTATGTACCCTAAATGAGATAATATGTGTCCAATTATAATTCAAATTAAGGTTAGTGTCTCATGTTCGGAGTTAGAGGAGGCATCCGCAATATATCAGACAACTGCATTCTCCTCTTCGTTGCACTTATCCTTGTTCTTTATTACAAAGAAAGACTTGCATTTATAAAGTGTCTTTCACAAACTCAGGACTTCACAGCACTTTACAGTCAATGCTTTTTGATCTAATGTAATGTCGGAAATGCAACAGCCAATTTACTCACAGCAAGGTCGAACAAACAACAATGTGATAATGACCAGTAATCTGTTTTAAGGATAAATATTAGGCAGGACAACTGGGAGAACACCCCGGCTCTTCTAATAGTATCATGGGATCATTTACATCTACGTGAGAGGGCAGACAGGGCAATAGGTTCAATATCTCACCTGAAGGGCAGCACCCCCTCAAAACTGCAATCGATTTTGTGGCTAAAGTCTCCAGAGTGGGACTCGCCTCTGTGTCAGAAGACTGTCGATTCAAGAATGCAACCCACTGAGTTGCAGCTGGCAGATGAAAACAATGGACCCTCTACCCCTTTTTGTGGTTGATTTGCACATGAAGACCAAACGAAACGCTTAGGAAGCAAGATATTATTGATTAACAGCTAGCAAAGGGAGGATATTCTTTTAAACAAGTGGGGGGGGGGGGGGGGGAAGATATCAGCTCTAACGCCTGCAAGGAAAAGGACCTAGATACTGCAATAATGTTCTAGTCTCTGCCAACTGCGGAGGTAGTAGCCCTCCTACCATTTTTACTTTGGTTCCTCAGTGTGACTGGTTGGTATTTGCAATATTTGCAGTGAGAATATCATATTTTAAGGGGCTCTGTGTTGGTCTGTCATATTTATATATACATTTGGTGAAGGCAAACTATATCCACCTTGAGAATAGGGGATGGATTGCATCCCCGGCGACTTTTAAATCTTTATTACACTGTGGGTTTTTGACACACTTCGGCTGTAACTTTGGTTACAAGCAAATCTCGAGCTGCCAGTTCTCCAGGCGCACAATTGCATTCTGTGGGTTTCACTAGCAAGTGTCCCTCTCTCACGCAGCTGAATAGAATTTCACAACAGCAATCAAAAGGCCTTTTTCACACAATTTAACCTTAAACCTCCCCCACACAAACCACTTACACTCTGGGAGTCTTGTGCTCTTTTACATTTTAATCAAGCAATCAGTTCTTGAATCAAACCCCACCGATAAATGTCGTTGCGGGGGGAAAAGAAAGTGACAAGTATTTAAAAAGGGAAAAGAAAGTTTAAGAAAAAAAAAGAGAAGTGATAAAAGAGGAGGGACAAAATAGCAGCTTTTTCAAAGAACACAGAGGAAATGGTTAAAGGTGCCATTTCAGTCGTTTAAGAATCCAATTGCCTGAAAGTAATGGGCTTTCTTGTATAAAATTACGTTGATTGTGCTGGTGAAAAACTCGCACACAACCGCTCGCTGCTTCTTGCAAGAGGACAAGGAAAGTGATTTGGAAACGGAGATTAGAATTCAGAGCGTGTTCAATCGGCCTTGCCTCAGGGCAGTCTGGCATTGTCCAAGGTACTCGATTTTTAGCTTTGAGACTATTTCCCACATCACAGAACAGAACGATTTTTGCTTTCTAAAGCTTATACAAATGAGGCTTTTGTAAGGCAGTGCCAAACAATTCAAAACTACATTTTAAAAGAGGGAAGCAGTAAGAAGGTAAATAGAGCACCGTGGGTAAAGGAAACTGAAGCAAGAACTTTGGTTTGTCTATAATAAAAGAGGCAAAGAGATGTTACTTTGGGGGCGACTCATTTATCTACATGTACAAGTTCTTTTATCACTGCAGACATTTGCTGCTCTCCTGAAAGTATTGCCTTATAACATCAAGTAAAGGTGCCCTTTACTGAAAAAAAAGTTCGCCTTTTTTGGGTCATTGAATATTGGGGCCTGACACACAGTCCAAATAAAGGATTCCAAAATTAGAGGGAAAAGGTTAAAAATTAGCAAGTTAGAAGGGGGAATCAGGTGGAACAATTCATCCCGCCAAATGGTAACAGAACTTTGGTTCTATCGGAGAAGGTTTTTTTATTCTTTCATGGGATGTGGGCATCGCTGGCAAGACCAGCATTTGTTGCCCATCCCTAATTGCGCTTAACAACTGAGTGACTTGCTAGGCCATTTCAGAGGGGTGTTAAGAGTCAACCACATTGCTGTGGGTCTGGAGTCACATATAGGCCAGACCAGGTAAGGACGGCAGATTTCCTTCCACAGAGGACATCAGTGAACCAGATGGGTTTTTAAATGACAAAAAAAAAAATGATAGTTTCATGGCATCATTACTGAGACTAGCCTTCAATTCCAGATTTTTATGAATTAATTGAACTTAAATTCTACCAGCTTCCATGGTGAGATTTGAACCCATGTCCCCAGCGCATTAGACTGGCCCACTGAATTACTAGCCCAGTGACATTACAATTACCCCATTGAAGTTGATTGAAATGAACAATCATGAGACAACTAGATTCACAGAAAAGTCACAGTGCAGAACAGGCCATTTCATCATAGGCCTAGAATTTGGAATGTGCATTAGCCTTATTCGCTTATTACCGGTAAGCTAGGGCCATCAGTTGTGGACCCCAAGGCAGCTCACTGTTCCTGGGGGCAGCAAGATCAGCTGTTAGGATGAGTTTTCATTGATAGCAAAAAAAGTTTCCAACCCAAATCCCTAGCCCCAACCTCAACACACTCAACTCAAACCTTAACCACTAACCCAACACTTAAAATTCTAACCCAATCACCAGCTCCTAACCCCAACCCTAAATTCTAAATTGTGCAAAATCCATAACACAATGCAGGTCCAGCTGCAGTGTTAATGAAAGAAAAGACTTCATTTATATAGCACCTTCCACAACCACAAGACAACCCAAAGCATGTTTCAACCAATGAAGTCCTTTTGAAGTGTTGTCACTGTTGAAAGATAGGAAATGTGGCAGCCAATATGCACAGCAAGCTCCCACAAACAGCAACGTGATAATGGCCAGATAGTCTGTTCCTGTGAAGTGGATTTTTAAAAAAATTGAAGATTTTTGTCTCAAATTATGAATCGATCTCCTGTGGCATTGCTCAATATATCAGTAACTGTAGCCTGCAGCTACAGTGTCACCGAAAATGTTCACTTAGGGAATTCCATTATAGCTCGTTACTAATGCATTTGAGTCATGAATGTCAACATAAAATGCAGCCTTCCACAACAGCGCTTCTGACATGTCTTCCTTTTTCTTCAATCGAGATTGCCCCCCCCCCCCCCACTGTGGTTGACAGGGCCTTCAACCATATCCGACCATTTCCCACACTTCTGCCCGCATCCCTTCCCCTCCCTCCCAGAACCACGACAGGATTCCCCTTGCCCTCACTTTCCACCCCACCAGCCTTCACATCCAAAGGATCATCCTCCACCATTTCCGCCACCTCCAGCATGATGCCACTACCAAACACATCTCCCCTTCCCCTCCCCTGTCAGCATTCCGAAGGGATCGTTCCCTCCACAACACCCTGGTCCACTCCTCCATCACCCCCGACACCTCATCCCCTTCCCATGCAATCGCAGGAGGTGTAATACCTGCCCTTATACCTCCTCTCTCCTCTACACTGGGGAGACCGCTTTGCGGTACACCTCCACTCAGTCCAAAAGCACGACCCTGAGCTTTCAGTCACTTGCCATTTCAACACACTCCCCACTGCTCTCATGCCAACATTTCTGTCTTTGCCCTGCTTCAGTGTTCCAGTGAACATCAACACAAGCTCGAGGAGCAGCACCTGATCTTTTGATTAGGCACTCTACAGCCTTGATGACTGAACATGGAGTTCAATAACTTCAGAGCATGACTGGCCTTTTTTAAATATTTATTTTATTTTCTTTATTTTTATTTTTTTAACAATGTGCCTGTTTTTCATGTAGTCAGAGCTGCTCATTATTCTGCTATTAACACTCTCTCTGGACTAATGCTTTGTCTTTCACCACAAGCGTTAACACTCTCTTTGCCTTTGTCCCAGGACAGCTTTGTTATTTTATCTCTCCTACGCTCTGCCCTATCACGCACCTTCCCCTTTTGTTCTCTTCCCCACCATCCCCCCCACCCCCTTTACTTGCTTAAAACCTAATCCTTTTCTAACCTTTGCCAGTTCTGATGAAAGGTCACAGACCTGAAACGTTAGCTCTGTTTCAGTCCCCACAGATGCTGTCTGACCTGCTGAGTATTTCCAGCACTATCTGTTTTTATTTCAGATTTCCAGCATCTGCAGTATTTTGCTTTTATATTACATTGGGGGTATCTGCTATGCTCCAGATTTAAAACCTGCTGTTTAGAAATTTGTGCTTCTGTGTACCAACAGCTGCTCTATCACACATCGGCACAAGTGCTATGTAAATCAAGCTGCACATATCAATGGGATCGATATTCTGCATTTAGCTATGCTACAACTTTGTAACGTATACCTACCCACATCATTCACCAAGGATATTGGGTAATTTTGAATAAAGTAACAAATATATAACAAAAATGTCAACGTTCAGCTTAGAATAAGAAACTGTGTGGGGGACTGTAAAATGTACAGAATGTTTTCACCAAGATAATGATAAAACAGTTTCAGTGTTATCATTTTATGTCAGAAGCATGAAACTTTAAGCCAGATATTGCAGTGACTAATAAAAAATATCCCTGGCGCTGAAAGTCATTGAGATAGATTTTTATCTTCACTGCCTGGGCAGTAATCTAGCGGAGCAGATCAACAACCCTTTTATAGAAGCACCTGACTTCATTCATTGATTTCAATGGACTGGAAATCAGACAAGTTCCATAAAGGATGGGCTATTAGTACAGTTAAAAGAAAAAAAAAGACTTACATTAATATAGCGCCTTTCACAACCTCAGCATGCTCCAATACGCCTTTCGGCCAATGAAGTATTTTTGAAGTCTCGTCACTGATGTAATGTAGGAAACTCAGCAACCAATTCCCACACAAACAGCAATGAGATAAATCATCACATCATCTGTTTTAGGCATTGGTCGAGGGATAAATATTGACGCTGGGGATAACTCCCCTGATCTGTGAAATATTCCACAGCATCTTTTATGTTCAACTGAGAAAGCAGATGGGGCCTAGAATTAACGTCTCCTTTGAAAGATGGCACCTCAGACAGTGCAGCAATCCCGCAGTACTGCACCAGAGCAGGAGTCTAGATTCTGTGCACAAGTCTCTGGAGTGGAACTTGAACCCGCAACCTAATCTGTTTGCAGTGGCGATTTTATCTAATTAATGTCACACTTAGAACATAAGGACATAAGAACTAGGAGCAGGAGTAGGCAATTCAGCCCCTCGAGCCTGCTCTGCCATTCAATACGGTCATGGCTTATCTCATTTAGGCTCAACCCTACTTTCCTGCCTGCTCTCTATAACCTCTCAACCCATTACTAATTAAAAATCTGTCTATCCCCTCCTTAAATATACTCAATGTCACGGAATCCACCGCACTCTGGGGTAGCGAATTCTACAGACTCACAACCCTTTGAGAGAAGTAATTTCTCCTCATCTCTGTTTTAAATCTGCTACCTCTTATCCTAAAACAATGACCCCTTGTTCTAGATTGCCCCACAAGAGGAAACATTCTCTCTATGTCTACTTTGTCAAACCCCTTAATCATCTTACATACCTCAATTAGATCTCCTCTCATTCTTCTAAACTCTCGAGAGTAAAGGCCTAAACTGCTCAATCTCTCTTCATAAGACAAACCCCCCATCCCTGGAACCTCCTCTGAACTTACTCCAATGCAACTACATCTCTCCTCAAATAAAGGGAGCAAAACTGTACGCAACACTCCAGGTGCGGTTTCACTAATGCCTTGTACAGTTGCAGCAACACTTCCCTACTTTTATATTCTATTCCTTTAGCAATAAATGCCAAAATTCCATTTGACTTCCTTATTACCTGCTGTACCTGCATTCTAGCTTTCTGCGATTCATGCACGAGGACACCCAGATCCCTCTGCACTGAAGCACTCAAGTTTCTCTCCATTTAGATAATAATTTGCCTTTCTATTCTTCCGACCAAAATGGATAACCTCACATTAATCCATGTTAAACTCCATCTGCCAAATTTTGGCCCATTCACCTAACCTATCCATATCCATTTGTAAATTTCTTATTTCGTTGTTGCAACTTACTATCCCACCTATTTTAGTATCATCTGCAAATTTGGCTATAGTACCTTCTATCCCTGCATCCAAGTCATTAATATAGATTGTAAATAGTTGGGGCCCGAGGACCGAACCCTGTGGCACCTCACTAGTTACATCTTGCCAACCAGAAAAAGACCCATTTTTCCCGACTCTCTGTTTTCTGTTGGTTAACCAATCCTCTATCCAAGCTAATAAATGGCCCCTAACCCCATGTGATCTTACCTTGTGTATTAACCTTTTGTGCGGCACCTTATCAAATGTCTTCTGGAAGTCCAGATAAACTACATCTGCAGGATCCCTATTATCCACTTTGCTTGTTACAGCTTCGAAGAACTCCAACGAATTAATCAAACACGATTTACCCTTCATAAAACCATGCTGACTCTGATGGATTGTGTTTTGACTTTCTAAATGTCCTGTTATTATTTCCTTAATAATGGATTCTAACAATTTCCCAACAATAGATATTAAACTAACTGGTCTGTATTTTACTACTTTCTGCCTCCCTCCCTTTTTGAATAAGCGCGTTGTATTAGCTTTTTCCAATCCACTGGAACCTTTCCTGCATCCAAGGAATTTTGGAATATTGTAACCAATGGATCCACTATCTCCGCTGCCACTTCCTTTAACACCCTCGGATGTAGGCCATCAGGCCCTGGGGACTTGTCTGCCTTCAATCCCAATAGTTTGCTTAGTACTTTTTTCCTAGTGATGATGATTTTTATAAGTTCCTCTCTTTCTATAAACTCTGCATTACCTGTTAATATACAAAAGGCATCCACAGTGGATGGCATGTTATAACATAATTTGAATTGCTTGTTTAATTTATTTAATGAACAGACGGTGTCAGATTGGTTTGTTTTCTTGATTTAATCAAAATAGCTTCTTTGAAATAAAACAAGCTTGTTTGTTCACTTATGAAGATTGTTCAATCCAGACTTGTAAACCTTTTATATCTTCCTAGATGTTCAATATTATATTTGTCAGTGTTTACTATTGTTAGTTGTACCAATGTATAAAATATTGATTCATTCTGGGAATCTCGACAACAGGGAGCTCATCAAGAAAGAAAGATATTTACATAGAGCCTTTTACAACTGCAGGATATCCCAGAGCAGTTCACAACTAATGAAGCACTTTTGAAGTATAGTCACCGTTGTAATATGAACATACGAATTACGAGCAGAAGTAGGCCATTCAGCTCCTCGAGCCTGCTCTAAGATTCAATAAGATTATGGCTAATCTGTTTGTGTATTGAATTCCACACTCCATCTACCCCCAATTCCCTTGATTCCATTGCCTAACAAGAATCTATCTACCTCTGCTTTAAAAATATACAATGACCCCGCCTCTACCACCTTCTGAGGCAGAGAGTTCCAAAGTCGCACAACCTTCAGAAAAAAATTCTCATCTCTGTCTTCTGTAATGTGCAATGCAGTCGACAGTTTGTGCACAGTAAAGTTCCACAAACGCCAATGTGATAATGACTAGATAACCTTTTTTAGTGATGTTGGTTGAAGGACACTGGGCAGAAGTCCCTGTTCCTCTTCAAATAGTGTCGTGGGATGTCTCCTGTCCAGCTAAGACAGCAGATGGGACCTTGGTTTAATGTATTATCTGAAAGATGGCATTTCTGACAGTGTAGCACTCCCTCAGTACTGCACTGGGAGTGTCAGCCTAGACTGAATTCCCTGCAGTGGAATTGAGCAGATGGCCAACTCAGAGGTGAGAATACCACCACTGTATCATGGCTGACACTGTAAGAGGCAAGAGGCGAGAGGTGAGAGAAGTATCTCAAACATAGCATGATAAAACAACTGCAACTTCATGAAGCTTTGCTGCCTGGTGTTAAGTCACAAACATATTTGAATTATAAAAGATCTTTCTTCTGGGTAAAAAAATAAAACCAAAGGCTACAATGCCACAGGGGTGATATCCCTTTATTCTGTGGCTCTTGGTATTGTGTTAGAGAAACTGTTCGAAGCACATTGCACAAGCCAGTCACTGTTCAAGATATAATTCACTGCAGGGAACTGTCGTGCCGTAGGGCAGCAGAATCAACAAGAACTGAATAGCATTATGGATCGAATGAGATTCTACGTACCTTTGCAGAAGTGTGTTTAATTAGCTCACAAATAAACTGCTCCCTCTTAACCCTCACCTACAGTCTGTACAGGCTGGGCATTTGCAATGCAATGTTAAATGACAGGCACTTAACTGCGGTAAAGCCAGCACAGAGCTGCAGTCATTCATCAGATTGCTCCGGGGCTGTTAGATAGATGGCAAAACCAACAGGGTATATAACTGCAAGCGGAGAGAGAAAGCTGTTTGGGAGAATGATTCATCTATATGCTCCTTACTGGCACTGTTGCTGATGGAAGCCCAATACATTTCTCTCAGTCTCACCAATTAAATCGCTCTTCCATTTGTGTTTTTTATGGTTGCCTGTATTCTAAAGGTCATCAATTCCAATGCAGCTTGGTATTCTTCTTGGACTTCTCTGTTAGAAAGGATGCTTTGGACCTGCGGGTAATTTCATTCAGATTGACTACTAGAAAAAAATTTCTACAGTTAACCCCTTTGGAGATCTGCAGCACCATTTCAAAGCTAAACTTTATCAGAAATGCTGCGTTTTTTTTCCAGAGGGCACTGACAATTTATCATGATGTGACTGCTAATGCTTAATGTTTACACCTAGCAAGAATCTTTTTCTTTGGCCTCCTTGTCTCGAGAGACAATGGGTAAGTGCCTAGTCGTGGTCAGTGGTTTGTGAAGCAGCGCCTGGAGTGGCTATAAAGGCCAATTCTAGAGTGACAGACTCTTCCACAGGCGCTGCAGATAAAATTGGTTGTCGGGGCTGTTACACAGTTGGCTCTTTCCTTGTACTTCTGTCTTTTTTCCTGCCAACTGCTAAGTCTCGTCGACTCACCACTCTTTAGCCCCGCCTTTATGGCTGTCCGCCAGCTCTGGCGATCACTGGAAACTGACTCCCACGACTTGTGGTCAGTGTCACAGGACTTCATGTCGCGTTTGCAGATGTCTTTAAAGCGGAGACAAGGACAGCCAGTGAGTCTGATACCAGTGACTAGCTCGCTGTACAATGTGTCCTTGGGGATCCTGCCATCTTTCATGCGGCTCACATAGCCATCTCAAGCGCCGCTGGCTCAGTAGGGTGTATATGCTGGGGATGTTGGCCGCCTCGAGGGCTTCTGCATTGGAGATACGGTCCGGCCACCTGATGCCAAGGATTCTCTGGAGGCAGCGAAGATGGAATGAATTGAGACGTCACTCTTGGCTGACATACGTTGTCCAGGCCTCACTGCCATAGAGAGAGGTACTGAGGACACAGGCTTGAAACACTCGGACTTTTGTGGTCCGTGTCAGTGCGCCATTTTCCCACACCCTCTTGGCCAGTCTGGTCATAGCAGCGGACGCCTTTCCCATGCACTTGTTGATTTCTGCATCGAGAGACAGGTTACTGGTGATAGTTGAGCCTAGGTAGGTGAACTCTTGAACCACTTCCAGAGCGTGGTCGCCAATATTGATGGATGGAGCATTTCTGATTTCCTGTCCCATGATGTTCATTTTCCTGAGGCTGATGGTTAGGCCAAATTCGTTGCAGGCAGCCACAATCCTGTCAATGAGTCTCTGCAGACATGCTTCTGTGTCGGATGTTAATGCAGCATCGTAGGCAAAGAGAAGTTCCATGATGAGGACTTTCCGTACTTCGCTCTTAGACGGGCAAGGTTGAACAACCTGCCATCTGATCTCGTGGAGGAGAATTCCTTCTTCTGAAGACTTGAATGCATGTGAGAGCAGCAGTGAGAAGAAGATCCCAAACAGTGTAGGTGCGAGAACACAGCCCTGTTTCACGCCACTCAGGATAGGAAAGGGGTCTGATGAAGCACCGCTATGCTGAATTGTGACTTTCATATTGTCATGGAATGAGGTGATGATACTGAGTAGCTTTGATAGACCACTATCTTTGCTAGTCGTCTGAAGAGACCACATCTGCTGACGAGGTCAAAGGCTTTGGTGAGATCTATGAAAACAATGTAGAGGGGCATCTGTTGTTCGCGGCATTTCTCCTGTAGCTGGCAAAGGGAGAACAGCATGTCAATGGTGTATCTCTCTGCTCGAAAGCTGCACTGTGCCTCAGGGTAGACAGGGTAAGAATCAGAGTGGAGGGATCAGGTCCTTCAGTGACATCAGAGGATGAATTTAGGTGATACACTGGCTCTCTCGCCTCTGGGTCCAAGTTTAGCTCAGACTGATATGATGAAGGCATTTGGTTTTGCACTGGCTGTAAGACTCTGTAGCTAAGTGACCTTTGGACTCAACTCAACCCAAGTTCCTGATAAGCACAAGGCCACAGAACAAATTGCTTGTAATTCAACACCGATCAGCAAAAACTCAGTAATTTGACTCAGATAAGTATAAAGACTTGAACCATAATATAAATTACATTCCCATTTATATCTAAGACATGTAAGGTAAGATTTTGAGGCCTACTGCCAGATGTGAATGGGGAAATAGCAGCCCTAAAATAGTGGGGAATCGTAGCACGCCATTCCTGCTGTAATCTTTCCCCCAGAGCCTACCCCTGAGCAGCCAGTTTACCCTCCAGAGCTAGGGTGTAGGCCCTTGAAATTGGAAAGCAGTGTTCTACAACATATCGCAGACTCCATTCATCACTGAAGGACAGTAATGTGTGGATCATGAACTGTGTACACTCTGTCCACTTTCAGTTTGTGGTGCGGCTGAAGAGGAGCCAGCAGATAAGTATGTGGGTTTTTTTTGGGTCCATCTCCAGGCTCCTCTATACTGTTCTGGGCCTCTCCCACACCAGGCGTGCCTCCGCTCCCCCCCCCCCCCCCCCCCACAAGATAGAACCTAACACCCCCACCGCAACAACTCACCAAAGACCTATCTTCTTCCGGTCTGATTTGGTATATAGGGTATCAGGTAATTATAGGGTCTGGGATCCAGGGCATCAGGTAAGCACAGGGCCTGTGACCTAGGGCGCTCAGTAATCATAAAGTCTATCTTTCCAACAGCCTTTTGCTTGCTTATGGACTATCGCCATACTGAAAGGTATGATGATGCAAATGAATCTGTATAAATTGCAGCCACTGGTAATTTCTTGGGTAATTACGAAAGAGCATAATCAATATCAATAACTCATATTAACTCTGCTCTGGTTTCCAAAGTCACTAGCTGCCTGCGACTGGGGTGAAATATTGTGTTTAGACAAAGAGAGTGTGATCTGGATAGTGAATTATGTTTGATTAAATCCACAGCAAAGTGCTAGAGCTAATAACATAGGCTGAGATCTATTTACAAATTAACTGGAATTACTCCATTCCTAGTCCTCTATTTATTCCACCCCACTCCCCACCAACCATTTTTCTACAGCACTACCATACTTTTTTTTTAATTAACTATGAGGTCAAAGTTCCACTTGACAAGAAAACTCCACTGACACTTGTATAAAATGGTATAGTACATCTTCCTTCCAATAGTCCAAATACACAGATAGAGCATCTCTCTGGTACGGTAGTGGAGTTTGGAAGCAGGCACTGTAAAAATATCAATAAGTGATGACAATGTGCAAGAATTCTTTTGCTATCTTTCACTCGTCTAACTTTTTGCTGTATATTATCATTGCTCAAGACCATACAGAAATAAATGAAAGTTATCCCATATGTGCACTGCATATAAATAAATAGGCTGCATACCTGAGATAGATTGCTTCTTCCAATTACTGACCCCGTTAGTATCCCACTTATGGCTAATTCATTATATTAATGACATCTGGGATATTCCTTTGAAATGCAATAGCAAACAATTTACAGCCATAAATGATCCTGAACTCTTGAAACTAGCGTATTAGCTGGAGGTGGGGAGGAAAGAAAGAAGCATTTATATTGCACCTTTCATGACCACAGGATATCCCAAAGTGCTTTACAGCCAATTAAGTACTTTAGAAGCGTAGTTACTGTTGTAATATAGGGAACGTAGCAGCCAAATTGCACACAAAAAGATCCAACAAACAGCAGTGAAATAAGTCAGTCCTTTTTTTAAAAAATAAGTGATGTTGCTTGAGATGTAAATGTTTGCCAGGATGTCAGGAGAACTTACCTGCACTTCTTCAATTGGTGGCTACGGGATCGGTTACATTCACCTGAGAGGGTACACGGAGCCTTGGTTTTATTTCTCGTCCTAAAGACAGTACCGCTGACAGTGCAGTACTCCTTCAGGACTGTATTGGAGCGTTGGTCTGGATTATGCGCTCAAGTCTTTGCAGTGGAAATTACTTTGAGGGTTTTCCGTGCATGGGCTTCTCCTTTGATGCCAGATCACAAAGAGAGTAGCAGGGTGATTTAAAAGTAAATTCAGGACGGTGACCCTCTTACGTTACATTCGTAGATCCGCCACACATTCAGGAGGGAATGGCCCAGGGAGTGCTCATTGTACATGGGGTCCGGACCCCATCGAAGTCTCATGAGATTAGGTCAATTATGAGCAAGGAAACTTCCTGCTGATTACTGCCTACTGCCTTCCCTCAGCATCTAGTCCCAAGTGAAAAGCATGGGAGCTATTTGGACAGCAATCAGTTCCAAGGTCACCATAATTTTGGCATGGGGTTACGATAGTGTTGTGGCTATTTTACTGGACAAGCAATTTAGAGGCCTGCACTGATAATCCAATGAATGCAAATTCAAACCTCAAGACACCAGTTTGAGAATTTGAATTCAGTTTGAAATAAATCTGAAAACAGTAATTTTAAAAATTGGTAATGTTAAAAAAGTGATCATGAAACTGTTCCAACAGTTTTGCTAATTCTCCTCAAGGACAGAGTCCTGCCATTCTTAACTTTGTGTGATGACAGTCTCACACCAACATGGTTAACCTTTAACTGCTCTCTGAAGTGAACCATCAAAAAAAATAATTATGTTAAGCTCCAGTTTCAGGGAACATCCTAAATGGATCAGTACAATACTATCAGCTGATATGAACCAGCTTCAACAGCAGCTGAGTAAGCAGATACCTGTAAACCAGGGTATCTTACAATCGTGGCAGGAGTTAGTGTGCAGTGTGCAGAGAGTGAAAGGCTTTAAGACCAATGGCATTGACACCCACCACCCACCCCCTGGTGTTTCAGTGGACAAATGCACTACATAGTGCAATATTGGGTTATACAGACCAGGAAAATCACAGGTTCAGGGAAGAAAAATTTCACGCCTTTCACAATTTCAGGACATCCTAAAGTGCTTTGCAGCTAATGGTGTACCTTTGAAGCATAATCGCTGAGACAATGTAGGGAAAAATGGCAGCCAATTTGCGCACAGCAAGGACCAATGTGGTGAACATAATCTGTCTGAATGACAGAATCTTGCTTGTGTTAACAGTAGGAATTCTGCTGACAAGTAACCTTTGCTGGAGGTGTTTTTGAGGACATTGAGTGAGGTCACAATTGGACTCAGCCAAAATGCACTGTGATTGCATGATGAACTATTGCTTACTGTGTGGGCTCAGACTTAAAGGCTGGCCACTTGAGCAAGGGATTGGAGGGCTGCCAGTGTACCCATGCACATCATTGCCTTCAGGCAAAGAGATATTGGGGGAAAGAGCAAATGAGAGTATAAATATTGTATATCGCTCATCAGTTATAAAGTTGTAAAATAAAATCCTGTCGAGCAATGGCTAAAATAAGCTGGAAGGAATACATTACTCCCTCTTTATTACTATAATTAAAACAAGAAGGAATTACACTGTCTTTCAAGCTAATTATGAATTCTTATTGGGAACAGAACAGGCCATCTTTAATTTGCCTATCTCAAGAAAACATAGATGTTGAGCAGTTTTACGTGATGGATTTCAGGGGACCTGTTTGTTGCTAAAGTTGTTCCTTAAATTATCTTTTGTTTAGTGACAGCAGCGAGCACAGTGTGTAGAAGCAATAGGGTAATTTAAATGAACTGGAAAGTAAACAGTTTATGAATCCAATTTCGAACTCAAGACTGCTCACTTAGACTTGTTTTCTGAAGTTATCCATCAAGAAGAGTGTAAGAGCCCTCTTTCCTCTGAAATTATTGCCCTCCTCTCCTCCCTAAGCCTCTACCCTCCATATAAACTCTCATACCCATATTCACTACCACCCCTTCGATACTACCATCTGTGTGGCCTCTCTACTCCTATGGTTTTGACCTCTAACAAGAGCCATTTCCACTCACATCCTTTTAAGCTTACCAGCTGTATCCCCTCGCCACCCTCCAATCCCACTGCCTTCTGCATCCATTCTTGGTAAAAGACTCGCTCCACTAAGTGATTTACAACTGCTCTTTCAAACTCCCAACTGTCAAGCAATTGGCCTTCTATTCACCATTCTTATGCAGCTGTCAATTCTCTCAGTCACTTCCTCATCTCCACCTTTGACGTCCTCACCCCCAGTAAAACATTTATCTCCCATCTTGGTTGTGCCCTCTGTATGGTCCCCATCTTTTCTCCCTTCGGTCCAAGGGTTACAGACTTCAGTGAACTTCATTTAGCCATCCATCACCAGATCTGGTTAGGCACAGTCTTTTGGGCCTCACTCTCCTCTTCCAAAATCATGCACTACTAGAGTGCAGCCATAACGCGGCCCCCCCCACCCCCCCCCCCCCCCCCCGACAACTTCTTTGCGCTAAAAACCATCTCCACCGCCCCCTGCACAACGTGCATAGAGCTCATGGACTTTGAGCACAGTAATTAAAACGCATTTCTTCGGCCCAGCTTTTAGTCATTCATCCTCTTTGGCCCCCATTTTTTCCATATGCCTCTGAGATGCCTTGGTAAAATTGTACTGTGCAATATTTGCAATGAACATCTTAAAACACTTGTGTGAAATTCCTTTGTCTGCTATTACAACAGTAACTTACTTAATTTAAAAAATTGACCATTTTATCATAAAGGTCCGACATAGGATATTCACAAGAATGCATTAATGACATCATTTCACAGAGTGATGTCAACCTTATTCGAAATTTAATGAGGACACTGGCCAGTTGGATCAGCAGAAAATCTTTTGTGTGCTGAAATGATGCTTGGCTCTGGGAAATATGGTTAAGTAGCCTAAATTAGTCCTGAATTAGTGCCATCTCACAAAGTGATAATTCATACTAAACTGTTTAAATGCTGAACAACAATACTGTGTTTCCTGGTTTGAGTTTAGTTTAGTTTAGAGATACAGCACTGAAACAGGCCCTTCGGCCCACCGAGTGAGTCTGTGCCAACCATCAACCACCCATTTATACTAATCCTACACTAATCCCATATTCCTACCACATCCCCACCTGTCCCTATATTTCCCTACCACCTACCTATACTAGGGGCAATTTATAATGGCCAATTTACCTACCAACCTGCAAGTCGTTTGGCTTGTGGGAGGAAACCGGAGTACCCGGAGAAAACCCACGCAGACACAGGGAGAACTTGCAAACTCCACACAGGCAGTACCCAGAATTGAACCCGGGTCGCTGGAGCTGTGAGGCTGCGGTGCTAACCACTGTACCACTGTGCCGCCCTTTCACACCTCCCCTCCACAATCTGAATGGGTCACTCTGCTAATGATGGCACAGGTTGAGGTATCTTACCAGTTAAACGCATGACATCATCCAATGGTAAAATTAGTTTGCAAAGTAAAGAGCCATTTCTTTTTGGCAATATTAGAAATTGTATATTCATAATTTCAAACATTGAAGTCTGGATTTTATCAAAGCATCATTAAATATCAAATAATTCCTTCTTGGGTACTTCTGGGATTCCTCACCTCCCCCAGTCTTCCCATCCAGCTTCAGCCTTTAAAACTGAAAATTGGTGTCACCTAATTTTCCCCATTTTCTCTTCTTGTTTAACTCTTTCTACTCCATCCCTTAGCAACTGCTCTTTCAGGTACTTTTCACTCACCCTGCTCAACTGCCCCCTTTCAGCACCTCTGCTTTGTCGCCTCGCTCTCAACTTTCATTAGCCTTCTAAAGTACCCTTCACTTTGACTGTTCTCTCACCCAATACCAGACCCTTGTTTACCCTTCTCATTGCTGCTTAGTGTACCCTACCCTGTACAGCCCCCTCAAGACACCAGAGGTTGCCAACCTGCCAATAATGGGGCTGGGGTCTCCAGGAATTGAAGATTAACCTCCAAGATAAAACCCTGGAGTAAAAAAAATTGGGGCAGTAAATAAATTGTGCATTTATCATTTTCTTTGAACACTTTTGTTGATTAGTTATAAAAATATTGCAAATTTGAGGAAATGGTTTGATTGGATGATTCTTGACTGTCAATCAAGCGTCAAAGAGTCGGTTTGCTTTTCAATTCATGTGGAAAGGTGGGTAGGGGCGGTTGCAACAATGAACGTGTCGGGTGGCCAATGGCGTGAGCATGGGGCTGGAAGTCGTGTCATGAAATCTGCTGGACTAGATCCAATCAAAGTTGGAAACCGTACTGTAACACATAGAATGCTATAGAAAGGCAGGATGTTGCCAATTGGACAGACTCTACTCCAAAAGGAATGCTTCAGATTCCAAATCTATCCTGTCCCAGTGATCTTATCCTACGAGAGTTTATGGTTATAGATTGAATAAACTCTAATATTCTCAGTTTTTCAAATGTGATCTGCCTTGCCCGCTCATGTCCAGTCCCTGCAATGCCCTTGGACTACCCTACTTTATCCCTGTTCTGTTCTGACACAGCTCCTGCACTGCACACCCAGTCATATTCCTATGCTATGATTTGGCACTTTACAACCTTTTGAACTCAACATGGAGTTCAGCAATTTCAGATCGTAACTATCACTCCCATATTTTTGAACAGAATGTGCTGTTAATGATTTTATTATTGGCTCCGAGACCAATCTTTTGTTTCTTTACCTGTCCCATTACCATCCCCTTTTAGTCTTGCACTATCATCTGTAATTTTACTCCCAGTCCCGACTCCAAACCCTTCTCCACAGAACTGGGAAAATTCAGCCCCTTAAGCCTGTTTCTCTCACAACAGATGTTGCCTGATTTACTGAGTATTTCCAGAACTTTCTGTTTTGATATGCCTGTGCTAACCTGCCCCAAACCATGTCCTGCTCTCTTCCTGTTTAGGTCTTGGAAATTGGTGGCAACCTAAAGTGTACACTCCTGTTACATCATACTTTACTTCAAAACTAACACCCTGCATTTGTTTCTATGAGAGCCTACTGTTTTTTGAACTGTATAGGAAGGATAAGTGTACCATTTTGATTACATCTGCCCAATTCACAAGCACGAACATCAGCACCCTCATGTTACACTCTGGGAGCACACCACCTAATGATTAAGTGAGCAATGTTATTTATCCAAACTTCAGGAACAATGCGATGCCCACTGGTGACAGTGGCTTCTAATGAGACAGCAGACTCTGAATACAAGTAATCCAAGACCGCATGGGAATATACCAACATATAAAAGCTAGACAAGCTGCATCAGAAGAAGGCAGGTCCTCGGGTCAAGCTCTGGTCTGTGCTGTGTTAGTAGCTTTTAACTGAAGACAACAGTAAGACAGCTACAATTCATTTCAGCGTCACAAGATCTGAAGGATAAAAATTGGCAGAGTCTCTCTCCTGATCTTTATTCACTAACCCCTGCTGGAAAGTGCCTGTATTGGGCATATATCAGCTATGTCTCCTATAGTCAATATCCTGGCAACCCTCACATGAAGCATGACCACTTGGACAGGCTATTAAAGGGCTATCAGTACCCATGAAAATCCTAATTTAGCACCTTCAAAAGGGAAGAATATTGGGCAAGGGGAAACAAGTCAATGCCTCGATTTTAAAATTCTCATCCTTCTTTTCATATGTCTGGCCTCGCCCTTCCATATCTCTAATCTCCTCTAGCCCCACGACCCTCCAAGATTTCTGTGCTCATCTAATTCTGGCCTCTTAAGCATGCTGAATTTTAATCACTCCACCATTGGTGGCCGTGCCTTCAGCTACCTGGTCCCTAAGCTCTGGAATTCCGTCCCTAAGTCTCTCCGCCTCTCCACACTCTCTCTCCTCTTTTAAGATGTTCCTTAAAACCTACCTCTTTGACCAAGCTTTTGGTCATCTGGTCACGATATAAAAGACAAATATAGCATCTTTGATATAATAAAATGTCCCAAGTCACTTTTATTTATAAAACAAAGCATGACACCGAGCCACAAAAGGAGATGACCAAAAGTTTGGTTAAAGAGGTAGGTTTTAAGGAGTGTCTTAAAAGGAGGAAAGCAAGGTAGAGAGGCAGAGAGGTGTAGGGAGCGTAATCCAGTGCTTGGGTCCTAGGCAACTAAAGGTGTGGCCACCAACGGTGGAGAGATTAAAATCAGGGATACACAAGAGGCCATAATTAGAGGAGTGCAGATATCGCAAGGTTGTGGGGCTGGAAGAGATTACAAGAGAAGAGATGGGCGAGGCCATGGAGGGATTTGAAAACAAGGATGAGAATTTCAAAATAAAGATTTTGCTTGACTGGGAGTCAATTAGGTCAGCAAGCATAGGAGTGATAGGGGAACAACGTAAATAAAAGAAATATTAGTTAAGTTTGATAAGAAGTTTGAAAATGCTGTGCAGGTTCAGAAAGTTCATTAATGAATCTTGTATTGCTGCTACTGGGATGTATGGTTGAACAGAACACTCTCCTTTCAAATCTGAGATCGAGATTAGAATCCAGGTCAGACTTGCAAGGTTAAATCGCGGTCTTTCTGGCAACTGTAAGGCCATGAAGGAAAATGGGTTTGCAAAGTCTCAGTGGATAAGCAGCCACAGTGCAAAACTGTCCTTAATTCTGCAATAATTGTCATTAAATTGGCAATCTTACTCAGATAGGCCACAAGATTGGCAGGTTATGGGAAACGGCATCTGGTAGGGATGCTCTTTTAAGGTTGGAATTAAAGATCATTCTGGCAATTTCCCTCTTCCTCTGGCTGTGTTGAGAATGCTTGGTGCTGACAGTAAGAGCATAGAAAAATAGTAAGTGTTACATCACTAACATAGGGGATTCGGGAGTATCTAGGGACGTTGTTGACACAGCCATTTGATAAGTTCCACACAAAAGATTGTTAGCAAAAATGAGAACACATGGAATTGGAGGTAACCTTGTGGCATGCGTTGGTAATTAGATGGTTGGTGGGAGAGAGAGAATAGGGATAAAGGGTTTGTTCTCTGATTGGCAGGATGTGACAAGTGGTGTTCCTCAGTTTCTCATCATGTATATTAATTGCATGGATGAAAAGAATGGAGAGTTGTACGTGCAAGTTCACAAATAACGTTAAGTTAGGAGGCAGAGCAAGTTGTGTGGATGGGAGAAGGAAGTTACAAAGATACATAAATAGACTGAATGGGAAACATTATGGCAGATGGAGTTTAATGTGGGGGAAGTGTGAGGTCACCCACTTTGGATCAGAGAAAGAGAAATCAGAAAATGTTCTTAATAATGAGGGAGTAGGTGCTGTGGAGGAGCAAAGGGATTTAGGTGTCCATGTGCACAAGTCACTAAAAGCTGGTGCATAGCTACAAAAAGTAATAAAAAAGGCAAATATAATATTGACCTTTATCTCAAGAGGAACTGGAATATAAAAGGGAAGAGGTGATGCTTCAGGGACAGAGCTTTTGCTGAACCTCTCCACCTCTCTCTCCTCCTTTAAAAAGCTCTTTAAAACCTTCCACTTTGACCAAGATTTTGGTCACCTGTCCTAATTATGTGGTTCGGTGCCAAGTTTGATCACGCTCCTGTGAAGCACCTTAGGACATCTTGCTGTATGAGAGGTGCTATATAAATGTAAATTGTTGTTGTAAATGTTTAAATCCCTCCAACATGGCCCACGATAAGGTACAAATTGACAGTTGAATAATGAACGAGATAGTGTCAGTTAAAATAAGTAGAGGGCCAACTCTCAACTGTGATGAAGTACTTCTGAAGTGTAGTCACTGTTGTAATGTAGCTACAAGTATGTCAAACAGAAAAAAAAGTTTGCAAGAGAAGTGTTCTGGTTTGAGCACTGTCATCAAGGTAGAGAACATCAGAATTTCTGAAATAAAGGTTCTCCCAAAGCACAGAATGATGGGGAAGAGAGAGGCAAGTTAAGAGAGATGAGTGGCATCCTCACTGGATCAAATAGCCAGTAACCTACAGACTTAAAATATTTGCATGAAAGATTTATAATCAATAATTAGAGAAATGCGGCCTGGTATATTTGTTTGGCCTTTCTTTGTTGATCTTCTTTGGGACGTGGGCCACAAGCTGCTTTCGATCGGCAGTGTTTAGCAAGCAAACATCGTACTGCGGATTTGGGAAATATGAGAATGTGTAGAGGTAATTTTATTCCGCATTACTTGACTGAGGATAACGGATGCCGACATTTAGTTGTCACAGCAGAGGGAGCATTGGTCTCCAGAAATCGCCACCCTCCCCTCCAAAATCAACATCAAAAAAGCAACATTTAAAAGAAAAACATTTGGTTGGGTCTTTTCTATAGCCTCAAGATCAATCATTTAAACCTACAGCAGGAAGGCCCTTTTACAAAATACTAATGCAAAATATTGAACTATTTATATGATTCCCTGCCTGATAAATTAATGCCTTGTATAATTTGATAATTTGAGTTATGTGTTTAATTATCTTTTCTTCTGTTGAGTTAGGTTCTAGACTTTTTTACAATTTAAGTTTGATTAAATTTCATGAATAGAAGGTTTAGGAAAAGGAACTGAGTAGTGAAAGAAAAGAAAACAAGGATAATTATAGTACTATACAGCAGGCATCTTATGTGGAGTGTGTTAGGAACACAACAGGAGTAGCTGGGATTGATGTAACAGAGCCATTAAAGGCTGGCTGAGTAATCGTGCAGGGTTAGTGAATATTATCAAATGCTGCCCCAGCACTGCCGCTCTGCACAGATCTACCCGTCAAGCAGAAGCATGTAAAACATCTTTCTTACACTTTAATCTGCCTTCCTTTCTGCTGTTTTACCTCTTTTCAATTTTCTCCCCTCCTTTGCTGAAGATGTTTCAATCCTTCCATTCCCTCACCCCCTTCCTATTTCAGTGATCTCCTCCAGCTGTACAACACACACCCAGTCACCCCAAACGCTTCGTTCCTATGACTCTGAGCTCTTGTACATCAACCCCTGCCCCACCATTGACCATCCCCCCTTTTGCCTCTCCAAAACCCTCCTTAATATCCATGTCTTTGGTCATTCCCCCTTATCTTTGAACATTGCAGCACAGGACTAGATTAGAGATACAGCACTGACACAGGCCCTTCGGCCCACTGAATTTGTGCCGAACATCAACCACCCATTTATACTAATCCTACACTAATCCCATATTCCTACCAAACATCCCCACCTGTCCCTATATTTCCCTACCACCTACCTATACTAGTGACAATTTATAATGGCCAATTTACCTACCAACCTGCAAGTCTTTTGGCTTGTGGGAGGAAACCGGAGCACCTGGAGAAAACCCACGCAGACACAGGGAGAACTTGCAAACTCCACACAGGCCGTACCCGGAATCGAACCCGGGGCCCTGGAGCTGTGAGGCTGTGGTGCTAACCACTGCGCCATTGTGCCCACCATGCCTGTCCCAGTATTTTGAAAAGAGCTATCCAATTAGCCCCACGCTCCTGCTCTTTCCCCATCGCCCTGGAAATTAATCTTTTTTAAGTATATGTCCAATTCCATGATATAGATCACCATTGAATCTGCTTCCACCACCCATTCCACATCATAACTCACTTGTGTTTAAAAAAAAATTCTCATCTCTCTTCTGACTCTAATCACTTTGCTTCCAACTGTTTAATGGCCGATGAGACTATTTCCATCAACAACCATCCCCCACTCCATCTACAAGAAAGTGGGCTAAGAATGAGAGTCTGCTCCCATAAACAAAAACTGATGCTGTGTCTGGTTTAGTTACATAACTGCAGTGCTGCTTGCAATTCTCATCTATTGGTAGGGATTACAACATTCCCCTTAGCAAGGTATGGAGATTTGTAACAACTGTGATGTAGGGTACCTGCAATTTAAATTATTCTCGAAGGTTAAGGAATTTGGACCCTTTGGAATAGAGAAGGAGACCCCCCTCCCAGTTCCTTTGCCAATCATCTTAAACTTTTATCCTTTTGGTTATTGACCCTCCCCCCTGCCAGTAATGTCTCCTTCTTTGGCTCAGAGCCAGTCTTTCTTTGCATCGCTGCACAGTTGCATGAGATCTCTTTCTATGTTGAAAGCAACTTTTCCGGGTGTTGGTTCATGCTGGCCAGCTGTTCTCCAGCATCTCACCCAAGAGGCCATTTATTGAGTGTCAACATGCTATTGTAGTCACACATGGCATCACAGGGGAGACCAGGACCCTGATAATTTCTTGAGCACCCGAGGTGCACACATAGGCACTATTGGACAGGATAGCGATAAATAGGAATTCTGGCTAATTCTCTTCTAGGCCAGTTGTAGCTCCTGAACAGCCACTCTGGATTTAATTGTTTGAGACATGAGACATGAAATGGCTTATCACTTAGGGTGAATGAGTGTGAAGTTATCCATTTTCATAGAAAAAACAGCTAGACAGTATTTCTAAAATGGAAAGAGGTTGGGAAGTGTTGATGTCCAAAAGGGACCTAGGTGTCCTTGTTCATGAGTCACTAAAAGCGAGTATGCAAGTGCAGAAAGCAATTAGGAAGGCAAATGGTATTTTGGCCTTCATTGCAAGAGGATTTGAGTACAGGACGAAAGATGTCTTGCTGCAATTGTATAGAGCTTTGGTGAGAGCACACCTGGAGTTTTGTGTACAGTTTTGGTCTCCCTATCTAAGGAAGGATATACCTGCCATAGAGGGAGTGCAACGGAGGTTCAGCAGACTAATCCCTGGGATGACGGGATTGTCTTATGAGGAGGGATTGCAGAAACTGGGCCTGTATTCTCTAGAGTTTTGAAGAATGAGAAGTGATCTCATTGAAACTTATAAAATTCTTACAGGGCATGACAGGATGGATATAGATAGGATGTTTCCTCTGGTGGGTGAGTCTAGAAGTAGGGGACACAGTCTCAGTCTCAGAATAAGGGGTAGGCCATTTAAGACTGAGATGAGGAGGTATTTCTTCACTCAGAGGGTGGTAAATCTTTGGAATTTTCTACCCCAGAGAGCTGTGGAAGCTCAATCATTGAGCATGTTCAAGACAGAAATTGATAGACATCTGGATACTAATGACATCAAGGGATATGTGGATAGTGTAGGAAAGTGGCATTGAGATAGGTGATCAGCCATGATCTAACTGAATGGCGGAGCAGGCTCGATGGGCTGAATGACCTACTCCTGCTCCTATGTGATCCAGAGAGACAGAGAGAGAGAGGCAAGCATAAAGAGCATGAGAGATAGCAACAAACGGAGAAGCTCACACTTTGGAAGAGAGTCAGTGAAAGAGCCAGAAACACAGAGTTACAGCAATAGATTTAAAGAAATATAAGGGTTAATTTCACAATCTCACCATCTCAGTGGGAAGCTGCGCCTGAAGGAAGAACAAGCCAGAGATAAGGGTAGTGAATTGTAGCTTCTAACGCCTGCTCCCTGTAGATGTAGCTCTCTGCTTGGATTACAGAATTAGCCTCAGAGGCAGAGAGAGAGAGACACACACGCACACACAAATACAAATTTTGGGTAACTATTTCCACAGAGGTTCTCCGGGTCATCTGCCGTTACCATAAGCGACCAGGTGAACTTATTGCCAAATATGGGTTAGAGAAAGAAAAGAAATACTTGCTTTTACATAGGGCCTTTCACCATCTCTGGATGTCCTATAGCACTTTACAGCCTACTTTTGAATTGTAGTCACTGGTCCAGTATAGGAAACAAAGCAGCCCATTTGCACACAGCAAGATCCCACAAACAGTAATCTGATAATGGACTGAATCTATTTTAGTGAGTTTGGCTGAGGGATAAACACTAGCCAGGTTATTAGGCTGTTTGTATAAACAGTGCCATAGGATCTTTTAAATCCACTGGAGAGGACAGATGGGGCTTCAATTTAACATCTCATCTGAAGGGCAGTACGTCTAACAGTGCAGCACCCCCTCAGTACTGCACTTGGAGGGTCAGTCTAGATTTTTTACTTACGTTCATGGAGTCGGACTCAAACCCGTGGTGTTCTGGGTTAGAGGTAAGAGTGCTACCCACTGAGCGACAGCTAAGGAAGACAGAGAGACAAACAGAAAATGAGGCAGAGATATACACAGAGGAAGAAGACACAGAAACTTGGAAACAGATCAATCATTCATTTTGGATTAAAATGATTACCAATTTTGATCTACCTCACTCTTTAAAAATAAGCACAGCTTATCTGTTTCACTCTTTTTGATCATAAATTTCACTCCTGACGTTTTCCTGTAGACAGCTTTCCTCAGCGAGCTATAGACACAAAGGGATAGAGAGGGAGACTCACAATAACATAAAAAGGTACTGAGAAACACACATATACACCTGCATTGCAGTTCAATGGCTCCTAAATATATGCCGCTCACATACATGAAGATGTCCCAAAGTAATTCAGGGGGTTGCAGTGTCAAGGGAGAAGATTAGATTAGAGATACAGCACTGAAACAGGCCCTTCGGCCCACCGAGTCTGTGCCGAACATCAACCACCCATTTATACTAATCCTACACTAATCCCATATTCCTACCAAACATCCCCACCTGTCCCTATATTTCCCTACCACCTACCTATACTAGTGACAATTTATAATGGCCAATTTACCTATCAACCTGCAAGTCTTTTTGGCTTGTGGGAGGAAACCGGAGCACCCGGAGAAAACCCACGCAGACACAGGGAGAACTTGCAAACTCCAGACAGGCAGTACCCGAATACGAACCCGGGTCCCTGGAGCTGTGAGGCTGCGGTGCTAACCACTGCGCCGCCCTGAAGAACCAAATATTTTTGAGGTTGGGGCTGAGAGAGAGGTGGACCTAAAATTTCAAGGGTTCCGCCAACAGAAGATCAGCAGAGTGGGAGTCCTGGCCACCTACAGATGCTGACTCCTATCCCAAATTGTACGGTAGGATGCATCAGTGGCATCCACCCCATTGATTGCCTGGCCTTATAAGAGGAAGCAATAGTCTACAGCTCCCAGAAGACCATCTCTACAAAGTAAATGACAAACCCCCTTTCCATCAAGGCCTTTTACCCAATCCCCCTCTCCAGGATCAATGACCTTTTCCCTGATTCACTGTTCGCCAACCCCCCCACCCCCCCACCCCACCCCCACCACCTCCTTCCAGGATCAATGACCTTTACCCAAATTTTGTGCTGAGGCCCCAGAGTGGGACAGGAACCTACAACGTTCTAAATCAGGTGAGAGTGGGACCACAGTTGACACCCAAGAGACTGAGCACCGTCGGGTTCCAGCCCTACCTCCAAGTTTCACACTACCTTATAAGGCCCTGCAACAGCCATAGAGCCTGACAAAATTACCCCATTATATAAATCCAAGCATTTCTTTTAAAGTTCTCAGAGTCCAATTATTTTTCCAAAGCCCACGTACCTGCATTTGAATAGCAGTGTAAAATAAAATGTGATGTGCCAGGTACGTAGAGAACATAAGAACTAAAAGTCATACGGCCCCTTGAGCCTGTTCTGGCATTCAATAAAATCATGGCTTATCTTCGACATCAACTCCACTTTCCCACCAAATCCCCATATCCCTCAATTCCTTTAGTGTCCAAAAATCTATTGATCTCTGTCTTGCATATACTCAAAGACCGAGCATCCATAGTTGCCCGGGACAGAGAATTCCAAAGACTTACAACCCTCTGAATGAAGACATTTTTCCTCAGTCCTAAACAGCCGTCTCCTTATCCTGAGTCTGTGCCCCCTCATTCTGGATTCTTCAGCCAGGGAAAACAGCCTCTCAGCATCCACCCTGTCAAGCTCTCAAGTATTTTACACATTTCAATGAGAGAGAACATGGCTACTATTGGAGTAAAAACAGAAAATCCTGGAAACACTCAGCAGGTCAGGCAGTATCTATGGAACAAGAAACAAGAGTCAATGTTTCACGTCAATGACATTTCATCAGAGCTGGCAAAATTATTTTTAAGCAAGTCCAAAGTCAGAGAAAGGGGGGTGCGGAGGGGGGGTGGCAGTGGCTGCTGGTGCAGGGAAGAAAGATATGCAAAGGGAAGGAGGGATTAAATGACAAAAGGAAGGATGGTGCAAGGCAAAAAGGAGTGGTAATGTGAGCAGTAACATAAAATGGGACTAGAGGAAGTGTAAATAGCAAAAACAGATTGTTCGCTTGTGCTTAACAAGAGCCTGATTAAGATTTATAGTTAGGAGCAGTAGAAATATGACCATGGCTGTTAAACCAGAGAATGGAAATCAATAAAGTCCGACTTTTTCTTTAAATATTTCTTTTCAGTCTCATGCTGCCCTGTGCAGAGAAAAG
The DNA here is from genome assembly GCF_036365525.1 of Heterodontus francisci. NCBI lineage: Eukaryota > Metazoa > Chordata > Chondrichthyes > Heterodontiformes > Heterodontidae > Heterodontus > Heterodontus francisci. The sequence goes on along the minus strand of NC_090395.1, from coordinate 67,986,611 downwards.
ATTAGAAATTGATTTAAAGCATCTGCCCTGACTGACCCCGAGATGTCAGAATTCTGCAGAGCTTTTTTTCCTGGAGAAGTAAACTATCAACACAACTTGTCCTAACCCCGAGTTATCTTGGTGCAAAGCTGCTAATACATTGGGTTACAGCACTATGTGTTAGAGCTGCCAACTCTTGTTGGACGCATTCCAGGAAGGTTCATCACATGACCGTCAACCACCCCACCCCCACACACATTGGTCATTGGTCACCTGGCAAATCAATCATCATCCTTCTTCCCACCTTCACATGCCGTTGTTACCCGATTGGATGCTTCTTCACTGTCATCCAGACAGCCTTTTTCCCCCCCCTCCAAAATGTTTTACAACCCATAAATTAAAATATTCAAGGAAAATGAGAAAAAAAAACAATTATTTTAACGTCCCTATGATCTTTCACCTGGGTTATTTGCAACAGTGTCCTAGAGATTAGCTTTTAATTCCTGGAGACTCCAGGAAATACCTGGAGAGTTGATAATCTTACTCGACATCCTCAAAAAAATGCAAGCAATTGGACACCGCTGCAATGCTCCTCAGGAAATCTCCAAGCAACATAGAGGTTGTGATCTCATCACCAGGGTCTGAAAAAGATAATAGCCTCAATTTTCTTAACATGCACCAGCTCAAACTCTTCTTAGGAGCAATTTGCAAGAACATTTTTCAAGCTCCCTCAGTGACTCATCCTGGAACTGAACCATTAAAAGTAGCAACTGTTCCTGAGCTACAGAAGGGAGGTGGGGTGGAATTCCTGCTCTACATTGCTATCCTGGGATCTGTCCTGGAAAGTGCATGGATGTAAATGTTGAACAAGGGGAAGAATCAGGTTCATTCAAGCTGACCCTGATGATTAAATACGCTTCAACACTGCCGAGGTTCACACATTTCCAGGTAGAATCATAAAATTGCACAGCATTGAAAGAGGCCATTTGGCCTGTTGTGGTTGTGCTGGCTCTTTGAAAGAGCAATCCAGTTTTGTCCCACAACCTAGTTTTTCTCCGTAACCTACAAATTAATTATCTTCAAGTACATGTCCAATAGCCTTTTGAAAATTCCTATAGAATTTGCTTCCATCACATTTTCAGGTAGTGCATTCCAGATCTTAACAACCCTCAGTGTAAAAAAAAATTCGCAATTCTCCTGTGATGCTTTTGCCAATTATTTTACATCTGTGACCTGGTTACTGACCCACTTGCCAGAGGAAAAAGTTTCTCCCTGGTTAGGCTATCAAAACCCTCATTATTTTGAATACCTCTGTTAGTGTCCTGTGCTTGAAGGAGAACAATCTCAGCTACTTCAATCTCTCCATGTAACCGAAGTTCTTCATCCCTGGTATTATCCTTGCAAACCTCCTCTGTATCCTCTCCTGGGCTTTGACATTCTTCCTAAAGTGTGGTGTTGAGAATTCTATATAATACACCATTGAGGCCTAATAATGATTTATAAAGGGTTTACATGGCCTTCCTTTGTATTCTATGTCCCTATTTACAAAGTCAAGTATCCAATACACTTTCTTATGTAACTTATCATCTTGCACTACCACCTGCAAAGATTTGTGAATATGAACCCTGAGCTCCCTCCACTCTTGCACCTCCCTCAATATAGTATCATTTAGACCGTACAGCCTTTCCACGTTGTTCCTCCCAAAATGCATCATTTCACACTTATCCGCATTAAGTTGCGTCTACCATGTTTCTGTCCATGATTTTATTGAATGAGAGAACAGGCTCAAAGGGCTGTATGGCTTTTATTTCTTATGTTCTCTACATATCTGGCATATCACATTATATTTTCCACTGCTATTCAAATGCAGGTACGTGGGCTTTGGAAAAATAATTGGATTCGGAGAACTTTAAAAGAAACACTTGTATCTATATAAGGGGTAATTTTGTCAGGCTCTATGGCTGTTGCAGGGCCTCACAAGGTAGTGTGCGACTTGGAGGTAGGGCTAGAACTCATGGGGGTGGGGGTGGAAAATGGTGAATCAGGGAAAAGGTCATTGATCCTGGAGAGGGGGATTGGGTAAAATGCCTTGATCCTGGAAGAAGGTTTGTCATTTACTTTGCAGAGAAGGTCTTACAGTCCCTATGGGAGCTGTATAGTAGTGCCATTGTCTTCCTCCTACAAGGCCAGGTGATCAGCAGGGTGGGTGCCACTGATGCATCCTGCCGGACAGTTTGAGATGGAGTTAGGACTGTCTATGACCTGCTGAAGTCTGCTACTTTCATCCTTGCTATTTACTATGTTGTCAAGTTTTGTTTCATCAGCAAACTTCAAAATTGTACTCCCTATACTCAAGTCCAGGACTTTTATACATAAGAAAAGCAATGGTCTTATTACCGATCTCTGAGGAAACCCACTGCATATTTCTCTCCAGTCAGAAAAACAACAGTTCACCACACCTCTGCCTCCCATTCTTAAGCTAATTATGTACCAAGTTATCACTGTCCTTTAATTCCATGTGCTTCCATTTTCCCAATAAGTGAGTTATGTGCTACTTAATCAAAAATCTTTTGCAAGTCCACATATATCTACTGCATTACCTTCATCAACCATCTCAATCAGGTTAGTCAGACAGGATTCGCCTTTAACAAATCCATACTAGCCAATACTGATTAACCCATGCTTCTCCAAGTGAGATTTAATTTTGTCTTTGACGATTGTCTCTAATAGTTTTCTACCACTGACTAATGTCACAAAATTGTTACAGTGCAGGAGGCCATTCGGTCCATCGTGTCCACACTGGCTCGCTGAAAAAGCAATTCCCTCAGTTCCGTTCTCCCGCCTTCTCCCCATAATCCCACACATTCTTCCTTTTCATATAATTGTCTAATTCCCTTTTGAATGCTTCAATTGAATCTGCCTTCACCACACTCTCAGGCAGCGCATTCCAGACCTTAACCACTCGCTGCATGAAAAAGATTTTCCTCATGTCACTTTTGCTTCTCTTACCAAATACTTTAAATCTGTGCCCTCTCGTTCTTGATCCTTTCATGAGTGGGAACAGTTTCTCTCTATCTACACTGTCAGACCCCTCATGATTTTGAATACCTCTATCAAATCACCACTCAGCCTTCTCTTCAAGGAAAACAGACGCAATACTCCAGCTGAGGCCGAACAAGTGTCTTACACAAGTTCAACATGACATCCTTGTTCTTGTACACTCGCCCTATTAATATAGCCCAGGATACTGTATGCTTTATTAACCGCTCTCTCAACCGGTCCTGCCACCTTCAATGACTTATGCACAAATACAGCTAGGTCCCTCTGCTCCTGCACCCCCTTTAGAATTGTACCCATTATTTTATCTTGTCTCTCCATGTTCTTTCTACCAAAATGAATCACTTCATATTTCTCTGCATTGAACTTCATCTGCCTCCTGTCTGCCCATTCCACCAACCTGTCTGTCTTTTTGAAGTTCTACACAATCCTCCTCACAGTTCACAATACTTCCAAGTTTCATATCATCAACAAACTTTGAAAAAACTTTGAAATTGTGCCCTGCACACCAAGGTCTAGGTCATTAATATATAATCAGGCAAAGCAAGGGACCCAACACTGATCCCTGGGGAACGCCACTACAACCCTTCCTCCAGCTCGAGAAACATCCACTAACCACTCCTCTTTGTTTCCTGTCACTCAGCCAATTTTGTACCCATGTTGCCATCATCCCTTTTATTCCATGAACTACAAGTTTGCTCACAAATCTGTTGTGTGGCATTGTATCAAACGCCTTTTGAAAGTCCATGTACACCACATCAACTGTATTGCTCTCATCAACCCTCTCTGTTACCTCCCCAAAAAACTCCAGCAAGTTAACTAAACATGATTTTCCCTTAAGAAACCAATGCTGGCTTTCCTTAATAAATTCACATTTGTCCATGTGACTATTGATTTTGTCCCAAATTATTTTTTCTTTAAGTTTTCCCACCACCGAAGTTAAACTGACTGGCCAGTAGTTGCTGAGCTTATCTTTACACCCTTTTTTGAACAAGAGTGTAATGTTTGCAATTCTCCAGTCCTCTGGCACCATCCCCAAATCTAAGGAAGACTGAAAAATTATGGCCAGTGCCTCTGCGATTTCTACCCTCACTTCCCTCAGTGTCCTTGCATCTCATCTGGTCCTGGCACTTCATCCATTTTAAGTACAGACAGCCTATCTAATACTTCCTCTTTATCAATTTTAAACTCCTCTAGTGTCTGACTTACCTCCTCTTTCAACATTACCAAGGAGGAAGATGAAACCCAGGCAAAGACACATGCAAAGTATTCATTTAATACCTCAGCTATGCCCTCTGCCTCTATGTGCAAATCCCCTTCCTGGTCCCTAATCAGCCCCACTCCTCTTTTTAATCACCCTTTTACTATTTATATGCCTATAGAAAACTTTGGGATTTCCTTTAATGCTAGCTGCCAACCTCTTTTCATGCTCTCTCTTTGCTTCTCTCATTTGCTTTTTCACTACCCCTCTGGACCTTCTATATTCAGCCTGGTTCTCAATAGTATTTTCTACCTGGCATCTGTCATAAGCACACTTTTTCTTCTTTATCTTTATCTCTTTTGTCATCCCTTTGAGGGAACATACCTTGACTGTGCCCAAACTATCTCTTCTTTGAAGGTTCATTGTTCATCAACTGGTTTTCCTGCCAGCTTTTGATTCCAATTTATTCACCCCAGCTCCATTCTTACCCCAATGAAGTTGGCCTTCCCCCAGTTAATTATTCTTACCCTGGATTGCTCTTTGTCCTTTTCCATAGTCAGTCTAAACCTTATGATACAATGATCACTGTCCCCTCAATGCTTTCCTACTGATACTTGATCCACTTGGCCCACCTCATTCCCAAGAATCAGGTCGAGCAGTGCCTCCTATCACATTGGACTAGCAACATACTGTTGTAGAAAATTTTCTTGAACTTACTGTATGAACTCTTGCCCCTCACTGCCCTTTACATTACCATTATCCCACTCTATGTTTTGATAATTAAAGTCCCCCATTATAACTACCCTATAATTTTGCACCTCTCTGTAATATCTTTGCAAATTTGTTCCTCCACATCCTTCGCACTAGCTGGTGGCCTATAGACAACACCGAGCAATGTAACCGCACCTTTTTTGTTTCTTAGTTCTAACCAAATTGATTCTATCCTCGACCCCTCTAGGACATCCTTTTTCTCCAGCACTGCAATGCTGTCCTTAATCAATACCACTATCCCTCCCCTTCTTTCCCTTTCCTATCTTTCCTGAACACCTTGTATCCAGGAATATTTAACACCCAGTCCTGCCCTTCTTTGAGCCAGGTCTCTGTTATAGTCACAACATCACATTTCCACATTGAAATCTGCGCCTGTACCTCACCAGTCTTATTAACCACACTCCGTGCATTCACATATATGCACATTAACCCTTATTCAGACTTTATTACTTTATTAATTTGTATGACTACATTTTAGGAAGGATTGCAAGGCCTTAGAAAGAGCGTAGAGAAGATTTAATGGAATGGTATCAGGGATGAAAGACTGCAGTTAAGTGGAGAGACTGGAGAAACTGGAGTTTTTCTTCTTGAAGCCAGGAAAATTAAGGAGAGATTTGATAGAGGTGTTGTAAATGAGGAAGGGTTTGGCTAGAATAAATAAGTAGAAATTTTCTTCAGGAGGTAGAATGGTCAGTAACCAGAGGACACAGATTGAAGGTGATTGGCAAAAGAACCACAGGGACAAGAAGAAAGGAAATGTAAACAGTAAGTCTGGAGTGCACTGCTTGAAAGGGTTTTTTTTTTCCTTTCATGGGATGTGGGAATCACTGGCAAGGCCAGCATTTGTTGCCCATCCCTAAGTGACTTGCTCAGCCATTTCAGAGGGCAGTTAAGAGTTGACCACATTGCTGTGGGTCTGGAGTTACAGACCAGGTAAGGATAGCAAATTTCCTTCCCTAAAGGACATTAGTGAAATAGATGGGTTTTTATGACAATTGACAATAGCTTCATGGCACTATTACTGAGATTAGCTTTCAATTGCAGACTTTTATTAATTAATTGAATTTAAATTCTACCAGCTACCATGGTGGGATTTGAACCCATATCCGCAGGGCATTAGATTGCCAGCTCAGTGATATTACCAATACACCACCATCTCCCTCTCACAGGCCAATGAAAACAGATTCAATAATAAAATTCAAGATGGAATTGGCTTAATACTAAAAGTGGAAAAATTTGCAGGGCTATGGGGAAAGAGCAGAGGAGCAAGACTAATTGGATAGCTTTTTCAAATAGCTGACGCAGACATGACGACCTAAATAGCCTCCTTCTGTGCTATATGAATCTTCAGTCCCCTCATAACAGAAGATTGTCATCTTTGCGATCAGCTATTTCTAACCATTTAAACTTCTCTCATGTTTCAAGGGATTGTACAAGGCTTTAACCATTAAAAAGCTTTCCTCTATGCATTAGCTGTCTTTAACCAGAAACTAATGCAGAACTTCCTAGTATGATTATCTCTTTCAAATGATTTCTAATTGGTACAAGTTAAAAGTGTGGCTACCTGACCAGACCCGATAACATGGGTCGGGTCGGGTTGGGTTGGGTCTCTCTTCCCGGACCAGCATTCGGGCTCGGGTCGGATGCGGACAGTGCTGCCTTCCTCCAGGAAGTAATCTTCAAATGAACATTCAGAACATCAAGGCATGAAACGTGCAGTCCGGACTCCGCATTCTGCAGTAAAGCCTTGCTACCCAACCAAACCCGACTAGGTGTCGGGTTGGGCATTTAATAAATTAAAAGGACACGAGCCAGGGTTCGGGTTGGCTGTTGTCAGGTCAGGCCTGGGTCCGGGTCTGTTTTTAGTGTAAGTTATGCATCTTTGCCACACAGCACCACATTTAGAATTCATAGTACAAGATGACACCTCAGTTATTAAGCTAATGTTGAAAGTGCCATACCCAGAATTTATGCAGTGTTAACAGCTCTCTGCATCTCTCAAAATAAAAGAAAACTTTGCTACCAGAATTGGATTTGAACCCATATCCAAAACCACAGGACAAATGGCATTATATTTCCCACCAAGATCAGAAAACAAAGGGGCTCACCTCACCAATCTGGGGAAGTATTTGAACCTCGTATAAATCCCAGAGTAGTTATTGTTAATTGTAAATTATGTTGTTAACAGTAAACAGCTGAAAGGAATTGTTCAATAAAGGATTTGAAGTGAATATAAAGAGAGCCTGGTGGTCAAAATGCAGAGATATGTAATGCTGCATTAAGCAACTAGGGATGGGCAACAAATGCTGGCCTTGCCATCTCATGAAAGAAAATCAGAAAAATTATGTGAATAAAATGACTATCAAGGAAAAGATCTACATCTAGTTTCATTCTTCACTGTTTGGCTTGGATCCTATTAACAGTTATTATACTGTGCCCTGAAGATCTTCCTTAACCAATTAAAAAGACAGCTCTTCATGACCTGTCCAATGACCTTCAAAAGATAACTTTCAGTATGCCCCAGACAAGACATAGAATTGTTTTTCAGCTCTGTGTGTGTTTTAATCTATTTGTTGTAATCACACAGCTGCCCTGAGCCTCCAGTGACTAAAGAACTTAACCATCCAAAGCCACATTTTTCTTATACCAATTACCAGGCCTTGCTGTGCAACAAACTACAAACCCTTCTCCCCTTCAAAAAAGAATCAATATTCAAGTTATGTTCTGTTGGGTTATTTTTAGGGATGGACTTTATAATTGAACAACATGCTTGCAAACAAATTATGGGTTATTTGTAGGAACGTGTCATATGGATTGTGTACAAAAGAAAAATACTGTGGATGCTGGAAATACTCAGCAGGCTGGCAGCATCTGTGGAGAGAGAAACAGAGTTAACGTTTCAGATTGATGACCTTTCATCCTGAAACATTAACTCTGTTTCTGTCTCCACGGATGCTGCCAGCCTGCTGAATATTTCCAGCGTTTTCTGGAATGTGTACAATATCTGTTTACTTTCTTTTAATAAATATGATTTCCACAGAGATGTGATGTTGTAGGGTTGAAACACATCTGATTTTCAATTCAAAGTTTATATATATTAGTTACTTTTTTTTTAAAATAACAAATCTAATAATGAGGCAAGGTCTCCTTCTACTTTTCACCCTCCAACTCTTTCTACCACCTTTCCTGGAAGTGTTGACTTGGTTATGAATTGTGATTTCACTGCTGTGTGTCCTCCTCACCCAAGTGGTCCTGAGGCAGCAGCGCCATGTAATCAAGTGTCTGTCCAACTCACTTTTAAAATTATTTATGGAATCAGCTTCCATCAGCTTTTCAGGTAGAGCGTTCCAGATCTTGACAACTCTCTGAGTGAAAATTCTTCTCCTCATCTAGATCTTTTTCTAATGATTTTAAATCTATGCCCTCCTAGTTATTGAGCCACTCGCCAGAGGGAATGGTCTTTTCCTACGGTTGTAACATTACTGCTTAGATAATATGCAGAGATTGAATTTGTGGCCCTACTGGACCTTATTGCTCAGTACCTCATTTCAAACTACACCTATGACCTAAATTGTTAATTTTTTTTATTCTTTCACGGGATGTGGGCATCGCGGGCCAGCACAGCATTTATTGCCCTTGAGAAGGTGGTGAGCCGCCTTCTTGAATGGCTGCAGGCCATGGTGGTGTAGGTACATCCAATTGATTGAAACTACTTTACTTCCCAATCCTGTGAGCACTACTGTGATTTTTTTTATTCTTTCGTGGATTGTGGGTGACACTGACAAGCATTTATTGCCCATCCCTAATTGGCCTCAGATCCCCCACATGGAGTGTCACAGAGGGCGTCGTTCCTTCTCCAACATAGATGATAGGTTTAGGCTGAGATCTCTGGTCTGCTCCCTCATTGGCTATTTGCATCAACTAGTGTTATACTAATCCATAAAGACACAGGATGCCAATTGAAAGGTCCCTGGCCTGTGCTGAGTTAAGCTGATTTTAGCTGAGGTGGCAGTGTAGGCATCACAATTGTCCTTTGTGTTCTTGGACTAAAGAGAGGAAAGATGGACTCGGGTTTATTTTCCTGATCACCTTTGTTGTAGGACACATTTGATTTTGGCCAATAGGGTATTAACAGAGAGCAAAATTGGGAGAGGTGTATAATGGCCGCAAGATCCAATATTGCCCGCTCTGCATGATCAGTGATGACAAAATGACTTCCATTGTGTGCATGTTGAACGAGGGCAACATTGGACTTGGCTCCACTGTTCCCATGATCAAGTTGTTTGCCCACATTCAATTCCTAGGCATGTAGAATGGACACTTGTTGAGGTACTTGCCCTTGTATGAGTCACATTTTCAGGAAGAGGAGAAATATCTGGAGAAAAAAACAATTGTGGATCATGTCAGGATCTTCAGAAAAAAACTAACCTTCAATTTGACTGTCAGAGGACCCAGACTAGAGCATCGTGTACTGCATTTGCATCCCATTGCAGCCTCTGATCCAATAACAACTTAATATAGTGAAAGTCGCAAGGTGTTTCACAGGTGGAGGTTGGACCCAAGTGGGTTTAGGGAGAAGATTTTGTGGAGGTGACCAAATACGGAGTCCAAGAGGTAGGTTTTAAATGGGGCTTTTGGAAGAAAAGAGATGTAGTAAGACAGATGGGTTAAGGAAAGGATTTCAGAGGGGGTGGTTAATTTGGGTGAAGGTCTGGCACTGATGGCGGACAGAAGAAAAGAAAGTCTTACATTTATATAGTTCCTTTCATGACTACCAGATGTCTGAAAGTAATTTACAGCCAGTGAAGTACTTTTGAAGTGTAGTTACTGCTGTAATGTAGGAAATGTGGCAGCCATTTATGCTCAGCCAGCTCCCACAAACAGCAATGTAATAATGACCACATAATGGGTTTTTGTAATGTTGACTGAGGGGTAACTATTGGCCAGGACACTTCCCCTACTCTTCTTCAAAATAGTGCCATGAGATAATATGAGGAGCAAATGGGGCATCGGTTTACCGTCTCATCTGTTTTCATGCTCACGTCCTGGACTGGGAATGAACCCACAACTTTCTGATTCATAGGCAATAGTGATACCAATTGTGCCACAGCAGATAGAAGAGGAAGGAAAAACATATAGTAGACCAGAATTGGAAGAGGTTTCAGAGGCGAGGGACAAGGATGAGATACAAAACCAGGAACCAAAAATAGAAAATGCTGGAAACACTCAGCAGGTCCTTATGTTCATTCAATATTTGTAGAGAGAACAAACAAGTTAACATTTCAGATGTGGACCCTTCATCAGAACTCGGGTTCCCACAAAGGACGCACACCTAAAGCATTCCCTTGTCTGCTCTTTCCACAGGGGACTATTAAGAACTTCCAGCAATTTTTGTTCCATATTTTCAGAACCTGTAGTTCTTTAGCTCTCCATTTATATTACACCGGGGCTTAGTTTGCCTGTTCGGGTAGATGTATAACAATTCGTTGGCACTTTTCTGAAGAACAACAGGGAGTTCTCTCAGTGCCTTGGTCAACCTTCATTCCTCAACCAACATCACCAAAAACAGAATGAACTGGTCACTCGTTTATTGGACCTTGCTGTGTGCAAATTTGAGTTTGCCCACAGAACACCAGTGACTGTCAAATGAATGTGAAAAGCACTCCATATAAATGCAACCAGGTCATGTGTCTTAGCTCAGGTGTCTGCCATCCTTTGAGCACGGGCTGTTTCTTGTCATTTCTCTCATTGATTTATTTGAAAACTGCAAAGAAGCTTGATTTTACTGAGAATCTTTTTGCCAAGATCAGGCTTATTGTGATTAATAACAGTATGAAGCAAACACTGCACAGCTACACAATAATATATTGCGGAAAAACCACAAATGGAGAAGAAGCTAAAAATAAGAAGCAGGGTAATGAGCCTGAACACAGAGCTCGGTGTGTAAGTGTGGTCATAAGCCATAAAAACCTAAGCTTAAATGTCATCTTTAGTAGTCCTGGATAGAAGGTCACGTGTATTGGAAGTTTGAGTTTGAGCCCACAAATGTAAGAGTATTACTGCTGAGTCAAGCTGACACCAGTTCTCAAATAAAATCTTCCAGATGTACCTGTCTGTTTGTTCCTTGCCGCTTCAACCCTATTTATTTATTTAGAGATACAGCACTGAAACAGGCCCTTCGGCCCACCGAGTCTGTGCCGACCAACAACCACCCATTTATATTAACCCTACAGTAATCCCATATTCCCTACCACCTACCTACACTAGGAGCAATTTATAATGGCTAATTTACCTATCAACCTGCAAGTCTTTGGCTGTGGGAGGAAACCGGAGCACCCGGTGAAAACCCACGCGGTCACAGGGAGAACTTGCAAACTCCACACAGGCAGTACCCAGAATCGAACCCAGGTCCCTGGAGCTGTGAGGCTGCGGTGCTAACCACTGCGCCACTGTGCTGCCCATATTCTTCTGATTCTGGATTATTATGTATTGTCCCTTCTTCCTCCCCTCCACTGTCAGTGCCAGAGCCATCACCCATCTCATCTATGATTTTTCTATTCATATATCTTAATTCATTCATCCCATTCTTTCATTACCCCTGTGCTCTCTTGCCAAGTCCGACAATGCTTCAATTTTAAAATTCTCATCCTTGTTTTCAAATCCCTTTAAAGCCTCTCTCCTCCCTATCTCTGTGACCTCCTCCAGCCCTACAACCCTGCAAGTTCTCTGCGTTCCTCCAACTCTGGTGTCTTGCACATTCCAGTTTTCATTGCTCCACAATTAGCGGCTGTGCCTTCAGCTGCCTAGGCCGTATGCTCTGGAATTCCCTCCCTAAACTATTTCATCTCTCTACCTCTCCCTCATCCTTTAAGGGGCTTCTTAAAACAAGCTCTTTGACCAAGCATTTGGTCACCTATCCTAATATCTCATATGATGGTGTCATGCAAGGCTACGGGCCAAGTGCGGGGAAATGGGATTAGTTAGGATGGGTGCTTGATGGTCGGCGCAGGTGCGTTGGCCAAAGGGCCTATTTCTGTGCTGTGAAACTCTATGACTCTATGATCTCCTTATTGTTTATTTATTCATTTATGAGATGTGCGCATTGCTGACAAGATCAATATTTATTGCCCATCCCTCTTGCCCCTGAGAAGGTGGTGGTGAGCCACCTTCTTGAACTGTCGCAGTCCACATGGTGTAGGTTAAAGCCTGGCTACCTGACCCGAACCCGACCAAACCCAACTACATATGTTGGGTCGGGTCGGGCCTGTATTCTGCGTCCAGCATTAGGGCTTGGGTTGGGTTGGGCTGTACTGTACTGTTTTGTTTCGTATTGTTTTTGTTTTAATCTACATTTAATCGAATATGTTTGCTATTTTTGGGTCGGGTTGGGCATTTAAAAAAATTAAAGGACTCGGGTTGGCTGTTGTCGGGTTGGGCATGGGTCGGGTTTTAATTTTATACCGAAGCTAGGCTTTAGTGTAGGTACACCCAAAGTGCTGGTCGGGAGAAAGTTCCAGGATTTTGACCCAGCGATGATGGGAATGTGTGATTTGGAGGGTAACTTGTAGGTGGTGATGTTCTCATGTGTCAGCTGCCCTTGTTCTTTAGGTGGTAGAGATCGTGGGTCTGGAAGGTGCTGTCGAAGAACACTAGGCAAGTTTTTGCAGTGCATCTGTTAATAGCACACTCTGCTGCCACAGTGCGCTGGTGGTGGAGGGAGTGAACGTTTAAGGTGCTGGATGGGATGCTGATCAAGTGGGCTGCTTTGTTCTGGATGGTATCCAGCTTCTTGAGTGTTGTTGGAGCTGCACTCATCCAAGCAAGTGGAGAGTATTCCATCACACTCCTGACTTGTGCCTTGTAGATGGTGGACAGGCTTTGGGCAGTCAGGAGGCGAGTTACTCGCCACAGAATTCCCAGCTACTGACATGTTCTTGTAGCTGCAGTATTTATGTGGCTGATCCAGTTCAGTTTCTGGTCAATGTTGAACCCCAGGATGTTGATAGTGGGGATTCAGCGATGGATTGTCAAGGGGAGGTGGTTATCTGGTTTGGTGTCAAACTTTGGTTGGTAAAGTTCCTGTGAAGTGCCTTCGGGCATTTCACTATGCACATAAATGAAAGACATCATGAGAGCTCACATTTCTACACATTTGGGCTGGATTTTACTCGCCCTCCGGAGATAGACTGGGAGGAGGGAGACTTTGTAAAATGGCGTTGGAAGGCGTCAGGAGGGAAGCCCGATATCTTCCTGCTGCCACAGGATATTACCAGCGGTGGGAACCTCTGTGATGCATCCACCTATTGACTGGAGGTGGATGGCCAATTAAGCGGCCTATTAATGGCCACTTCTCAACGCTCCCAGCAATTAACTGGCATCAGGATGGGCTGCTGCCACATGGGGAGACCGCCAGGTAAATCCTGGCAGACTCCCATCAAAATCCCAGGGGCAGAGCCCTTTCTGGCTGCTGCATGGCCCCCCTGTCAGCAATGGCCATGCCCATGGCTGTGGCACTGACGCTGGAAGTTGCAGCCCCCCCCCCCCCCACCACCCCACCCCAAACACCATTTGCCGGGGCCTGCCTGCCTGGCCCCAGCATGGTATGAAAAAACTTTCCTGGCTTTCCCGGACATGGAGATGCCTTCTTCATCTTCCTGCAACCACCTCTATCAGCCTCTGATTGGGCTGGCAACTCTGGGAGGCAGGTCGTCCTCCTCAATTGGACGGCGGTCCCAACAGTGGCCTCTTCATCGGCCTCTGACAGTAAAATGCCACCCGGGGTCCCATCACTCATTTGCGTGGGGTTGGGTCCCACTTCTGGTCCCAATGGCAGGCTTATTAATCTTTTGATAAAATTCGGGCCAAAGTGTGTGAGTCTGAACTTACATCAACATGGCGGGCTTTTAGAATAGGTTTGTCTTAAACCGGACCTGCCTGAAACCCCCTGCTTTATGCAGCCACATACTACAATAAGAAGCAATCATTTATTTACCTGTATGAAATTGTATGGTTTCTCTGCCACCCTTTTTCAGTTGCCTCTGCCCTTTCCACTTCATCTCAGGAACCCCCTCTTGACTCTCACATAGCATTTTCCCTCGGAGTTACAAGAGGAGACCAGGAGAACTTCATGATTAAATACTTGAGAAAAACACAAACTGAAAGAGTGATGAGGACCTCAGTTGTGGACAAGCATAAACAGTATTAGAATAGGCAATGCGAATGTAGACAGCATTAAGGCGATTTCAACTTCCCCAATATTAACTGGGATAGTCTTAGTGCAAAAGGCTTAAAAGGGGCGGAATTCTTAAAGTGCATACAGGAGAGCTTTTTGAGCCAGCACGCAGAAAGTCCTACAAGAGAAGGTCCCGTACTGGCCCTAATCCTAGGGAATGAAACCGGACAAGTGGTAGAAATGTCAGTGGGGGAGATTTCGGGGATAGTGACCATAACTCTGTAAGATTTCAGGTAGTTATGGAAAAGGACAAAGAATAACCGGAAATAAAGGTACTGGGCGGCACAGTGGCACAGTGGTTAGCACCGCAGCCTCACAGCTCCAGCGACCCGGGTTCAATTCTGGGTACTGCCTGTGTGGAGTTTGCAAGTTCTCCCTGTGTCTGCGTGGGTTTTCTCCGGGTGCTCCGGTTTCCTGCCAAAAGACTTGCAGGTTGTTAGGTAAATTGGCCATTATAAATTGCCACTAGTATAGGTAGGTGGTAGGGAAATGTAGGGACAGGTGGGGATGTGGTAGGAATATGGGATTAGCGTAGGTTTAGTATAAATGGGTGGTTGATGGTCAGCACAGACTCGGTGGGCCGAAGGGCCTGTTTCAGTGCTGTATCGCTAAACTGAATTGGGGGAAGGCCGATTTCAATATGATAAAACAGGATCTGGCCAAAGTGGACTGGAAGTAGCTACTTGTAGGAAAGTCTACATCAGACCAGTGGGAGTCATTCAAAAAGGAAATAGTGAGAGTTCAGGGACAACACGTTCCTATAAAGGTGAAGAGTAGGACCAACAAGTCCAGGGAACCCTGGATGTCCAGGGATGTAGTGGATTGGATAAGGAAAAAAAAGGAGGCTTATGACAGATTCAGAGGGCTGAAAACAGCAGCCCTTGAAGTGTATAGAAAGTGTAGGGGGTACTTAAAAAAATAATTAGGAGAGCGAAGAGAGGACATGAAAAAACACTGGCAGGCAAGATAAAGGAAAATCCCAAGGTGTTTAATCCATGTATTAAGGGCAAGAGGATAACCAGGGAAAGAGTAGGGCCCATTAGAGACCAAAGTGGCAATCTGTGTGTGGAATCAGAGGACGTAGGTGAAGTTTTAAATGATTACTTTTCATCTGTGTTCACTATGAAGAAGGACGGTGTAGGTGCAGAGATCAGGAAGGGGAATTGTGATATACTTGAACAAATTAGCATTGAAAGGGAGGAGGTATTAGCGGTTTTAGCTGGCTTAAAAAGTGGATAAATCCCCAGGCCCAGATGAGATGCATCCCAGGCTGTTAAGTGAGGCAAGGGAGGAGATAGCAGGGGCTCTGACACAAATTTTCAAATCCCCTCTGGCCACAGGATAGGTGCCAGAGGACTGGAAGACAGCGAATGTGGTACTATTATTCAAGAAGGGTAGCAGGGATAAACCAGGTAATTACAGGCCAGTGAGTCTAACATCAGTGGTAGGGAAACTATTGGAAAAAATTCTGAGGGACAGTATTAATCTCCACTTGGAGAGGCACAGATTAATCAAGGATAATCAGCGTGGCTTTGTCAAGGGGAGATCATGTCTACCAAATTTGAGGAGGTGACTAGGTGTGTAGATGAGGGTAAAGCAATTGATGTCGTCTACATGGACTTCAGTAAGGCTTTTGATAAGGTCCCGCATGGGAGATTGGTTAAGAAGGTAAGAGCCCATGGGATCCAGGGCAATTTGGCAAATTGGATCCAAAATTGACTGAGTGGCAGAAGGCAGAGGGTGATGGTCAAGGGTTGTTTTTGCGATTGGAAGCCTGTGACTAGTGGTGTACTGCAGGGGTTGGTGCTGGGACCCTTGCTGTTTGTAGTGTACATTAATGATTTAGACGTGAATATAGGAGGTATGATCAGTAAGTTTGCAGATGACACAAAAATTGGTGGTATCGTAAATAGTGACGAGGAAAGCCTTAGATTACAGGACAATATAGATGGGCAGAGCAGTGGCAAATAGAATTTAATCCTGAGAAGTGTGAGGTGATGCATTTTGGGAGGACTAACAAGGCAAGGGAATATACAGTGGATGGTAGGACCCTAGGAAGTACAGAGGGTCAGAGGGACCTTGGTGTACTTGTCCATAGATCATTGAAGGCAGCAGCACAGGTAGATAAGGTGGTTAGGAATGCATACGGGATAGTTGACTTTATTGGCCGAAGCATAGAATATAAGAGCAGGGAGGTTATGATAGAGCTGTATAAAATGCTACTTAGGCCATAGCTGTAGTACTGTGTACAATTCTGGTTGCCACACTATAGGAAGGATGTGATTGTAATGGAGAGGGTGCAGAGGAGATTCACCAGGATGTTGCCTGGGCTGGAGCATTTCAGCTATGAAGAGAGACTGGATTGGCTGGGGTTGTTTTCCTTCGAGCAGAGAAGGCTGAAGGGGGACCTGATTGAGGAATACAAAATTATGAGGGGCATAGATAGGGTAGATAGGAAGAAACTTTCTCCCTTAGCAGAAGTGTCAATAACCAGGAGGCATAGATTTAAGGTAAGGGGCAGGAGGTTTAGAGGGGATTTGAGGAAAAACCTTTTCACCCAGAGTGTGGTTGGAATCTGGAACACACTGCCTGAAGAGGTGGTAGACGCAGGAACCCTCACAACATTTAAGAAGTATTCAGATGAGCATTTGAAATGCCATAGCATACAAGGCTATGGGCCAAGTGCTGGAAAATGGGATTAGAATAGATAAGTGCTTGATGGCTGGCACGGACACGATGGGCCGAAGGGCCTGTTTCTGTGCTGTATGACTCTATGACTCTAAGAGGGAGCTCAAAATAAGTTCTCACTGAGTACAAGGTTGATGGATTGTTGACACTGTTGTGTATGTGTGGGCAATTCCTCCAAATAGTGACAACTCCAGAGGGCCCTGCAAAGAATGGTGCAATTTTCAAGAACCCCCGCAAATATTGGCACTATCCTGGGCACCCCTGCGAATATTGACACAATCCTGCACACCCCCATGAATATTGATACAATCCTCAGCACCCCTGCAAATATTGGCACACACCCAGGAAGCCTGGAACCATCCCAGACACATCAAAAATTGATACAATCCTTCCGCCCCCCCCCCCTCTTTAATATATTCATATTCTCATGAGGACCCCTGCAAATATTGGCACACTCCAAGGGACCTGTTACTTCTAAAATCTATTCAAATGAAAATGCGCTATCATTGCAGACAGCATCAACAAATATTCAAAATACAGAAACTTGATTTTGCAGGCCTCCCTTCCTGTCAGAATCATCAAACGGGCCCACTAGGGAAAACATTGCTTTGAAAACCTGTGTGCAAAGGAATAATGAGTGGAGATATTATTGGGGAGGTGTGGGGGAGGGGGTGTTGTAGGGAATTAAAGAACAAGACCATTTTTCACAACTGAAATATCTGGCCTGGTTCCAGACTCAGCAGATTTGGCCAGGGAATTACTTTGCACAGCAGTCAGTAAGCAAGTGTCACAAAGAGAAATGCAGAGAATTAAAAGCGGGACACCAGGGTTAAATGAGACAAACTAGAAATCAACAAAGAACTGGATGAGAAAATTGGTGCAGTTCTGGTTAATATTTTTAGCAGCTCTGTAGAATTTGAGAGAGGGTAGCAAATATTATCCTGATATTCAGAAAGAGGCATTTATTTGCATGAAATGCAAATCAGTTCGTTTAATAATAATATAAATGCTCAGGAGCATTTTAGAGGTCAACATCACTGTTTAATTACCTTATAAAGGATATCAGTGTAGAGTCTACTCTTTTTAACTACTCCCTAGTCTATCTCGTCCAACCCTGGCACTCTGTTTTTAATTCTCTGCGTTTTTCACTTGCTTACTGACTGCATTGTAAAATGATTTTCAAGCCAATTTTGCTGAATCTTAAATTTGGCCACAGATTTCACTTGCAACTCCTCCTCCTTCTCCTCCTCCTTCTCCTCCCACCAGTAATTTTTCTACCCAACTGACCATCTGGTCAATCACATTTTTTAAGCATTAAAAAAAAATCACCCACTTTGCTGTTAACTTACTTTGCAAAATTTAAAACTATTGAATAACTTGAGTCCATTTAGCACTAAAGTGGCTTTGAATCACCCAAACCAGAAGATATTGATGATGGAGCCAGGAAAGGCAACAAGGAAGATTCTAGGATAAGAGGGTCTCACAGATCTGAGCCTGCTTTCATTGAGAAAGATTGAGACAGGAGTCAAAATCCCCACAAGGCCTGAAACATAGACCCAAACCTTCCTGAAACCCATTCAGGGTGAAAATTGACTCCATAGTCTGTGCAGGGAATGGCTTTAAGGGCTGAATGCCCCTTTCTCATTCCTGGTTATGCACCTACTCAAAATAATGTCCTGTGTTTCCTTATTACAGAAACAGCTGATAGTAACAAGCTACAAGATCTGCATGTTCCTTCCTCAATCTAGAGAAGCCCATTTGAGACGATCAGGATCGATTTGTATTCTTGTCACGTTTGATTCAAATTCTTAGATCCTTTTGGACTTCTTCCAGCACTTCTGCATTTTCCAGGTAAGGCTAGCAATAAACTTCTAGGAATCAAACCTATGAAGCCATTAATCGCATTAATCAGAAGCCTGAATCAGAAACCTTGAGGTCCCACAATTGGAAATCAGAACTGAAATTTTCTCCTTCCTCAAGAAGTATTCATGCCTAATAGTGGGCTGATTAGATACCGGTTTAAAAATTCCTATGTAAAGGCAGGAACAAACCTCTTGGTTGCAAGCTGTCTGTCGCTGCACACCCTTGTTAGGCATTTTGAAGGGAGTCATCCAGCCATGTTACTATGTGCCTCCAACAGCGAGCGGCAGACGATGAGATGAAATTAATGCTCCATGTCATCGCGCTGGTTACTAATATAACTGCCACAGGGGAATGTAGCAGAGGATAGTTATAACAGAAATAACTGTAGCACCGGTTTGGATACTTAGTGAAGTCAAAGTAGCTGTAGTGAAAGACTTGAAATCTTAAATCACCTATGAGTCAGAAGGTCATGGGTTCAAGACCAATTCAATAAGAACATTAGAAATAGGAGCTGGAAGAAATCGGCCCCTCGAGTCTGCTCCGCTATTCAGTAAGATCATGGCTGATCTGATCGTGGCCTCAAGTTCATTTTCCTGCCTGTTCCCCATTACCCTTGATTTTCAGAGATTTGAGCACAAAATCCAGGCTGTCACTCCCAATGGTGTATTGAGGAAGTACAGCACTGTTGGAGGTGCTGTCTTTTGGTTGAATCATTAAACTAAGCCTCATCTGCCCACTCAGGCAAATGTAAAAGATCCCATGGTACTATTTCAAAGAAAAGCAGGGGAGCTCTCCCCAGTACCAACGCCAATATTTAGTTCTCAACCAACATCACTAAAACAGATAATCTGATCATTGTCACATTGCTGTTTGTGGGAGCTTTCTGTGCACAAATTGTCTGCTGCACTTCCTACGTTACGACAGTGACTACATGTCAAAAAATACATAATTGGGTATAAAGGCTTGGGGGTGGAGGGTGTACGCTGAGGTAGTAAAAGTCGTTACATAATTCAGCATCTTTCTTTCTTTCAAGAGGCGCTATGTTTGAACAAGTAGCTTACAGAGTCAATGCAAGAAGTAATAGTTTTCTTCCTGCAGAGCACAAAGTCTTCCACAGGGACAGTGTGAAGATTGTCTTTTAAATCAACGCACGCAAACAAGCAAACAAACAGCAGCTTGTCAAATGAGCCTGTGTACAAGATTCCATTTATCTCTGAACAGCCAAGGTTACCCTATTCCTAGCTCCCGAGGTCAAACACATCAGAAAAAAAGACGGGACTCAAAACGAAAAAGTATTTGCATAGGCAATCAGGGCCCCTGAATTCCTTGTGAAGAAACGGTCCCTTAGCGCAAGTCCCAGAGTAGCTGCGGTAATGAAAATATCATGAAATAACTGGTCTGTAATGAGCTGTGCTTTACAGAGCAGCTGTAAATCCAAGTGGCCAGGCACAGCAGGAAGTGCATAGCTATTCTCAATGTATCCTGGCAATTAAAAACTCTGCTCCCAATTCAAATATGTTACCTGCACTGGGAAATGAGATATAATTGAGAATGTTAACCGCATCCTGCCTTGTTTATTTTTCTTCACATCATCTTCCTCTACTCCTGAAGGCACTGACCCTTGGTGGGGTACTGGCCCTCAGATACCCCTCAAGCCACCTTCTGCAAATGTAGGGAGTGTAAGCCAGGATGTTTGGGCCCCTGATCCCATTTAGCCTGACCTGATCCTCATGCAATGTCCACACCTGTGGAGTTTCCAGGAAGAATTACTGAACAATGGTTAGAAGCAGGAATTCTGGCTGATTTTTCCTTCCTGAAGGGATTAAAGACCAATCGCAGTAACTCAAATGCTGAGATCGCCTAACTCAGCACAGTCCGGGAATCAAACTCGTCTCCTGGTCGAGGTCACTCAGTATCAAACCACGTGGTACTTTCACTCAAGCTATCAGAGGAATAAATCTGCTTATACAACCTCAATTCAGCATCCTGTTTGCTTGCATTATGGCTCTGATAATAACTGGGAGGCAGTGAAACATGCATGTACGGGGCTCTCTCACAGGTCCTGACGAACTTAACAGGCTTCCTGGCTGCAAACAACCAAATTGACAATCTGTCTAACTCTCTGGCGGGAAGGCAACCAGGGAGCAAAGCAGAGATATCCAGCATTCAGGTGGTGGGATGGGGAGGAGTCGGACATCTTGGGAGTTGGCCTGTTTTGTGGGTGTCCGATCGTGTGGAGGGAGGCTTGGAGGACCCCAGGAGTGGTGGGGGGGGGGGGGGTGATGGTAAGTGGGGGGTGCGTGGGTGGATAGGAAACACTGCTTTTTCTCCTGGCCCACAAGCAGAGCTGTAAAGGCACCTGCCTGGTGAATCCAGCCCTTCACACCTTCCTTCAAAACTGCTGAGAATACGTTGGCCTCCTGCCTCCTGACCCACCTGTGTTAAAATCAAAATTGAGCGGGTTAGGGTGCTTGTGCCCATTTTAAAAAAATTTAATGGTTGAAATGTGAAACTGGCTATCACAAGAAATAGCTGAGATGAAAAACATAGATGCATTTAAAGGAAAGCTAGATAAGCTCATGAGGGAGAAAGGAATAGAAGGACATGCTGAAAGGATTAGATGAAGAGGGTGGAACAAGACATAATCACCAGCATGGACCAGTTGGGCTGAATGGCCTGTTTCTGTGCTAAATGTTCTGTGTAATTCTATGTAAGGCCAATGCATTGAATGTGTTGTTGAGCCCCAAACCATTTGGAGAAATGAATCATGGTGGTACCATGTGAGCAGCCAGAATTCATAGGATCATTGGAAAAAGGAGCAGGAGTAGGCCATTCAGCCCATCGAGCTTGGTCCACTATTCAAAGATCATGGCTGATCATTTACCTCTATGCCATTTTTCCCCACTATCCCCATATCCCTTCATGTCATTAGTATCCAGATATCTATCGATTTCTGTCTTGAACATGCTCAATGATTGAGCTTCCACAGCCCTCTGGGGTAGAGAATTCCACAGATTCACCACCTTTTGAGTAAAGAAATTCCTCCTCATCTCAGTCTTAAATGGCCTTCCCCTTATTCTGAGACTGTGTCCCCTGGTTCCAGACTCACCAGCCAGAGGAAGCATCTCATCCACATTTACCACTGCCATGCCCTGTATGAAATTTGTAAGTTTCAATGAGATCACCTCTCATTCTTCGAAACTCTAGAGAATACAAGCCCAGTTTCTGCAATCTCTCCTCATAAGACAATCCCGTTAAAGCCTGGCTCGGGTATAAAATTAAAACCCAACTCGGGCCTGACCCGGGCCCAGAGTCCTTTAATTTTTTTAAATGCCCAACCCGACCTGAACCCGACACATGTAGTCAGGTTTGGTCGGGTAGCCAGGCTTTTCTGCAGAGTGTGGAGTCCGGACTGCACGTTTCCCGCCTTGACATCCTGAATGTTCATTTGAAGATTAACTCCCCGGAGCAAGGCAGCACTGTTCACGTCCAGCCCGAACTGACCTGAGCCCAATGCTGGACCCGGAAGAGAGACCCGACCCGACCCGACCCGACCCGACCTGTACCCGACACATGTCGTCGGGTCTGGTCGGGTTTGGGTCAGGTAGCCATGCTTTAAATCCTGCATCCCAGGAATTAGTCTGGTGAACCTCCATTGCACTCCCTCTATTTCAAATATATCCTTCCTTAGTTAAGGGGACCAAAACTGTACACAATACTCTAGGTGCGGTCTCACCAAGGTTCTGTACAATTGCAGCAAGGCATTTTTACTACTGTACTCAAATCCCCTTGCAATGAAGGCCAACATACCATTTGCCTCCTTAATTTCTTGCTGCACCTGCATACTAGCTTTCAGTGACTCATGAACAAAGACACAGGTCTCTTTGGACATCAACACTTCCCAACCTCTCACTATTTAAGAAATAGTCTGCCTTTCTGTTTTTATACCAAAGTGGTTCATTTCACACTTATTCACATTATATTCCATCTGCCATGTTCTTGCCCATTCACTTAGCCTGTCCAAATCCCCTTGAAGCTCCTTGCATCCTCCTCACAACTTACATTCCTTCCTAGTTTTATGTCATCAGCAAGTTTGGAAATATTACAATTGGTCCACATATTCAAATCATTTATATAGATTGTGAACAGCTGCGGCCCAAGCATCGGTCCTTGCAGTACCCCACGAGTAACAGCCTACCATCCTGAGAATGACCCATTTAGTCCTACTCTCTGTTTTCTGTCTGTTAAACAATTATCAATCCATTGCAGTATATTACCCCCAATCCCATGTGCTCTAATTTTGTTTACTAACCTCCTGTGTGGGACTAGGGAACAGTAGCTGTTGCATTGGAACTCTATTATTGGTCCCCAGATGATGGAATACAATCACAGACACATTTTGTGAGTAATGATGTCACAATGAGAATGATGGACAGGTCTTGCCGCCAAATGCAAGATAAGGTGTGCCAAATAAATTTTATCTGAAGGCACCTTTAAGATTTGTAGACATCTAAGCAATTTTGACATCAAAGAACGACGTGCTTTACTGTAGCACATTTCATGACCTCAGGATGTCCCAAAACACTTTACAGCTAATGAAGTACTTTTGAAGTGTAGTCACTGTTGTAATATAGGAAACACAGCAGCCAATTTGTGCACAGCAAGCTCCCAAAAACAGCAGTGTGATAATGACCAAATAGTCTGTTCTTTTAGTGACGTTGATTGAGGGATAAACATTGGCCAGGCCACCAAGGATAACATACGAACTTACGAATTAGGAGCAGGAGTAGGCCACTCAACCCCTCGAGCCTGCTCCGTCATTCAATAATTTCATGGCTGAACTGATGACTCGACATTTCCATCTACCCCTGATAACCTCCCGCCCCCTTGCTTATCACGAATCTATCTACCTCTGCCTTAAAAATATTCAAAGTCTCTGCTTCCACTGCCTTTTGAGGAAGAGAATTCCAAAGTCTCATGACCCTCTGAGAGAAGAAATTTCTCCTCATCTCTGTCTTAAATGGGTGACCCCTTACAGTGACCCCTAGTTCAAGATTCTCCCACAAGGGGAAACATCCTTTCCACATCCACTCCCCTGCTCTTCTTCAAGATAGTATCATGGGATCTTTTAAGTCCACATCAGGGGGCAAATACAGCCTTGGTTTAACGTCTCATCTGAAAGACGACGACTCCAACAGTGCAACACTGCCTCGCTATTGAACTGGTGTGTCAGCCAAGATTTTTGAGCTCAAGTCCTGGAGTGCGACTTAAACCCACAACCTTCTGATCCAGAAGTGAAAGTGCTGAGCCATGACTTACACTATTAACAGTTCAGCAATGAACAAGAAACTCCAGGAGGGTGTGGAAGAATGAGCCTGAGACAAATTGGGTTAGTCTCCTCCTAGCTGGAATGGTATTCATAGGAAGTGACACCGAAATGCCTCCATCAGAAACCCCTGACTAAAATGGAGACTGGCTACTGCAGTTAAACAGCAACCGATCATTTCACTTCTGAGAGCTGGATTCAAATCCAGTCCCGAGCAATGCAATGAAGGTCTCCGCTCTCTGTTGGCTGTAATGAAATACATTTTGGCCAATCTGAAGCCGGTTTCTATTGAATGCGAGCCCACAGTGTAAAGTTGCTGGTTATTTGGCAGTCTCAGTTGAAAGGGCATAAGGATATCTGGTGTGTACTCGAGACTGAAAGCTCCAGCTGAAAAGAGCACCATGAAACACTATCAGTGCATCTGTCTGTATTTGTATTTGTGTGTGCTTGTACAGGGAGTATTTGTGGTAATGGATGCACATGTATCATTCTGAACACAAATAGAACTGTATATTTAAGACTAGAAAGTGGGAGAAGGCACATTGGAGCCTCTACTTTGGGGAGTCGCAGACTGAAAAGATACACAGGTTGTAGCTTCTCGACTGAACACCGAGATTTTCTGCATTTGGTACATTGCATGTCTCATCTCCTCAGGATCATTACTCTGCAGAATCTGTGACTCGCAGCTGACAAGAACATAACTGAATGTGATAGGAAATGAAACCCTTTCAAGATAAAAGGACAGATCCAATAAATACTCTTCTATTTGGATGGTAAAGGAGCAGGTTTGGGTTAATTTTAATGCCTGTCATCCTGGAAACTATGCGATACCGCTCCCCATATTCAGAAACAACCAGCAAGCTCTAATCTCAGACAATGACAAGAATCAGTGGAGTTTAATTGGAAAAAGCAGAACATCCTGCTCCGATCACTCTGACTGTACAGTAATGATCAGGTTTAAGATGGCTGAGTGGGAAAGCCAAAGTAGGACCCCCCTAGCCAGACACTGTGCTTATGTTGCACTAAATGATCACCCCTTTGATAATGGTAAGAATCGTATAATGATACAGCACAGTAGGATGCCATTCAGCCCATTAGTCTGTGCTGGCTCTTTGGTAGAGCTATCCAATTAATCCTACTCTCCTACTCTTTCCCCATAAGTATTTATCCAATTCGCTTTTGAAAGTTACTATTGAATCTGCTCCCACCAACCTTTCAGGCTCCTTTGTTGCAAAAGCTTTCCACTTAATCATCTTAAATATGTTGCACCCTGCTGTCCATTACAGTGCTTGGCTGGGGCTGGGCTTGCGTTCTACCAATTTGAGTAGTTTGTTTTGAGGCATGCACTCGGAAGGGTGGCCCGCGAAGCTACTAGCAGAAAGATCAGAGCACTAATGCTTGTTGTTAACAGTGCAAAAACAGCTTTGCACTTCCACCGGGGGGGTGGGGGCAACATGAGCTGAGCACCAAGGCAGGCGAGAGAGGAAAGTTAATCTAGAATAGTAATGGCCGGGAGGTTCTTCAGGACTGCCCCTTCTTTGACCATGTAACTAGGCCAGAGAAATGTTTACATGCTTATCCACTTCTTCACACAAAGGGTAGTGGAAATTTGAAACTCTCTTCCTCAAAAAGCTTTTCAGGCTGGGGGGGTGGTGGCAATTTAAAATTTCAAATAAGGGCGGCACAGTGGCGCAGTGGTTAGCACCGCAGCCTCACAGCTCCAGAGACCCAGGTTTAATTCTGGGTACTGCCTGTGCGGAGTTTGCAAGTTCTCCCTGTGACCGCGTGGGTTTCGCCGGGTGCTCCGGTTTCCTCCCACCGCCAAAGACTTGATAGGTCAATTGGCCATTATAAATTTCCCCTAGTGTAGGTAGGTGGTAGGGAATGTGGGATTACTGTAGGGTTAGTATAGGGTGGTTCTTGGTCGGCATAGACTCGGTGGGCCGAAGGGCCTGTTTCAGTGCTGTATCTCTAAATAAATAAATAAAATTTTAAAAAATTGATAGGTTTTTGATAGGCAAGGGTATAAAGAGTTACGGAACGAAGATGAAGTTAAGATACAGATCAGCCATGACCTAACTGAATGGTGCAGCAGGCTCAAGGGGCTGAATGACCTACTCCCATTCCCACGTTCCTATCTGTCAATGGGGTTTTACACTGCCCTTACAGTAAAATTATGTGCAATGAATTTCCCAGCATTTTTTTCTGATTGGCGAGGTTCGTAAACAAATGCTTAATGCACTCATATTACCTTCTTCTTTGCAGGTGTTAACCTGTGTCTACATGTTACACACACAGAGGAATGTAGGATGAGAGTGTTAAGCATTTCAGCAATAACTTTGCCAATTGGAAAATATACCCTGATATGTCTAAATATTAGGGTAAGTAATGGCTCTTTATTTAAATTTGTAATGATGGCACGGGGACATTTATTGCCAATACCTAGTTGCCCTGAGCAGTATTTGCTCGAGCCACCTCAAGGCATTAGTAAGGAACCACACAGTATGGATTAGAGTCACGTGAAGGCCAAACTAGACAAAGGGCAGCAGGTTTCCTTCCCTGAAGGATGTTGTTAGTGAGCCAATAATCCCAGGCCCCAAACACTCCTTTCAGGTGAGGCAGCGATTTACTTGTACTTCTTTCAATGTAGTATACTGTATTCGCTGCTCTCAATGTGGTCTCCTCTACATTGGGTAGAGCAAACGCAGACTGGGTGACTGCTTTGCGGAACACCTCCGCTCAGTCTGCAAGCAGGGCCCTGAGCTTCCGGTTGCTTGCCATTTCAACACTCCCCCCTGCTCTCATGCTCACATCTCTATCCTGGGATTGCTGCAGTGTTCCAGTGAACATCAACGCAAGCTCAAGGAACAGCATCTCATTTACCAATTAGGCACACTGCAGCCTGCCGGACTGAACATTGAGTTCAATAATTTCAGAGCATGACGGGCCCCCCCCCCACCCCCGCCCATTTGACTATTATTGTTATTTTTTCTTTTTTACAATTTTTACATTTTTTTTGTACGTTTATTTTATTTCATATTAGTTTGTTCAGTTTATTTACCCATTGTTTTTTTTTCATGTTTGTACTAGCTTCTGTTCAATTTTCAGTCCATTAACACCCTATCTGTACTAATGCTTTGTCTTTCAACACACCATTAACATATTGTTTGCCTTTGCTCCATGACCTTCTGGTCAGCTATTCTGTGACTTTGTTCTATCTGCACCTTCTCCTTTGTTATCTCTTGCCCCACCCCCACTTTACTTGCTTATAACCTTTGACATTTCTAATATTTGCCAGTTCCGAAGAAGGGTCACTGACCTGAAACATTAATTCTGCTTCTCTCTCCACAGATGCTGCCAAACCTCCTGAGTATTTCCAGCATTTCTTGTTTTTATTTCAGATTTCCAGCATCCGCAGTATTTTGCTTTTATATTACTGTTAGTGAGCCAGTCTAGCTTTTAACAACAATCTGGCAACTTTCATGGTCATTTTTATCCTGGTGACAGCCCACAAATCACCACATTTACTGAATCAATTGTTTTTATTATTACTTGTTCATGGAATGTAGGCATTGCTGGCAAGGCCAGCATTTATTTCCCATCCCTAATTGCCCTTGAGAAGTTGGTGGTGAGCTGCCTTCTTGAACCGCTGCAGTCCATCTGTAGGTATACCTCCAATGCTGTTAGAAAGGGAGTTTCAGGACTTTGACCCACCAACAATAAAGAAGCTAAGATATATTTCCAAGTCAGGATGGTTTGTCAGGGAATCTTGCAGGTGGTGGAGTTCCCATATGCCTGCAGCCTTTGTCTTTCTAGATGGTAGAGGTGCTGTCGAAGGAGTCTTATTGAGTTGCAGCAGTGCATCTTGTAGATGGTACACATTGCCACCACTGTGCATTGGGAGTGAATGTTTGTGGATGGGGAGCCGATCAAGCAGCTTGCTTTGTCCTGGATGGTTTTGAGCTTCTTGAGTGTTGTTGGAGCTGCACTCATCCAAGCAAGTGGAGAGTATTCCATCACACTCCTGACTTGTGCCATGTAGATTATAGAAATACTTTGGAGATTCAGGAGGTGAGTTACTTGCCACAGAATTCCCTGCCTCTGACCTGTATTTATGTGGCCTATCCAGTTAAATTTCTGGTCAGTTGTGACCCAAGGATGTTGATGGTGGGGGATTCAGTGATGGTAATGCTGTTGAATGGCAATGTTGAACTCATGACCTCTGGAATGCTTGTCCAGTTTCATGGCCACTATTACAATACCATCCTAAACATTGTCTCTTCTTACCCCAGATACCCTTGTGACGCTGATTTGTGGACAGTTTTATTTTGTTACCACTGGAAACTGAATTGAGTTTACCCAAACTCATTTCATTTAGGGATGTTGAGAGGGAGAGAAGTGAGCTTCATCCCATCAGATTGGATTGATGGATCCAATTGGAGGAGACCTCCTGATAGCACTTCCTTCCTTTGCAGCACCCATACCATTTGTGAGACTCTCTTTGAAATGGTTCTGATGGTCACATCAGCTATATTTTCTGAGCAGACTTAAAATATATAGGTTGTTAATTTACATTTCTTCACAGAATTGCCTCAGTAGCCCCTCTGAGGACTAAGTACCATATTGATTATGTTCACTATTTATTAATCAATCCTTCATTTTATCATATGGATGGCATTTTAGCAAACAGTGCACCTTTTCCAAAAGCAGTTCACTAACAGGAACCATTATTCTGTTTCAGGATCAGTCCTAGAAGGCAATTACCAATCACTTAAGCACAGGCAACCTGCTTTCTTCGAATGCTGAATGAAGCAAAATCGCTATTCACTGCCAGCAATCCCCAACTAATGGAGTGAGATGCCATTTGCCTGTGAAGTGTGGATAAAATACTAGAGCTCAAATAACCTCTTGGTCCTAATTTTATTGCTTACAGCCCACATTAAAATGCCCTCTTGACATTTAAGAACTCTGCATTTGGATATTACTTCACCATATCTACCCCAATATAGCGCTATCTGCGCCTTGAAGGACTCTCAAAGCTTTGATTGCAGCTTAGAATTGGAAAAAAATGTTGCTGAAAGAGTACATGTTTATCAGCTTGGCAGCTGTTACATTAACTCAAGCAATACCTTGGCATGTCAAATGTCCAAATGCGTGTGTTTGTGAAATTAAGCCTTGGTTCACGCCAAGGTCAATGTACAGGGAGGCTCCAACAGTGGACTGCAATGATTTTTTAATGTCTAAAGTTCCCGCGAATTTGCCTGAAGGAACACAGACATTACTATTACAGAGTAACAGAATTGCTAAGATCGAGCCGGATGAGCTGGACCACCTGGTCAACCTGACGGAACTGGACCTGTCCCAAAATAGTTTCTCCAGGATTGAAGACTTCAGCTTGAAGAACATGTCCAATCTCCTGGTTCTCCACTTGGAAGAGAACCAGTTGACTGAATTGTCTGGAGACGGTTTCTCTGCTCTCAACAACCTTCAAGAGCTTTACTTAAACCATAACCAGCTGAACACCATTTCTGCCAGAGCTTTCTTTGGTCTTGAAAACCTACTTCGGCTCCATCTGAACTCCAACAAGTTGAGGACCATTAAAAGTGAGTGGTTTGAGACCATACCCAGCCTGGAGATCCTCATGATTGGAGAGAATGCAGTAGAAATGATCCAGAACATGAACTTTAAGCCTCTCATCAATCTAAGAAGCCTTGTACTGAGTGGAATGAGTCTGAAAGAAATCTCAGATTATGCTCTTGAGGGTCTGGAGAATTTAGAAAGCATTTCTTTTTATGACAATAAATTACCTAAGGTTCCAAAGATGGCACTCCAGAAAGTTCCAGATCTCAAATTTTTGGATTTGAATAAGAATCCAATTCAAAGAATCCAACAGGGTGATTTTACAGATATGTTACACCTTAAAGAGTTGGGCATCAACAATATGGCGGAGTTGATCTCCATTGACAAATTTGCTTTGGACAATCTACCAGAATTGACCAAACTCGAGGTGACCAACAACCCGAAACTTTCCTACATTCACCCCAGTGCATTTCGCCTCATTCCTCAAATGGAAACCCTCATGCTAAACAATAATGCTCTGAGTGCCTTATACAAAAAGACCATCCAGTCCCTTTCCAAACTCCAAGAGATTAGCATTCACAGCAACCCCATTAGATGTGACTGTGTTATTCGCTGGGTGAACACAAACGAAAACCGCATTCGGTTCATCGAGCCACAGTCAACCTTTTGTGTGGACCCTCCAGAGTTTAAAAGACAAAATCTGAGAGATGTCCCCTTCAGAGAGATGACAGATCGATGTCTCCCTCTCATTTCCTCCAAAGCTTTCCCTTCACATCTCGACACGGAAATTGAGGAGTCGCTGTCCCTTCACTGCCGAGCTTTCGCTGAGCCGGACCCTGAGATTTATTGGGTTACACCGTCTGGTGACAAACTTTTGGCCTACACCACATCAGACAAATACAGGGTGCGCTCTGAGGGAACATTGGAGATATTCAATATAACTATGAATGAAGCTGGTCTCTACACCTGTGTGGCCCACAACCTGGTTGGCGCTGACACGAAAAGTGTGACCATCAAAGTGAGTGGATTCTATCCACACAATAAAGAAAACATTCAGCTGTACATCCAGGAAATGGAGGTGCACCACATCCAGCTGTCATGGATAATCACCTCGAACATAATATCTTCAAATGTCACTTGGTCGCGTACAATGAGCAATAGTAGCTTGAATTCTGCCTTTACAGCCCGGATTCCTGCAGGTGTTCACAAGTATAATCTGACTCATCTGGAACCATTTACCGAATATGTGATATGTGTGCATGTGTCGTACATCCGTCTCCACACTGAGATATCCTGCATCAGGATCAGGACCAAAGAGGCCAACTTAGCAACTGGCACCAGTGAGATAAGACTACAGTTTCTAATCGCCTTGACTGCTTGTGTACTGTTTGTGGCAACAAGTGTCTTGTCTCTTCGTGGACTTGTGTCTACGAGACAGAAGGTTGATGTGGAGCATAGCCCTTTGGCGATGTGCATGCAAAAGAATTTGTCTATCTCGCTGCATGGGATATACCCTCCATTCATCAAGCACTGGGAACCCGAAAACAACTTGGGCAAAACAATAGCCGTGCAAGTCCAGTCCACCCCACTGGGTCCCTCTAATGTCAACTGTCGTGAGGCCAACTGAGACAATCTCAATGTGGAAAAGGCAAGGTATAAACACAACCCAAGTCAACAATAGACAGGTCTCCTATCACTGTCCGGTTGAACAGGCAAAATGGATCAAGAAAGAAAATGATCGTGCATATGTCTGCTGAAGTGAAGAAAACAAAGTGAATCCGGATCCCATCGAGTTCTTTTAGACGTAAGAGGGTGACAGTTTTTGTAGCAGTAAACACCCTCCTGGTAGAAAACTCCCTTCTCTGTCCAACTGATGTCAATGTGTTTGTTCTGTACTGGTTATGAACTCTGTTTATAGGAGACATATATAGGAATACGGGAAAGATTAAAACAAAAATGGGATCTTGCTGTTCAGAAATGTATCCAGTTTCTTATGTAAAACGTTTGTGACCATGTTGATAGAAAATCTGCAGCTTTTTTTCGAGCCAGGCCATTGAATGGAAACTCTGAATCAGTTTGCAACAATTTTATACAGGAAGTATGTGCATATTTTTCTAGGTTCAGACAGCGATGTCACACTTTGGTTTGAACTCCCCTCTACTCTTTCCACTCCTCAGAGAGACGGATGATGTGGCCCCTTTGAGCATCGTGAAAGGATTTTGCCATTTACAGGTGATGCTAGTC
This sequence comes from Heterodontus francisci, assembly GCF_036365525.1. Taxonomy (NCBI): domain Eukaryota; kingdom Metazoa; phylum Chordata; class Chondrichthyes; order Heterodontiformes; family Heterodontidae; genus Heterodontus; species Heterodontus francisci. Next base: position 67,954,670 of record NC_090395.1, on the reverse strand, counting down.
TTTTCTATCACTGCACCATTTATCGAACTAATTTTCTGTAGGTTTCCTGTACCGCTGACCGTTACTGCGTGAAAATAAACAACGGGCAGAAACACGAAGGACCCATGGAGCATTTCTTTTGATTGCAGTATTTTCTGAATAAACAGCAACAAAAAAAAGTTGCAAGCAAAACTTGTCACAACTTTTTCTTTCGTAAATCATCTTTCCATCATGTCATACAGCACCATCCGGAAAGGATAACTCCCTGGGAATATCCAGTTAATGTGAAGTTACTTATCAACTGGTATAATCAAGCATTTGGACATAATGAGGGCATTTGCTTATTTTTTGGGTGGAAATTTGGGGGCAATTTTAACTTAATTGATGGGATTGGGTGCAATGCTGGTTTTATATCCCACCTGACTTTAGTCTAATAGGAATCACATGGGTTTCCTGCCCAACGAGTTAAGTTAAAATTGCCCCTTTGTTTTGTCCTGCTTTTCCTCCTCATTTTACTGAGGTTGTTGATTCTGACAGAATGCTATTGAATGAGCACCAAGCATTATCCACTATCTCAACTCACTGGGCATTCTTCATGTATAAATGTTGGAATTCACCATCTGTTCCACTTTGGGGGTACCATAGCCAGGCCCATCTGACCATCACACACAACACCTTCCACAAGGGAGATGGGCGGGGGCACAGCTGCCAGTGGTGGGGCGAAGGAAATCGGGGATGCTCTGGAGGCTAGAATTGGTGGAGCACAGATATCTCCAATGGTTGTAGGGTTTGAGGAGTTCCAGAGTTAGGGAGGTCAGGAATAATACTTTTACTAACTAAGCCATGAGGCAGAGAGGACAATGTTTTAACCTTATTCAACACACAAGGTTACTTTGAGAACATTGAATACAATTTGGACAGCCTAAGACTGGGCTGAAATTTTGGAGAAGGTTCAGAGAATCACAACAGAATGGGGGTTAAATTGGGTGACTCACAAAGCTGAACTTGTTATCTTCTTGGGAGAAAAATAATTGAGAAGGAACTTGATCCAGGTCATTAAAATAATGACGGGCATGGACAGCATAGATGCCAGCACATTATTTAATTTAGGCTTTGGTAGTAGAACCAGGGAACATGAATACAAAATTAACAGACTTGAAACCAGACTCGACATTAGATTAAAAGCGAAAAAAAAACCCAGAAAATTCTCAGCAATTCAGGCAGTATCTTCAGAAATCAGGCGAGTTCTTAACATTTCAGGTGTAGACCATTGATCAGAACTGGGAGATATTGCAAAGGAACAGACTGAAAACAGGAAAAGACAGCGGCAAAAAGGAGGAAAAAACACACCCATACCCACACGCACATAGACATACAGCTGCGCACACATATCCACCCACATCCACCACCCCACACCACATTCATACCCTCACGTACACACACCCCACACACACACATACACCCACTGCCATACACACATACCCAGACACACATACACCCACACCCACTCACATACCAACACACACACACACAGATCCACACATACACTCACACACACAGGCACCCACAAACACACAAAAACACATCCACGCACACAAATACAACCACATAAACATCCATACACACACAAACACACCCCTACACATCCACACCTACACACTAACCGAAGCAAAGCCACAAAAACATGCATAAACACACCTGTACACACCCACACATGGACACCCACACCAATACCCACAAACACAATGACACACAAATACTCAAACACTGTACACACACATATGGATACACACACATACACATCCAAACATACACACATGCACAAAATGAAACAATGACACACACAAAATCATACATCCCCACACATGCACATACCCACAGAGCAAAAATAGAATGGCGTGTGAAGTCTTTAAATGGAAAACAGGAGATTATTAAAAGGCAGTGTGATATAGCAGGAGACAATAGGAGCCATAATGGGAGAAATCAAAGAAGTAAAAGAAACAGAAGGGGAGAAATTGGAAAACACCGAAAACTGAGAACATGGAGCACCAGAACAGGTAAGACTGAGGCTCAATCAAAATTGGATATCTGCTGCGAGGCCAACATCAAATTTGGTCCTTCAGGTAGGTCCTGAGGATGTGGTGAGAGTGAGGGGAAGTGGGGGAGGAGATCAGCAAGAGAGATGAACAGGGGCTGGCAATATTCAGGGCAGCTCCTCCTCGTCCCACAAGTTTTTTTTTAAATTGCCTATTTCGGCCTCTTCTAGCCCTGACCCTGTGCCCTGGCGGGAAACTCGCTGCAGCTGCCCGCTCAAGCTGCTGAGCTAAAATTACAGACATAATGTTATGCATATATACGAATGGATCTTCTGGCTTTGGGCAACAATCTTTGCTGTCTGTTGTGTTTGAGCAGGTTAAAATCAGATTCCATCAGTTCCTGATACACCGATGTGTGTAAGTAGCCTGGGCAATTTTAACTACCCTACTGCCCAGTTTCCGCTGATAGGGTTAAAATCGCCCTAATTCTTTCAGAGTCATAGAGTCATTACAGCACAGAAGGAGGCCATTCAGCCCATCGAGTCCGTGGAAAGAGTGCTATTCACATTGTTGTTGGTTACTGTGTTGACAAGACTCTGGATCAGGAGGAATATATGAATTTCCAGAATTTTGCCTGATTACTGTCATGTGGGAATTTCCCAGAACTTAATCTTCTTGAAACTTCCACATTTGATTAGTTGCTTCCTTTAGGAGATTGAATGGCTCAGGAAGAGTCTGTAACATTTGACTTATTAAAGCCTTAATTAATGACCTGCTCCAAGAAAATGCTGCAGCATCCCACTGAGATTCACATGTATATATCTGGGGAGCCTGCTGCACACTTGCAGAGAAGGATTTATCATAATAACGGACAAGAGCTGGGAATATCAGCACAGCACTGACAGTGGGATTCCTTGCCTTAAAAACAAATTGGTTAATGCCTCCGTTAAAGCAGCAGGCAAAATAAAATTCAGACAAAGTTTGTGACCTTCCATTTTGGCTACATTCTATAGTGTGAATTCCTATTGGTGGAAATTGCTATAAATTTGTCAAACACAATTTCCCTTTCGTAAAACCATGTTGACTCTGTCTGATCAGATTATGATGATTTTTCTAAGTGCATTGTTAAGAGTTCCTTAATAATAGATTCCAACATTTTCCTAATGACTGATGTCAGGCTAACTGTCCCGTAGTTCAATTTTTTCCTCTCTCCCTTCTTTCTTGAATAGCGGAGTTACATTTGCTAACTTCCAATCCATTGGGACAGTTCTAGAATCTAGAGAATTTTGGAAAATCATCACCAGTGCATCCACTATCTTTGCAGCTACCTCTTTTAGAACTCTAGCATGCAGGCCTTCAGACCTGGGGATTTGTCAGCTTTTAGTCCCTTAAGTTTCTCCAATACTTTTTCTCTGCTGCTATTGATGACCTTAAGTTCCCCATTCTTTTTCGCCCCTTGGTTACCCTCTATTTCTGGTATGTAACTTGTGTCTTTTACTGTGAAGATAGACACAAAATATTTGTTCATCATCTCTGCCATTTCTTCATTCCCCATAATAATTTCTCCTGAATCTGCCTCTAAGGGACCAATGTTTACTTTCCTTTTATATACCTGTAAAAGCTCTTATAATTAATTTTTACTTTTGTTCTATTTTTTCCCTTTTTATCAACTTTTTGGTGATCTTTTGCTGGAGTCTAAAACTCTCCCAACCATCAGGCTTACTATTATTCTTTGCAACATTAGAAGCCTCTTTAAATCTAATACTAAACTTAACTCCCCCAGTAAGCCACAGATGGATCTTTCTTGGTAATTTTTTGCTTTTCAATGGAATGTATTTCTGTTGAAAATTTAGTATCACTTCTTTAAATGTTCCCTGCTGTTTATTTACCGGCGTATCTTTTAGTTTATTTACCCAATCAACCTTGGCCAGCTCTCCCCTCATACCCATGTAATTGGTTTTGTTTAACTTTAAGATTCTAAGTTTTGGACTCCTGTATATCACTTTCAAACTTAACATGGAATTCAATTTCATTATGATTACTGTTACAACCAGGTGAGAAAGGGGTCTAGGGTTCCCTCTCAGCCTTCACCTGGTCTTACCGTAACAGGGTTTAATTTTAAACACACTGGTTTTTTAGCTCCCGCTTAGTGAATCCTTGTTCACTAACTTCCAATTATAAAGCAAAGAAACTAGCCAAACAGGTTTTCTTAGATTTAAAGAAAAAAGGTTGAACTTTATTAAACTTAAACTCTAATTCGGTTAACACCTATAGATACGTGACGTGCCCATGTTAGCATGCATATGTGATACACTCATGCAGATAGAAACAGAAAAGAGCAGAAGAAATAAAGTGGAAAAGTTTGAGGCAATATGTGAAGATGGTTTTGGTTACTGTTCTTCGAGCTCGCTGTAAAGTCCTTGATTGTAGGTAGGTCTAGCTATTCGTTAGGGCCCAGTATTCTTCTTAAATCTTGATCGATGTAGAAAACATTTCTCTCTTGAAGTTCATGTGTCCTCAGTGGGTCCAGAGGCTTGTGAGAAAGAGATGGGAGCAGACAGGAGTGGTCTTCTCACTTCAGGAGCAAACAGTCTTTCTAAGTTCAAAAGCTCTGTGGCAAGTTCAAAAAACCCATGACCAGCCAGTTAGTCATGTGACCAGCTGGTTTAACCAGTCCAGGCTTTAGTGGATTGTATCACCTTAGCAGTCTCTGGAATGCTCTTCCTTACACCTTCAATGTCTGGTGATCAAAGTCCGTTGTGGGTTGAATGTGTCGGGGAATGGTCCTTTGTTTCCACAAATGTTTTTCAAATAAGTGTCTGGCAGCCCTTGTAACAGGCCTTCTGTTCTTCCCAGCAAGTTTAAAATCAATGTTCATATGACAAAATTAATATGCCTCATTCTTGGCAGGTGGGGGCCTGCATGACATTACTTTTTCAGAGAAGATATTTACTATGAAGTTACTAATTAACCATGCCTCATTACATAATACTAGATCTAACATAGCTTTATCCCTAGTTGGTTCCACAATGTATTGCTCCAGGAAACTGTCACGAAAGCATTTAGAAACTTACATTCCAGATTGCCTTTGCCAATTTGACTTGTCCAGTCTATTGAAGATTAAAGCCCCCCTCAATTATTACATTGCCTTTGTTACAAGATCCAATTAGTTCTTGCAAGATAAGGGCTCATGGAGTTGGGGATAATATATTAGTATGGATGGAGGATTAGTTAACAGACAGAAAGCAGAGCTTAGGGGTAAACAGGGCATTTTCTAGTTGGCAAGCTATAACTAGTGTTATATATAACACTATATTCATGAGTATGAAGTACTGACTTCAAACTGTCTTCATTGATATTTTGCACTTGCAGTATAAATTTATCATATAATGATTAAGGATCAGTGCTGGGGCTTCGGTTATTTACAATCTGTATTAATGACTTAGACGAAGAGACGAAGAGAAATGTACCCAAGTTTGCTGACAATACAATGATGGGGGGGAGTGTAAGCTGTGAAGCACAAAAGGCTGGAAAAAGATTTGATAGGTTAGTAAGTGGGCAACAAGGTCCCAAATGGAGCATAATTTGAAGAACTTTGGTAGTAAATCGAAAAGCAGAATAAAAGGCGTGACGTTTTTAAATTTGGGACTTGGGTATATTTGTACAAGGAACGCAGAAAGTTAGCATTCATGTCCAGCAAGCAATTAGGAAGGAAAGTGGTATGTTGGCCTTTATTGTAAGGGGACTGGAGTACAGGAAGTCTTGCTACAATCATATAGGACTTTGGTAAGACCACAGCTGGACTTCTGTGTGCAGTTTTGGTCTCCATATTTAAGGAGGTACATACTTGCCTTGGAGGCAGTACAGCAAAATTTCACTAGATTGATCCATGGGATGAGAGGTTTTTCCTATGATGAGGGGTTGAGTAAATTGGGCCTACTCTCCCTGGAGTTTAGAAGAATGAGAGGTGATCTCACTGAAACATACAAGAGTCTGAAGTGGCTTGCCAGGGTGGACACTGAGAGATTGTTTGCCCAGCTGGGGAAACTAAAACACAGGGGCACAGTCTCAGGATAAGGGTCGATCATTTAGGACTGAGATGAGAAGAAATTTCTTCCTTCAAAGGTTGTAAATCTTTGGAATTGTCTACAGCAGATGGTTCTGGATGCTCCATCATTGAGTATATTTAAGGCTGAGATAGATAAATGTTTGATCTCTCAGGGAATCCAAGGATATGGGGAGTGCGCAGTGGAGTAGAGGCAGAAGATCAGCCGTGATCATATTGAATGGTGGAACAGTCACGACGGGCCATATGGCTGGCTCCTGCTCCTATTTTATATTCTTATGTTCTTAGAATATCCCAAATGATGTCATTGATTCCTTTTTATCCTATATTTCATTCCATATTTATTTATTTATTTAGAGATACAGCACTGAAACAGGCCCTTCGGCCCACCGAGTCTGTGCCGACCATCAACCACCCATTTATACTAATCCTACACTAATCCCCTATTCCCACCACATCCCCACCTTCCCAATATTCCCCTACCACCTACCTATATTAGGGGCAATTTATAATGGCCAATTTACCTATCAACCTGCAAGTCTTTGGCTGTGGGAGGAAACCGGAGCACCCGGCGAAAACCCACGCGGTTCCGGGGAGAACGTGCAAACTCCACACAGGCAGTACCCAGAATTGAACCCGGGTCGCTGGAGCTGTGAGGCTGCAGTGCTAACCACTGCGCCACTGTTTCTATCTTAATGTTAGTTGTAAACCTTTTTATACTGCCATTATGTTGTCTCTAATTAGTACAGCTACCCCCACCCTGCTTCTTTCCCTGTCCTATAGAGTTATGCACAAATCGCTATGTGAAAAAACAATCTGTCACATACATGGAACAAAACTCAGATTGTACGAAGGAACAGAAATGAATAACAAAGCAATCAGTTCAGTAATACGCAGAAAATCCCTGCTCTATTGGGCCTCTCTAGGGTAGCTCCGATGCTTCTTCTTTTGGTTCTTCTGCCTCTAACCTTATAACCCAGCCTTGCAAAAACAGAAATTGACTCTATCAAAGACCTGTGTTTCGTAAATCCATTCCTGAGATATAATTGCTGCAGTTTTTGCACACTCCACAGCTGCCTCAATAGTCTTTGCCATTATTTGTACCAGTTAAGTGGCTGCTCAGTCATTCGAGAAGTGAGAAATGAGCATTTTGACAGGGCTGTGTGACCCAGTGAGGTTCATGACACTAACCATAAGGAAAATATCTGACAAAATCATTCGATGGAAAGCGGAGGCGAGGACCATTTGAAACGGTTGATGGTTACTCAACTAAAAAAAAGAGGTGATTCACTTCCAAAGGGGAAAAATACATCCTTTGAGTACCTTCATTTTCTAAATGCTGCCCGTAAATTTGTACACATGAAAATGTGACGCTAACATTGCCCAGCTGAGTCATGCCCAGATACAGGAAGTTTGGCGGGAAGGTGGGGGAGTACTGAATACCTCGGAGTTCTCCTGCTCGACCGCCATAATCACAGGGGTAATCCTGTCGTAGTAATTAAACTGTTCAAAGGACAGAGAAAGTTTTCCCTCTGGTTGGGGAATCCAGAAATTGGGGGCATAAATTAGCACTTGGCCATTTAGGTGGGGAATCAGGAAGCACTTTTTCCACACAAATGGTAATCAGGACTCTGGAACTGTTGGATTTGTTTCAAAAATCTGTTTGGCAGGGTTGGCTCTTGTACCTCCATTTAAAAGGAAATTCTTAATGATACATCCCAGTACAATTTGTAGGAATTTCAATTCAAAATTAGTCCCATCCTTTGTGTACATGTTTCCTGCACAAAGCTCCAATGCTTATATTGCCCTCGTTAATATTAACCAATATTCCTAAATTTCATTCATTTGTCACGATCCCTCAGAATAATTTTAGTCTCAATTTGGCAAAATTGTTTTGTGTCATCAGCAAATCTGTAGCATAAATGATTAAGATAGACAAGAGGGGACCACAGAAAAGTACTGTGGAACACTAATAATCCCAAGATATTTCAACAAAGTCACTCCCCAGCCAAGGTGTGGGCCTTTTAGCAGCTGCTCCTGTTTTCTACTGGCAAGCTAATTTTTGACCCAACTAGCTAATTAATTTGCCATTAATTCAGTTACAGAGCCTTATCAAACTTATGGGGCTGGATTTTCATTATGAAGACGGGAAACAGGAACCGGGTCTGGTTTTGGGTCAGAAACCTGCCTCCTGTGGGAAGCTGATTCAGATTGCAATTTTCAAATGGGTAAGCCCTTAATTGGCATGGAGACAGGCTTCCTGTCCATTTAGACCCAGTGGGATTGAAAATGGAAGTGGATTAGATCAAGAGTGGGGCTCATGTAGACTTCCACGACAACCATTACTGAGGCTGCTTGTTGTCCTGAGGGAGAGATCTGCCTTCCACAATACCAGAGGGAAGCAAAATGTCACAGGGGATCTGGAGGCCTGGCACTAGGGGAAGGGCAGACCCTCGCATCATTGATGCCCACCTGGATCTAATGGTGGAGGCAGTGAGGGAGAGGAGGGAGGGCCTCTTCCAGAGGGTGCAGGAAGTGGCCACCTCAGCGTGCAACAGGGGCACCTCTCTGTTCAGTGTTATCCCCCTCTGCCCCCTCATTCTCCTCCTCTGTTACTTCCTGCTCCTCCCTGTTGAGCTGTCTCCTTCCAAGGTCTCATTGTCCTCAAGGCCTGCACATCTCTGGAGGGCCAGATTACAGAGAGTGCAGCAGACCACCACAATGACCAAGACCCTTGCAGGAGGGGATTGAAGGGTGCCACCTGACCCATCTAGGCACCGGAATTGCATCTTCAGAAATCTGATGGCCTGCTCAATTGTTGGCCTGCTGAGCAGGTGATATTGGTTGTTTTGCCTCATGCTCCATGAGGTGTCAGTAGTAACCTTTTCAAGGGATTTTCCTTGTTCCCTTGGATCCATCCACACACTTTGGGGGATAGAGTGAAGTCTGGACTGGCGAAGGATGATGGAGTCATGACAGCTGCCAGAAAAGCAAGAGCACACATAGGGGAACCTCTTGTGGTTGCGGACCAGTTGGATATTGAGGGAATGGAAGACCTTCCTGTTGATGGATCTCAGTGTCTACATGGGTGCCAACAATGATACTCTGAACCTGGGGGAATCCCAGCAATGGAGGCTGAACCCAGTGCCCTCTGTGCCTGCGCAGGCCCAACTGTGTCAAGGTGGGTGTAGTCCCTGCCATCCTGAAAATGGCATCTGAGACCTGCCTGATGAGCTGCCGACTGCGAAATCCCACGTAGGTCCATAGCTGATTCCCTGGAATGATCCAGTTGCATAGAAGTTCAGGGTGACAGAGACCTTGATAGCTGCAAATAGGGGTCTGCCATGTGGGCCTTGAAGCATTAGGTCATTGTGAATCAGAGCACACAGGATCGAGACCATCTGCCTGGATAGGCACAGGCTCCCACGTCACTAGCACTCTGTCATTTGCAAGTAGCTGACTCTTGGGCTGTGCACCCAATGTCTTGGGTAGTGCCTTGCTCCTCTTGCAACACCCCGCTGTGCTCCTCTGGCCTCCTGCTGTCCAGGATGTTGCATCTGTGCACCTCATCCTAGCCGCTCTGTCCAGTTTCAGAGTAGCCTGATCCCATCCAAACTGCCTCAGTTGGGCTTTGTGCATTCACCAGGCCTTCCCCTGCCAACCCCAGCTGTTCCAGTGATGCCAGCAGCCTCATACCCCTCTCCAGTTTCCTGCCACTCATCACTGAGAAGAGCAAGTCTTACAGCTGCAGCAATGGCCACACTAACACTTTTGAAGCAGACTATCAACATCCTGGAGGTGACCATTGACCAGAAACTGAACTGGAGTAGCCATATAAATACCATGGCTACAAGAGCAGGTCAGAGGCTAGGAATCCTGTGGTGAGTAACTCACCTCCTGACTCCCCAAAGCCTGTCCACCATCTACAAGACACAAGTCAGGAGTATGATGGAATACTCTCCACTTGCCTGGATGGGTGCAGCTCCAACAACACTCAGGAAGCTCGACAACATCCAGAACAAAGCAGCCCACTTGATTGGCACCCCATCTACAAACATTCATTCCCTCCACCACCAACGTACAGTGGCAGCAGTGTGTACCATCTACAAGATGCACTGCAGCAATGCACCAAGGCTCCTTAGACAGCACCTTCCAAACCCGTGACCTGTACCAACTAGAAGGACAAGTGCAGAAAATGCATGGGAACACCACCAACTGCAAGTTCCCCTCCAAGCCACACACCATCCTGACTTGGAACTATATTGCCATTCCTTCACTGTTGCTGGGTCAAAATCCAGGAACTCCCTTCATAACAGCACTATGGGTGTACCTACCCCACTTGGACTGCAGCGGTTCAAGAAGGCAGCTCACCAACATCTTCTCAAGGACATTTAGGGATGGGCAATAAACGCTGGCCTGGCCAACGATGCCTACATCCCAGGGACGAATTTTTTAAAAAGCTGAGCTTTTTTTGTGTTTCTGTGTCTTTTAATCAGCTCTTCCCACAGCTCTCATGGACCCCCTGCTGTGTTGACACTCGAACACCCTGCTGTGTTCTCCCACTGGCATGCTCCACATTCACAGCCTTTACAAATTAAAACCTGCCGCTGATAAGCCTGTTAATGAGCTCTTCAATTAATTGGAGGTATATGCCCAACCCATTCCCTCAAGGTCAGCAGCCCTTTAAAAATGGCATCACATTCTGGAGGCAGCGGGTTCCAGTGTTAACCTCTGTGAACGCGATATTCAAATTGCACTCACACTCAGCAGGCTTTAAAAGTCTGGCCCATTGATTCTGCTTCAACTGCTGTTGAAGAAGCGCCCATAAATTCTTTTAAAACGGAATTGGATAGTTACTTGAGAAAAAGGAATGTCAAAAGGCAGAAGAGTGGGTGGTTGATAATGCGAAAAACACCAGTGTAGACTTGGCCTACTTCTTTGCTGCAACCCCCTACAATTCTACGAAATGTCCTTTGAAAATTCAAACTATATGGTAATCACCAGATATTCTTTATTCATCATTCTTCACCTACTATGCCAAATAAGGATTTTTAATTCATCGATTGGAAACCTACATTAAACTTTTAATGAAAAAAAGAGTTGGAGTCCTACACTTAACTTTTAAATAGCTGGCAACTAAGATGGCGATTGCAATTTGCATCTGAAATACCTCACATTCCAGGACATCAAATTGCAGACACATGTCTAACAAGAAGCCCAGCCAGCATAATGCTTTAGCTAATGGAGTAGATTATCCAGATCACTCTCATTAGTGGGACATTCAAAGCCATCTTGAGGCATTCATGAGTGGAGATGTCCCTCCAGGGGGTGAACACTGACAATACCACCTGAGAGAGGTTTTAGACTTTAGATCTCATTCTAAACAGAGGGGATTGAGAGAACCATGTGACAGTGTCCCCGGGCTGTGGAAAATTGAGAGTTTTGTTACACACAGCAGACAAGCTACTGAGACCTTGAAGCAGACAGGCTTCATGTGCTAACCAGGCAGAACCCCAGTGGGACTGTATGTCTCTCTCTCTCTCCTGATAACATCACAAGTTTAAAAACCATCTGCGGCTGTGGACCATCCAAGCCTACAAATTGCTACAGACTGAGACCCTGGGGAAGAAAACCACTTATAATTCTGTCTCCAAGAAAACCCTGAGCCAGGTGAGCCAGCCACAAGGCAAGACTTCAAGATCACAACTTCAGCCAGAAGACAATGGAATCATCCAACCCCACAGACTCTATTAATTTTTATTTGTTCTGGACTCTATCTTATCACTCTGTACTCTATTTGTGTGTATGATTCTCATGTGCGTGTGTGAGTGAAAGTGTAGCGTAATCTTATTATTTTATCGCAATCGTTTTTTTTAAGTACAATAAACTCACCTCTTTCTTGTTTAAACTTATGAAAACCTGTCTGATTGTTGTTATTGTAAAGAACCAAAGGTAAAAGGTAAAACGCTCACTTAAGTGGTAAGCATAACCACTGTTTAAAAAGGAATAAAACCTGTTGTGGTCAAACAAAAGGAAGGGCAAGAGAGGAGCTTTGTGACCCCTCTGGCTACCATATGTGGCATCTAGGCTTCTTAAGTAAATGTTTAATAATGTTATCAAAATCCTTTCAAGCATTTTCTCCACAGTATATATGTTTAGATGGTATGGTAGTCTAGTGGGTATGTTGCTGGACCAGAAATTCAGAAGCCTAGATCCATAATCTAGTAGAACATGAACTCAAATCCCACCATGGATGTTTATGAATTTGAATTCAGTTTTAAAAGTCTGGAAATTTAAAAAAAAGGGATTAGTAAAAGTCCATGAAGCTGTCCGATTGTAAAAGCCCAACTGGTTCACTAATGTCCTTTTTGGCAACTTGCAGTCCATCCCCAGTCTGGTCTAAATGTGACTCCCGTCCCAATCCAAAGTTGTTGACTTAGAAATAGCCTAGCAAGCTGTTCAGTCAGGGCAATAAATGCTGAGCTGTTAATGACACTCACATTCCAGAGGTAGATTTCTTTAAAATACAAACTGCTGGACAAATTCTTAGATTCCAATGCTATTTCTCTTTACTTGAATACCTTTAAAACTTCCAGTGCACCCCCTTGCACTCACAAAGCTCCTAAATACATTCAATGCATTCTTTGTCAATTTGTCATCCATATTCTTGAAGATTCTGGGCTACAAACATTTAACCATTTCAAAAGCCTCTGATTAGAAAAAAGTTGTTTAGGCAGTACTGACCTGTTGCCTGAATTAGCTTGTTAAGCACTTGCTGTGAGCCAGGCAGCTGAATCTGGGTCTGATTTGCTCGTCAAGAATTTCACCTGCTGCTCCAGTAATACAACAGTGTCAAACCACAGTGTTCATCCTCCTAATTAGCCTTACAAAAAACAGACAATCAGGGACTCTTTTAACGTTGGGTCCCCCACCTCATGTGAAATGTAAGGGGTAGAGAAAGCATTGTAAAATATGAAGGGATATTTTACGAAAAGAAAATAGAAAGATTTGCATTTATATAGCACCTTTCACAACCTCAGAACATCCCAAAGTACTTTACAGCCAATGAAGTACTTTTGAAGCTCATTGTAATTATAATGTAGGATATATGACAGCCAATTTGTGCACAGCAAGCTTCCACAAATGACTGCACACTTCTTCACACCCTGCCTCCTATAAGGACTCCATTCCATTCACCCAGTTTCTCCATCTCCGATGCATCTGCTCTGATGATGCTACCTTCCACAACAGCGCTTCTGATATATCTTCCTTTTTCCTCAACCAATGATTGTCACCCACTGTGGTTGACAGGGCCTTCAACTGTGTCCGGCCCATTTCCTGCACTTCTGCCCTCACCCCTCCCAGAACCGCAACAGGGTTCCCCTTGTCCCTCAACTTCCACCCCACCAACCTCCACATCCAGAGGATCATCCTCCGCCTTTTCCCCCACCTCCAGCCTGATGCGACCACCAAACGCATCTTCCCCTCCCCTCCCCCGTCAGCATTCCGAAGGGGTCGTGCCCTCCGTGACACCCTGGTCCACTCCTCCATTACCCCTGACACCTCGTCCCCTTCCTACAGCACCTTCCCACACAATCCCAGGAGGTGTAATACCTGTCCATTTACCTCCTTTCTCCTCACTATCCAAGGCCCCAAACACTCCTTTCAAGTGAAGCAGCGATTTACTTGAACTTCTTTCATTTTAGTATATTGTGTTCGCTGCTCACAATGCGGTCTCCTCTACACTGGGAAGACCAAACGCAGATTGGGTGACCGCTTTGCGGAACACCTCCGCTCAGTCCGAAAGCATGACCCTGAGCTTCCGGTTGCTTGCCATTTCAACACTCCCCCCCTGCTCTCATGCCAACATTTCTGTTTTTTGCCTGCTCCAGTGTTCCAGTGAACATCATTGCAAGCTCGAGGAGCAGCACCTGATCTTTTGATTAGGCACTCTACAGTCTTGCGGACTGAACATTGAGTTCAATAACTTCAGAGCATGACTGGCCTTTTTTCTATATTTTATTTTTTAACCATGTGCCTGTGTTTCATGTAGTCACAGCTGCTCATTATTCTGCCATTAACACTCTCTCTGACTAATGCTTTCTGTTTCATCACAAGCATTAACACACGCTTTGCCTTTGTCCCAGGACAGCTTTGTTATTCAATCTTTCCTGCCCTATCAAACATCTTCCCCTTTGTTCTCTCCCCCACCCCCTCCCCTTCACTTGCTTAGAAGCTAATTCTTTTCTAACCTTTGCCAGTTCCGATGAAAGGTCACAGACCTGAAACCTTAACTTTGTTTCTTTCTCCACAGATGCTGCCAGAGACCTGTTGAGTAATTCCAGCACATTTTGTTTTTATTTCAGATTTCCAGCATCTGCAGTATTTTACCTTTATATTAATTTTAAACTGTTGCTGGAATGAAAAAAATGACTTGTTTAAAGAGATCAACAGCGACTGGAAAACATTTGCATACTAAGAGACAGTGCTTGGAGACAATAGAATGGCTCCCTGATCCAATTAACCCAAATGGATTTTGTTCACCAGACATTGAATGTGTAAGAAAGCCAGCATTCCAGGGTATCTGCTAAGATGGAGAATCCACAAATGCAGGAGTTTGTTAAAACAGCTAGTCACATGACTAACCTGTTGGCCCAGGTTTGCTTTGAACTGCTCACAGCACAGTTTGGGTCAGATTGCAATTGAACTTGGAAGAAGAGAGCCTCTCTCCTGGCTAACACTCTCTCTCTCTCTCTCTCTCTCTCTCACGAATCTCCGGAGCCACTGAAGTCACTTAAACCTCAAGAGAGAAAATACTCCTACATCGAAACAAATTTTAAAGCGTGCACTGGGCCCCAACGAAATGGCAAGACTTACTGGTAATCAAAAACTCTACATCAAACACAATGGACCATAAATAAATTCCAGCTATTGCCTCAAACTTTTCCCCTTTATTCTTTCTACTTTTCTGTCTCTATCTGCGTGTGTTTATCGTGTGCGCATGCTAGCATGGTCGCATCGCGTATTCGTAGTCGTTAACCAAATTAGAGTTTAAGATTAATAAACTTCCACCTTTCTTGTTTAAATCTAAGAAAACCTCATGGTTGATTGCTTTGCCTTACAATTGGAGAGCAGTGAACAAGGATTCACTGGGGGGTGGGGAGGGAACTAAAAACACGGTGTTTTAACAAATTAAACCCTGTTACGGTAAAACCAGGCAAAGGCTGAGAGGTAATCCCTGGACACCTTTCTCACCCGGTCGTAACGTTACTTAAGAAAGCATAAAATTGCATTGGAAGAAATTCAAAAAAAGTTCACTCAACTGATTCCTGGGCTGAAGGGGTTATCTTATGAGGAAAGATTGAACAGGTTGAGCTTATACCTATTGGAGTTTAGAGAATGAGTGGTGATCTTAGAGAAACATGTAAAATCCTGAGGATACTTGACAGGGTGGATGCTGGAAGGATGTTTCTACTTATGGGTGAGACTAGAACTAGGGGACACAGCTTAAAAATAAGGGGGGGGGGCCCATTTAAGATGGAATTGAGAAGAGGTTGTTTCTCTCAGAGGGTTGTTAGTCCATGGAATTCGCTTCCTCAGAGAGCAGTAGAGGCTGACTTAGATAGATTCTTGATAGACAAAGTCAAATATTATGGGGGACAGACAGGAAAGTGGAGTTGAGGCCACATTCAGATCAGCCATGATCTTATCAAATGGCAGAGTGGGGTCAAGGGGCCGAATGGCCTATTCCTGCTCCTAATTTGTATGTTTGTATGTATCCTGCTGCTAGTCCACACACTCAAATAAAAGAACTTCCAGATGATACATCTGCTACGAGTTCATTCATTGGAGTGTGTCATGTTTTGGGGGTTTGTCAACCATTTTCAGAGAAATGATTTGAAAATACATTGTGTTTAAATAGTTTTACATATACGACCTGGTCCACATGATCTCCTGCACTGGTGTTGAGCAGCTGAGGAGGTCAGAGAGGAATTATCCACAGTATTTTTTTTTTCCTTATTGGCCTTGGTTTTGTTTTCTTTTTTTTGTCTTTCACAGAATATTGCATGACTGCGGGGGGATCTTGATGGGTTTGGGTGGGGTGTTGGAAATAGTAAAGGTCTAGTCACAATGCTCCAGCATTGAGTGTGGGGCAGGATTGATGGACCTGCTGGTCTTTTCCTGCCTTTAGAATTAGAGATCGGACAGCACAGAAGGAAGCCATTCAGCCCTTCGAGTCTGTGCTACTTCTTTCTGAGAGCAATCCAGTTAGTCCCACTCCCTATCTCTTTCCCTTATCCCCGCAATTTTTTTTCCAATTTCCCTTTGAAGGCCACTATCGAATCTGTATCCTCCACCCTATCAGGCAGTGCATCCCAAATACTGAGCACTCATTCCATAAAAGGTTTTTCCTCATGTCGCCTCTGGTTCTTTTGCCAATCACCTTAAATCTGTGCCCTTTGGTTATCAAGCCTTCAGCCTTTGGAAACAATTTCTCTTTATTTACTCCATCTAAACCCTTCATGATTTTAAACAACTCTATCAAATCTCCACTTAGCTTCCTCTGCTCTAAGCAGAACGACCCCAGCTTCTCCAGTCTATCCACGTAACTGTAATCCTTCATCCCTGGAAAAGTTCTAGTAAATCTCTTCTGTACTCTCTCCATCATCAAAAAAAAAGAAAAAAACTGATTGTTTTAAAACAAAGTAGTTCACACAGGTTTATAATTCTCAACAGCCGCCAGCTGCAGCCTCTGTGACAAAGAGTTCATTTGTTAATAGGCTGCGCATTGCAGATGTGTATTAGATAATATTAGAAGCGAGATGGATTACTTGCTTTTAGCTATAGACTTTCTCTGAGCTCAAAGGAGACCGAGTGCTATGGATATGGATATTTACAATGTTGGTATTCGGAGCTAATGTGATTGGTCTGTCCCTAGTAGAGAGACAGATGAATATTCTATACCATGATTCAACAGGCATAAAAGCCAAAGGGATTGAGAGGAGGAGGAAGCCCCGATTTGAACGATATGGTACATTTATTACATGGACAATTGACCTACAATTACAATATATTTGATTCGGGGCAGTGGAGCTTTTAATTTAAAAAATTCAATATTTCAATGTTTTTTCTGCTCTGCTTTGGCATCTAGCGTTTGCTGACTCTGAGGGTTAACTGCCCTTCCGTCAAATGGCGTGCTGATATATTTAAGTACAAAAAAGTACCTGCCATAAAACGTTCTCTTCCTCCGTCTTTCAGGTGAGACGTTAAGCTGAGGCCCTGTCTGCCCTCTCAGGTGGGCATAAAAGATGCCATAACACTATTTTGAAGAATAGCAGGGGAGTTCTCCCCATAACCAACGTCATTAAACAAGATTACCTAGTCATTATCACATTGCTGTTTGTAAGACCTTGCTGTGTGCAAATTGGCTGGCACACTTCCTACATTATGACATCAATATACTATAGTTAATAATTCAACTGGCTATGTTTACTACACTAGCCTATATTGCAAAAGTGGCTGCATGTCAAAAGTGCTTCATTGGCTGTAAAACGTATTGGGACCTCCTGAGAATGTGGAAGGCACTCTATAAATGCAATTCTTTCTCTTCTTTCTCCCCTGCAGGTCCCTCCTTCATTAGCTTGGAGGCGATCAAGAACCTGACAGGAGGAGAATCATTCTGCCCTCCCTCCTAATCGGGCCAACAATCTCATACAGCAACAACTTGCATTTATATAGCGTCTTTAACACAGCAAAACAAAGGAATTATTAGGAGACGGGGCCAAAAGCTTCGTCAACAAGGTAGGTTTTAAGGAGCATCGTAAGGGAGGAAAGAGAGAGGTTAGCGAGGATGAAAGGTTTAGGGAAGAAATTCCAGAGCTTGGGGCCCAGGCAGATGAAGACACAGCCGCCAATGGTGTGGCGAAGAAAATCGAGGGATGTACAAAAGGCTAGAATTGGAAGAATGCAGATTTCTCGGAGGGTGTAGGGCAGGAGGAGGCGACAAAGATAGGGAGGGGCGAGGCCAGGGAGGGATTTGAACACAAGAATGAGAGTTTTCAATTTGAGGCATTGCCAGACCAGGAGTCAATGTAGGTCAGGGTGATGGGTGAATGGGACTTGGTGTGAGTTAGGACACAAACAGCAGTGTTTTGGATGAACTGCAATTTATAGAGGTGAAAAATGGGGGGCCTGCCAGGAAGGCATTGGAATTGTGAACTCTAGAGGTGTCAAAGTCATGGCTGAGGCAACATTTATAAAATGATATTTTTTTCTACCTATTCCCTTGTTCTGCTGACTTATGCTGGGATATGATTACACAGGCCCTGGCAGCTTGCCCAACTTGTCATTGTTTGTGTGTCAATGACAACATTACTAAAGTACTTTATTGGCACTTTGGGATGTCCTGAGGTCATGATGGGTGCTATAGAGATGCAATTCCTTTCCTTTCCTTTTCTGTCCACCAGATAATCAGGAGGCCAACCAATTGAATGTGAGGGATGGGGTGGAGGTGGTCCATGGAAATCGCAACCAAGTGTGATCCAGTCCACACATTCCCACCTCTCATTGCTGGCATAACAATCAGAAATGGGTAGGCTGGCTGGTTTAAACCTTCTCACATCCTCATCCCACCACCTCTGCATAGCTAAAAGGTACTAAGGCAAATTGCACCATTCTTAGCGCCACCCTATCTGAAATGCAGCACAAACTGGGGATCGAACCTGGGGCTGTACTCAAAGACTTTGTAACGGAATAAGCTGCTGTTCATTACTCCCTCCGGAACACTCATTGATTCTGCACATGTGCAATGAAGCTTGGCGCCTGCACATTAACTCTGACTACTTTGAAAATGTCTGTTGTCAAAGTCACTAATTTAGCCCACTTTTCTTGGTAATATTGATCAAACAACACAAGCTCAACCATAAATACATTTACAGTCTCATGCCTTTACAAATAGAGTACACATGAGGTCCATTTAAAGTGTGTACATAATGGATCAGCCCTCACATACAACAATATGGCCTTGGGTAATAGGAGCTCATAATCTTTCAAACTCTCCAAGAGTTCGACTGGGCTTTGCAGTGAAAGTAAAGCAATGTTAACCGCTACTTGTATGTCTCCATTTCCCCTGTGATTACAGGGAAAGAAAATCAGGAAACAGTAAGATTAAGTCATTCTTTTTTCAGTCGATCAATTGTTTTCCTCAGATTTTACTAGAAACTGCCAGTCTCACGCATACACAAACTCTTTCTTTCAGAAAAATCTTTCTCTCCTCACGTAAATCAAACCATCGATATGATCCTGTTCTCAACTCATACCAGAATTGTTGAGGTAAATATTTTAGCCTTTATCAGTGATTCTGTGAATAGGCGTGTCAGCCTTAGCCTGTTGACCCAATGCTCAGAGCTGCCTTGGTCCAATAAAATGCCTGTAACTAAGGTCATCTAAGATTTTGAGGTCAGATCAATCAACTAAATAATGCCAGTTCTAACTGAGTTTCATGGAGTGGAGTAATTAGAAACAGAAAGTACGGGGAACATAAGAAATACAGCTAAGAAAAGGCTATGCAGTCCTTCGGGCCTGCTCTGCCATTCAATAAGATCACACCTTAACGTCACTTTCCCAACCTATCCCCACATGCCTTGATTCCCTTGATGCCCAAGAATCTATCGATCTCAGTCTTGAATATACTAAATCTATACGAAATACGGGGTGGCACATTGGCGCAGTGATTAGCACCGCAGCCTCACAGCTCCAAGGACCCGGGTTTGATTCTGGATACTGCCTGTGCGGAGTTTGCAAGTTCTCCCTGTGTCTGCGTGGGTTTTCGCCGGGTGATCCGGTTTCCTCCCACATCCAAAGACTTGCAGGTGATCGGTAAATTGGCCGTTGCAAATTGCCCCTAGTGTAGGGAGGTGATAGGGAATATGGGATTACTGTAGGGTTAGTATAAATGGGTGGTTGTTGGTCGGCACCGACTCGGTGGGCCGAAGGGCCTGTTTCAGTGCTGTATCTCTAAATAAAATAAAAAAATGACTGAGAATCTATAGCTCCCTGGGGTGGAGAATTCCAAAGATTTACAACCCTCTGAGTGAAGAAATTTCTCTTCAACTCAGTCCTAAATGGCCGACCTCTTGTCTTGAGACTATGACCCCGAGTCTGAGACTTCCCAGCGAGGAGAAACAGCCTCTCAGCATCTACCATGCCAAGCCGACGACAAATTTTATATATTTCAATGAAATCCCCTCCCCTAACCTCGAGAGAATATGGAGGAGATTTTATGCTCTCCCCCAGGCAGGGAGAGCATTTAATCCAGCGGGATGGTGGGGACCCAGCCACCTTCCCGCCTCCACCCTAATTAAGTCCATGGCGGGAAGGCCCATGGATGGCCTTCCTGCCCCGCCACCAATTGAGGCCCTTAAGTGGGCAATTAATGCCCACCTAAAGGCCTCATCACACCTCTGCTGGTATTATCCCAGCAGCAGATGGGCCTGTCACCACACAGGGAGCACGCCAAGCAAACCCATGTGGGTTGCTTGCAGACTCCGAGTTGTGGGGTGGGGGGGGGGGGGGGTTCCTCTTTAAAAGGCACTTAATGCTTGATCGAGGGACCCAGCATCAGGAAGGGGGAGGTCTGCTGAGAGCCAAACCCCTGCCCTTGCTGAAGAGCTCCCCTACGCCCCCCTTCCCCACCCCACGAAACCCCTTCTGTAATGACTCACCTGTGGCCTGGATCCCTCAAAGATCCTCAGCTACTGGTGGGTGCATTACCAGCAACAATCACTGCCTCTGAGGTGGCGCTAATCAGTAAAAGAGCTACCGGCCTCTGGTTGGCTGACAGCTCTCAGCAGGTGGGACTTCCGTCGCTGGGGTCCTTAATCCTGGGGAAGGTCCACTGCTGTCCACTTAAGGACCTAATTGGCACGTAAGTGAGTGGGTAACTGCATGGCAGATGCAGTATAATGTGGACAAATGTGAGGTTATCCACTTTGATAGCAAAAACAGGAAGGCAGATTATTATCTGAAGGGCTATAAACTGAGAGAGGGGAATATGCAGCGAGACCTGGGTGTTCTCATACACCAGTCGCTGAAAGTAAGCATGCAGGTGCAACAGGCGGTGAAAAAGGCAAATGGTATATTGGCCTTCATAGCGAGAGGATTCGAGTACAGGAGCAGGGATGTCTTGCTGCAATTATACAGGGCCTTGGTGAGGCCACACCTGGAATATTGTGTGCAGTTTTGGTCTCCTTATCTGAGGAAGGATGTTCTTGCTATAGAGGGAATGCAGCGAAGGTTTACCAGACTGATTCCTGGGATGGCGTACGAGGAGAGATTGAGTCAGTTAGGATTATATTTTCTGGAGTTCAGAAGAGTGAGGGGGGATCTCATAGAAACCTATAAAATTCTAACAGGACTTGACAGGGTAGATGCAGGAAGGATGTTCCCGATGGTGGGGGAGTCCAGAACCAGGGGTCATAGTCTAAGGATACGGGATAAACCTTTCAGGACTGAGATGAGGAGAAATCTCTTCACCCAGAGAGTCGTGAACCTGTGGAATTAGCTACCACAAAGAGCAGTTGAGGCCAAAACATTGTATGTTTTCAAAAAGGAGTTAGATATAGCTCTTGGGACGAAAGGGATCAAATGATATGGGGAGAAAGTGGGAACAGGTTACTGAGTTGGATGATCAGTCATGATCATAATGAATGGCGGAGCAGGCTCGAAGGGCTGAATGGCCTACTCCTGCTCCTATTTTCTATATTTCTATGTTTCTATGGAATGCGTCAGGCCTTTCCCAGAAGAGGCGATGCACGGCTCTCACTGGACAACCGCTGGCCAAGACCCCCGTTACCTACATAAAATCCCCTTCTGCATGTCCATTCTACTCAATCTCTCCTCATAGGAGAGCTACAGCATAGGGCACAGAGATGAATTACACTGAAACCAGTACTCTGAGTTATTCAAAGGGTAAAGGCATTGAGTTACGTAGATGTGCCGTGAGATAGTCAGAAGGTAATGAGCGTAACATAATAACCCATTTTGGAATAAAGAATGAGGAGAGGCAATATAAATTAAATGGTACAATTTTATTGGGGAGTAGGGGCAAAGAGATCTAGGGTTTCATATGCACAAATCTTTAAAGGTGGCAAGACAAGTTGAATAGGCTGTTCACATAGCATTTGGGGTCTGTGGCTCGATAAATAGAGGCATAAAGTACAAAAACAAGGAAGTTTTAGTAAGCCTTTATAAATCAGTATTTAGACCACAACTGGATTATTATTCCCATAACTTAGGAATGATATCAAGGCCTCAGACAGGGTTGAGCAGATTTACTAGGATGGTACCAGGAATGGATCTTCAAATATGTGTGGAGACTTGAGATGCTGGTATTGGTCTCCTTCATGCAGAGAGGCTAAATGGAGATTTAATAAAGGTGTTCTTGAGATACAGATTGAAGATAATTTGTAAAAGAACCAAAGGGGAGACGAGGAGAAAGTTGTTTTCATCTGAAAGGGCAGTGGAAACAAATTCAATAGCAACTTTCAAAATGGAATTAGATATATATTGAAAAAGGAAAATTTGCAAAGTTATGGGGAAAGAATGGTGGAGTGGAACTAATTGGAGAGCTCTTTCAAAGAACCAGCATAGACATGATGACCCAAATGCCTTCTTCTATGCTCTATGAAGTCAGATGGTCGTGGGTTCAAGCCTGACATAGTCATACTCACCGAATCATACCTTACAGACAATGTCCCAGATACACCATAACCATCCCTGCCCACAGGCAGGACAGACCCAGCAGAGGTGGTGGCACAGTGGTGTACAGTCGGGAGGGGGTTGCACTGGGAGTCCTCAACATCAACTCCGGACCCCATGAAGTCTCATGGCATCAGGTCAAACATGGGCGAGGAAACCTCCTGCTGATTAGCACCTACCGTCTCCTCCCTCAGATGATGAATCAGTACTCCTCCATGTTGAACACAACTTGGAGGAAGTATTAAGGTTATGGAATCGCTTAGCTCTGTCTATCGCATACTGCTTACGCAATTTGGCATGCAGATAGTCCTGTGTTGTAGCTTGACCAGGTTGACACCTCATTTTGAGGTATGCCTGGTGCTGTTCCTGGCATGCCCTCCTGCACTCTTCATTGAACCAGGGTTGGTCTTCTGGCTTGACAATAATGGTAGAGTGGGGGATATGCTGGGCCATGAGGTTACAGGACTATTTGCATGCCAAACAGTGTAAACAGCATGCAATAGAGCTAAGCGATCCAACAATCAATGGATCAGATCCAAACTCTGCAGTCCTGCCACATCCAATCGTGAATGCTGGTGGACAATTAAACAACTAACAGGAGGAGATGGCTCCACAAATATCCCCATCCTCAATGATGGGGAAGCCCAGCACAAACTGGGAGGGGAGGCGGTGGCATACTGGTATTGTCACTAGCAACCCAGAGACCCAGGTGTTGCTCTGGGGATGTGGGTTCGAATCCCACCACAGCAGAAGGTGGTATTTGAATTCACTTAATAAATCTGGAATTTAACGCTAGTCTAATGATGGCCATGAAACCATTGTCGATTGTTGTAAAAACCCATCTGGTTCGCTAATGTCCTTTAGGGAAGGAAATCTGCTGTCCTTACCTGGTCTGGCCTACATGTGACTCCAGATCCACAGCAATGTGGTTGACTCTTACATGCCCTCGAAATGGCCGAGCAAGCCACTCAGTTCAAGGGTAATTAGGGATGGGCTATAAATGCTGGCCTGGCCTGCGACACCCACATCCCAGGAAAGAATAATAAAAAAAAACAATCAGGCTGAAGCATTTGCAACAATCTTCAGCCAGAGGTGCCGACTGGATGATCCATCCCGGCCTCCTCCTGAAGTCCCCAGCATCACAGATGCCAGTCCTCAGCTAATTTGATTCACTCCACATGATATTAAGAAATGACTGAAGGCACTGGATACTGAAAAGGCTATGGGCCCTGACAACATTCCAGCAATAGTATTGAAGATCTGTGCTCCAGAACCTGCTCAGTGATGCTCAGTTCGGGTTTCGCCAGGGCCACTCAGCTCCTGACCTCATTACAGCCTTGGTTCAAACATGGACAAAAGAGCTGAACTCAAGAGGTGAGGTGAGGTGAGATTGACTGCCCTTGACATCAAGGCAGCATTTGACCGAGTATGGCATCAAGGAGAACCTAGCAAAACTGGAGTCAATGGGAATCAGGGGGAAAACTCTCCGCTGGTTGGAATCGTACCTAGCGCAAAGGAAGATGGTTGTGGTTGTTGGAGGTCAATCATCTCAGCTCCAGGACATCACTGCAGGAGTTCCTCAGTGTAGTGTCCGAGACCCAACCATCTTCAGCTGCTTCATCAATGACCTTCTTTCAATCATAAGGTCAGAAGTGGGGATGTTTGCTGATGATTGCACAATGTTCAGCACCATTCGCAACTCCTCAGATACTGAAGCAGTCCGTGTAGAAATGCAGCAAGACCTGGACGATATCCGGACTTGGGCTAATAAGTGGCAAGTAACATTTGCACCACACAAGTGCCAGGCAATGACCATCTCCAACAAGAGAGAATCTAGCCATCTCCCCTTGACATTCAATGGCATTACAATCACTGAATCCCCCACTATCAAGATCCTGGGCGTTACCATTGACCAGAAACTGAACTGGAGTTTCCATATAAATACCGTGGCTACAAGAGCAGGTCAGAGGCTAGGAATCCTGCAGTGAGTAACTCACCTCCTGACTCCCCAAAGCCTGTCCACCATCTACAAAGCACAAGTCAGGAGTGTGATGGAATACTCTCCACTTGCCTGGATGGGTGCAGCTCCAACAACACTCAAGAAGCTCGACACCATCCAGAACAGAGCAGCCCGCTTGATTGGCACCCCATCTACAAACATTCACTCCCTCCACCACCGACGCACATTGGCAGCAGTGTGTACCCATCTACAAGATGCACTGCAGCAATGCACCAAGGCTACTCAGGCAGCACCTTCCAAACCCGCGACCTCTACCAACGAGAAGCACAAGGGCAGCAGATGCATGGGAACACCACCACTTGCAAGTTCCCCTCCAAGCCACACACCATCCTGACTTGGAACTATATTGCCATTCCTTCACTGTCGCCCGGTTAAAATCCTGGAACTCCCTTCCTAATAGCACTGTGGGTGTACCTACCCCAAATGGACTGCAGCGGTTAAAGAAGGCAGCTCACCACAACCTTCTCATGGGCAATTAAGGATGGGCAATAAATGCTGGCCTGGCCATCGCTGCCCACATCCCATGAAATGAATATATATTTTTAAAAACTCCATGATAATCTGGACTGGTACTTCAGTGCAGTGCTCAGTGAGTGCTGCATTGTTAGAGGTGCTGTCTTTTGCTGAGATGCCATATCTGTCTACTCAAGTGGATTTAAAATCTCCCTTATTGCATTCAAAGAAGACGAAGAGCTTTCATGATGTACTGACCATTATTTATCCCTTATATTTGATTGTTTATGAAAATGTGATGCATGCAAATTGGTTGTTGCTTTGGCCGACAAGAACAATTGCATTTCAAAACAAATTAGTTGACTGTAAGGAGCTTTGAGGTGTTCTGAGTTGGGAAAGGCGCAATATAAATGAAGGGTAAATGAAAGTTAACTGTTCACAGTCCTGGTCTCCATATTATATAAAGGGCATAGAGGCACTGAAGAAGGTGCTAAAAAGATTTACAAAGATGATACGAGATCTGAGAGGTTATACCAATCAGCAAAGATTGAATAGGCCATGGCTCTTTTGTTTAGAAAACAAAAGACTGAGGGGTGACTTAATAGAGATTTTTTTTATTCATTCATGGGATGTGAGCATTTATTGCCCATCTCTAATTGCCCTTGAGAAGGTTGTGGAGAGCTGCCTTATTGAACTGCTGCAGTCTATCTGGTGTAGGTACACCCACAGTGCTGTTAGGGAGGGAGTTCTGGAATTTTGACTCCTAGAAGGAGTTTGGAAGATGCTGTTGAAGAAGCCTTGGCGAGTTGCTATAGTGCATTTTGTATTTGGTACACACTGCTGCCACTGTGGGCCAGTGGTGGAGGGAGTGAATGTTTAAGGTGGTGAATGGGATCAAGCGGGTTGCTTTGTCCTTTAAGATTATGAAAGTGATATAGAAAAGTTGCCACTTCTGGGGGAGACCAAAACTAGTGATCGTAAATTTAAGATAGTCAAATAAATCCAACAGGGAATTCAGGAGAAATTTCTTTACCTAGTAAGTGGTTATAATGTGGAACTACAAGGAGTGGTTTAGTTGAATAGCATTTAAGTGGAAGCTAGATAAACACATCAAGGAGAAAGGAATGGAAGAACATGCTGATGGGGTTAGATGAAGTAAAGTGGGAGGAGGTTCATGTGCAGCATAAACATTAGCATGAACTAGTTGGGCCGAATGCCCTGTGTCTATGCTGGACATTTGATGTAATTCTACATAAGTTCTTTCCTCCTTCGTCTATCAACATCAATGTCCATCTGCCACATTTTGATCTATTCACATTCCTATATTCCTTTCTATAATAAACCATAATTGGTGCTACACCAATTTCTCACTGCGAACAAGTTTGTTTTGTGGGGGAAAAGGTAGTACATTGGTTTTAGTTGATCAGTTGGACCTAGTGCTTGAACAATGCCAGCTCTGACTAGCAGTAAATATCTACATTATTAAATATACTTTCCCTTGAGGATTACTGTATGTGTTTTTCTTCACCTGCCATCAATAAACAGTTAACAAGCCTTTAACGAGGTTTTTTTGCTCTTTTAAATAATGAGAATTACACATTTAAGGGGAAATTTACAATAACAATCAGCATTCTGCACAAGTTTGTTCCATTTTCATTACTCCATGAGACAAAGTATAATGGGCATGAATTATAATGAGAGTCACAAGAGTGAGTTACGAACGTAATAATAAAGAAAAGAAAGAACTTGCATTTTTATAGTGTTTTATCATGTGTCCCAGGAACATCCTGCAGCATTTCACAAACAATGATTTCCATTAAAAGTGTTGTCACTGTTGCTATGTAGGCATAATGAGACTGAGCTACACATGAAGAGAGTAATGTACATGAATTAGGGAGACAATGATGGTAGTGAATTACATGGAGTAAGTTACAGAGAAGGTAATGGCGACTGTATGAGTTCTTTATGTTGTCTGATGCAACATAAATGAGATGCGTGGAGTCCAGTTATGTTGAAGATCTCAAACAGGTTTATTACAGCTAAATTATTATATACAGTACAGAGCAAACTATTTACAGCACCTTCTTCTGGGTGTTACAATTGCAGAGTGACGCTGGCTTCGAGTCACATGACTACACACTGGTACTTAGCTCATTAGCATACTAAGATCTTTAAAAAAATAAAATAAAGGGATATCACTCTTAAAGGCAATCATACAACATCCCCTTTCTTTCCAAAGATAAGTCTCGTATGCTACAAGTAAGAACACATAAAATAAGATAACGTCAAAACTAGTTATATGGGATATAAATTATAAAATTTGTAAGTATAGAAGCTTAAGAGTCCATATATCATTTTGGTGGTTTGACAACTGTTCCAGCTGGTATGGTATGACGTTCTGGGGATGTGGGTTTCACCCTTGGCTGTTTTGGGTTGTAGGCATGTTGTCAATGTGTTGGTTGTTGTCCTGTTTTGTCACACCCTCATCGTCGGAGTGTGTTCAACTGCATGAGTCACAAAAGGTTAGTAGGCAGGTACGGCAAGTAATAAAGAAAGCTAATGGAATGCTATCCTTTATCACGAGAGGAATTGAAAATAAAAGTATGGATGTTATGCTTCAGTTACACAGGGCATTGGTGAGACCACATCTCGAATACTGTGTGCAGTTTTGGTCTCCTTATTTAAGGAAGGATGTAAAAGCATTGGAGGCAGTTCAGAGGAGGTTTACTAGATTGATACCTGGAATGAGCAGGTTGTCTTATGAGGAAAGGTTGGACAGACTGGGCTTGTTTTCACTGGAGTTCACAAGAGTGAGTGGAGGCTTGATTAAAGTTTATAAGATCCTGAATGGTCTTGACAAGCTGAATGTGGAAAGGATGTTTCCTCTTGTGGGTGAGTCCAGAACTAGGGGGCACAGTTTTAAAATTAGGGGTCGCTCTTTTAGGACAGAAATTAGGATTTTTTTTTCTCTCAGAGGGTTGTGCGACATTGGAAATCTCTGCCTCAGAAGGTGGTGGAGGCGGGGCCATTGAATATTTTTAAGCCGGAAGTAGATAGATTCTTGTTAGGCAAGGGAATCAAAAGTTATCGGGGATAGATGGGAGTGTGAAATTCGAGACACAAACAGATCAGCCATGATCTTATTGAATGGCAGAGCAGGCTAGAAGGACTGAATGGCCTACTTCTTCTCCAAATTCATATGTCCGTATGTTCTTTCAAGTCTGCTGTGCACAATTGGAGTATTGCACACTTTTCTTAGCTGGCTTTTGTTCCTTTTCAACACCACTCCACCATACGTTGTAATCTTGTAGGACCTAGGCTCCCAATATACTGTGGATACCTCTGCGGGTAACCATGTTCGCATTGTGGGGTGTATGACTCTGACCCTTTGTCCTACACGTAGCTGAGGTAGTTCTGCCAATGCATGTTGGTCACGCACCATCTTCATTGTCCCTTGTTTTTCGAACAGTGTCTCCTGCATCTCAGAGAATATGGATAGATGATGTCTTGGCAGAGTCGTCCGCACTTGTCTGCCAAACATGATCTCTGCTGCTGAAGGTAAACCCATATCCATAGGTGTAGCTCTGAGGTGGAGCACGGCAACATGAAAATCTTGTTTCGATGTTTCCTGCACTTCAGGATAAATGATTGGACTGTGCGAACCATTCGCTCGGCAAGACCATTAGATCTAGGGCAATTGGTGAGGATGTCACATAGTTTACGTTTCATTTGGCGCCCATATCCCTGAAAGGTTTGCTCGTATACTGTGGCCCATTGTCAGAAATGATTCCTTCAGGTGCACTGAATAGACTGAATATGGCGCTCAATGTCTCTGTGACGACTACGCTTGAAGTGTCTTTTACCTGTCTGACAATTGGAAATTTGGAGAAATAGCAACTAAGATAAAGTCGTCTCCATTACTGAAAAATAGATCAGTGGTGATTTTGGATCAAGGGACTGACGGAATGTCATGAGGGTGTACAGGTTCTTTGCGTTATTGTGGCTGGTGGCTCTGGCATGCCTCACATATCCTCATGAACCTTTCGATGTCATTATTGATCCCTGGCCAATAAACAGTGTCTCGTGCCAGTCGTCTTGTTCGCTCTATGCCCATATGGCCTTGGTGAAGTTGTGACAAGATGTCCTGTCGAGGAGCTTTGGGCACAATCACTTGTTTACCCTTGAAGATGACACCTCTTGAGATACCGAGTTCATCTCTACAAGGCCAAAAGCATGTGAGAGTTTCTGGCACCTCTTTTACCGTATCCGGCCAACCATCTATGATGACTGTCCACAGTGCCTTCAGTTGTAGGTCATTAACTGTTTCTGATTGTAGTTGGTCACATTTGTGCTGACCTAAATGCAATAATTCGATTTTGAGCATATCTTCCACCTCAACGTCCATGCTGTCTACTTGTAGATCCAGTGGAACTTCTGCATTCTTGCTCGGGTTAAGCAATCTGCTCAGTGTATCCGAGGTGACCATTTTGTTACCCGGTTTGTAGCAGAGGTCAAAGTCGTACCCCTGTACTTTCACTAAGAGTCGCTGTAGTCGAGGTGGTGGGCTTGTCAATGGTTTGCCCCAGATTATCTCCAGTGGTTTGTGGTCAGTTTCCACTGTGAACTGTTTACCGAACAGGTAGGTGTGGAACCTTGTGATCCCAAACACCAGAGCAAGTGTTTCATGCTCTATGTTTGAGTAATTGGATTGTGCTGGGAATAAGCATTTAGTCCTGAATGCAATTGGTTTGCTATCCTGCAGGATGCACGCTCCTAGTCTGTTCTGTGAGGTCAACTTCCAGGATTGTCTTCTTCCTTACCTGCAGGGTACAGGTTTCTGCAGACAATGCTTGTTTGAGAGACTCAAACATATGCTGATGGTCCTCCTGCCATAAACATGATATGTCTTTCTTTAAGAGCTCTCTCAGTGATGATGTTTTGTCAGAAAAATTTGGAATGTATGGTGCCAAGAAGTGGAAAAATCCAAGACATCTCTAGAGGTCTTCCTTGTCTTGTGGGGTAGGCATATGCCTTACATCTTCAATTTTGCCTGGGTCCGGATGAATTTCACAACTGGAACAGATGGAGCCAAATAAATTGATCTGATGTATATTCACCTGGCACTTCTTGCTGTTAAAAATGATCCCTTCACAATGAGCTACTATCATCAGTGAATGGAGATTTCGATCATGATCTTCTTTGGTTTTGCCCATTACTGCAATGTCATCGGCAATGCAGTCAGGCACGCTTTCTATAATTCTGACCATATGCTGCTGAAACAGATCTTGACTGACAGATAAGCCGAAGGGTAGTCTCTGGAAGCAATATCTTCCAAAAGGTGTCCTGAGGGTTGACTTCCTGAGATTCCTTGGCCAGGTGTACCAACCAGTATCCATGTTTAGCATCCAACGTGGAGAAGAATTTGGGTATTCAATTTCTCTAATGTTGGAATCTTGTGGTGGCATCTCTTTAGGGAGAGGTTTTGATGCCTCAGATCTGGACATACCCTGATTGCTTCATCCTTCTTCAGTATGCACGTAATTGAGCTGCGCCAGTTTGTGTGATGATGCACCCGATGCATGATGCCATTGCATTCCATGTCATCTAACACGTGCTTAAACTTTTCTTGTATGTGCACGCTGCACTTTCTGGGGATGGTCGATTGACAGAATTGTAACCTCTCTGAGGAGCAGTATGGCATCGCCTTTGAAATCTCCTATGGTGGTGAATCTGTCCAGGTACTGTTGTAGGTCATGGACTGACTCAGTGCAGGTACCCTTGGCTCTTCTGCTGTAACGAGTAACTTGGTGACCTCATGGACGGTCATGATGTTGAGGTCCTTACACGCTGGCAGTCCTGCCCCTGCTGGTCCACCAGGTAGAATACTTGTGGTTTCCATGGCGACTTACCATAGCTGCATTGCATTGTTAGTGTGCCACTGCAAGGCATGGGTGACCCATTGTATGCAGATAACTTTGCAGTTGTCGGTTGTATCATTGATTTCCAATGACTCCGGTACATATCTTTCAGGATTCAGACTGGTATGATAATTCCACTAGCACTGGTGTCAATCTTAACCCTGAGTGTATATTTGCCAGCTTTCTTTGTGCACATGATGTTAATGGTAGCAAAAGCTTCCAGTTGTTTGGCTTCATCAACATATGTCAGGTTCACAATGCAGAATGCCTGTTTGTCTTCTGGCTGAGAAATACTTCTCTCTGAGTCTTGTCTCAGGTCTATTTCGCTGTGGACTTCATATATCGGCTTGCGTTTACGCAGGTCTCTGGCGCTTTCCTTGCTGCTGTTGCCCTGTTTTCTGTTTCTTGTGTTCTACCATGACTTCTGGCTGCATCTTTGGAGCCAGATTTCTTGCATAGGCGGGCTCAGTGTCCTTTTGCACTGCATGCCTTGCAGTTCATGTCTTGAAATGCAGGACAATTTTGTGGTGTGTGGGACCAACCACACTTACCACAGCTTGCTTGCTATTTTCAACCTGGTTATCATGCCAAGAATGTTGGCTGCACCTGGTGCTTGCAGATGCTGTTGTCCAGCTACAAAGGCTTTGTATTTCCTGCCATCTTCCAGCAGTGCATCAATGCTGTGACCTTTCTTTTTCCCCAAAATGACTTTCTGAAATGCTTCAATGGGTGCTAGGACAATCACCAGCTCCAGTAGTCTCTCTGCCAGCTCAGTGTATGAAAAATCACATTCGTTGCCCTAGTGTTCTATTGATTCTTGTGACTGTTGACTGTAGGACATCAATTCCAGGTGATGGATTCTAAAATTCACTCGTAATCGGAGTTGATTTTCTGGTACTTTCCATATCTTTGTGAGATCTTTCTGTTCCTCTTCAGATCAGCCTGGGGTGTTGATTCTGTGCAATCCCTCATTTCCAACTGCTATTAGTATTTTTACAGCCTGTTTTTCTGGTTCTGTTGCATGGTCTGTGAAGCATAACTGCATACTTTGTTTAAAAAGTTTGAACTCAGATAGGATATCCATGGCCTTCTAGTTCATGCTGGGAAATTTGGTCTCCATCTTTCTGGTGTTCATTTGCTTAAAACTTGCTTTAAGACTTGTTCTATGATTCTGCACTGTTTCCCCCTTAAGAAATTCTCTGTAGTTTATACTAGCTGCCTGGATTGAGAGGAGCAAGTGTTTGACAGTGTTGTGGGTCTTTCTTGCTTGTAGCTCTTAAGTTTGTCTGTTTCCACAGCTGTTCAATAGGCAATTTTTCAATTGTATTTTTGCTAGCCTTTCTGTTTACATAGCTGTTCAATAGGCAGTTCAGTTGTTTCTTTTTTTTTGCTCAGTTGACTTTAATCAATTTCCCACCAGTGGCAGGTTCGGGTTACACACACAGACATAGACACACGTGTACATAACAGATTTCACCAGACATGGCCGACAGATGCCTTGAACATCACAAAGGAGCATCAGAACACTGACAGAAAAGAGCTTGATATCCTGAGAAAATGTTGGCTTTGAAGAGAGATCACGTCATCCTGACCACACACCCCCACCCCGACCTTTGAAAATCTAACTATTCACAAGAACTAAAACTAACTGTAACATCCTTGTCTCTGTTCCTACTTCACAATATTAGACATTATTCAAAAATAAAGTGCTTTGTTGGCTGTAAAGCACTTTGTGGCATCTTGTGCTCGTGAAAGGTGCTATATAAATGCAAGGTTTTATCTTTTTTTATTTCTGTATTTTTAATTATTTCAATACAGGTTCCTGCTGTAATATTGGAGGAAATGGGAGAAGTTTCCTTTCCTACAGTGAACTGTTATACACAGTGGGTTCAAGAGATAATTAGATGCATTCCTAGAGAGAGAAAGGACTGAGATTATCAGCCTAAGAAATTACTTTTGGTGACATTAGTGGACAAATCCTTAACCCATTCATATGACGCTCTTCTTCCTGCACAGACATTAATTGGTTTATTTCAAAATGATTAACCACCCTGTTCAAAAAGCAGAATAGAAATGTTCTCCCAATTGACATTAGAGGATGTCAACCTGTGCAGTCTCACCAAAAAATTCCACAACCTGGCCTCTCCTTCCATCCTCTCCCTGGCTGCTCACTCAGTCAACTGAGCAAAAAAAAAGAAACAGTTGTTCAATAGGCAGTTCAGTTCTGTAAACATAAAGGCTAGCAAAAGAAACATTGAACCCATCAGTGCACAAACTTTGTGTCCTGTTTGAATGAAATCCAAGCTTTACACTACATGCCTTATCCATCACCATGGTGGCATCTTTGCTTTTATTTACCACCTCCCCACCCCCCCCCCCCCCCCACACTGCTGATTAAAACCCTTCTGCTGCCTTTATCAGCTAAAGGCTTGATTTCTCCCATTCTCTACTCTTTATAATATAAACTTTGAACCTATCCAAATCTCTGCATCGCCTGCATCCTGTCATATTCCCCTCTTCTTCCTTTTCCTTGCCAACCTCCTCTCCATACCCCAACACGCTTCACTCAAAATCCTCATTGCCATCTTCAACTCCTTCAATGACCTTGCTCCGCCCTACATCATGACCTCTTCCAACCCTGTGTACCAAGACACACCATTTAACCTCCAACTCTGGCATTACCTTCTTCCTTCCATTCCACTGTTAGTGGCTGTGATGTCCTCGGAATTTGAGTGAGGTTTAGCCGAGTTTATTATAAGGTATGAGGCAGAGACAGAGAGACAAAGACTGCAGCAGCTGAACATAAAGGCTTCTCCTTTTATTCTGTCTTAATTTCTCTTTCTCTTTGCTAGCATATGTGTTCTACAGCAGCCTCTAGAGTACACAATGCACAATGCAATTGCAATTTCAAAACACTACAATATTACAGTGGCAGGACCTTCAGTTGCCTTAGCACACACTCCCAAACTCTCTTCCTATACTTCTCAGTACGTTAGTGCAGTACTGAGAGAGTGCTTTACTGTCGGAGTTGCCAATTTCAGATGAGACGTTCAACTGAGGCCCTGTCTGTCCTCCCTTGGCATGATGCACAGAAGAGCAGGGGACCTCTCCTTGATGTCCTGAACAATATTTATCCTTCAACCAACTTCACTTAAAACAGATTATATGGTCATTATCTCTTTGCTGTTTGTGGGAGCTTGCTGTGCACAATTGGTTGCTGTTTCCTACACTGCAACAGTGACTACACTTCAAAATTACTTCATTGGTTGTAAAAGGCTGTGCGACATCCTGAGGTGGTGAAAGATGCAAATTTGTTCCTTTACTAGCTCTCTCCTCTCCATCAAAAACTCTCTTC
The DNA here is from genome assembly GCF_036365525.1 of Heterodontus francisci. Classification (NCBI taxonomy): domain Eukaryota; kingdom Metazoa; phylum Chordata; class Chondrichthyes; order Heterodontiformes; family Heterodontidae; genus Heterodontus; species Heterodontus francisci. The sequence goes on along the minus strand of NC_090395.1, from coordinate 67,920,085 downwards.
AAAACTACCTCTTTAACCATGCCTTCTGTCAGCCGCCCCTCCACTAATTATTCAACTGAAACTGCTCAGTGCCTATTTTTTCAATCTAATAAAAACTTTGGATGTTCAGTAAGTTAAAAGCGCTATGCAATTCTAAGTCATTGGTTTATTCTGTAAGTGGAAAATATTGGTTTAAAGGCTGATTTTTTTTTATTGAAATAAAATAATTTTTTAAAAAACTTAATGCCAAGCTGAAGAGAGGGAACTATTTAGTCTTGCTGGATCAAAGTTATTTGTGGCTCAGAATTTTACTTCAAAGCAGCATGAAGATTCTACCATGTCATTGTGGAATGAATGCTCCTCGCAGGGGAGGGAAGATGGAGGGAATGAGTTTGTCTGCAAAATCAATTCAATGCAAGAAAAATAAAACAGTGACTGAAGAGTGGATTAGACAGGCTTTTGGTGTTTGATGATAAAATGTAGCCTGCCTTAGTTTTAATGCAGAACCTAGTGTGCTTGGCTACTAATTTAAACGACCAAGACACAAGAGCAAATTGCAGTCAAGATTCCCTCCTGAATAGAATTCATTTTCCATCAAAGTTACTGATAACAACCAGAAGGAACACAAAGGGACCCATGGGGAGTTATTCAGACATGTCCCTAGCAATTCTGCTTCCTGTTGCCCATTAAAATTTCACACTAATTCTTTCTGGCACCCCAGAGACACCGTATTTTTATGGATAGATTGGTCACTATTCAACTGGAGCTAATAACCAATATCATAAAGGAAGTTTATTATCAAGAAAGTATGATTTCATAGCTAGCTAGGTGTAAAAAAAATACACTTTGGGCATATGGTTTAACGTCTACTCTGCTCATTTACTTAGCTTACTGCGTTAAAGATGTGTATTGTTTTAGATTAAAACAAGAATAGATGGAGGTCTTTCTGCCGACCTCTCATATACAACTGTGACATGTCAGCTGTGGCTCAGTCGGTAGCACTCTTGCCTCTGAGAAGGTTTCAGGTTTAAGTCCCACTCCAGGGCTTGAGCACAAAAAGTCAAAGCTCATACTCCAGTGCAGTACTGAGGCAGCACTGCACTGTCACAGGTGCTGTCTTTCAGACGAGATGTGCAAACTGAAGCCCAGCTGCTGGCTTGGGTTGATGTCATAGATCCCATAGCACTATTTCAAAGAGGAGCAGGGAAATTATCCCAATATTCATCCCTCAATCAACAGCACAAAAACAAATTATCTGGTCATTATCACTTTGCTGCTTGTGGAAGGTTACTGTGTGCATATGTTTCTCCTGCATTCCAATGGTGACTACACTTCAAAAAGTACTACATTGGCTGTAAAGCACTCTGAGATGTCTGGTGGTTTTGAAAGGTGCTATATAAATGCAAGCCTTTCTACAGCTGCCGATTCTCAATGCAAGGCTTCTTTCTGCAAATCAGGTGTCAGTCAATCCAGTTCACTGACGTTTGTACTGGGTCCCAGACAGGGAGACGTTCAAAGTCCTTTTTACATATCATGGCCTGGATTTTACAGTCAGTGGCGAAGTGGTGCCATTTGCCGCTGACCTTGAAGAAAGCTGCCTGCAAAGATTTAGCGATCGCAGTGGTGTGGATTTTCCCTTCCCTGACATTAGTTTGAATAAGGTGTTGTGTTAAACAGATCTCCAGGCATCCAGCAACAGTGATGTCATCAAGCAGGGTAAGCCGTCAATCACATTGAAGTATTCTCACAGACCAATAAGTAAAATGCACTGATTATTCCTTCATTTTTAAATACATTTTACAGAGAGATAAATAAATGATTAGGACATACACATGTGATTAAGGTAGAAACTAAAATATTGTGAACAATTTTTATTTTTAAAAATGTATTTTGAGAATCTGTGGACTTTTTTTTACTATCATGGAGAAATTTGACATTTCACAAGTAAAAAAATGTTTTTTAGGATCAGAGAAGTTTTTCAGCAATAATTATGAACTTAGTATGCCATTAAACTTTCAGTTACGCCACATTCAACAAGGTATAACCTATTCAAGGGTTGCTACAGCAAAAGTAATAGCGCAAAAGGGCAAGTTCTCATCAGTTCAGTGATTTCTACTTGATTGCAGTTTGCGGGGACTTCAACAGTGCACCCTATGCAGAAGCGTAGAATCACAGACAATAAAGTCAGGATTTCCGTGTTTGACTCCAGAAGTTGCTGTCAGTTTCAGAGGAGTAAAGATGGCAAATGCTGACAGTTCCATCATCATTACTATCGCAAAATCGTGCCATTATATAATTGCTTCTTTAAAAAATTTGCATTTAGACAGCGCCTTTCACAACCTCAGCGTGTCCCAAAGTGTGTGACAGACAATGAAGCACTTTTGAAGGCTAGTCACTGTTGTAACGTTGGAATTTTAACCTAACTCACCAGGCGGGAGTCACACCAGATAGGGTGGAATGCTGGTTTTAAACCTACCATTGTTAATCGCTGTTGACCACAATGGAGAGCAAAATCAGACAGGTTGTAAAACCAGCATTGCAACCGATCCCATCAGTTTCCGAATGGGCAGGTTAGGTTAAAATTGCCCACATAGATTCTCCTCCCATTAGCTCATTTCTTTCAAAGATTAGCTTTTGTTTTCTCTCCTCATTTAAGTTCCGCATGCTGTGCCCATCTCCAATCTGGAAGGTGGGATACTGGAAGCCAGTTTGGTTGATTGAGCGCTGTTTTAGATTGAGTGGTGGCACTCTCACCTCGAGGTTTATACTCCACTCCAGGACTTGAGCGTATAATCTAGGCTAACACTTCACTTTACTACTGAGGGAGTGCTTCACTGCCAGAGATGCTATCTTTCAGATAAGATATTAAACTAACACCCTACCTTTGAGGTGGACAGAAGCGATCCCTATGGCACTACTAAAGCATAGGGAGTCCACCCAGTGTCCTGGCCAATATTTATCCCTTGACCAACATCACCCAAAACAGATTAATCGATTGCTGTTTTTGACACCTTGCTGGAGTTGCAGCTCGAGGTGCGGGAGCTTCCAGAGGCTATGCCCACCCGAGCGCGGACAATAAAGGAGTCCATCCAGGCCATGAGTGTTGCCATGTCCCTGGCATGTGTGTGCTTGACTTCCTCCATGGAGAGTGTGGCAACCCTCTTAGAGAGCCATATTCAGTAGACCACTCAGTGTATGCCAGAGATGCATGCAGGCCTGCATGCTATCGTCACCTCCAAGAGCTCTATGGAACAATGGCTGGGCAAGAGGAGAGCAAGGCACCTGGACTCACTACCAGGTCCTCGGACTCCTCAGGTCAGCAGGGAGGGATAATTATGCCCTGAAAGGGTGAAGAAGTGGCTGCCTAATACATCTTGGGGCTCCTCTCAGGGTGCTCCTGGCATAGACAGCCCCTCTGTCGGTGACACCAGTGCCTCATGTAGCAGCGATCACAGAGCTGGCTCCTGCACTTGTGCAAGAGGCCCTCAATATGCCGGGACCCTCCAGGCCTCAGGCAGCCAGAGGACAACAACCAAGATCATTGAAAGCCACAGGGCACCAAGGTCAGCAACCTGCCTCCACCTTAGCTGCCAGCACAGGGGCGAGCACCATGTAGGAGCACATATAAGAGATTTAAGGGCACCTAGCTGCACTTGGAGTCCACGGTTTATTTTTTGCTTATGCAAGTTCCCTTGGCCAATCTTTTCGTTTCCCAATAAGTATGGAATGTTGCAAAGCAAGAGGAATCCTTCCACATCTTGCAAGCCACTGGGCCTTTAGCAGTACCCTGACTCCCTAAAAGGGTGCGATGGGAAGGACCACACTGAGTGAGGTCCATCTGCTGCTGTCTAATGTCTTAATAGGTGCAGCTAAATGGTAAGGGCAATAAAGGAAATGGCACAGGGCTGAAGAAAGCTGTAGCTTTATTTATCTGTCATTAAGGATCATCTGAAATGTGCCTGTATTAGCGCTTCGTGAACCTTCCTTGCGCGTATCTCATTGCGCCTTGCCTGCGGTCCCTGGGGGTCTTCATCATTCAGCGCCTGGTCAGCAGCTTCCTCTATATCCTCATTGTCGGAGGAGGCATCACCCTCCACACTGTCCTCATTGTTCATAGCCTCTCCCCTCTGTAGTGCCAGGGTGTGCAGAGCACAGCACACCACTACGCGTGACCCTTGCCGGGGTATACTGAACGGCTCCAACGGATCGATCTAGGCATTTGAATCATATCTTCAGAAGGCCTATGGCCTGATCAATGATCGCTCGAGTTGTCCAGTGGCAGGTGTTGTACTTCTCCTCTGCAGCAGTGCTTAGGTTCCTCTCGGGTGTCAGTACCCATGTCTTCAGTGGGTAGCCCTTAATACCCAGTATCCATCCTTGAATGTGCTGGGTGGGGGATGGGAGGGTGGTGTCTGAAAAGCTCTGGCACCAGGGATTGCCTTAGTATGTAGGCATCATAGCTGCTTCCTGGGAACCGTGCACACATCTGAAGGAACAGTTTGGGGTGGTCGCAAACCAGTTGTACATTGAGCAAATGGAGGCCCTTCCTGTTGATGAAGGCTGCAGCCTGGTCTGTAGGAGACTTCATGGCCACATGCGTGCAGTCGATGACACCCTGCGCCTGGGAAACCCAGCGATGGTGACAAAACCACTGGCCCTCTCAGTTTGACTGTCTGGATTGGTGCTGTAGTGTTTGATTGATCTGGGTTTGATTGTATTCGTCTGTCCATTGATCTATGTTCACTGTGTTTGATTGCTTAAGTCTATCGGTGGAGCTTAACAGTTGAAAATGAAACTAAAAGACAGAACTAGAATCTACTACAGAAAATGCACTGATTGCTCTCTGAAGACATTGTACTGAGATCTTGTAAGAACTGAAATAATTTAAAGTACTGTTAATAAACGAGTTGGTGATTTCATACAAGCGTGAATACAAGTGTGTCATTCCATGACAATATGAAAGGCACAATTCAGCATAGCGGTGCCTCATCAGACCCCTTTCCTATCCTGAGTGCTGTGAAACAGGGTTGTATTCTTGCACCTACACTGTTTGGGATCTTCTTCTCACTGCTGCTCTCACATGCATTCAAGTCTTCAGAAGAAGGAATTTTCCTCCACACAAGATCAGATGGCAGGTTGTTCAACCTTGCCCATCTTAGAGCAAAGACCAAAGTACGGAAAGTCCTCATCAGGGAACTCCTCTTTGCTGACGATGCTGCATTAACATCCCACACAGAAGAGTGTCTGCAGAGTCTCATCAACAGGTTTGCGGCTGCCTGCAATGAATTTGGCCTAACCATCAGCCTCAAGAAAACGAACATCATGGGACAGGACATCAGGAATGCTCCATCCATCAATATCGGTGACCACGCTCTGGAAGTGGTTCAAGAGTTCACCTACCTAGGCTCAACTATCCCAGTAACCTGTCTCTTGATGCAGAAATCGACAAGCGCATGGGAAAGGCATCCGCTGCTATGTCCAGACTGGCCAAGAGGATGTGGGAAAATGGCACACTGACACGGAACACAAAAGTCCGAGTGTATCAAGCCTGTATCCTCAGTACCTTGCTCTATGGTAGCGAGGCCTGGACAACGTATATCAGCCAAGAGCAACGTCTCAATTCATTCCATCTTCGCTGCCTCCGAAGAATCCTTGGCATCAGGTGGCAGGACCATATCTCCAATGCAGAAGTCCTCGACGCAGCCAACATCCCCAGCATATACACCCTACTGAGCCAGCGCGCTTGAGGTGGCTTGGCCATGTGAGCCGCATGGAAGATGGCAGGATCCCCAAGGACACATTGTACAGCGAGCTCGTCACTGGTTTCAGACCCACTGGTCGTCCATGTCTCCGCTTTAAAGACGTCTGCAAATGTGACATGATGTCCTGTGACATTGACCACAAGTCGTGGAAGTCAGTTGCCAGTGATCGCCAGAGCTGGCAGACAGCCATAAAGGCTGGGCTAAAGAGTGGCGAGTCGAAGAGACTTAGCAGTTGGCAGGAAAAAAAACAGAAGTGCAAGGAGAGAGCCAACTGTGTAACAGCCTCGACAACCAATCTTATCTGCAGCACCTGTGGAACAGTCTGTCACTGTAGAATTGGCCTTTATAGCCACTCCAGGCGCTGCTTCACAAACCACTGACCACCTCTAGGTGCTTATCCATTGTCTCTCGAGACAAGGAGGCCAAAGAAGAAGAAGATTACCAATACTAGCTTTATAGTCCAGATTTTATTTCACTAACTGAATTTAAATACCCCAGCTACCATGGTGGGATTTAAACTCATGTCTTAGGACCATCTGATTATTTGTCTAATAGCACATCCACAATACCATTGTACCATTTGTAAGAGGTTCTGTTCCCATACCCCCTTACTACAGTTCTTGGACTTTAGGAAATACAAGAACAAAATTGCACATGACACGGGGTTTGGCTTAACCATAAATTATTGTTTTATTGAATCCAATAATATCCCTAATACAGACACCTCTATGGTTAGTTGAAACAGAAATAAAACAAAACTGTCCTCAGTACGAAACCTCCTGCAGTAACTTGAAATTGACACCCTCCAATTCACCGCTTAACCTTTCAGCAATTTAACCATGGTTCCCAGTTACCCAAAACAAAAGCCACCACAACTTGTCTCTTCACTTACAAAATTGACCACTGTTCCCAGTTACCCGAATAGAGTCACTATGACTTGGCTCTTACAAATTTCGGGCAAAAACACTACGCTTTTATCCCCTCAGAACAAGATCACTACGATTTAGCTGAAACACTTACAATTACGGGAAAAATACTACGCTTTGTCCCAAACCCTCAGACCAGTATCACGACAAATTGTTTGAACCAAATATGTCAAAAAAATACCGCACTTTTGTCCCAACCCTCAGAACAAGATCATTACGATTTGGCTGAAATACTTACAATCCCCAACACGACTGGTTGGTCCGGCATTGATTGTAGGTCCTGAGTCAAGATGACCAATCTTGACCATTCTTCATGACTGCAGTACAGTCACTCTTTTTTATAATAAAATGACTCAGGACTTCTAAGACATATGTTCTATTGCTCATGCTGTGGAGTGTCCAGCAGGTAAACATCCTTTAGTTTATTTATTGATACAGCACTGAAACAGGCCCTTCAGCCCACCGAGTCTGTGCTGACCATCAACCACCCATTTATACTAATCCTACATTAATCTCATATTCCCACACCTATACTCGGGGAAATTCACAATGGCCAATTTACCTATCAACCTGCAAGTCTTTGGTTGTGGGAGGAAACCGGAGCACCCGGCGAAAACCCACGTGGTCACAGGGAGAACTTGCAAACTCCGCACAGGCAGTACCCAGAATTGAACCCGGGTCACTGGAGCTGTGAGGCTGCGGTGCCCAATTATTTGCACATAGCCCAGACGAATATGATTAATTCATACTGGGTCCAACAATGCAGTCCTTCCATGACAGAAATAACTCAAACAAATCTTCAGACCAATCTGATCAATGCAACAATACAGTTCTTCCGTGGCAGAAATAACTCAAAGAAAATCTTCAAACTCTCATGTTGTTTAAACAAATTCTCCTGCTGTTTTGAGGCAATACAGTAACAGCAACTGGCTCTGAAGTTGCTGGAAGGTGTGAATGTCTCATCCCTCTCCTTGAGATGAATTAATGGCCAGATTCCAGTACTATTGTCTATGGCGATAGCCTTATTATCATATCGAAGGCATGTCCCATGTACCATTGTGCAGGGTAATCAGTCTCTTGATTGCATTAGCCGATGGCAGGTGATGGCTTTTCCTTGGGTACCATTGTTCCAGCCAACTGTGCATCAGCCCCAACAAACAAATTTCTCTGCAGCACCTGTGGAAGAGCCTGTCACTCCAGAATTGGCCTTTATAGCCACTCCAGGCGCTGCTTCACAAACCACTGACCACCTCCAGGCGCGTATCCATTGTCTCTCGAGATAAGGAGGCCCAAAAGAAGAAAAAGAATTGTTCCATGGAAAGCAGTGTCAATGACTGAATTCCTTTTGATGAGCCACTGTCTTTTCTGAATGTCCAAATTAACCCTTTTCTGCCCAGCCTGTGCTGGCTGCAGCTTGGCTTTTTGTATTCTAATCCAAACATGAGGTCAAAGCATGTCTGTGGGTCTGAATTTTATAGTCCATAAATATTCCCAGTTGGAGGGGATTCTGATCCTACACGTTCCCCACCATTGTCTAGGCCTCAGTTTGCAATTGCAGAGCAGGCCCTGATGACATTTGTTAAGGATCAACTGTTAGTCAACCTCCTTCCTTCTGTGGTTCACAGCAACTTGAATTGAGTAAGCATTTGACATTCTATGGTGGAGTAAACGGAGCAGACTTTATTCAAATACAGCATGGGTGTTCGGCCTAACTGTTTACAGAGAGTAGCGTTCTGGTGTCTGTATCTTTTGAGGCCTCCAAATCACTGTTGAAAAGCATGCTCCTTCACACACCTTAGTTTAACAACATCAAAGTTACATGTCACACATAAGACCTCATGATGTATCTGTTCCTGAATCCTTTGAAACAGTCTATTCACATTTGCAGTTATAAGCATTTGCTTTAAAGATATTTCTCTCAAACAAGACTTCCTGACCTATCTTTCCTTGAATCCTTTTGAATAGTTTTATGAACAGCTTATCTTTCTAAACATCCTTCCTATATGAAAGTCAATAATTAAACTGGCTGTGTTCATTACACCTCCTACATCAAAACAGTGACTACGCTTCAAAATTACTTCATTGGCCGTAAAGTGCTTTGGGGCATCCTGCAGTCATGAAAGGCAATATATTAATGCAAGTTCTTTCTTTCTTTCTCTTTCTAGCCACTAAAGTTATACTTTAATCTCTTACGGTTGATGTTGTTCCAATTACTTATTTCCTTGCACAAGAATTTCTCATAGATAATACACAGACGTTTGGAGCAGAAGATAAGCCATGCTTTCTTCTCATAAGCCTGTTGCTCCAAGATACAAGGAATTATGATCATTAATCCTGAACTCTCCAAGGTGTCCAACAGCATAATCGGACCAGATCCGGATATTTCAAACCGGATCCCGGTTCCTTCCTGAGGGGGTACTGCTCTCGTGTTCAAAAGAGCAGGTTAATAAGGGGAGACAGTGGGAGGGAAGCACGATCAGTGGGGGTAACTGACCCCCATTATTTTAATTGTCCCCCCCCCATCCCGGCCCAATTCCTGCCAGATGGGGAGGAAGGCACAGTTAAAATTGGGCCCCACATCTCTGCTGGCCTGCAAACAGACTGCCTAAGATTCATCTTATCTCTCTACACCAGAGAGTGATATACAATGCATTTCATATTATAACAGCAAAGCCTGCTTGCCTTTGATGGATAGTGGCAGTCACTTGAGTTTGGCAAATACAATCTTGCTAGGGGCTCTAAAGATTGTAGTCAAATAAAATGCTTCTTCATACAGTTCACACAGCAGATATTAAGAAGGAACTTGCATTCAGTGGGATGTCCACCTTTAAGTAACCCCAAAAAGACCAGGAAAGCATAGGCTTTACAGCCCAGTGCATTAAACTGCAACGCAGTGCTACCATATCTCAGATGACTATATGTGCTGAAATCTGATCAGCAACAGGTAGCCATACAGCAATGCTTGGATACAATTGCAGGATTGCCGTGGGTTTTGAGTGTGATGGGCAATACTGATAGTTATATCCTCACACATTGCCAATATATGTATATATATGGAATAATTATGATTCCACAAACAGGGGATGCCAAAAGTAGAATTTTGCTAGCTTCCAAGAGTCAGATATTAAGTCAAATTCAGTCAATTCATATTAATGCATGTATTTGAGAGAGAGAGAGAGATAGCAGACACCATGGCTCTTTTGCAGGTAGCTCTGGGGTGTTGGATAAAATTCTAGTTCACAAGCCTTTTCCCTTATCCAATCTCCCCAGCTGAACTTCTGTAAGCAAAGCTCACAAAGCTCACAAAGACATTTTCTGATGATAAGATTCCAGTGCCGGAACAGATTGTGAGGTGCCTTCAACTGACAGTTTTTTCAAAGACTGGCACAGGACGATGGGCCGAATGGCAACCTTCTGTGTTGTAATATTCAATGATTCAAAATACAAAAGGAGAAAATTGTGTAAAAATCTTTGGGTTGTGCTATTTGTTGTACTATATCAGAATGTAATTGGAGTACTTGGAGGAACCTTTTTCTCCCTTCCATTATTATGTTAGCTTCACTTTCACTTTATCTAATTCTAAGCAATGTTTTTAAAAGTATCTTCACAGTTGGTGACTGGAATTCTATCAGCTTTGATGCTCCTGATGAAATGATGGCACGTCATCAACAGCACATATTTATATTTTTGTGGCGCCTTTAACATAATAAAATATCCCAAGGCACTTCATAGGAGCGTTATAAAATGATCTATGACACTGCCAACTAAGGAGATATTAGGTCAGATGACTAAAAGCTTGGTCAAAGAGGTAGGTTTTAAGGAGTGTATTAAAGGAGGAAAGCAAGGTAGAGAGGCAGAGAGGTTTAGGAAGGGAATTCCAGAGCTTAGGACCTTGACAACTGAAGGCATGGCCACCAATGGTGGAGCATTAAAATTGAGGATGCTCAAGAGGCCAGAATTAGATGAGCACAGATATTTTGGAGGTTGTGGGGTTGGAGGAGATTACAGAGATAGGTAGGGGTGAGGCCATAGAGGGATTTGAAAACAAGGATGAGAATTTTCAAATCAAGATGTTAGTTGACCAGAAGCCAATGTAGGTCAGGGAGCTCAGGGGTGATAGGTGATTGGGACTTGGTGCAAGTTAAGACATGGGCAGCAGAGTTTTGGATGACCTCAAACTTACAGCAGGTAGAATGTGGGAGTCCAGTCAGGAATGTGTTAGCATAGTCGAGTCTAGGGGTAACAAAGGTAATGAAAGAAGAAGACTCTCAGCACGTTGGTCGAAGAGGAAATGGCTCAGTGAGTATCAAGGACAACAAGAAGAACCTCATTCTGAAGGCTTTGACTAATGCTGAGGTATTGCTCCACAAGCTGGAGTATTGTGTCCAGTCCTGGGCACCACACTTTAGGAAGAACGATAAGGCCTTGGAGTGGATGCAGAGGAGGGTTTACCAGAATGATACCAAGGATGAGGAACTTCAGTTCTGTGGAGAGAGATTACATAAACTGGTATTATTCTCCTTAGAGCAGCGAAGGTTAAAGGAAGATTTAATAGAAGTGCTCAAAATTATGAGTGAGGGATTGAATAAAGGTGCTTAAAATTATAAGGGGGCTTAAATAGAGTAGATGCAGAGAAACTGATTCCATTGGCAGGAGGGTAACTAAAGGACACAGATTTAAGATAATTGGCAAAAATATCCAGGGAGGAGAATTTTGGGGGGGAGTGAGTAGTTATGATTTGCAATGCACTGCCTGAGAGGGTGGGAGAAACAGATTCAATAGTAACTTCCAAAAGAGAATTGGATATATATTTGAAAAAGGAGAAATTTGCAGGGCTATGGGGTAGAGCTGGAAATTGGATCTAATTGAGTAGTTCTTTCAAAGAGCCAGCATGGACACAATGGGGTCTAATGACATTCTTTGTGCCGTAACGTTCCATCATTCTATATGTGCTGAGCAGCCTCTGGTACTTCAACTGAGTTATGCCTAAGTGAGCCTTGATGTGAGTCGTGCCAGGCTATTTGACGAAATGATGGCCACTGTCAGCTTGTTCCTTTCTTCTCTGATTTTCATACACATACACTTCGAGCACAGATTGCCGGATAGCCATCAGGTAGCATAAAGCTTGTCCAGTTTCCCGTCCCTGACCAAGGATGTGCTAAAGCCAATTGCAACAGTCCAACCATTGACTAGTTAACTCAACACAGACTAGAGGCTGAATCTGAGAACTTACCTGATCTGTATGGCTCAGTTTTTCAATGGATAAACTGAACTGAATCAATGGAGGAACTCGTTTCTCTCTTCCATTATTATTATTTTAACTTCATTTTCACTCTATCAAATTCAAAGCAATGCTTTTAAAAGTGTCATAGTTGATGACTGGAATTGGAGGGATGAGGTAATTCTGGAAAGTAGGAAGAAGGGCGCAATGTTTAATTTATAAATGTGTTGTAACATATGGCAGAGCTGTCTGTGTATTTTTTAAGTTTGTTGCATTGAAGGTGGGGGTTGGTTAGCTCATTTAGCTAGACAGCTAGTGTACAATACAGAATAGATGTCAACAATACAGGTTCAATTCCTGTTCTGGCTTTGGTAGTTCATGGAGGCCTGCCTCCTCATTTTGCCCCACGCTTGAGGAGTGGTGACCCTCAAGCTATACATCACCAACTGTCTCTCGAATGGGGAGAGATGCCCATGGTCCTTTGGGACTATGGCTAGAGCAGTGTGTGGAAGGTGTCAGCCTTGGCTCATTGGTAACACTCTTGCCTCACTAGATGGCACTTTAGCAGGTTAATGAGAGTAGTGTGGTTGATAAAGTATCACGTCAAAAGACATTTGATAAAGTACCACATGATAACAAAATTGAGATTCCCATGGGAGTAAAGGAGCAGTGACTGTATGGACACTTAATTGGTTAAGGGGAAGAAAGCAGAGAGTTGTAGTGAATGGTTGCTTTTCAGACCGGAGGAAAGTGTGCAATGGTATCCCTCAGGAGTCAGTCTTGGAACCACTGTTCTTTTTGATATATATTAATAATTTGGACTTGGATATAAAGGACATCATTTCAAAGTTTGCAGATGACATGCAACTGGGAAATGTAGTAAACTGTAAGGAGGATAACGACATAAACAGACCGGTGAAATGAGCAGACACTAGGCAGATGAAAGTTAACACAGAAACTATTGAAGTGATTAATTTTGGTAAGAAGAATGAAGAGAAGTAATATAAACTAAATGGTACAGTTTAAAAAGGGGTGTCGAAACAGGTACCTGAGGGTGTATGTACACAAGTCTTTGAAGGTGGCAGGACAAATTGAGAAGACTGTTCAAAGGGGATATGGGGTGGTTGGCTCTAAATATAGAGAAATAGAGTAGAAAAGCAAGGAAGTTGTGTCAAATCTGTGTAAAATACTGGTTAGGCCCCAGCTGGAGCATTGTGACTAATTCTGGGCAGCACACTTTAGCAAAGGTGCAGGAGAGATTCACAAGACTAGTACCAGGGACAAAACACTTCAGTTATGTAGGGAGACTAGAAAAATTGGGGTTATTTTCCTTAGAGCATGGAAGATTGAGGAGAGATTTGATAGAGGTGTTCAAAATCTTGAAGGATTTTGATAGAGTAAATAAGAGGAAACTGTTTCCAGTGGCAGAAGGTTCAGTAACCAGAGGTCACAGTTGTAAGGTAATTGGTAAAAGAACCAGGGCAACATGAGGAAACTTCATTTATGCAGCAAATTGTTATGATCTGGAATATGCTGCCTGGAAAGGATATGGAAGCAGATTCAATAGTAGTTTCCAAAAGGAAATTGGTTGAATGTTTGAAGAGAGAAAATTTGCAGGTTTATAAGAAAAAAGCAGGGTGTTAATTGTCTATTAATTGTGATTAATTGTATGCGGATGGTGGGTATTAACTGGGGATTCACTTATGCCTCTATAAATAGACACAAACTGAAACTGTGGTTGTTGGGTTAGGAGATGCATGCTTGTAATGTGTAACTCTGTAAATAAATGCTTATTAAAGTGTGCAAAGATTGGCTCCAGTTCCATCCTTCACTGACTGGCTTTGTGAAAGCTAACACAGAGAAGTCGACTGATTGGATAGCTCTTTCAAAGAGTCGGCACAGGCATGATGGGCCAAATGGTTTTCTTTTATTCTGCATCATTTTATGTTTCTATAAGTCAGAAGATCATAGATTCAAACGACAGTCTAGAGACTTTAGCGCATTACTAGGTTGGCACTTCAATGAATTACTGAGAGAATGCTGTAATGTCAACATTGCCATCTTTCAGATGAGATGTTAAACTAAGGCACCATCTTGTAATAGATTCCACGTCAAAGATGGGCAGGGGAGTTCCTCTGATGTCCTGGTCAACATTTATGCATCAACCATCTACCAAATAGATGCTCTATTTATATCTTTGATGTGTGCAAATTAGCTGCTGTATTTCCATATTCTCCACAGCTACCTTATCGAAACCCTTCATAATTCAAAAACCTATTAGTTCAACCCCTCAGCTTTCTGGTTTCTAGAGAAGGAGCCCCAGTCTGTTCACTCTTTTCTAATACTTACAACCCCTCAGTTCTGGTATCAAACTTGAAAATATTTTTTACACCTTCTCCGGTGTCTCTTGGAGGTGTGAACTATGGTGTAAAATAAAATGACTGTTCATTGCACTTTGTTCATTGTACTCTAGAGTACAATTCTTACGCCAGTTGAAGTCTAGAAAAAAATGGATGGCTTCATCAACACAACTAGGTTAATCACTAACACGATTTTTTTGCCTGGTGATTTATCTTGTCCGAGGTACAATCATGCCCAGATGAAATAATTCATTCATGGCACAGTTCAAATCCCTGAAGCCAGATAATTGAAAAAATATCCAAGGAATAAAACACCAACATATCAGAATGTAGATAACCAGCAGTCATCTCCCTCAATGGAAATTATTCCTAAAATGAAATTGTCCGCTATTCTCAAACTAAATGTCCAGACAGCACAAGAAGGCCATGCATCCCACAACCAAGCTGCCTTAAGGCTTCATACCTTGAACATATAGGTGAGGCTAGAATGTAATTACCGTGGTGTTAAATATAGTTTGTATAAATTGATTAAATATTTATGAGAAAATCAGGTACAACAGCATTTTGAGCAGTTTTGTGTGTAAATGAACCCTATTGTGTTTCATTTTTATGCCTTATAAGGTTTGTGTACACCTTCAGGGGTTTATCACAATCAATTGTGCTGGTACCCTTTGCATGTTACCAGAAGTGCATGCCTTGGGAAGAATCAAATACTTACAATCCTACATCGAGAGAATGCAACCTGGCATGTTGCAACTGAATAATGCCTCTGTCTCCAAAATGCAAAGACTTCCTGCTATCTCCCTGTTGGACAGAATGACTTTTGTTGTAATTTCAAATGACGTGTTGCTTGTAGTTACTTCGACCACATTAAAACCGGATGTTACAGAATTTTTTTTTTCAAAAATATACATTATTCAGTAAATTTATAAAATT
Source organism: Heterodontus francisci (assembly GCF_036365525.1). Taxonomy (NCBI): domain Eukaryota; kingdom Metazoa; phylum Chordata; class Chondrichthyes; order Heterodontiformes; family Heterodontidae; genus Heterodontus; species Heterodontus francisci. The sequence goes on along the minus strand of NC_090395.1, from coordinate 67,904,901 downwards.
ACATGCGATTAACAGTTCACATTTGACATTACATAAAGTGCAATACAGAGCAATGTCTTTCAATACAGTACATGAGATGCCTCACTACACTTGCCATTACATTTACAATGTACATTTTGTGTCAAACATTCTCTGGTGCATATAGCCTGGGGCGGGGGGGAGGGGGAGGGGCCGGTTTACACGGTTTCTAGCCACTCGGTATATTATGGCTGCAGGGCCTTAAAAAGTGACATTTCCTCATTGAGCTTTTTCAGCGGCTGCCCCAAACCTTGATGCATCCAGAAGTAGCAAGTAGCCCTGGACCCTGGAACGTTCCAGTCTGCAACACTCAGTGGATGCTGCAGAAAATATCGATGCCCAAAGTAGACAACCAGTCAATAAAATGAAAGTTAGTGTAATATTGATCTTCTGCCACTAGATGTCTCTTGCACATTTAATTGATACTCTGGGGGCAGGATTTTCCTGCGGGCTTTGAAACACCGCTGTCAGGCTCACATGTGACTCAGAACCTCACACTGGGCTGAATTTTACCGGCCACCCCCACCCCCCCACCCCCTGACGTCGGGGGTCGTGGTGGGGGGGTTGGGGGGCAGTCTGGAAAATGCCTCCGGGAGAGGCCAGCGACGGGCCTCGACGCCGGGAAGGGCCTGCCCCATATTAACGGTGGCAGCGAGGCTTTGTGGCAGCCCCACCGCCACTCGGAAATGGGGCCGAAATTTACATATTCTAATTGATGCTAATTAAGGAATAATTACTTACGTCATCGCGCTGGCCATCCCGCTCCCATATTCGGGTCGGTGGCCGGCACTATCGCGCCATCCGATCCCTGACCCATGAAGCATGGCGGAACACTGATGGGGAGGGGGCAGGAGTTAAGTTTTCAGGGGGGGGGGGGCTAGGTGGGGTAGCGGAGAAAACTATTGCGATTGGTGCAGGGAAGGTGTTGAAGGTGCAAGTTAATAAAGATCGAGTGGTGGGGAGGTCGGGATTGAAAGGTAAGTTTTTTTTGAGGGGGAGAGGGCAATTAATAAATTGTTTAGTCATGGGGGGGTGGGAGAAGGGCTTGCTTCTTTCATTAAATTTACAACTTCAATTGTATCGTGAATGTATCTTTAAAAATTTAACTGATTTGGAAGGGCTTGAAGCCCTTTAAAAATGGCGCTTCCATTTGCGCAGTGGTGCCGGATGCCATTGCCGGGGACAGAGCCCCCGCCCTCTGGGGGGGAGCCGGGGGTGCGACAATCCACCTTGGCCATGTAAATGAGCCGTCGTGTTAAATATTGCAGTGGCTCCGTGGAGTAAATCTTGCGTGTGCCCCCCGCCATTTTTGAAGCTCGCCTCCAAATGCAGCCCACTGTGTGGGAAGCAGTCACTCGATATGTCTTTTTTTCCGGCGTGGCCAATTATTGGCCAGATGGCAGGTGTGCTGTCCAATGGCGGGCGGGCTTTTGAAGCTGGAGGGCCAATCAGAGGCCTTCCAGCTTGAAAGTAGCAGCAAGGTGCCTTTGCAGGTAAGTGAGGGAGAGGCCGTTTCAAAATGGAGGTGCCCTCTCTCCAACACTTTAAAATTTAAAATAAAAAATGGTCTTTGCAGCTGGGCCACCGCTGTCGGGGAGCCAACCCCTCTACAGGACAGCCTGCGGCTGCTGCTGCACCCAGTCAGGCAGGGAGGGCCTCTAAGCATTCCTGCAGCACTGGCCCCCGGGCCAGTAGACCGCCTCTGGGCAGCTAAAGTGGCCCCTGCCACCTCTGGAAACTTGGAGGCTGACTGGAAAATCCCACGCCTGCTCCTGCTCCTAATTTGTATGTTTGTATGTTCAATTGACCTTAAGTCTTTTAATTAGTTTAATCGGCTACCCGCTGTGTGCAGGCAGGTAGCTCTGCCGCCCCCAACTCCCATCCCTATCCCACCTCTGGGAAAATGGCCCATGGGTGGGGATGAAGCCTGGGAACCAGCCTGCAGGGCAGTGGCGCCGTTTATAGCACCCACCTACCTCCCTTCCTGGTCCCAATAGGGCTCAAAATCCAGCCCATGGGGTCACAGTTACAATATCTGCTAAGGTCATACAAAGAATAGGAGACATCAATGACAAACATATTTATTTCTCCATTCTGCTCTTTGAATCCAGTAGTAGATTCTAGATTACTCACTAAAAGTTCATTAGCTGTGTTCATCAAACCAAATTTTTGTCTTGAATTTCCATGATCCTTTCTCCTTGGATTAAGGAAGAATTTCTAATTGTTAGATGCTCAGTTATATTGATATATATTGCACTTATTTACTTGAATTCAAACACACTTTTTGAATGAAATATGTGTTCTGGTTCTGTGCTTCCAGTTGGTTTGGTCTAAATGGCTGTGTGTAAATCTCCAATAAATTTTAACTGGAAATTAATTCCATGTCTATGTATAGTAATGCAATGTAGGAGCACCAAGAGTATGAACAGGCTTGAAGAAGCTTTTGTTTTAAACCCAGAAGAGTTCAGCTCCAACAACGCTCAAACAACTTGGCAATGCAGTCCTATTCATCAGCACCCATACACCACTTTACACCTTCACTCCCTCCACCCCCGGCACATCGTGGCAGCAGCATGTACCATCTACAAGATACAATGCAGCAATTTGCTAAGGCTCCTTTGACATTACCTTCCAAACCCATGACCTCTATTGTCCAGAAGGACAAGGGCAGCAGGTGCATGGTGACACCACCACCTGCAAGTTCCCCTCCAAGTCGCATATGATCATGACTTGCAACTATATCGTTGTTCCTTCACTGTCGTTGGGTCAAAATCCTGGAACTCCCTCCCTAACAGCACTGTGGATGTACCTACACATGGCCTGCAGCGATTCAAGAAGGCAGGTCATCATCACCTTCTCAAGGGCAATTAGGAATGAGCAATGAATGCTGGCTTTGCCAGCAAAACTCACGAATAAGTAAAAAAGAACTCAGAGGGATGAAATAAGTCCCAGTATAGCTCTTACTGTAAACCTGGAAGGCGATAAATTGCAGTTCAGTTCGGGTCATCAGAACACTTGTCATAAATCTACTGAAAGGGATTGACAATATTGGCATAGCCAAACTCTTTACTATTGGAAATGGTTCAAATTCCAACGGGAGCACAAGTTAAAACGTGCTTAAAAAAGGAAGATGGTATTCAAGGGAGAACTTTTTCACCCAAAGGTCAGTAAATCCGTGGAAGTCAATTGAAGTGGTTTAACACACTTTGCAGTGTTTGGGATGTATGACTGCTGTGATACATTTGAGATAGGATTAAAGTGTTGTATAACTACTGAAATTACAGTTTATGACACCAGATTGGAACAGAAGCCACACTGCTGGTTGGTCTCATAAGCTTTAATATAAGCTGTTACACAGATTCCACATGTTCCTACATGAAGTTATTGTTTATTTTTGGGAAGGCACTGGGAAAAGCTAAAGAAAACCAATTTACTTTGGTTTCAGGTTTGGAGGAGCTAATTCTCCAGCCCCTGAGCATCTCTAATCAGAAACCCTATCTGTTCAATAGGGAGTGGGGAACGGAAGCTCTCCCAGTGGCTCACTGGGTATGTGCACCATCTGAGGTATGTTACAGACAGAAAGAGATAAAAACAGAAAATGGTGTAAATACTCAGCAGATCTGGCAGCATCTGTGGAGAGAGAAACAGAATTAATGGCCTGGATTTTAAGAGCCTGCCACTGATAGGTACATGGTTATAAAATAAAACAAAAAAGCCAATCATGCTCTGAAATTGTTGAACTCAATATTGAGTCCAGAAGGCTGTAGAGTGCCTAATCGGAAGATGAGATGCAGTTCCTCGAGCCTGCGTTGAGATTCACTGGAACACTGCAGTAGGCCAAGAACAGTTTAGCATGACTGGCTTTATTTTATTTTATTTTTTAGCCATGTGCCTTTCTTAAACTTGTTTTTCAGTTGGTGCTTTTGGACTGAGCTGCTCATTATTCTGTCATTAACATGCTGGGCTAATGTTTTGGCTGGAATTCTATGCCCCTCCCCCCCACTGCAGCAGCTGGCTGCTGGTGGTTGGGGGGCTGGGGTGGAGTGTTCATAAAGTTGAATGGGAGGTGGGATCATTCCTCATGCCTTCCTGCCCCGCTACAATTTTATCAGGGGTGGCAATGGCAAGAAACAGCCTGCCTGCCCCAGGCCAACCAAGGCCCTAAAGTGGCCAATTAACTACCGCTCCCGGTGGCACTGCTGGGACTGAGAGCTGCCGGCCCACTGATTGGCCAGAAGCTCTTGGAGGTAGGACTTCCTGCCTCAACGGGGCGGAAGTCCTGCCCGAGGCCAATTAAGGGCCTGGGGAGTGTAAAATCCTGGCATGGCTGTCCAGGCCCAGCGGAGGCGGGCTCACCCCCGACTTTTTGGCCGGTGGGTGAGACCTCCTGCCCAACATAAAATTCCAGCTCCTGTGTTTTACGACAACTATTAGCACTACATTTGCCTTTGTTCCATGACATCTTTGTCACTTAATCTCTCCTGCCCTCTGCCCTATCCCACACCTTCCCTTTTGTTCTTCTTCCCCCTCACCCCACTTCCATTTGCTCAAAACCTATTACATTTCTAGCCTTTGCCAGTTCTGATGAAAGGTCACAGACCAAATGTTAACTCTGTTTCTCTCTCCACAGATGCTGCCAGACCTGCTGAGTATTTCCAGCACTTTCCATTTTGGTTTCTGTTGAAAAATGTGCATTCTTTTGCATGTTGAGTGAGGGGAATATTGGGCTTGGCTGTGTGCACAGTGCTTGTACCATGTGTGGGGAAGGCCATTGGACAGACCACTGCTTAATCCGCTGTAAACTGTCACTTGTCATCACCACTTATCACCTTCAAAAGGGTTTCAGCGCCATGAAAAAGCTGGTGTCAGTGAGCTTGAAATCTTTCACTTCACATTGCACATTCTCTGAGGCAGTCACAATGGCATTAAATAATATGTCAGAAGTGACCTCTGGAGTGGGAGCTACGTTGACTAAATTCAAGGCCGGCTACAAGATCTCAACCAAAATTATAAGTTACTCCACTTATCATCACCAGCCTTGGTTTCACAAAAATGAGGGGCAAGCTCTTTTTGATGAGATACATGGTGCTCACATTAGCTGAATGAGTGACAAGTACTCACCATAAAGAATACTGTGCAAGGATCAAAAACAAAGTGAAATTAAGAAACCTTCGCTGAAAAAGAAAGTGAATAAAATTGTCACACGCAGGACATTTTTATTTCTTTTGAATATGGTGATCCAATTCCCCTTTGAAAGTTACTATTGAATCTCCTTCCACCATCCTTTCAGGCAGTGCATTCTGGATCATAACAACTCAATGCTTAGAAAAAATACTCCTTATCTCTCCCCTGGCTTTTTTGCTAATTATTTTACATCTGTGTCTTCTGGTTACCTACTCTCCTGCCAGTGGAAACAGTTTGTCCCTATCTACTTTGTCAAAACCCTTCATAATTTTGAATACCTCGGTTAAATCTCCCATTAACCTCTGCTCTAAGAACACGCCAGCTCTTGAGTCTCTCCACATAACTGAAGCCCATCATCCCTGGTATCAGACTAGTAAATCTCCTCTGCATCCTTTCCAAGACTTTGACACATTTCTAAAATGTGGTTCCCAAAACTGGTCCCATTACTCTAGCTGAGGTCTAACCAGTGATTTATAATTTAGCATAACTTCCTTGCTTGTATACTTGATGCCTCTATAAGATCAAGGATCCTGTATGCTCTTTTTAACAATATTATCAACTTGTCCTGCCACCTTCAAAGTTTTGTGTATGTGAACTCTCAGGTCTCTCGGTTTGTACACCACCATTAAATTGGTACCATTTAGTTTATATTGCCTTTCATCATTTTTCCTTCCAAAATGTGTCACTTTACACTTCTCTGCATTAAAGTTCATCTGCTATGCATCTGCCAGTTTCACCATTCCATTTATCCCACTGAAGTCTACTACAATCCTTGTCACTGTCTATTAGATTTCCAAGCTTTGTATCAGCTGAAAACTTTTAAATTATACTCCCTACACCCAAATCCAGGTCAGTGATGTAATTCAAAAAGAGCAGTGGTCTTAACACCGACCCCAGGGGGATACCATTGTATATCTCCTTGGAGTTTGAAAAACAACTGTTCAATGCTCATCTCTGCTTTCTGTCCCTTAGCCAATTTTATATTCCTGCTCCCACTATCCTTTTAATTCCATGGCATTCAATTTTGCGAACAAGTTTTCACTTTATAAAAAGAAAGGGGGTAAAAACATGACACAGGAATTGGAAAAGAGAGAAAATAAAAGAGACGCTTAACTAAACCATGTTAGTACAAATTCCCCACATTGCCAATCTTTCTGTTTAATCTGCCTGGACTAATGTACCCTGTGGCCAGTAATTAACAGCTTTTTTGTTTGTGTGCAGCTATGGATTGTGTTAATGATTTACCCAGAGGGGGTTTCGCTTGGCTTTGATTTCTGCCTATTAGACATCTAGCGAGCATACTGTGGGGGCCTGAGGCACGTGGGAAAAAGGTAAACAGACAGCTGAACTCTCCTAGGGGTGTAGTTACACTTCCCTGCTACTGCGCTGCTATTGTAACTTGACTTGCCGTTCATCACATCACTGCTTGTGAGGCGTTACCCACACAGAATGGCTGCTGTGGCTGCCTGCATAAACGATCAATGCACTTCAGAAAGTTATTCATTGAGTGAAATGCCTTGAGATGTTTTGATGTTTTGATGTGAAATGCACAATGTAAGTTCTTTTGGGCCTCCTTATCTCGAGAGACAATGGCTACGCGCCTGGAGGTGGTCAGTGGTTTGTGAAGCAGCGCCTGGAGTGGCTATAAAGGCCAATTCTAGAGTGACAGGCTCTTCCACAGGTGCTGCAGAGAAATTTGTTTGTCGGGGCTGTTGCACAGTTGGCTCTCCCCTTGCGCCTTTGTCTTTTTTCCTGCCAACTACTAAGTCTCTTCGACTCGCCACATTTTAGCCCTGTCTTTATGGCTGCCCGCCAGCTCTGGCGAACGCTGGCAACTGACTCCCACGACTTGTGATCAATGTCACAGGATTTCATGTCGCGTTTGCAGTGTAAGTTACAATGTAAGTACAAGCATCATTATTCACATATACAAGGGGGCGGCACAGTAGCGCAGTGGTTAGCACCGCAGCCTCACAGCTCCAGGGACCCGGGTTCGATTCCGGGTACTGCCTGTGTGGAGTTTGCAAGTTCTCCCTGTGTCTGCGTTGGTTTTCTCCGGGTGCTCTGGTTTCCTCCCACATGCCAAAGACTTGCAGGTTGATAGGTAAATTGGCCGTTATAAATTGTCACTAGTATAGGTAGGTGGTAGGGAAATATAGGGACAGGTGGGGATGTTTGGTAGGAATGTGGGATTAGTGTAGGATTAGTATAAATGGGTGGTTGATGTTCGGCACAGACTCGGTGGGCTGAAGGGCCTGTTTCAGTGCTGTATCTCTAATCTAATACATATCACCAAATAACTCCCACATGCAGCAATACAATAACAACTTATATTTATACAGCACCTTAAGGTACCGAAACATCTCAGGTACTTCGTAGGGGCATTATCAAACAAAATTTGACACCAAACAACATAACGAGCTATTACACCAGGTGACCAAAAGCTTGATCAAAGAGGTAGATTTCCTGATACAAAAGCAAAATACTGTTGGAAAGCTGGCAAGAGTTCATCGACTATCTCTGTTTCTCTCCACAGATGCTGCCTGACCTGCTGAGTTTTCTTTTTATTTGTTCATGGGATGTGGGCAACGCTGGCTGGGCCAGCATTTATTGGCCATCCCTACTTGCCCTTGAGCAACCTTCTTGAACTGCTGCAGTCCTTGGGGTTTAGGTAGACCCACAGTGCTGTTAGGAAGGGAGTTCCAGGATCTTGACCCAGTGACAGTGAAGGAACAGCGATATAGTTCCAAGTCAGGATGGTGTGTGACTTGGAGGGGAACTTGCAGGTGGTGGTGTTCCCATGCATCTGCTGCCCTTGTCCTTCGAGGTGGTAGAGGTTGCAGTTTTGGAAGGTGCTGTCGAAGGAGCCTTGTACATGTCAAAGTATTTCCACCATTTTCTGTTTTCAATCCAGATTGTCTGGTCTGCTTACCTGTTCCACAGGGTTTTATTGGGAACTTATACAGACCTTGTTTTTCCATCACAGACTTAGTTACTTCTTACAATGGTCAAATACCCTTCTTACTGAATATCAGTATGACCCCAAAATCCCATACTAGAGATCAGCAAAGTGCTCATTGTCAAAATAGGTTTGGAATCGCCTGTAAGCTCTCACTCAATGCATTGCACAGCAAATCTTTATAATAAGGATTGAAGAAGCCTCTCACATCCCAATTTATTTTTAATTGAAAAGAAGACTCGAAATAAAAAAAAGGGATATAAAACCCAGATCAAAAGGGAGTGTTCATCCATCATTTATTTTAATATGAGAAGTCAGACAAGAGATTAATGACATAAAAAATGGAGAAGAGCAATCCCACTTGCACTTCCATCGATTTTTATCAGCCACGCAGAGACTTTCAGTAATATTAATGATCAGATCACTTTTGCTGCAGAAATGTAACTTGACGCAATAAAGGAATAGACTGTCTTGCTGTCCCACAGCTTGGAGATGTATGGCCCCATTTTTAAAGACACTGAAAATAAAGAAGCATTTAAGAAAGAACTAGCAACTGTGACTGAGTTTCCTGTCACTTGCTCTCTGTGCCACTTCCTATTAGGAGACATCAATTTATTCTGGATCTAATGCACCTTCGTCCTGATGCTGTCAGAAACTACAAAATATCTACAGTACTGTTCATGGCTTCATTTCCATTTGCTGCAATTGCATCTAAGTAGTAGCTTGCTATTTAGAGAATTATTTCAGGGCAACATTTTTGAATGTGGTATTATGTATTTTATTAATTTATTTGGTTTTTCTCTAGGCTACTAGCTCTATTGTACTCATACAGCATCCTCATTTCCAGGCAATATTCTTAGTGTAACAAAGGAGCCTCCTGCCTGCATATCTGCCCCAGCTAACAGCCTCATGCCCCATTACCTTGGCCACTCAACTGCCTCATAGTCCTAAATCGGCCCCATCCACCCAACAACTTCATGCCCCTACATCTGTTCTGAGCACCTAACCTGCTTACACATTTGCCATGGTAACAATGAACATATGTACTTTTTAAAAATGCTTTTAATGCAATTTACACTGGCAAACAGTTACACAGATACCAAACATTCTTTGGTACCTCACCAAGCATTGATTCCTCACATGTGTGTCTAATCAGTGAATTCAATCAGCCATTGAACCATAATAGCCTGATTCTATCCTGAAATAATATCCCCATGTATAGAATTTCTAGTTGAAGGCACTGGGATAGAGATCAGGATCAATATGCCAAGCTGATATATTGATAGTCCAAGGATTCTGACATCATTTGTTGTACTGCTACTGCTGCACCAGCTCAAGCCTGGAACTTTCTGGCTCTGTAATGGGTTAGCAACACACAAGGCAGTCTATTACCAACTCAGTAATCAGGGGTGCTCAGCAGGTTCCATTATGGAAGTGGGGGACATGCAGGATGAGGGAAGACACAAGGTGGGGGGACGGTCATTTTAAGCTAAGGCAATATCGATTTGTCTTTTGGGCCTCCTTATCTCGAGAGACAATGGATACGCGCCTGGAGGTGGTCAGTGGTTTGTGAAGCAGCGCCTGGAGTGGCTATAAAGGCCAATTCTGGAGTGACAGGCTCTTCCACAGGTGCTGCAGAGAAATTTGTTTGTTGGGGCTGTTGCACAGTTGGCTCTCCCCTTGCGCCTCTGTCTTTTTTCCTGCCAACTACTAAGTCTCGATTTAGCTGCCCATTAAATGTCAGACCCTTTCCAATTCTTTCCATTGGAGTTAATGCATGGGTAAAATCAGGTGTGTTGTATAATAGACAGCCAATTCAATATAGATTGCTCTACCACCCAAAGTTATTATGACCCCCAGGTAGAGGTCACATCATTCATCATCAAATAGCACTATTTAAATCTACTGTTAGCAGTTCCAGAGTCCATCCCATCCATGTCTGATCTCCAAGACCAAGTAAAGGTTCTCAGTTATCAAAGGCCTGCATTGTGCTCCTGGTGGATATTAGAGGTTGCTCAATGGTAAAGTTACTATCTTACAGCCAGAGATCTAAAGCAGGCTTGTTTGTTTTTAACTGAGTCTCATGATATTACTATTGGCAATAAGATCAAAAGAACAGTAACAGTAAAAAAAAAAGTGAAGATTCACTGAGGTTCAATACTTGACGGCACAAGTCTTCAAATTGTAACCATACCTAGTTGCTGATGGCATGTTGCAGAATACAGCGATTGTCTAAATAATGCCTAGGAGAAATCAGTGGCAATATTGTTCTGCTAGTGGGGGGGATCATCATCTCAAAATGCATTCACATTTGCAGAAGAGAAAGAGCGTAAAAACATTACAAAGCATTCAGGAAGAAAAAGCATGCCAACTCCTTCCAGACACCAGGCACTAAATTTTAAATCTTCATCTTTGTAGTCAAACCCTTCCACGACTTTGTCATCCTATATCTATCACCTCTTCCTGCCTTATATCCACTCCCACACTTAAGACCTCTGTCTCGGGCTTTTAGTGCATCTCACTGAACCAGCATCGGTAGCAGACCCTTCAACCTCCTTGACCCTACTCTCTGAAGCTCCCTCCCTATGCCTCTCCTGCTCTACTTTCTCCACCTTTTAAAATCTTCTAAAAACCCAACATTTTGTACAGCTTTCAGTCATCTCTCCCTCAGTGGCATGGTATCATTTTCTTTGTCGATTTTATTTCTTTCCCCCTTAAAGCACCTTAAGATGTTTGCTCTATTTAAAGATGCCATACTCTTTATAAAAAGACACCATACTCTATATGAAGATCGCTGAGTTCCTATAATTCTGGACTCTTGCTCATCCCCAATTTCCATCGTTCCACCATTGGCAGCCACTCTTGGATCCGAGGCTCTCGAATTCCCTCTGTAAACCTTTCTGCCTCTCTGTGCCCCCTTTAAGACACTCCTTAAAACCTATTTCTTTGACCAAGCTTTTGGTAATCTGTCTTAATATCTCCTTATGTGATTTGGTGTCAAATTGTGTATGATTACGCTCCCGTGAAGAATCCTGGAATGTTTTACTATGTTAAAGGAACTATATAAATGTAAGTTGTTTTTTGTTATCAATTAACCCTATCCTAACCGAGTTGTTGTGATCTGGAATGCACTGCCTGAAAGGGTGGTGGAAGCAGATTCAAGAGTAACCATCAAAAAGGAATTGGATAAATGGCGAACAAGGAAAGATTTGCAGGGCTATGGGGAAAATTACAGACAAGCTGAACATTAATGGTGGAAGCCATCTCAGTTGATAAAGTCTCCTGGGTGATCTGGGGTGCCTTGATTGTCACAAGTGAGCAGTCTATGACTACTTGGATCTTCAGGAATCCAGCCAGAGCAACAAACCCAAGCGCCCACATATTTTGACTGGCCTCATCAGTTGCAAAATGCATGCCAGCACTAGCAAACATGGCATTGGTCACTTGTGAGATGTACTTGTGGGTAGCAGATTGCAAAATTCTACAAATATCACCAAGATCCCTGGAGGGAGGCAGAGGTGAAGAGATTAAGGGCTGTGATGACTTTGACTGCCATTGGCAATGCGTGCCCATCTGGTCCATTTGGCAAGAGATCTCCTTCCAGGAGGCTGAAAATATCTGCAACCACGAACAGTAAACTCTGCGTCTCCTGAGGCTCTGTGCTCAGTCATGTCCAGGAAGCTTGTTCACTGCCTGTGCACCCTGTGTTGAGGGTATAATGTCCTGTGAGCTGGATCTCTGCGCTCATCCCCACTCTCCGTGGAGTGGTAAGTGGAAGGCTGCCGCTGCTCCTGTTGCTGTTGGTGTTGCTTCTGCCTCTTGTTCCTTATCTAAGGTCCAAGGTAGAGCTGCATAAGCAGCTCCCATGCTGAACTGAAAGTTGACAACTGGGAGGTGAAGATCAAAGGCAAAGGTAGTAGAAATGACCTCCAAAATATTGGAATCTCCTCCAAAGCAATGAAAGCACACTCTCAGAACAGGTCCTTTCACTTAGGCAAGGAAGCAGGTGTCAGATCTCAGTATTTAAAGCATTTCCTGCCTGTCAATTGCTCAGCCCTATTAACTCCCATTACCAACTCACCTTGCGAGTTTCAGGAAGCCGGAGAAACCCATGCACAGCTGAACTCAGAATCCTGGGTTAAAGAGGAAGCTAATGATCATTTTAAATGTTTAAGTGACAGATCCACCCGTCCCATAGGGGTTTCCTGTGCACTGTAGCATGCACTCAGGTTAAAGGTGGAAGTCAGTGGCTCCTTTCTGGCTTCCCGAAACGGCAGCAGTTTCAACTGTTCTATGCTGCCACCCACACAGAAATCCACCCACCTTGACTGCCCCACTCGCCCCAGTGATGCTACAATTCTGAGGTAAGATTGTGTTTTCATACACCCTACTGTCCAAATATTACCTAACATAGAATCATGGAATCAGGAAATAGTTACAGCACAAAAGGAGGCCATTCAGCCACTTGTGTTCGTGCCGGCTCTCTGCAAGAACAACTCAGCTAATCCCACTCCCCGACCGGCTCCCGGCAGCCCTGCAAAGTTTTTCTCTTCAGATAATTATCCAATACCCTTTTGAACACCACAATTGAATCTGCTTCCACCACATCCTCAGGCAGTGCATTCCAGATCGTAACCACCCGCTATGTAAAAAAGTTTGTCCTCATGTCACCTTTGGTTCTTTTGCCGTTAATTGGTGTCCTCTCGCTCTTGACCCTTCCGGCAATGTAAACAGTATCTCCCCATCTGGCCAGACCCCTCATCTAGCATGCTCAGAACTCCATTCATCAGTATCTAAATCCTAGTTTAAATTTTAATGTTTAGCAAAGGAGCTTGGTTCTCCCAATGTACAGTCTAATGCCCGTATACTTTAACACAATGCTTCCCAAACAGTGGCAGATCCCACCTGTACAGAGTTCAGTCCATGTGATTTTTAAAAATTTTATTTTTAGAGATACAGCACTGAAACAGGCCCTTCAGCCCACCGAGTCGGTGCCAACCATCAACCACCCATTTATACTAATCCTACACTAATCCCATATTCCTACCGCATCCCCACCTGTCCCTATATTCCCCTACCACCTACCTATACTAGGGGCAATTTACAATGGCCAATTTACCTATCAACCTGCAAGTCTTTGGCTGTGGGAAGAAACTGGAGCACCTGGCGAAAACCCACGCGGTCACAGGGAGAACTTGCAAACTCCGCACAGGCAGTAGCCAGAATTGAACCCAGGTCGCTGGAGCTGTTAGGCTGCGGTGCTAACCACTGCGCCACTGTGCCACCCTGATGTGCAGCGCGATATCTAAAACCTGACCTGCACCACCTCCCACCAGACTCCAGATCTTCTGCAGCGTCCCACCCACCTGGCTCTTGCTACCTGTGGATGCCCAGACACTGATTTCCATAGAAACATAGATACATAGAAAATAGGAGCAGAAGTAGGCCATTCGGCCCTTCGAGCCTACTCCGCCATTCATTATGATCATGGCTGATCATCCAACTCAGTAACCTGTTCCCGCTTTCCCCCCATATCTTTTGATCCCTTTCGCCCCAAGAGCGATATCTAACTCTTTCTTGAAAACATACAATATTTTGGCCTCAACTGCTTTCTGTGGTAGTGAATTCCACAGACTCACCACTCTCTGGGTGAAGTAATTTCTCCTCATCTCAGTCCTGAAAGGTTTATCCCGTATCCTTAGACTATGACCCCTGGTTCTGGACTCCCCCATCATCGGGAACATCCTTCCTGCATCTACCCTGTCAAGTCCGGTTAGAATTTTATAGGTTTCTATGAGATCCCCCCTCACTCTTCTGAACTCCAGCAAATATAATCCTAACCGACTCAATCTCTCCTCATACGTCAGTCCCGCCATCCCAGGAATCAGTCTGGTAAACCTCCTCTGCACTCCCTCTATAGCAAGAACATCCTTCCTCAGATAAGGAGACCAAAACTGCACACAATATTCCAGGTGTGGCCTCACCAAGGCCCTGTATAATTGCAGCAAGACATCCCTGCTCCTGTACTCGAATCCTCTTGCTATGAAGGCCAACATTCCATTTGCCTTTTTTACTGCCTGTTGCACCTGCATGCTTACCTTCAGCGACCTGTGTACGAGAGCACCCAGGTCTCGTTTCATATTCCCCTCTCTCAGTTTATAGCCGTTCAGATAATAATCTGCCTTCTTGTTTTTGCTACCAAAGTGGATAACCTCACATTTGTCCACATTATACTGCATCTGCCATGCATTTGCCCACTCACTTAACTTGTCCAAATCTCCCTGAAGCCTCTCTGCATCCTCCTCACAACTCACCCTCCCACCCAGTTTTGTGTCATCTGCAAATTTGGAGATATTACATTTAGTTGCCTCATTTAAATCATTAATATATATTGTGAATAGCTGGGGTCCTAGCACCGATCCCTGCAGTACCCCACTAGTCACTACCTGCCATTCAGAAAAAGACCCGTTTATTCCTACTCTTTGTTTCCTGTCTGCCAACCAATTTTCTATCCATCGCGATACACTACCCCCAATCCCATGCGCTTTAATTTTGCACGCTAATCTCTTAGGTGGGACTTTGTCGAAAGCCTTCTGAAAGTCCAAATAATCCACATCCACTGACTCCCCCTCATCAACTCTACTAGTTACATCCTTGAAGAATTCTAGTATATTTGTCAAGCATTATATCCCTTTCGTATATCCATGCTGACTCTGTCCGATTCTTCCACTGTTCTCCAAGTGCTCTGCTATAAGATCTTTGATAATGGACTTTAGAATTTTCCCCACTACTGACATCAGGCTGATTGGTCTATAATGCCCTGTTTTCTCTCTACCTCCCTTTTTAAATAGTGGGATTACATTAGCTACCCTCCAATCTGTAGGAACTGTTCCAGAGTTTATAGAATCTTGGAAGATGACTACCAGTACATCCACTATTTCTAGGGCCACTTCCTTAAGTACACTGGGGACTTATCGGCCTTCAATCCCATCAATTTCCCCAACACCATTTCTCTTCTCTTTGGCCTCCTTATCTCGAGAGACAATGGGTAAGCGCCTGGAGGTGGTCAGTGGTTTGTGAAGCAGCACCTGGAGTGGCTATAAAGGCCAATTCTAGAGTGACAGGCTCTTCCACAGGTGCTGCAGAGAAATTTGTTTGTCGGGGCTGTTACACAGTTGGCTCTCCCCTTGCGCCTCTGTCTTTTTTCCTGCCAACTACTAAGTCTCTTTGACTCGCCACACTTTAGCCCCGCCTTTATGGCTGCCCGCCAGCTCTGGCGGACGCTGGCAACTGACTCCCACGACTTGTGATCAATATCACAGGATTTCATGTTGCGTTTGCAGACGTCTTTAAAGCGGAGACGTGGACGGCCGGTGGGTCTGATACCAGTGGCGAGCTCGCTGTACAATGTGTCTTTGGGGATCCTGCCATCTTCCATGCGGCTCACATGGCCAAGCCATCTCAAGCGCCGCTGACTCAGTAGTGTGTATAAGCTGGGGATGTTGGCTGCCTCGAGGACTTCTGTGTTGGAGATACGGTCCTGCCACCTGATGCCAAGTATTCTCCGGAGGCAGCGAAGATGGAATGAATTGAGACGTCGCTCTTGGCTGACATACGTTGTCCAGGCCTCGCTGCCATAGAGCAAGGTACTGAGGACACAGGCCTGATACACTCGGACTTTTGTGTTCCGTGTCAGTGCGCCATTTTCCCACACTCTCTTGGCCAGTCTGGACATAGCAGTGGAAGCCTTTCCCATGTGCTTGTTGATTTCTGCATCTAGAGACAGGTTACTGGTGATAGTCGAGCCTAGGTAGGTGAACTCTTGAATCACTTCCAGAGCATGGTCGCCAATATTGATGGATGGAGCATTTCTGACGTCCTGCCCCATGATGTTCGTTTTCTTGAGGCTGATGGTTAGGCCAAATTCATTGCAGGCAGCCGCAAACCTGTCGATTAGACTCTGCAGGCACTCTTCAGTGTGAGATGTTAAAGCAGCATCGTCAGCAAAGAGGAGTTCCCTGATGAGGACTTTCCGTACTTTGGACTTCGCTCTTAGACGGGCAAGGTTGAACAACCTGCCCCCTGATCTTGTGTGGAGGAAAATTCCTTCTTCAGAGAACTTGAACGCATGTGAAAGCAGCAGGGAGAAGAAAATCCCAAAAAGTGTGGGTGCGAGAACACAGCCCTGTTTCACACCACTCAGGATAGGAAAGGGCTCTGATGAGGAGCCACCATGTTGAATTGTGCCTTTCATATTGTCATGGAATGAGGTGATGATACTTAGTAGCTTTGGTGGGCATCCAATCTTTTCTAGTAGTCTGAAGAGACCACGTCTGCTGACGAGGTCAAAGGCTTTGGTGAGATCAATGAAAGCAATGTAGAGGGGCATCTGTTGTTCACGGCATTTCTACCATTTCTCTACTAATACTGATTTCCTCCAGTTCCTCCCTTTCACTAAACCCTGTATTCCCCAACATTTCTGGTATGATATTTGTGTCCTCCTTTGTGAAGACAGAACCAAAGTATGCATTTAGTTGGTCAGCCATTTCTTTATTCCCCATAATAAATTTCCCTGTTTCTGACTGTAAGGGACGTACATTTGTCTTCACCAATCTTTTTCTCTTCACGCACCTATAGAAACTTTTACAGTCAGTTTTTATGTTCCCCGCAAGGTTACTCTCGTACTCTATTTTCCCTTTCTTAATCAATCCCTTGGTCCTCCTTTGCTGAATTATAAACTGCTCCCAATCGTCAGGTCTGTTTTTTCTGGTGAATTTGTATGCCTCTTCCTTGGATCTAATGTCCCTTGTAAGCCATGGTTTGGCTACTTTTCCCGTTTTACTTTTGCACCAGACAGGAATAAAAATTGTTGCAGTTCATCCGTGCGCTCTTTGAATGTTTGCCATTGACTATCCACCGTCATCCCTTTAAGTAACGTTTCCCAATCCATCATAGCCAATTCGTGCCTCATACCTTCGTAGTTTCCTATATTAAGATTCAGGACCCTAGTCTCAGTATCAACTATGTCACTCGCCATCTTGATGAAGAATTCTATCATATTATGGTTGCCCATCCCCAAGGGGTCTCGCACCACTAGATTTTCAATTATTCCTCTCTCATTACACAATACCCAGTCTCGGATGGCCTGTCCTCTAGTTGGTTCCTCAACCTATTGGCCCAGAAAACCATCCCGTATACACTCCATGAATTCCTCCTCTGCGGTATTGTGACTAATTTGATTTGCCCAATCTATATGCAGATTAAAGTCATCCATAATTACAGATGTTCCTTTATCGCATGAGTCTCTAATTTCCTGTTTAATGCCATTCCCAACATCACCACTACAGTTTAGGGGTCTGTATACAACCCTCACTAATGTTTTTTGCCCCTCAGTGTTTCTCATCTCTATCCATACAGATTCCACATCGTCAGAGCTAATATCCTTCCTCACTATTGCGTTAATTTCCTCTTTAGCCAGCAATGCAACTCCACCGCATTTTGCTTTTTGTCTGTCCTTCCTAAACACTGAATACGCCTGGATGTTCATTTCCCATCCCTGGTCACCTTGCAGCCATGTCTCCGTAATCCCGACTATATCATACCCGTTTACATCTATTTGCGTGATTAATTCATCCACTTTATTGCGAATGCTCTGCACGTTAAGGCACAAAGCCTCAAGGCTTGTCTTTTTAACATTACTTTTAACATTCCTATCTTTTTCACCGCACCCTTGTGGGTTAAGTTTGCACCGTAACAATTGTTATGGTTCTCTCCGCAGTAGAAACCCTTCCTTTCTAAAATCAATTTCAGTTCTAAGAGGCTGAGGATCAAGATAAGTTTATCCAATAAATCTATAAAAGGGGAAAGTTACTGAGAGCAATCTGTGTTTGAATGAATCAAGAGATACTCTTGAGGATCCGTGTCGTTTTTATTTCGACCACACGCATTCTTTCCAAAGCAGTGCTTTTTAGGACCTACTTATGTCTAATAAGCATCGTGGGTTTCCTCCCACATGCCAAAGACTTGCAGGTTGATAGGTTATAAATTGCCCCTAGTATAGGTAGGTGGTAGGGAAATATAGGGACAGGTGAGGATGTGGTAGGGATATGGGATTAGTGTAGGATTAGTATAAATGGGTGGTTGATGGTCGGCACAGACTTGGTGGGCCGAAGGGCCTGTTTCCGTGCTGTATCTCTAAACTAAACTAAACTAATCCCTGAAGAAACAATGAAGAACAGGACAACATCTGTGTAACAAAATCTTGCCTCCCCTATGTAAACTGACTGATGAATGCTCCTGGCAATAGGAGGAAGAGGTGTTGCAGAGATAAATAAGAGAAACAGGTATAAGAAAGAAAGGCTTGCATTTATGTAACACCTTCCACCACCTCAGGACTTCCCAAAGTGTATCACTGCCAGTGAAATATTTTTGAAGTGTCACTGTTGTAACGTAAGGAAGCATGGCAGCCATTTTCCACACAGCAAATCCCATAAATAACAATGGGATAAGTTACTAATTTAACTGTTCTGGTTACCCAGACTGAGGGATAAGTATTGGACAAGACACTCTCAGCTTTTCACATAGTGCCTTTATGTCCCTCTGAGAGGGCGGATGGGGGTTCGGCTTAATATGACATTGCAAATGTAACACCTTCAACAGTGCAGCTCTGCCACAATTGCACAGGAGTGTCAGCCAGGATTATGGTACTGGAGTCTCTAGAATAGAGCTTGAACCCACAATCTTCTGACTCAGAGACAAGGGTGCTGTCACTGAGCCCAACATGACACACAAACAGATGAGTAAGAAAGAAGAGAAAAAGAGAAAGTGGAAGGAAAGAATGGAAAGAGGCACAAGTGAATGACAGCAAGAGACAGAAATGAGAGAGATTCAGGCAGTGAGGAATATAAAAAAAGAGATAATGGGAGAAATGCAGATCGCGGTGAAGAAGCACAGACAGAGCAAAATTAAAATGAAGTACGAGAGAGCTTTAGAACAATAAGGGTATTGCAGGCACTTATTTTCCAGCCATACTGGAAATAATGTAAAGCATAGCTGGTCAAACAGAGTGACAATAGAATTCTTTTGTGAAGCCCAGTTCAAAAAAGTTTAATAAATTGAAAATTAAAAACTAAATTAAACCAAAAGGGGCAACAGTCCGGTTATTACCATATATCCATTTGTTAACTCTAGATCTGACTATTTTAATGCACTCCTAGCTGGTCTGCCACATTCTACCCTCCACAAACTTCACGCCACCCAAAATTCTACTGCCCATGTCCTAATTTTGCACTAAGTCCCGTTCACCTATCACCCTGGTACTCGCTAATCTACATTGGTTCCCGGTCAAGCAATGTCTTCATTTTAAAATCTCTCTACAGCCTCGCCCCTCCCTATCTCTGTAATCCCCTCCAGCCCCACAACCCTCTGAGATATTTCCTCTCCTCTAATTCTGGCCTCTTGAGCATCTTCAATTTAAATGGCTCCACCATTGACGGCCGTGTCTTCAGCTGCCTGAGCCCTAAGCTCTGGAGTTCCCTGCCTACACCTCTCCACCTCACTACCTCGCTTTCCTCCTTTAAGACACTCCTTAAAACCTGCCTCTTCGACCAAGCTTTTGATCACCTGACCTAATGGGCTGAATTTTTCCAGCTCGCCGCTGATCTCGGCGGCGAGCTTCAAAGATGGCGGGGCACACGCGCAGAATTTACCCCGCGGAGCCGCCGCATTACTCAGCGCAGTGGCTCATTTACATGGCTGGGATGGACCACCCCCCGATAACGTGGGAGGGGGCAGGCGAGCCATTCCCGGCAATGACGTCCGGTGCCACTGTGCAGACGCAGCACCATTTTTAAAGAGCTTCAAGCCCTTACATTGAATTTGATTTTTTAAAGTAGGAGGCATTATAAATTAAAGTAAAAACTTTCATGAAAGTTTCAAGACCCTCTCCCACCCCCTCAATGACTAAACAATTTATTACTTGCCCTTTCCTCTCCAAAAAACCTTACCTTACGATCCCAACATTTTCCCCCCAAAGTTTATTAACTTTCACCTTCGAACCCGTTCCATCATTCCCTCCACCAATCGCAATAGTCTTCCTTGCATCCCCCACCCCCCACCGCCCTGAAAACTTACCTGCAGCCCCCTCCCAAGCAGTGTGCCGCCTCGGATCTCTGAATGCAGATCCAAAGGCACAGGAGTCCTGGCAACCGACCGGAATATGGACCAGGATGGATGACGAGAGCAGGTCGGTCATTAATTCATTCATTTAAATATTTAAATCCTGTTCCCGTCAACGAGCGGCGCGGGGGCCACCTTGAGGCTTCGTCTCCGCCGGTAATATGGTGTGGGGCCTTCCCGGCGTCAAGGCCCGTGGCTCTCCTGGAGGCATTTTTTGGGGCTTCCTGGCCACGACCCCTGATGTCGTGGGGGGTGGCTGGTAGGGGGGGTGAGGTAAAATTTGCCCTAGTATCTATGTACGTGGCTCGGTGTTATATTTTGTTTTGTAATGTTTCGATGAAAAGCCTTGGGTTTTATTGCATTAAAGGTGATGTAGAAATATAAGTTGTTAGTGTAAGTTGTTGTTGTTTATTAAAAGCCTTCATTTGGTCAAATTTTTAGTATGCAGCTCCAATAAAAACTGTATCTCATTCCTGATGCGATAAAGTTTCTTGCTGGAATGATGACTTTGGGCATGAGCTGCATGGACACGAAAAGGAAGAATAAATGCCGACGCCTGAATAAAGGGGTGAATGCATGAAAGTCTCTCATCTTCATATAAAAGTCAAGCTCAACATTTTAAACCTGCAGCAGCTTCAGACCGCCATTTGTTGCTTGCAATGTGCACCTGGAGATTTGCTTTGTCACTGTGAATGACAGCGAGCGGCTGATTGAATTCTGGCATATTGTTATCTGTCTCTTGAGTTCCCAAATCCCAGGAGAATTGATATGTGTAAAGGATCAAACAACTCCTTATCTATCTGTCTGCTGAAATATTCCTAGTGTGATGCTTGGGATAGGAGAGGCAATCTCTGACCTGACGAGGAGCACTGTCTGCAGCTGCAGTTGCCGTTGCCAAATAAAAGTCAACTCACAGGGCGGCACAGTGGCGCAGTGGTTAGCACCGCAGCCTCACAGCTCCAGTGACCCGGGTTCAATTCTGGGTACTGCCTGTGTGGAGTTTGCAAGTTCTCCCTGTGTTTGTGTGGGTTTCCTCCCACATGCCAAACACTTGCAGGTTGATAGGTAAATTGGCCATTATAAATTGCCCCGAGTATAGGTAGGTGGTAGGGAAAATATAGGGACTGGTGGGGATGTGGTAGGAATATGGAATTAGTGTAGGGTTAGTAGAAATGGGTGGTTGATGGTCGGCACAGACTTGGTGGGCCGAAGGGTCTGTTTCAGTGCTGTATCTCTAAATAAAAAATAAAACTCAAAAGAAAATCGAACCTTTCCTTTACCTTGAGAGTTCTTCTTCTTTGGCCTCCTTGTCTCGAGAGACAATGGGTAAGCGCCTGGAGGTGGTCAGTGGTTTGTGGAGCAGCGCCTGGAGTGGCTATAAAGGCCAATTCTAGAGTGACAGGCTCTTCCACAGGTGCTGCAGAAAAATTTGTTTGTCGGGGCTGTTACACAGTTGGCTGTCCCCTTGCGCTTCTGTCTTTTTTCCTGCCAACTGCTAAGTCTCTTCGACTCGCCACACTTTAGCCCCGCCTTTATGGCTGCCCGCCAGCTCTGGCGATCGCTGGCAACTGACTCCCACGACTTGTGATCAATGTCACAGGACTTCATGTCACGTAGGCAAACTAACTCATTCAGAAAATCTGAGAAGTATTTATTGAAATGGTGAATTGCCAATTAATGACATATGGATAAATGTATGATAATTCAATCTTCAATGTACATTGTACAGCGAGCTCGTCACTGGTATCAGACCCACCGGCCGTCCTTGTCTCCACTTTAAAGACGTCTGCAAACGCGACATGAAGTCCTGTGACATTGACCACAAGTCGTGGGAGTCAGTTGCCAGCGATCGTCAGAGCTGGCGGGCAACCATAAAGGCGGGGCTAAAGTGTGGCGAGTCGAAGAGACTTAGCAGTTGGCAGGAAAAAAGTCAGAAGCGCAAGGAGAGAGCCAACTGCATAACAGCCCTGTCAACCAATTTTATCTGCAGCACCTGTGGAAGAGTCTGTCACTCTAGAATTGGCCTTGATAGCCACTCCAGGCATTGCTTCACAAACTACTGACCACCTCCAGGCGCCTACCCACTGTCTCTCGAGACAAGGAGGCCAAAGATAAATGTACATACAGACTGGGCAAATATAATGAGCACCAATGTTGTGGAAGAGGAATTCCTGGAATGTGTCCAAGGTGATTTTCTGGAGCAATATGTTGAGGAACCAACTAGGGAACAGGCTATTTTGGATCTAGTATTATGCAATGAGAAAGGGCTAATTAATAATCTGGTGGTAAAAGAACCTTTAGGGAAAAGTAACCATAGTATGATAGAATTTTCTATTAAGTTTGAAAAAGATGTTGTTCAATCTGAAACTAGGGTCTTAAATCTAAACAAGGGCAATTATGAGGCTATGAGGAGCAAGTTGGCCATGGTGTATTGGAAAAATACATTAAAACGTTTGATGGTAGATAAACAATGGCTAGTAATTAAAGAATTAATGCATCTTTTTCAAAAAACATACATTCCTTTAAGGCAAAAGAACCCAATTGGGAAAGTGAGTCAGCCATGGCTAACACAGTTAAAGATAGTATTAGATCAAAGGGGGGAGGCTTATAAAGTTGCCAAAAAAAGTTGTAAGCCAGAGGTTTGGGAGAATTTTAGAATCCAGCAAAGGAGGGCCAAGAAATTGATAAAGAAAGACAGAATAGATATGAATGTAAACGAGCAAGAAATATAAATATGGATTGTAAAAACTTCTATAGGTATGTAAAAAGGAAAAAATTAGCAAAGACAAATGTGGGTCCAGTACAAGCAGAGACAGGAGAATATATAATGGGCAATAAAGAAATGGCAGAGAAGCTAAATAATTACTTTTTGTCTGTCTTCGCAGAGGAAGATACAAGAAGTCTCCCCGAAATAATTGAGATCCAAGGGTCGAGTGAGAATGAGAACTGAAAGAAATTAGGATTAGTAAAAAAATAATATTGGAGAAATTAATGGGACTGAAAGTTGACAAATCCCCAGGGCCCGATGATCTTCACCCTAGAGTGTTGAAAGAGATGGATACAGAGATAATGGATGCATTGGTGATCATTTTTCAAAATTCGATACATTCTGCAATTGTGTCTGCAGATTGGAAGGTTGTAAATGTAACCCCACTGTTTAAGAAAGGAGGGAGAGAGAAAATGAGGAACCACAGACATGTTAGCCTGACGTCAGTAGTAGGGAAAATGCTAGAATCTAGCTTGAAGGATATGATTGCTGGCCACTTAGTAATAATGGTCCAATTGGACAGAGTCAACATGGATTCATGAAGGGGAACTCATGTTTGACAAACTTGTTAGAGTTTTTTGAAGATGTTACCAGCAGAGTGGATAAGGGGAAGCCAGTGGATGTGGTGTATTTGGACTTTCAGAAGGCTTTTGATAAAGTCCCACATAGGAGGTTACTAAAGAAAATTAAAGCGCATGGGATTGGGGGTAATATACTAGCATGAGTGAGGATTGGGTAATAGACAGAAAACAGAGAGTAGGAATAAATGGATCATTCTCAGGTTGGCAGGCTATGGCCAGTGGGGTACCGCAACGATCAGTGCTTGGGCCCCAGCTGTTCATAATCTATATCAATGATTTGGATGTAGGGACCAATTATAATATTTCCAAGTTTGCAGATGACACAAAACTTGATGAGAATATGAGTTGTGAGAAGAATGCAAAGAGGTTTCAAGGGGATTTGGATAGGCTGAGTGAGTGGGCAAGAACGTGGCAGATGGAATATAATGTGGATAGGTGTTAGGTTATTTACTTTGGTATGAGGAATAGAGGTGCAGAGTATTTCTTAAATGGTGAGCGATTGGGAAGTGTTGATGTCCAAAGGGACCTGGGTGTCTTTGTTCATAAGTTACTGAAATCTAACATGCAGGTGTAGCAAGCAATTAGGAAGGCAAATGGTATGTTAGCCTTTATCGCAAGAGGATTTGAGTACAGGAGCAAAGAAGTCCTGCTTCAACTCTATAGAGCATTGATGAGGCTACACCTGGAATATTGTGTACTGACTCTTAAATGTCCTCTGAAATAGCCTCGCAAGCCACTCAGTTCAAGGGCAACTAGGGATGGGCAATAAATGCTGACCCAGTCAGCGATGCCCACATCCCACAAATGAATTAAAAAAAAGTTCTGGTCCCCTTGCCTGAGGAAGGATATACTTGCCATAGAGGGAGTGCAGTGGAGGTTCACTAGACTGATTCCTGGTATGGTGGGATTGTCATATGAGGAGAGATTGAGGAGACTGGGTCTGTATTCTCTGTAGTTTAGAAGAATGAGCGGCGCTCTCATAGGAACTTACAAAATTCTTAAAGGGATAGACAGGGTAGAAACAGAAAGGATGTTTCCCCTGGCTGTGGGGTCTAGAACTGGAGATACAATCTCAGAATAAAGGACAAGCCATTTAGGACTGAGATGAGGAGGAACTTCTTCACTTGGAGGGTGGTGAATCTTTGGAATTCTCTGCCCCAGAGGGTGGTGGAAGCTCAGTCACTGAGTACGTTCAAGACAGAGATCGATAGATTTCTAGTTGCTAATGATACCAAGGGATACCAAGCATAAACTGTCACTTAGAAAGGCACAGGTTAATCAAGGATAGTCAGCATGGATTTTTTTTTTATTCATTCATTCATGGGATGTGGGCGACGCTGGCCAGGCCAGCATTTATTGCCCATCCCTAATTGCCCTTGAGAAGGTGTTGGTGAGCTGCCTTCTTGAACCGCTGCAGTCCATTTGGGCTAGGTACACCCACAGTGCTGTTAGGAAGGGAGTTCCAGGATTTTGACCAAGCGACAGTGAAGGAACAGCGATATAGTTCCAAGTCAGGATGGTGTGTGACTTGGAGGGAAACTTGCAGGTGGTGGTGTTCCCATGTATTTGCTGCCCTTGTCCTTCTCGTTGGTAGAGGTCGCGGGTTTGGAAGGTGCTGTCTAAGGAGCCTTGGTGCATTGCTGCAGTGCATCTTGTAGATGGTACACACTGCTGCCACTGTGCGTCAGTGGTGGAGGGAGTGAATGTTTGTAGATGGGGTGCCAATCAAGCGGGCTGCTTTGTCCTGGATGGTGTCGAGCTTCTTAAGTGTTGTTGGAGCTGCACCCATCCAGGCAAGTGGAGAGTATTCCATCACACTCCTGACTTGTGCCTTGTAGATTGTGGACAGGCTTTGGGGAGTCAGGAGGTGAGTTGCTCGCCTCAGAATTCCTAGTCTCGGACCTGCTCTTATAGCCACGGTATTTATATGGCTACTCCAGTTCAGCTTTTGGTCAATGGTAACCCCTAGGATGTTGATAGTGGGGGATTCAGCTTGGTAATGCTGTTGAATGTCAAGGGGAGATGGTTAGATTCTCTCTTGTTGGAGATGGTCATTGCCTGGCACTTGTGTGGCACGAATGTTACTTGCGGAGGGTTTTCCCCCTGATTCCCATTGACCTCAGTTTTGCTAGGGCTCCTTGATGCCATACTCGGTCAAATGCTGCCTTGATGTCAAGGGCAGTCACTCTCACCTCACCTCTTGAGTACAGCTCTTTTATCAATGTTTGAACCAAGGCTGTAATGAGGTCAGGAGCTGAGTAGCCGTGGCGGAACCCAAACTGAGCGTCACTGAGCAGGTTATTGCTAAGCAAGTGCCGCTTGATGGCACTGTTGATGACACCTTCCATTACTTTACTGATGATAGAGAGTAGGCTGATGGGGCGGTAATTGGCCGGGTTGGATTTGTCCTGCTTTTTGTGTACAGGATATACCTGGGCAATTTTCCACATTGCAGGGTAGATGCCAGTGTTGTAGCTGTACTGGAACAGCTTGGCTAGGGGTACGGCAAGTTCTGGAGCACAGATCTTCAGTACTATTGCCGGAATATTGTCAGGGCCCATAGCTTTTGCAGTATCCAGTGCCTTCAGCCGTTTCTTGATATCACGCGGAGTGAATCGAATTGGCTGAAGATTTGTTAAGGGAAGATCTTGTTTGACCAACTTGATCGAATTTTTTGAAGAAGTAACAAGGAAGATAGATGGGAGTCGTGCAGTTGATGTGGTCTACATGGTTTTAACAAGGCTTTTGACAAGGTCCCACATGGCAGACTGGTTAAAAAGATAAAATCCCATGGAATCCATGGAAATGCAGCAAGGTGGATACAAAATTGGGTGGAAATTGGCAGGAAACAAAGGGTAATTGTTGATGGGTGTTTTAGAGATTGGAGGGCTGTTTCCAGTGGCGTTCCGCAAGGCTCAGTGCTGGCTCCCTTGCTTTTTGTGGTATATATTAACGATTTGGACATAAATGGAGGGGGCATGATAAAGAAGTTTGCAGATGACAAAAAGATCGGCCATGTGGTAGACAGTGAGGAGGATAGCTGTAGGCTGCAGTAAGATACTGATGGTCTGGTCAGATGGGCAGAAAGGTGGCAAATGGAATTCAACCTGGAGAAGTGTCAGGTGTTGCATTTGGGGAGGTCAAACAAGGCAAAGGAATACACGATAAATGGGAAAATACTGAGAATTGTAGAGGAAGTGAGGGACCTTGGAGTGAATGTCCACAGATCCCTGAAGGTAGCAGGACAGATGGATAAGGTGGTTAAGAAGGCATATGGAATTCTTTCCTTTATTAGCTGAGGTATAGAATATAAGAGCAGGGAGGTTATGCTGGAACTGTATAACTCATTGATTAGGCCACAACTTGAGTACTGTGTGCCGTTCTGGTCACCTCATTATGAAAGGATGTAATTGTACTGGAGAGAGTATGGAGGAGATTTATGAGGATGTTGCTGGGACTGGAAAAATGCAGATATGAGGTAAGATTGGATAGGCTAGGGTTGTTCTCCTTGGAACAGAGAAGGCTGAGGGGAGATTTGATTGAAATGTACAAAATTTAGAGGGGCTTGGATAGAGTGGAGGTCTATTCACCTTAGCAGAGAGGAAAAGCTTTTTCACCCAGAGGGAGGAGGGAGTCTGGAACTCACTGCCTGATGGGTATTTGAGGCAAAGACCCTCAACTCATTCAAAAGGAGTTTGGATATGTACCTCAAGTGCTGTCATGTGCAGGGCTATGGACCAAATTCTGGAAAGTGGGATGAGAATAGGTGGATCATTTTTCAGCCAGCACAGACACAATGGGCCAAGTGGCCTCTTTCTGTGCCTTAAAATTTCTATGATTCTATATCAGGATGGTGTGGGAATATGGCTTTGAGGTGATGATCAGCCATGATCTGGAATGGAGGAGCAGGCTTGAAGGGCTGAATGGCCTACTCCTGTTCCTATGTTCCTAATTTATTGATAAGTCTATGTTGTTATATGCATATTACTGATTTTCTTTCCTTAAAGATCAAAGTAATTTTCCTCAGATTTCACATCTATCAGGTGAATCTTTTTTAACAGGCAATCTTTCAGTACAAGCAGTTTAAGGTTTAAAATATATTTTAAAATTCATCTCAATCAAAATCACCTTACAGTTCTTGTTTTGTACAAAGATGTCTTTGGCAAAACACACAAAATCATTTCAGAAAACCACAGAAAATAATACTTAGACATAAAGAAGACAGAATAAGGTTCACATGCAAGGCAGGAGAGGATTTAAAACCTATTTCTATTCATGAGACAGTGCAAAGCTCACACATGATTGCATTTCTCGTGTCCCTCATGAGTTATCGGGTCTAGCTCACTCATGGAAATAAGTGTCTTAACCTTCTGTCTCCCATAGTGTAACCTTGGTGTGGTGTATGGTCCATATGCTTCCTATACTTGTACAACACGCACTGGGCAAAGAACTATTACTCATTCACCCCATGCTCAGTGTTAGTTTCTGTACAAATATAATATCAACTTACCTTTATATAGTGCCTTCAAAGTAGTAAAACATTCCGAGGTGCTTCGCTGGAGTGTAATCAGACGGAAATTGGCACAGAGCAAAAGAAGGAGACATTAGGACATGTGAACAAAAGCTTGGCCAAAAGTTTAAAGGAGGAGAGGTGGAGAGGCAGTGGGCTTTCGGGAGGGAATGCCAGAGCTTCGGGGCAAGATGGCTGAAGGCACGGCTGTCAGTGGTGGAGTGAAGGAAGTGGAGGATGCACAAGAAACCAGAATTGGAGGAATGCAGATTTCTCTAAGGGCTTTGTAGATTTTACGCTATTTAACTTTTATACACATCATAACACAGAAGCTGATTTTGAAAAGAGGACTGCTGTGCTTGATGATGGAAAAAGAAAAGAAAGGCTTGCATTTATATAGCATCTTTCATGACCTCAGGACATCCCAAAGTGCTTTTGAGGCATAGTCACTGTTGGATCTTTTACAAAATAATGTCCTGGGGCCTTTTATACTCACTTTAGAGAGCAAACAAGGCCCTCAGTTTAACATATCATCTGAAAAACAGCAGCTCTAACAACCTGGCACACCCTCAGTGCTGCATAGGGAGTGTCAGCCTAGATTTTCATGTTACTGGAGTGAGACTTGTGCCCACAACTATCTGACGCAAAGGAGAGCATGCTACCAACAGAGCCACAGTTGTGCTTATTTGCCATACATCAAAAGCATAGCAGCTGCATCAATATGGTATATTTCATGTCGAGAAGGTCTATACCTCTGTATAAAGGAGGAGCTCTGTAGACACAGTGGGGCCATTTCATCCTTCACCTTCCCATATAGAACCCATCTGATTTCCATTCATTGAAAACAGTTCTATCAAGACACATTGGGATAGGTTCATCTCAGACCTGTCTTTCTGGTTAGTCACCTCCCTCAATAAATGCTAATTAAAACAACATGCTCCATTAACATTCTCCAGTGTCAGAGGTACCATCACTCAGATTAGTTACTAAACTGAAATCCCGTCTGCCCTTTCAAGTGAGTGTAAAAGATCTCGTGGCACTATTTCGAAGAAGAACAGGAAGTTGTCTCCAGTATCTTGGCCAGTATTTATCCCTCAACCAACATCATTAAAATAAATTATTTGGTCATTATCACATTGCTGCTTGTGGGACCTTGCTGTATGAAATTTGGCTGTAGCGTTTCCTACATCACAATGGCACAGCAGATCACTGCTTTGGAACACTTCAAAATCAAGGTGCTGGGGATATGGTTCGGAAGGGCCGGGGCGTGCACCAAAACCTGGGAGGAGCGAGTAGGCAAGGTACAACAAAAGTTGAGCATGTGGGGGCAGCGATCTCTCTCCATTGTGGGTAAGAACCTGGTCATCAGGTGCGAGGCGCTCACGTTGTTGCTGTATGTGGCGCAGGTCTGGCCCATACCCCACTCCTGCGCTGTGGCAGTCACCCGAGCCATTTTCCGCTTCATCTGGGGATCTAAAATGGACTGGGTCCGAAGGGACACGATGTTCAAATCTCTGGACAAGGGCGGGAAAAATGTACCCAACGTGGCCCTCATCCTGATGACCACCTTCGTGTGCGGCTGCATCAAGCTGTGTGTAGATCTCCAGTACGCAAACTCCAAGTGTCACTACGTGCTGAGGTTCTATCTGTCCCCGGTGTTGCGAAGGATGGGCCTGGTCACATTGCTGCGGAACGCTCCATGCAGTTGGACTGTGCCGTACCACCTATCCTTCGTGGAGCAGTTTCTGCGGGAAAACACCTTTGACCACCGGTCCATCAGGCAGTGGTCTGCACGGAATGTCCTCAAGACCCTACGGGAAAAGGAGACGGGGGATCCTGTCGGATGGTTCCCCGAGCAGACCGTCAAAGTCATTTGGCGGAATGCCTCATCACCAGAACTTTCAAACAAGCACCAAGATGTAGCTTGGCTGGTGGTGAGAAGGGCCCTCCCTGTCAGATCCTTCATGCACGCCCGAAGTCTCGCCCCCTCTGCAGAATGCCCCCGCGGTGGCTGTGGTGGGGAAGAGACAGTTGCCCACCTCCTCCTGGAATGTGTCTTTGCAAAGCAGGTGTGGAAAGAGATGCAGTGGTTTTTGTCGAGGTTCATCCCAAGCAGCTCTGTAACACAGGAGTCTGTGCTCTACGGGCTGTTCCCAGGGACGCACACCAAGACAAACATCAACTGCTGCTGGAGGACTATCAATTCGATGAAAGACGCCCTTTGGTCTGCCCGAAACCTGCTGGTCTTCCAGCGCAAAGAGTTGTCCACCACCGAATGTTGCAGACTGGCACATTCCAAGGTCCAGGACTACGTGCTGAGGGACGCACTAAAGCTTGGGGCAGCCGCAGCAAAGGCTCAATGGGGAAAGACCACTGTGTAAGGTCCCCCCCACCAAGCTGAACTGAGGGGCTGGATTCATGGGAAACCCCTCGAACTGTTTCAGGAAAATTTTGTGTGCTGTAAATGTAAAAATGTATATGGCATGACAATGAAATGGAAGGGTTGTGAGGCAACTCAAAATTGTACAGAAGGAAACTGATCACCTTTGCACTGTTTGTATTTTTTGACTTGATGCTGTTTTAAACTGTTTGGGAATGTAATTTTTACAGATTTTTATGAATAAAGTATATTTTGAAAATAAAAAAAAAACTTCAAAATCACTCAATCGGCCGTAAAGCACTTTGGGACATCCTGAGGTCATGAAAGATGCTATATTAACGCAAGTCTTTCTTTCTCTTAACAACAACTTGCAGCTATGTAGCGCCTTTAATGTAATAAAATGTCCCAAGACACTTTACAGCAGTGCTACCAGACAAATTTCAGCATTAAGTCAGTAGTTCAGTTAAAAAGGATCGGACCCTCTGAAGGTCAATAGAAACCTCCCTAATTGTTAAACGTTAAAATTACTGTCCTTGCACATGATTATCATAACTTAAAGGTCACGAAAAGGAGGCTTAAGAATATCCCTGAAAGCTCTTTGAAAGACATTTTTATCTTTTCATTACTTGCTTGATTTATCACCGATTGATTTGAAGATGGAGAATATCATTATGCACAGTGAATCTGTATTAATTTTGCGTTACATTGAGTTTCTAAAGTTTCATGCTCCTTTCGTCTCTTCCCTCTGCATTTATTCTCGGTGAGATTCTGTCAATCATGCTTATGCAAATAAAGCACAACAGCAGTTAATGCTGCCACTCTGCTGTTCTCCCATGGTGCCATCCGTAATTTACACCCCACTTGATTTTACTCACTATTATTGAAGTCAGTGTAGATTAACATTAGGTGGGATGTAAACCCAGCATTCCACCCTATCCCATGGGTTTCCCACCCAGCGAGTTAGGTTAAAATTACCCCCAAAATTATTAATACTTAAGCCAGACCCTAAGGGGGGGCCGGGGAGTAGAAATCCCCTCCATGGCCCAGCTAAAAATCCGGCAGGAACGCAGTGAAGATGGTTGGAAAATCCAGGCAGAGAGGGCTGCCACTGCCTCACTGGTCCGATTAGGATTTCCTGTCCCTGTCTGCATCAGGATCACTGCTGGTCACTCCTTCCCCACCTGCTGCGTGTAAAATGGTAATGAGCATACCAGGGCCTGAAACCCCAGCAGCGTCCCTCTTTCGGCTCTTGCTCCTCCATGTCAAAGGTGACAGTAGACCTGGGAAGTACCAGTAATGGCCTAGAAGTCCCCTATTGGTGGGAGAGGGCCTTGTACCGGCCTCCTCTGCTTTTATAAAAGCAAAATACTGCGGATGCTGGAAATCTGAAACAAAAACAAGAAATGCTGGATTCACTCAGCAGGTCTGGCAGCATCTGTGGAAAGAGAAGCAGAGTTAACGTTTCGGGTCAGTGACCCTTCTTCGGAACTCTGCTTTTAGTTGGTCCAAGTGGCTTAAATGCTATAAGACCTTGGTTTTGTCCAAGCCCTACATTGGAACCCATCCTTCTGATCTTTGGGACGCTTCTGCCTCTTTAAGGTACTTTATCATCCCTTCTGGCACTGCAGCAATGCTAGGATTCTCTGCCCGAACATAGTGCATTCTCTCTAACCCAGCAAAATCTGTCAGGGCCAGGACAGATATGGAGGAGCATTGGGAGTAGGTGGTAAAACCTCCCCAAAAGGAATAATTCCCCCAGCCAAGGAATGAGTTTTCAGTAAACATCTTTATTCTCTATTTCCTTAACTAGTGTGAGGAGGTATTGGTTATTAACAAAATAACAACTTGTATATATTTAGAATGTATATAACTTAGTAAATTCCCTAGGCACTTCACAGGAGCATTATCTGACAAAATTTGACAACAAGACAAAAGGAAATATTCAGACAAATGACCAAAAGCTTGGCCAAAGAGGTAGGTTTCAAAATGTAACTTAAAGGAGAAGAGAAAGGTAGAGAGGGGGAGAGGTTAAGAGAGGGAATTCCAGAGTTTAGGGCCTAGGCGTCTGGTGGCACGGCTGCCAATGGAGGAACAAAGTACACTGAGGATGCATAAGAGGTCAGAATTGGAGGAATGCAGAGATATTGGAGCCTTGTAGGGTTGGAGGAGGTTACAGGAAAAAGTGAAGGTATGGTAGGGTTTGAACACAAGAATTTTTAAATCAAAGAATTTGCCGGATTGGGAGCCAATGTAGGTCAGGGGGCAGAAGGTACGAGTTAGGATATTGTCAGCAGAGTTTTGGATGAGCTCAAGTTTGTGGAAGGTGCCAAAAGGGAGTCGCACAGGAGAGTAGTAACAAAAGCATGATTGAGAGTTTCAG
Organism: Heterodontus francisci; assembly: GCF_036365525.1. NCBI lineage: Eukaryota > Metazoa > Chordata > Chondrichthyes > Heterodontiformes > Heterodontidae > Heterodontus > Heterodontus francisci. The sequence goes on along the minus strand of NC_090395.1, from coordinate 67,871,945 downwards.
CAGCAGATGAGCTGAGGCAGGGGCAGAGATGGGCAATACTACAAAGGTGGAAATAGGCGATCTTGGTGATGGAGAATGTATGGGGTCGGAAGCTCAGCTCAGGATCAAATAGGGCGCCAAGGTTATTCAAGTTTCTGATGAAATTTTATTTTCATATTATTTGCAGAGCAAACTTCTGAAGACCAATTTTCCAAATGAATATTCCTGACACCTCACCTACCATAAGCCACAGGTATTTTACGCCCTCAGTTTCCCAAAATGCACCCCCAGCAGGTGAGGCTCCATGGCAGAATTGTGCGTTCCAAACTCAGGTCATGATCTCAACCTCTGCCCCATGTCCAGTTTTAGACTTTGATAAAGAAATCAGCGATGCACAAAATTGAAATACCAAAGTTCCCTAAGATAGGACACTCTAGGTCAATTTCCAAATACTCACATCTCACCGAATGCTACTCATTTCAAGTTTGCTGCACCACGTCTCTTTAAATGCTGGCCACACGCAACAGGTCAGTCAGCATCTGTAGAGAGAAAGGACAGATTAAGATTTCGGGCAGGAAACTTTCTTCAGAACCGTAAACTGCAAGACAAACCAGCACATTAGTACAATCAGGAAAAAGGGAAGGGTGAGGAATAAACTTACAGGGAGAGGAATTCATTTGAGGCGATTCCACAGAGGAAGGCTACACCGCTGGCAGCTACCTGCACAGCCCGGGCAGTATTCTTCATTGATATCATTGAAGAATGCTGCGTAGCCATACAGGTAACAGCCTATGGGACACTGCCCCAGGGGAATCAACATAGTCTGCGTAGCTCTGCAGCAAACGCATTTCTCCCCAGACTCCAATCACAGGAAGTTAATGGGTTGAATTACCAGCAACATACTTAAAAGATTGTTAATTATTCTAAAACATTCCCAGTCAGGAAGACATTAACAAAAGAAAAGAATGCACAAATAGCTAAGGGGATCATCCAAGAAAACAAGCAAGGAAACGGACAAAATTCTGAAAAAAAGAGTGCAGCTGTAGACTGCCAGCAATTTGCAGTGCTTTGGTTATTTTTTCAATTCATTTTTGGGATGTAGGCAAGTTCAGCAATTATTGTCCATTTCTGAGTTGCCCTAACCCAACAGTTCGTAGCCCAGATAACTATTCCAGTATCAGGAACACTACACTCCTATACCCCAAAGTTTGTGCTGTTCAATCTTCTGCCACATCTCTTCCAGAATTGTCAAATTTGCAGAAGTTCTCCCCCTCTCTTTGCAATGATTTTGCTTGTTTCTTTTCAATATTTTCTGTTTTTGTTTCAAATTTCCAGCATTTGCTGGGTTTTTCTTGTGGTGCTTTGAATCTGGATTTTCTCCATTCTACTGCAATAACTAGACAGCCATGCTATCCATTTCGATCTAACCTCCCAGCTATTTCCCTCACCATTTAGTACAGGATACATTTAAAAATGACAGCTCAATGACAAGATGAAATGGGGGAGATTTGTCTGTCATTCATTTGTTCAGAATTAGATTGGATTGGACTTTGGATTTCACTTTGCAAAAATGTACACAACGGGCCATTGAAGTCAAATTCAAAACTGAGTTTCAAGAAAATAACATTACTATGATTAGATATTCTTATTTTAAAGCCTCAGATCTATAACACAAAACAATTACAGGTCAATGAACTCAACTCCAGATAAGTATAAATCATTTAAAAAAGCTAAACTCAATAAAGTTTCAATCACATGAAAATACATATCAGTCAACCCTTGTCTTGTCTTATGATTGCTCTGAGATGTTATTTCTAGTGATAGGAAATCTCCCATTCTCCTTCAGAATGATGTGAAGCTCAGTTCTTACTAAACTAACTGAATATTTAAACAATTTTTTTTAACCTTGAGCTTAAAATTAGAGCAAGACCATTCAAGGGGTGATGTCAGAAAGCACTGCTTCATAAAGAAGGTTATTGGAAATCCCAAAACGTTTGAGGCTAGAGGTCAATTGAAAATTTCTAAACTGAGATTGATAGATTTTTGTTAGATGAGGGTAATAAAGGTCACGGAAGCGCTGGTTGGGAGTCTAAGGCTAGGGGGCATAATCTAAAAATTAGAGCCAGACCTTTCAGGAGTTAAAGTAGGGTCTGAATTTTACAGGACCAGCTAAAGTCCCACCACTGGGGTCAAAAGTGGGAGGCAACCCTGCTTATACAGGTGGTAGGACCCTGAGAGGCATATTGCCGGCCGCAGCCGAATAAGTGACCGCTGCCAAGTCCGCTGTCTCAATTAAGGACGGTGGCCTGCCTCCAAAAGCTGCCAGTCCAATCAGAGGGCTGGCAACTCAGCAGCCTCAGCAGTGCCACAGCTTAGCGGTGGCCATTGCTGAGGCTACAGCTGAGAGGAGAGAGTGCCTCAATGATCTAGACATCTGTCACAAGAGGTAAATGGAGTTAGGGGTAGCCAGGGCCTGGAAATCTGGCAGGGGGGGGGAGGGTGTGGGGGGGGTGTTGGGTGACGGTGTGGTCACTGACGGCAGGCAGTGCTGTTGCTGCATGAGCAGCAATTTGCATCCGGGGGGGCCCTCTGTGGGCCATGGAGTCCCCCTAAAGGAGGATCCCCCCACCCCCCGCCCCCGAAGTCCAATGGGAGGCCGCCAGGTTTCTCTGGGCAGTCTGCCCACATGATGGCAGGCCTTCCCAACTCGGGCAATATGCCCATGGAGGCAGGAAAAGGGTTTTAATTGGCTACTTAAGTGGTTCAATTGGGCTCCCAGCAGTCCACTTTTCCCACCACTGACAAAAAGGCATCCCAGCAGGAAGACGTTGGGCACCATCCCCAATGCCATCCTGTGCCACTTTGCCAGCCTTCCCACCTCCCAGCCCGGGGACGCTCCAGTGCAGTACTGAAGGAGTGCTGCACTACTGGAGGTACTGTCTTTCAGATAAGATGCTAAATCTAGGCCCCATCAGCTGCTTGCATGGATGTAAAAAATCAAATGGCTCTATTTTTTAAGAATAGGGGAGTTATCCCTGGTGTCCTGGCCAATATCTATCCCTTACTCAACATCACAAACATTGTATGGTCATTATCACATTGCTGTTGGTGGGAGCTTGCTGTGTGCAAATTGGCTGCTCTGTTTCCTACATTGCAACAGCGACTACACTTCAAAAGTACTTCATTAGCTTTGGACCGTCTGGTCGTTGTGAAAAGCACTATATAAATGCAAGTCTTTCTTGTTCGTGTTCATACATTCCTATGAAATAAGCTTCAAATTGACATTTTCATACTCAGTTCCAAAGGAGCAAAATAAATGTTGGTTTTAAACTCTTAACATAAGGATCTCTGCAATATTATATATGTGTCAATGGAGCACTCGATTACTAAAGTACTGATCCTGGAACAGGTGGCTCCTTGTTCCCTCCATTTGTTTCTACCTGTCATTTAAATTACTAAGACATTTGTGAAGACACCAGAGAAGCTGAGAGTGTTTGCCTTAGTGGAGAGAACGTTAAGAGAAGACTTAATGGAGGTGTTCAAAATGATGATGGGTTTTGATAAAGTAAATATGGAGAAACCGTTGCCACTAGCAAGATGGTTGGTAACCAAAGGACACAGATTTAAGATATTTGCTAAAAGAGGGGAGATGAGGAGACTTTTTCTTAACACAGCGGGTTCTGATTTAGAATATGTTGCCTGAAAGTGTGTTGGAAGCAGATTCAATAGTAACTTTCAAAAGGGAATTGGATATATGCTTGAAAAGGAAAGATTTGCAGGATTATGGGGAAAGAGGAGGGGCGTGGGATTAATTGAATAGCCTTTCAAACAGCCGGCACATGCATGAAGGACCGAAAGCCTCCTTCTGTGTTTCTGTATGATTCTATGATTTCCCTCTGATGGGGACCTACTAAATACTTTGATGATGGTTCTCCCATCGAACAGACAATTGAGTCTCAGCTGTCATAGATGCATGGATGGGAGAAGAGACTGGTCCTTGCCACATGCACATGCCAGCACCTAGCGTATTCAAAGCTGGATCAGGCATACGAAGATATGAACATATGAATTAGGAGTAGGCCACTCAGCCCCTCGAGCCTGCTCCATCATTCAATAAGTTCATCGTTGAACCGATTACTCCACATTTCTACCTACCCCCGATAATCTTCCACCCCCTTGCTTATCAAGAATCTATCTACCTCAGCCTTAAAAATATTCAAAGACTCTATTTCCACTGCCTTTTGAGGAAGAGAGTTCCAAAGACTCACGACCCTCTGAGAGAAAACATTTTTCCTCATCTGTCTTAAATGGGCAACTCCCTATTTTTAAACAGTGACCCCTAGTTTTAGATTCTCCCACATCCACCCTGTCAAGCCTCCTCAGGATCTTATATGTTTCAATCAAGTCGCCTCTTACTCTTCTAAAGTCCAGCGGATACAAGCCTAGCCTGTCCAATCTCTCCTCGTAAGACAGTCCGCCCATTCCAGGTATTAGTCTAGTAAATCTTCTCTGAACCACCTCCAATGCATGTACATCCTTCCTTAAATAAGGAGACCAATACTGTACATAGTACTCCAGATGTGGTCTCACCAATGCCCTGTACAGCTGAAGCATAACCTCCCTACTTTTGTATTCAATTCCCCTCGCAATAAACGATAACATTCTATTAGCTTTCCTAATTATGTGCTGTACCTGCATACTAACCTTTTGTGATTCATGCACTAGGACACGCAGATCCCTCTGCATCTCAGAGCTCTGCAATCTCTCACCATTTAGATAATATGCTTCTTTTTTATTTTTCCTGCCACAGTGGACAATTTCATATTTTCCCACATTATACTCCATTTGCCAGGTCTTTGCCCACTCACTTAACCTATCAATATCCCTTTGTAGCCTCTTTATGTCCTCTTCACAACTTACATTCTTACCTATCTTTGTGTCATCAGCAAATGTAGCAACCATACCTTTAGTCCCTTCATCTAAGTCATTTATATAAGTTGTAAAAAGTTGAGGCCCCAATATAGATCTTTGTGGCACACCACTCGTTACATCCTGCCAACCAGAAAATGATCCATTTATGCCTACTCTCTGTTTCCTGCTGGCTAGCCAATCTTCTATCCATGCCAATATGTTAGCCCCTACACCATGAGCTTTTATTTTCTGCAATAACCTTTGAGCTGGCACCTTATCAAATGCCTTCTGGAAATCTAAGTACAATACATCCACTGGTTCCCCTTTATCCACAGCACATATAGCTCCCTCAAAGAACTCCAATAAATTGGTTAAACATGATTTTCTTTCACAAAACCATGTTGACTCTGCCTGATTACCTTGAATTTTTCTAAGTGCCCTGCTATAATGTCTTGAATAATAGCTTCTAACATTTTCCCTAAGACAAATGTTAAGCTAGCTGGCCTGTAGTTTCCTACTTTCTGTCTCCCTCCCATTTTGAATAAAGGAGTTACATTTGCTATTTTCCAATCTAACGGAACCTTTCCCGAATCTAGGGAATTTTGGAAAATTAAAACTAATGCATCAACTATCTCATTAGCCACTTCTTTTAAGACCCTAGGCTGAAGTCCATCAGGACTTGGGAACTTGTCAGCCCGCAGCTCCAACAATTTGTTCAGTACCAATTCCCTGGTGATTGTAATTTTCTTGAGTTCCTCCCTCCCTTCCATTTCCTGACATACAGCTAATACTGGGATGTTTTACGGGTTGCCAGAGAAGTTTAGATCATGGGGGGATCAGTTTGCAGGAGGTATTGGGGCACGGGGGTCACATTGCAGGTAGGGATTGGTTCGCAGGGGAGATTGGAATGTGGGGGGAACAGATCGTGGGATGATCAGAATGCAGGGGGATCATAAGGATTTGGCACTAAATTGTGGGGAGAGAGTCAGATCATAGCAGGTTAGCTTGGGGTCCAGGGGGAAGCACTCCTACTCCTCCTGGTCCACAAACAGTGATGGTAAGGCACTTTCCTGCTGCAGCCTTCAGTTCTCAACTCCCTTCAGCTGAAGGGTTTCCTGAGCCCTGGAATACCCAGCCAACAGCCACTAAATCCAAATGGCTGCTGAAACCTCAGGCATGCAGCCTCAGTAAAAATATTAACACTCCTGACCCGCCTCTTGAGAGTAGGCTAAAACAGACTTAGGTGCGTTTGCAGGAGGTTGAAGTCAGATTTTCCCATTTTTTAGAATTTAACCACTCCCCTGCCCCTTCCCTGCCAATCCTAGAGAATTTTAAAGTTTTCCTGCATTATGTCTAGTGCTTTTTTTTCCGCAAGTTATTCCCTATTTTTGTCTCAAAATCTCTTGATGGAAAACCAAGCAACATTGTTGACCAACCTTATCATTTAGCCATTAATCACTGAATACAATAGCAGTATTATTGATCTGCTTCAGAAGCCACAGATGAACAATTTATCTATAAGATGAGCAGGGGCCAACATCTATAATTACCTTTTGTAAATCATACAGTGCAGCCAGTAATGTGTTCAGCTCTGTACCAACCATCAGTGCAAAAGCAGGTAAAAAAAACTGGGAAGCAGACAATTCACACCTGACACTTACCCAATGCACATTTTTCTGTCCCTGAGCCATTAGTCTATGCCAAGGATAGCAGATATTAGCAGCAGAATGCAGCAGGAAAGCAATGTAATTTTCTGAACATAATGAGATCTTGGTGAAGTTCTGTTGCTTTTTTTCTTGAAGGAAATATTTTCTGGAAAATTGAAGTAGATTCTAACTGATGTCAGCAATAACCATTTTTTAGTGCAGCGCAGTCTTGCAGTCACATTTAATTACCCAACCAAATAGTGTGGTCCCAGTTCATTACCCTATATACAATGTTGGTGGGATAACAGGACCAAGATGTTTATCTACAAGGCCTGTATCCTCAGCACATTGCTGTATGGCAGCAAAGCTTGGAGAAACTTACCAAGAAAAAAGGCTCAATAACTTCCATCTCTGGTGTCTACGATACATCCTTGGCATCACATGGAAAGTCAAAGTTACCAATGAAGCAGCCCTTTCTCGGGCAAAAATGCCAAGCATGCTGGTGCTAATCAAGCAAAGTAGGCATTGCTGGCTTGGGCATGTGCACAGGATGGAAGATGGCTGCATCTCTAAGGTTATGCTATACGGGGAGGTAGCCCATGCCAAGCAGGGCCACCAAAGCTCCAATTCAAGGATGCTATCAAAAAAGATATGAAAGCCCTCAATATCATTCACAACAAGTGGGAAATGCTAGCTGATGATCAATGGCAACACCAGTTGTGGCAGGACTTAGCCACCACAATGATATGCAGTTTCAGAAGCTCCAAAGCAGATGCCAGTCCTGCAAAACAAGGTGCCAGCAGAGATCATCCACACCACCGACAAGGGACAACTTCATGTGTGGCACTTGTGGCACTCGTTGCCTTTCCAAAGTCGGCTTATTCAGCCATCGAAAGAAGCGCAGCAGACAATCTAATCTGAGCTCACCAAAATTCTGAGGCTGCATTCCCATCATTTCTCACAGTTGGAAGGATGCCATTGGGGTTACATAAGAACATAAAAAGTAGGAACAGGAGTAGGCACTTGGCCCCTCAAGCCTGCTCTGCCATTCAAAAGATCATGGCTGATCTTCCACCTTAACTGCACCTTCCTGCACTCTTCCCATACCTCTTAATTCCTCGTATCCAAAAATCTATCAATCTCTGTCTTGAGTATACTCAACGACTGAGCATCCACAGCTCTCTGGGGTAGAGAATTCAAAGGATTTCTAACCATTTGAGTGAAAAAAACTTCTCGTCATCTCAGTCCTATATGGCCAACACCTGATTCTGATACTGTGACCCTAGTTCTAGACTCCCCAGTCAGGGGAAACGTCCTCTCAGCACCTATCCTGTCAAGCCCCTTAAGAATGTTACATGTTTCAATCATCTCTCATTCTTCTAAACTCCAGGGAATATAGGCCTCGTCTACTCAATCTCTCCTCATAAGATAATCCTCTCATCCCAGGAATCAGTTTAGTAAATCTTTGTTGCACACTGTCTAAGACATGTATATCCTTCCTCAGGCAAGGAGACCAAAACTACACAGCACTCCAGGTGTGGTCTCACCAAGGCCCTGTATAACTGTAGTAAGACTTCCTTACTCTTATTTTCCAATCCTTTTGTAAGATAGGCTAAAGGGTTGGAGGATGTGGGGGTGTGCAGGTAGAATTCTCCACTCTATAAAGAATGAAGCTTCAAACTTGATCCTTCTCATAATTTCAATTTCCAGGTGAGACATATTATGCAGAGCACTGGACAGTTACTAACTGTTTGATAATCAATTACCTGCTACCATTTTGACTGGGGAAACCCTTCCACAATGACGTTGACATCAGGAAGACAGGAATAGAACAAAAAAGAGTGGACAAATGAAATAAACAATGTGCTATTGTATTATAATCTGTCACAGCAGAGTTTCACCCCAATGCCTTTGTATAACCATTTCACCCCCTTACCCAACTGCATCCCCCTTCTTACAATATACTGTAAGGAGGACATACTTCGTGTTAGGATTCCACTATGGCACAACAATTCTTGTACAATATCAACAACAACTTGCATTTATATAGCACTATTAATGTAGTAAAATGCCCCAAGGCACTTTGTAGGAGCATTATCAGGCAAAATATGGCACCGGCTGCATACTGAGATTTAAGGACAAATGACCAAAAGCTTTGTCAGAGATAAATATCAAAGAGCATCTTAAAGGAGGAGAGAGAGGCAGAGAAGTGGAGAGGACTGGGGATAGATTTCCAAAATGTAGGGTCTAGGCTATAAATGCAAGTTGTTGTTGTTATAGGCAGCTGAAGGCACAGCTGCCAATGGTGGAGTGATGAAAATTGTGGATGCATAAAAGGGCAGAATGGGAGGAGCACAGAAATCTCAGAGGGCTGTAAGGCTGGAGGAGGTTGTAGAGATAGGGAGGGACGAGGCCATGGATCCAATGTAGGTCAGTGGGAGCCAATGTAGGTCAGTGAGCACAGGGGTGATTGGTGAATTGGACTTGGTGCAAGTTAGGATATTGGCTTACTGGTATTGAGTGGTTTTTTCCTCTATGTCGGTAGAATGTGAGTACAAGCCTCACTTCAGAGCCTTAAGCACATAATCTAGACTGACATTGATTCTTAACTGCCCTCTGAAGTGGCCTAGAAAGCCACACAGTTATATCAAACTGCTGCAATAAATTTCAGTTCAAGAAGGTCCACCACCACCTTCTCAAATCAACTAGAAAAGGGCAATAAACATCTAAAATAAAAGCAAAATACTGCGGATGCTGGAAATCTGAAACAAAAACAAGAAATGCTGGAATCACTCAGCAGGTCTGTCAGCATCTGTGGAAAGAGAAGCAGAGTTAACGTTTCGGGTCAGTGACCCTTCTTCGGAACTGACAAATATTAGAAAAGTCACAGATTATAAACAAGTGAGGTGGGGGTTGGGCAAGAGATAACAAAGGAGAAGGTGCAGATTGGACCAGGCCACATAGCTGACCAAAAGGTCATGGAGCAAAGGCAAACAATATGTTAATGGTGTGTTGAAAGACAAAGCATTAGTACAGATTAGGTGTGAATATATTGAATATTGAACAGCAGCAAGTGCAAACCTGAAGAAAAACAACCTGAAAAAAACAGTGGGTAAGCAAACTGAACAAACTAAGATGAAATGAAATAAATGCAAAAAAAGATTGTAAAAAATGTAAAAAGGAATGTAAAAAAAAAGGAAGAAAAAATAACTAAAAATGACTAAAAATGAAAGTAAAGTGGGGGGCTGTCATGCTCTGAAATTATTGAACTCAATGTTCAGTCCGGCAGGCTGTGGTGTGCCTAATCGGTAGATGAGATGCTGTTCCTCGAGCTTGCGTTGATGTTCACTGGAACACTGCAGCAATCCCAGGACAGAGATGTGAGCATGAGAGCAGGGGGGAGTGTTGAAATGGCAAGCAACCGGAAGCTCAGGGTCCTGCTTGCGGACTGAGCGGAGATGTTCCGCAAAGCGGTCACCCAGTCTGCGCTTGGTCTCCCCAATGTAGAGGAGACCACACTGTGAGCAGCGAATACAGTATACTACATTGAAAGAAGTACAAGTAAATCACTGCTTCACCTGAAAGGAGTGTTTGGGGCCTGGGATAGTGAGGAGAGAGGAGGTAAATGGGCAGGTATTACACCTCCTGCGATTGCAAGGGAAGGTGCCCTGGGACGGGGACGAGGTGGTGGGGGTAATGGAGGAGTGGACCAGGGTGTCGCGGAGGGAACGATCCCTTCGGAATGCTGACAGGGGAAGGGAGGGGAAGATGCGACTGGCAATAAACATCTGCCTTGCCAGTGACACCCACATCTAATTTTGAAAAAAACTTCAGTGCAGTACTGAGGGAGCAACATCTTTCAAATGAGATGTTGAAAAGAGGTTGAATTTTCCCTCTCAAGTGGACATTAATGATCCTATCGGAATATTTGAAGAAGAGCAAGGGAGTTTTCCCAGTGCACTGGCCAATATTTATCCATCAACCAACATCATTAAAACCGATCATCTGGTCATTTATCTTATTGTTTTCAGGACCTTGCTGTGCACAATTTGGCTTCTACCATTCCCTACTTCACAATAGTGACTGTGTTTCAAATGTATTTAATTGACTAAAAAGTGCTTGGGGATTTATTCCATGATTTCCCGTTGTCTCAGTGTTAACACAATACACAAAACTAAACAGTTTATGATGACAATAATGGCTGGCTTATCTGGTATTCAACTCAGGTGCCAACCTAAACAATATTCCAAATAGCTTGTGTCTCTCCGGTAGCCGGTATTTTGTAAACCGAACATGACCTATTATCAATAACAAAATAAATGTAACAAAAATTCCTTCCAGGTCAAATAGGTAAAAATCTCAATATGACACAGTTTGGTTTATTCTCTCACTTTCTCTCCTTATTACATATACCTTTAATAGCTCTATTCTGCTTCTGTAAAATTGCTTTCTCTATATAACATCAAAGAGGCAGAGAACCCTGTGGACAAATAAGCTACTTCCAGCAGTTAATGCGTGCGAATAGTGAATATTTATCACTGACCCAGAAAATGCATGAAATAGATTTCGCAATGCTCCGTTCCATCACTTGACAGGAGTTGGGATCACTAAATTAATCAGCAGAAAATTGAGAGTGCCACTTATTGGACATGCTAACCTACGTACCCAATTGTCCGACCCTTAGTTTCCACATTCTCAAATGGTAATTTACTACATGCAGTAAATTAAACCAACAAATTCAAACTGATCCGATACTTGTGTTAATTAGTTCACCAACCTGCGAGCCTCCCTGTAAGTTACTGTACAATAATACCAACTGTCCAAAATGGCAGAATGTTGCTTCTTCAGCCAAAGCGAATCCTAAACCCCAATTCACTGAACAGGAGGTGGAATTAGTACTGAATGAGATACTTAAGAGATGGTCTGCTATTTCTGGTACCAGTGTGAATCAAATATGTGACAATGCATGGAATGAGATAGCAGAGCAATTAAACGCAATCTGCCAGAAGAGAAGAACTTAAGTTTGATGCCAAGAAAAGGATCCAATAATAATATAATTAAAAAACAGTGTAAGTTTTCTGATGAAGCATCCCACTCAAAATGTTAATCTATCTTTTTCCTTCCAAATAGTTCCCCTTTTTTTCATTTCAGACTTCCAACATTTGCTTTTTTCAGAAGAAAAGAACCAGTTAAACTGCCAAGAGAAGGGCGCACATCTGCAGCACAAAATGTCTTCAATCTTCTCCACGGAAGGCTTGAGAAACTGGCAGAATACAATATGAGAATGACAACCACAGGTAGATGCTTCCCCATCTGTTAACATCTAACAATTATTATTGAGGCAGGAGATACAATTCATGCCCTGTCCAAAATAGCATTCTGTATTGTAAGAATATTTCACCAGAAAAAGCACAGATAACATGTTCAGCGACAACATAGGGCAAACTAAACCTGTACAATCCGCACCAGCACCACAGAGGAGGAAGTGGTGCTGCCTTAGGGGAAACAGCCGCAAGTCCGCCACTTCAAAATTCAGAGATGGGGACCACATCGGCAGAAAAAGGAAGAGGTGTGGTAAGGTGTATCCACAACAGCACAAAGACCACCTACTTCCACCTCCTTACCATTGCCCATCTCCAGCTCTACTTCAAATCTGCTGAAACCCTCATCCCTGCCTTTGTCCCCCCCAGACTCGGCTATTTCAATGATCACCCGGACAGCCTCCACATTCCATAAACTTCAGCCTATTCAAAGCTCTGCTGCCCATATTCTATGCTGCATCGACCCATTCACCTATCATCCCTGTCTTTGCTGGCCAACATTGACTCCCAGTCCCCAGTGCCTCCAACTTAAAATTCCCTTCATGGCCTCACCCACCTCTATACTGCTTCCAGCCCAATACTGCCCTTTCCCCTCCATTTCTCTGACTCTGGCTAATTGTGTATCCTCTCCGGTCCCTTCATCCCACCATTGGCTACCGTGCCTTCAGCTGTCTAGGTTCTTCTCCTCATTTAATACCAAGCTGTTGGTCATCCCCTTCTAATATCTTCTTTTTAGTTTAGAGATACAGCACTGAAACAGGCCCTTCGGCCCACCGAGTCTGTGCCGACCATCAACCACCCATTTATACTCCCTCTTTGGCCTCCTTATCTCGAGAGACAATGGACATTGTCCAGGACAAGCGCCTGGAGGTGGTCAGTGGTGTGTGGAGCAGCGCCTGGAGTGGCTATAAAGGCCAATTCTAGAGTGACAGGCTCTTCCACAGGTGCTGCAGAAAAATTTGTTTGTCGGGGCTGTTACACAGTTGGCTCTCCCCTTGTGCCTCTGTCTTTTTTCCTGCCAACTACTAAGTCTCTTCGACTTGCCACACTTTAGCCCCGTCTTTATGGCTGCCCGCCAGCTCTGGCGAACACTGGCAACTGACTCCCACGACTTGTGATCAATGTCACAGGATTTCATGTCGCATTTGCAGACGTCTTTAAAGCAGAGACATGGACAGCCGGTTTATACTAATTTATACCATTTATACTAATCCTACACTAATCCCATATTTCTACCACATCCCCACCTGCCCCTATATATTTCCCTCCCACCTACCTATACTAGTGACAATTTATAATGGCTAATTTACCTACCAACCTGCAAGTCTTTTGGCTTGTGGGAGAAAACCGGAGCACCCGGAGAAAACCCACGCAGACACAGGGAGAACTTGCAAACTCCACACAGGCAGTACCCTGAATTGAACCTGGGTCGCTGGAGCTGTGAGGCTGCGGTGCTACTGTGCCGCCCACATTCATTTATCTCTGATCATGCCTCCATGAAACAACTTTGGATGTGTTTCCATGTTAAAGGCTCTATATAAATGCAAGTTGTAGTATTTGTTGTTACCATCAGAAATTCATAATTTGCTGTTGCTGGCGACCTCCACATTGACAGAATGCAATCTTAGCAATGTTGACATGCAAAGGAATTGTGTCTCGGATTGTAGAGTTTGACACACTGACAGTCCACCATTCCACAGAGGACTCCAACAACATGCCCATCAATGCCTCCGTTGGTCTTTAACAGTTGACAGGTAAATGGAGGAGGAGTAATACTGTATGCCCAAATATATCAGCCTCTAACCTGTTGCAATTTCCATCCAGAGCCTTCGTTTGCTTTGGCGGATAGGTTTAGAGCAGTAATATCAACCCTGATAGGTTACCCACTACGGTGAGGGAGGGAAATTCAGTTCCTGTCCTTTTAAACAAACCGGTAAAGGGGAGAATTCATTTTTCTGCAAAAAGCAGCAACAGGCTTAGAGGTGTCAGAAACTGAAAAGGCTCATAGATTCTTGGATGCATCCAAAGGACTGTGGAGATCCTTTTGACAGATGTTAAGGCAAGAACAGCAATATTGTTGGCCACTGGCTGTGGAAGGGTGGTTCAGGCTGCACAGAGGGAGGTGGCACAGGCAGTCAGTGCTAGCTGCACCACTCCAAGAACTGCCACATGCTAACAGAAGAGGTTCAATGATCTCACCAGGGTAACTCAGGTAATTTTAGGCACTGATACCAATACACAATATACTCTCAATCTCAGTACCTGGGTATCAGGAAAACTCATGAATGCAAAGGGAAGCTTTTCAAAAGATTCAAGCACCATCATAACTAGAACAATTCTGTCAATTCACATAGCCTGCCACCAGGCCTACTATTAGTCTTCAAGGATATTTCTTATAAAGGGGCAATGCACCTTCATTTCTCATTATCACATACACAGCAAGCATCCTTGCCACTCTCTTTAGCATTTTTATCTTCAGAGAGTGGCATTGAACCTGCTGTTGTAAGGCCCCCAACAATGCCTACACAAGAAGGAACTTCAGACATCAGCACAGTAAGAGAACGGTTACCAGAAACTGGTCTTTATGTGATAGCTGCTTCCAGAGACAAATTGATGTAGAAGGTACTGCCAAAGAGACTGTCAATGGACTGTATTCCAAAGCTCCACCAGATTTGTACAGGCACCATTAACAGCTCTTGAGAATTCCTATCTTCTCTATAATCCTTTTTGTACTGGCATAGACCTCATTATATTTTTTAGATCTTATCAAGTGTAATGAGATAGGATTAATTATTAATCTCATAGTAAGGGTCTTCCTGGGAAGAGTGATCATAATGGTAGAATTTCACATTGAGTTCGAGAATGACATACTTAATTCCAAAACGAGAGCCAACTACATAGGCGAGTGGGGCTTGGTGGCTCAGGAAGATTGGGAAATTAGATTTAAAAATATCTAAAGAAGCATTTCATAATTCTCAACAAATCTACGTTCCATTGAGAAATAAAACCTCCATGGGAAAAGAGATCCAACTGTGGCAATGGAAGAGATTAAGGACAGCATTAGACTAAAAGAGGCTTATAATGTTGCCAAGAACAGCAGTAAACCTAATGATTGGGGAGTTATAGAAATGAGCAAACGATAACTAAAGAATTAATTAAAAGGGAGAAAACAGAATATTTGAGTAACTAGCCACCAGCTAGAATTAATGTGGTAAATTAACCACAACTTTGGGGTGGCGCAGTGGTTAGCACTGCCGCCTCACTACTCCAGCGACCTGGGTTCAGTTCTGGGTACTGCCTGTGTGGAGTTTGCAAACGTGGGTTTCTGCCAGGTGCTCTGGTTTCCTCCCACAGCCAAAGACTTGCAGGTTGATAGGTAAATCGGCCATTGTAAATTGCCCCTCGTGTAGGTAGGTGGTAGGAGAATGGTGGGGATGTGGTAGGGAATATGGGATTAAAGTAGGATTAGTATAAATAGGTGGTTGTTGGTCAGCACAGAGTTGGTGGGCTGAAGGGCCTCTTTCAGTGCTGTATCTCTTAAAAAAAAATATTTTCGACAGAATCTCCGAAACCCATGACTTCCACCACCTAGTAGGACAAGGACAGCAAGTACATGGGAACATCACCACCTGCAAGCTCCCCTCCAAGTCACACACCATCCTGATTTGGAACTATATCGCCGTTCCTTCACTGTCGCTGGGTCAAAAATCTGGAACTCCCTCCTTAACAGCACTGTGGCTGTACGTACACCACATGGATTATAAGTGGTTCAAGAAGGTAGCTCACCACCACCTTCTCAAGGGCAATTGGGGATGGGCAATAAATGCTGGCCACATCCCATGAACAAATAAAAAAAAATCTGCCTCCACACCCCTCCCTGACCCCTCTCCAAACCATCAACACCCCCAACCCCATCCTTGGAAGTCTTATTGGAATTATTAGGAATGTTCCTGGTCGTGAATCAGTCAACTTGATACATTGCCATGAGTCATGAGGACTGCCATGGTGGATTGTGAAAATATCATGACAGTTTCCTTGGGAAATGGCATTAACATGCAGGATAAGGTGATAAGCGTCACACACACATGCTGAATATCAATAGAAAGAAAGCATTTCCTGTTCATAAAACTGAGGGGGTTTGTCGTAAGATTATGTAACCATTTTCATCCATGGATATTTTGATCTTCACTGTGTCATGAATGAGTTATTTCATCTGGGCACAATTACGTCTCAGACAAGATAAAACATTAGAGCAAAATCCGTGTTAAAGACTGACCTAGTCATGATGCATTACGTTTCTTTCTAGACTTTGAGCGGCTGAAGAACTGTACTCGAGAGTACAATGAACAAAGTGCAACGAGGAATCATTTTATTTTACACTGTAGTTCACCCCTTTAAGAGGCACTGGAGAAGGTGCAAAAAAAGATTTACAAGGATGATATCAGAACTGAGCGGTTAGAACTATGAGGAAAGATTGAAGAGGCTAGAGTTCTTTTCTGTAGAAAACAGAAGGCCGAGGTTTGACCTAATCGAGGTATTTAAAGTTATGAAGGTGTTTGGTAGTGTAGAGAAGATGTTTCCATTTGTGAGAGAGTCAAAAACTAGGGATCATAAATATAAGATAGTTAATATTAAACCCATTAAGAAATTTAGGAGAAACACCTTTACCCAGAGAGTGGTGAGAATATGGAACTCACTATTACATGGAAGAGTTGAGGCGAATAATACAGGTGCAGATAAGGGAAGCAAGTTAAGTACATGAGGGAGAAAGGAATAGAGGTTATGTTGAGAGGGTTAGATGAAGTAGGGTTGGAGAAGGCTCATGTGGAGCATAAATACCAGCACAGGTGAGTTGGGCTGAATGATCTGCATCTGTGCTGTAGATTCTAAGTAATATGAGGCTTTGAATGGCATATGCATTCCAACAGTTGCCCTTTACAGCTGGGGGAACCCTGTCAGTCTGTAGAACCAGATAGCTCTCTCTCTCTCTCTTTGTTTGTCTGCTTCTATTGCTTGAATTCCATAGCCCTCCTGAATTGAGCGTCAGGAAACCTTTTGATGGGTGCAGCTGCCTGACCAATGTGGTATAGTTACCTGATACCAGGAAGGCTCCAGTTGTGATGACCTTGATAATGCTGTTCTCAGAGTGAAACTGTGCTGCAGATCATCAGCCAGCATTTGACATATTTTCCCACTAGTTTCTGGGGAGAACAATAACCTTCCGAGGCACCAACAATCAAAAAAGTGTAAGTAAGACCTTCTTGTAGACCCTGGTGAATGGACATGAATGTGTAGGGAAGGAACATTTTTGCACTCTAAGAGCTTCCACTTTTGCGTCTTCCAGGTCCTCATTCAATGCATAAGAATAGAGGCATTCCCATTTGAGGAAATCTATGTTCTCAATGCAAAACAGCAGTATCAACAAACCTGAGTGAAACTAGTAGCAAAGGTCCTATTTCCTGTACAGCTGTAGTAACTGTGGATGATGGCTCACTATACTAATCTCAACCTGCAGCACCATTCGTTATGACATCTCTGGTGAACCATTGTGAAGATACTACTAGTCCTACCTTGACCGATAGTTATTCTCAATAGAATTTACTCTTCTCCTCACTACTCTTATCTTCCTTCAAAGATACTTATGATCTTTGTTAACCAAAAATAACATTCTACTCCCTGAAGATATCTCTGAACTCACAAAGATGGTAAAGGTATCGAGTGCCTAGTCATACTTCAAAATTGACTTAGCACAGATGTACTTGGAAGAGATTTAGAATGGAATGGAATTTACTCACAGATCCACTGTTTAAATATCAGTGTTTTAGTCAAACTGAAAATCAGTTGAGAGCCCATGTACAGAATACAGGATCTCGACTAACACTTAGCGTTAAACTATCAGCTTGTACCTTTGCTTCACTCTCTTGCAGCTGTCACATTAATTTTTCATCAGCTGATTCTCTGTCACCACCATTTAGCTCTGCTCTCACTGCTTCTTGACTCCATTACTAACATCACAGCTTTGTTCAAGGACATAAGATGCAGAATTTGACAGTCAGCTGGGAGGCTGCATGCACTTAAATTCGATTCTGATGTAACAGGATCAGGATATAATACTCAAATGAGAAAAACAAACATCCACACTATGAAGCAACGCCTCGATTTTAAAATTCTCATCCGTGTTTCCAAATGCCTCCATGGCACTGCCCCTCCCTATTTCTGTAACCTCCTCCAGCCCCACAACCCACAGGGATCTCTGCTCTCCTCTAATTCTGGTCTCCTGCGCATCCCTGATTTTAATCACTCTACCATTGGTGGCCATGCCTTCAGCTGCTTTGGCCATAAACTCTGGAATTTCCTCCCAAACCACTCTGCCTCTATCTCTCTTTCCTCTTTTAAGATGCTCCTTAAAATCTACCTCTTTGACCAAGCTTTTAGTCATCTTCCCTAATGTCTCCATATGTGGCTTGGTGTCAAATTTTGTTTTGTAATGCTTCTGTGAAGCCCTTTGGGATGTTTTACTACGTTAAAAGCACTATATAAGTCCAAGTTGTTGTTGTTTAAGCATGGGTATATCAGGTTCTGTATCACACTCAGCCTCTATAGTGCTGAGAAATTCAGGGTGAGCGGCACATACTAGGGCAGCTGTTGGGAAAAGAATGAATAAAAATAAAAATAAATAGACAAGTACAAACAGAGATTTAACCATATATTCAGCAGCAGATTTTCTTTTTTCATTTTCTGCCAATCACTTAAAGGCATTGATGTCAGTTTGCAGCAGGCAACACCCATCCCCTGTTACAGGGATCTGCAACCTGCAGCTCTGGAGCCGCGTGTGGCTCTTTAGCATCTCATTTGCGGCTCCCAACCTTTTCCAGTTGGATCAAATTAACATGAAAAAAGCCTAAAAAACATTGAGTCAAAAAAAAGAGCCGTGTTTTTATTGTGGGGATAAAAAGCTGCACTTTACTGTTTCAAATGATTATTTTAACAAAAACATTACTGTTTTCTAAATTAACCTGTTTGAATAGTATAGATACACTATGGTTATAGGTAATGCCTTTGATTCGAGAAACAGTTTTTATGGTTGTGACCATTATTGTTTCTAATATAGCTGAGACAATAATTCATTCTGAATGTGCTATTAGAAGTTTTTTAATCATGAGAATTAATAGCTGAAAAAATTGTCTTAATTCTATGCATTTTAAGTTATACTTTGGTTTAAAGATGAATTCACTGACAAAATTATGGTAAAAAAAGTCAAAAAAGTGATGATTCAATTAGTATTTAATGTTTTTTCCATTGATACATAAATTCAATACATGTATTTTATTTATTATATATGCAAATTATGCATTCTACCAGAGACACTTGGCAATTTGCAAGTATTGCCAAGTATTTAGTAATGCCAAAATTACATCTTGCTGCTCCCAATAGTTCTTATTTTTGGCAAATTTTTTAAATCTCTTCAGGTAAAAAAAAAGGGTCCTGACCCCTGCCCTATTGCAAGTGGTCATTCTTCACCTGTGAGTCTGTGTTGGTAAACAGTTCAGTCACAGAAGCTTTGAATGTAACCCTATCTTCATACATCATTCCCATATACATTCTAAAAGAAAAAAGAAAGGACTTGCATTTATATAGTGCCTTTCAGGACCTTAGAACATTCCAAAACACTCTACAGCTAATGAAGTTATTTTAGAAGTGAAGTCACTGCTGTTCTGTACAACAGAAACTGATGCCAGGAATATCCATTTAATACACAACACATTTCACAGCCAATATAACAGCCATCAGAAACTCCTTGCTCAGCATGATAGAGCCACCCTCAAATGGCTCGGAACGCATACTGTCCATCCGACCGCTCACCACCTCTGGTCCAGTACATCTACTCAGCATCTATGCTCCAACACTCTGCTCCTCACCTGAAGCTAAAGATCAGTTCTACGAGGAACTCCATAATATCATGAGTAGCATCCCCAACACCGAACACCTATTCCTGCTGGGAGACTTTAATGCCAGGGTTGGGGCCGACCATGACTCATGGCCCTCCTGCCTTGGGCGCTATGGCGTTGGAAGGATGAATGAGAACGGGCAGAGACTGCTTGACTTGTGTACCTATCATAACCTCTGCATCCCCAACTCGTTCTTTCACACTAAACCCTGTCACCAGGTTTCATGGAGGCACCCAAGATCGCGTCGTTGGCACCAGCTAGACCTCATTGTCACAAGGCGAGCCGCCTTAAACAGTGTTCAGATCACACGCAGCTTCCACAGTGCGGACTGCGACACCGACCACTCCCTGGTGTGCAGCAAGGTTAGACATAGACCAAAGAAGTTGCATCATTCCAAGCAGAAGGGCCACCCGCGCATCAACACGAGCAGAATTTCTCACCCACAGCTGTTACAAAAATTTCTAAATTCACTTGTAACAGCCCTTCAAAACACTCCCACAGGGGATGCTGAGACCAAGTGGGCCCACATCAGAGACGCCATCTATGAGTCAGCTTTGACCACCTACGGCAAAAGTGCGAAGAGAAATGCAGACTGGTTTCAATCTCATAATGAAGAGCTGGAACCTGTCATAGCCGCTAAGCGCATTGCACTGTTGAACTACAAGAAAGCCCCCAGCGATTTAACATCCGCAGGACTTAAAGCAGCCAGAAGCACTGCACAAAGAACAGCCAGGCACTGCGCAAACGACTACTGGCAACACCTATGCAGTCATATTCAGCTGGCCTCAGACACCGGAAACATCAGAGGAATGTATGATGGCATGAAGAGAGCTCTTGGGCCAACCATCAAGAAGATCGCCCCCCTCAAATCTAAATCAGGGGACATAATCACTGACCAACGCAAACAAATGGACCACTGGGTTGAGCACTACCTAGAACTGTACTCCAGGGAGAATGCTGTCACTGAGACTGCCCTCAATGCAGCCCAGCCTCTACCAGTCATGGATGAGCTGGACATACAGCCAACCAAATCGGAACTCAGTGATGCCATTGATTCTCTAGCCAGCGGAAAAGCCCCTGGGAAGGACAGCATTACCCCTGAAATAATCAAGAGTGCCAAGCCTGCTATACTCTCAGCACTACATGAACTGCTTTGCCTGTGCTGGGACAAGGGAGCAGTACCACAGGACATGCGCGATGCCAATATCATCACCCTCGATAAAAACAAAGGTGACTGCGGTGACTGCAACAACTACCGTGGAATCTCCCTGCTCAGCATAGTGGGGAAAGTCTTTGCTCGAGTCGCTCTAAACAAGCTCCAGAAGCTGGCCGAGTGCATCTACCCTGAGGCACAGTGTGGCTTTCGTGCAGAGAGATCGACCGTTGACATACTGTTCTCCCTTCGTCAGATACAGGAGAAATGCCGTGAACAGCTGCCCCTCTACATTGCTTTCATTGATCTCACCAAAGCCTTTGACCTCGTCAGCAGACGTGGTCTCTTCAGACTACTAGAAAAGATCGGATGTCCACCAAAGCTACTAAGTATCATCACCTCATTCCATGACAATATGATAGGCACAATTCAACATGGTGGCTCCTCATCAGAGCCCTTTCCTATCCTGGGTGGCGTGAAACATGGCTGTGTTCTCGCACCCACACTTCTTGGGATTTTCTTCTCCCTGCTGCTTTCACATGCGTTCAAATCCTCTGAAGAAGGAATTTTCCTCCACACAAGATCAGGGGGCAGGTTGTTCAACCTTGCCCGTCTAAGAGCGAAGTCCAAAGTACGGAAAGTCCTCATCAGGGAACTCCTCTTTGCTGACGATGCTGCTTTAACATCTCACACTGAAGAGTGCCTGCAGAGTCTCATCGACAGGTTTGCGGCTGCCTGCAATGAATTTGGCCTAACCATCAGCCTCAAGAAAACGAACATCATGGGGCAGGACGTCAGAAATGCTCCATCCATCAATATTGGCGACCACGCTCTGGAAGTGGTTCAAGAGTTCACCTACCTAGGCTCAACTATCACCAGTAACCTGTCTCTAGATGCAGAAATCAACAAGCGCATGGGTAAGGCTTCCACTGCTATGTCCAGACTGGCCAAGAGAGTGTGGGAAAATGGCGCACTGACACAGAACACAAAAGTCCGAGTGTATCAGGCCTGTGTCCTCAGTACCTTGCTCTATGGCAGCGAGGCCTGGACAACGTATGCCAGCCAAGAGCGACGTCTCAATTCATTCCATCTTCGCTGCCTCCGGAGAATACTTGGCATCAGGTGGCAGGACCGTATCTCCAACACAGAAGTCCTCGAGGTGGCCAACATCCCCAGCTTGTACACCCTACTGAGTCAGCGGCGCTTGAGATGGCTTGGCCATGTGAGCCGCATGGAAAATGGCAGGATCCCCAAAGACACATTGTACAGCGAGCTCGCCACTGGTATCAGACCCACCGGCCGTCCACGTCTCCGCTTTAAAGACATCTGCAAACACAACATGAAATCCTGTGACATTGATCACAAGTCGTGGGAGTCAGTTGCCAGCGTTCGCCTGAGCTGGCGGGCAGCCATAAAGACAGGGCTAAAATTTGGCGAGTCGAAGAGACTTAGTAGTTGGCAGGAAAAAAGACAGAGGCGCAAGGGGAGAGCCAACTGTGCAACAGCCCCGACAAACAAATTTCTCTGCAGCACCTGTGGAAGAGACTGTCACTCTAGAATTGGCCTTTATAGCCACTCCAGGCGCTGCTTCACAAACCACTGACCACCTCCAGGCGCGCATCCATTGTCTCTAGAGATAAGGAGGCCCAAAAGAATATTTTTCGAATCACAAATAAAACGGAAAATGCGGGAAACACTAAGCAGGTCAGGCAGCATCTATGGAGAGAGAAACAGAGTTAACATTTCAGGTCAATGACCTTTCATCAGGACATTTTTGGAATCTTCTCCATACAGTAAAAAAATTAGCAATTTTCATTTGCTTGCCACTTGTTAACCACTTAAGAAAGATTGAAGCATTAGTTTGTGGGTGGATGAAAGTCAGGCAGGGTACATGAAAGATGACTTTTCTCTCTGAAAGTCCCTGCTCATCTGCTACAAGTTGCCTTGAGACCCATTCACTGACAGTTTTTATTCCAATTTTTTTTCTCTTAGAGGTCCAATTAACACGTCAATGCACAATGCCTGATAAAGTACTTCATGGAGTAATTAGACGGGACAGAGTTTTGCAATTGAATGGTCAGGGAAACGTGCTGTTCAGGGCACTGTCGATGCCAGTCAAAGAGTGATTAAGCCACTAAGAAAAGCAAGATTTACATCCAGGTACTGGTCTTGCAACAGTGGTTTCGAAGCACGTTTCAATGGTGCAAAATTCAGCTCTGTGGCGTTGTTGGTGCCAGTGCTATAGAAGCCGGGAATTCCAAAAGCGTTGCCCGAACCGCTTCCGGCATGGCCATGCAGCTGCCATAATTGTAAGGGTTATAACACGGGCATGCCGTGCATGCACCAGAAGCATGCAGGGTGAGCAGATCGTGAGGCCAAACAGGGTCAAATAGAATTATAAAGGGATCACTGTGGGACGGTGAGGTGCTTTCTTTTGCTGCTGCAGAGTGAGTGGAAGTACTGTGTTCAGTATAATTGGAGGAGTTTGGAAAGGTTTTTGGATTCACCAGGGAGTAGTGCTGGACTTTAACAAGGAGGTCAGAGGAGTTTGAGGCCTGTCAGGAGAAAGCTGCGGGACATGGTGCGCAGGCAACAGAGAGTGGAAGCTGTGCGCAGAGGAAGAAAGAGGAGGGCTGTCAATAGAATGCCGCAGCCACCGTGGGGGTTCAGGGGCCAACAGCTTTGTCTGAGGTGGCTACGTTTCATGAAGGAGGTGGTCACTGAACATTGCCACCTCCTACAACCGGGCCTACAGCCACACAGCAGGGCGAGGAAGGTGCTGAGTAATGAAGATCACCGCTCCCCTCAATTTCTACGCTTCTGGATCCTTCCAGGCAGGTGCCAGCGGCACTGCCAACATATCACAGTCTACCAAGCATCGCTGCATCAGGGAGGTGACAGAGGCCCTGCACGCCAGGAGAGGGGACTTCATCGTTTTCTCTCTCACCAGAGAAGCAGGAGAGTGAACACGTGGCTTTCCCAGGCTATCGGGATTCCCAGTGATGCAGGGAGTCATCGATTACACGCACGTGGCTCTGCGGGCCCCACATATTAACAGGGAGATGCACGGCAACGACAAGGGCTACCACTCCATGAATGTGCAGTTGATGTGCAACAATGTACAGAACATCCTGTCTGTGACTGCTCACTATCCTGGCGGCACAGTCTGTTGAATGACTCCCGCCAAATTGTCAAAGTCAGAATTTGACTCCAGGGACTGGATTTTAGGTGGGATTGCTACAGAAATTGGAGGGAATGGTTCCTGAGCCCGCTCCCCCACCACTACCCTCTGCCAGCATCACCAGCAGGATATAATTTGGCCATCCCTATACTGCCCCGCCGCACTTAAACAACGGCAGAATAGTTGGAGCCAGAAAACTAGAATGATTTTCCTGCTGACAATTCGAAGTATTACCTACCCCAAGGATTGCCACGAAAAGGATGTAGGTGCACCCTGGGGCCTTTGTTGGAGAGAGAAGGCCTAGGAGGAACATGGCAGGGAACGTAGGAACAGGAGTAGGCCATTCAACCCTCGGGCCTGATCCACCATTCAATTAAATCATAGCTGGTCTGTATCTTAACTCCATCTACCTAGCTTGGTTCTCTAACCCTTCATACCTTAGCCTAAAAAAAGTCTATCAATCTCAAATTTTAAGTTTTCAAATGGCCCCAGCCTCAACTGCTTCTTGAAGCCCCTTAAGGGACATGGCTCATTGTTCAGAATCTTCCCAGAGCCACGAGGGATTGGGCTTTAGGGCGGGACTGGGACGATTTTAAGAGAAATACGCATCGGGTCAGAGGCCTGACATGTTTCCGCCTCCAGTGATCTTCCCAGAGGCAGGTCAACACATGCAGAGGAACATAATTTAGTGTCCATTTGTGGGATGACTGAGGATGCCTCTGGGATCTTCCCGGTGGCTGATAGACCCCCATCTGAGGGCCAAGCCCAGCAGCTGCCAGGAGGCAACTTGCCGGAGGTTGGCCTAGGGTCCCGCGAGGCCTCCAACACTAACCCCCCAGCTCTCCCTCCCTCCCCCCAACCAGAGCTGCAGCTGTCAGCAGGTCTTCAGAGGCCACCTCAAAATGGAAGCGCCCTCATATTCCCCCTCTGACAGTGGCAGGGCCAACCTCTGGTGGTGGGGCTGCTGTCCCTCCAAGGCTTCCAGCCCTCTGATTGGACCTGCAGCCTCAGAGACCCAACTGCCATCCTTAATTGGACAGCAGACCTGGAGGCAGCCTCTGAATTGGCTGCCTCTGGGAAGGTCTCTCAGGCGGGTACCCTGACAGTAAGAGCAGGGGCAGGACCCAGAGAGGGCCCTGACTCATGTTCATAGCCTAAGAACAGAAGATTCTGTCCATAGTGAGCTAGACTTTGAAAGGAGAAAAATCTTCAGGTTGCTTCTGTCCCCAAATGCCAACTTCTCCTTTCTTCTCTAAAAATATACTTTGTTCATAAAATTTATCGAAATACATTTCATAACAGTTCAAATTTGACACTACATAAATTGCAATCCAGGTCAGTTTCTTTCAATACAGTACATGAGATGCCTCACTACACTTACCATTACAGATTATATTTTCATTTTGTGTCAAACATTCTCTGGTGCATACTGCTCAAGGGTTTTTACATGGTTTCCAGCCTCTCGGTATACAATGGCCTTTCACCATTGAGCCTTTGCAGCGTCTATCCCAAACTTTAGTGTGTCCCTCAGCACGTAGTCCTGGACTTGGATTGTGCCAGTCTGCAACACCCAGTCATCAACAGCTCTTTGTACTGGAAGACCAGCAAGTTTCAGGCAGACCAAAGTGTGTCTTTCTCCAAGTTGGTGGGCCTCCAACAGCAGTTGATGTTTAACTTGGTGTGCGTCCCTGGGAACAGCCCATAGAGTACTGAGTCCTGTGTTAGGGAGCTGTTCGGGATGAACTCGGACTTCTTCCTCTTCCAATGCTACTGTGGGCATTGCAAAGGAAAATCCCAAAGTATCAATGTCTTGGCCAGGGAATTTCACACCACTTCAGCTTGACAGTGGCCGCGGTATATCCGAAAGGCTGGGTTTTGCTACCTCCATGCTCTTGACGCAAACCAGGAACACATACTGGAAAATTCTGCAACCCAGAGCCCTTGATTTTCTGATTCGTTATGATGGAAGAGTTAAGATTGGGGAATATCTCAAAAAATGCACTTGCCAAGCTCCAGGAACACTGAAGCAGAAAATCCAGCTAGTGTTCAAAGTAAACAACAGGTTTAATGATATGCATTGTTGTTGCTCGCGTTCAAAGGGTCACAGCATCTATTAGATTGAGAAAACAACCTGTTCAATTTGTTCATTCGAGGAAGAGACAGATGGAACACTAGTAGAGTAAAGGAGACAGATACTGAAGCACAGCTACTTGGTAAAGACAAACAATTTGAATTATGCAATGTGTTTAGTCCATTAAACTATACTTGGTAAGATTCAGGATTACAGAAATGGAATAATCGAAGCCATTAGGATCTTTGCTGTGGCTCAGCGGGTAGCACTCTTGTCTCTGGGTCAGAAAGCTATGGGTCCAAGTTCCAATCCAAAGATTTGAGCATAAAATCTAGGCTGTCACCTCCGGTGAGGGAGTGCTGCATTGTCAGAGGTGGCATCCTCTAGATGAAACATCTGCCTGCCCTTTCAGATCCCATGACAGTATTTCCAAAAACCCCAGTGACCTAGTCAATATTTATCTGGCAACCAACATTACTAAAACAGATGGGTGTTTGTGGGAACTCGCTGGAAGCAAATTGGTTCCCATGTTCCCCATTTTCAGGCAGAACTGAAGAAATTGTTGAAAAACTGCAATTCTCCCTGTTCCGAAATATCACTGGGAAAGACTTTTTAGAAAACGTCAATATACCATAGTCTGCCGTCCATCAAGACTTGAAAGCAATGACTGGCTGCACAATTATAGTAATGGAGCAAAAATCTGGTGCAGGATGATCCATGGTGTAACACAAGGTACAGTTAAAGCACAAATGACAAGTTGCTTTACAGCCCTGTGATAAGGAAAACATTCCACTCATGAGCATTTTGTGAGAAGCTGATTGATTTTCATATCAATGCTGTTAGATGGTCTGTCATGGATACCTCTGGGAATCTTGCTCAGACTTTCCATAGCCTGTCTGTACAGCCCTGAATTTCCTTGTGAGTTCCAGTGGCCTCTTGCCACAATTCCGGTTGGGGAGACAGTGGCGTAATGTTACTGTACTAGTAATTCTAAGGCCTAGGCTAATGCCCTGGTTACACAGATTCAAATCCCACCATAGATGCTGGTGGAATTTAAATTCAATTAATTAAAAAAATCATCTGGAATTGAAAGCTAGTCTCAGTAACGGTGCCATGAAACTATCATTGGTTGTCATAAAAATCCATCTGGTTCACTAATGTCCTTCAGGGAAGGAAATCTGCCGTCCTTACCTGGTCTGGCCTACATGTGACTCCAGACCCACAGCAATGCGTTTGACTCTTACCTGCCCTCTGTAATGGCCCAGCAAGCCACTCAGTTGTCAAGGGCAATTAGGAATGGGGAATAAATGTTGGCCCTGCCAGTGATACCAACATCCCATGAAACGAATAAAAGAAAAATTCTGGTGGGAGTCTAGTCGTGGGCAGGGGCTGCTATTTCTGAGAGCTCCCAATTGAACTTGTAAGGGGTAGAACTTTTCCAAGTCCAATGACAGCGAGGAGCAGTGATGGATCCAGAGACGGGGACTCCCTGCACTGAGAGTTTCTGCTTTCCCAGTCCAGACAGGACCCGGCATTAGATTGAATTCCTATATGCCAAAGAGAGATAACAAGTATCAAACTCCAGAAGGGTATAAGTGGGCCCACCAAAGAAGGGTGGAGTATCCAGGTGAGCAAACGTGGTTGCATTTTCCTTTAACATTAGTATTGGCCCCGTTCCATAGGGGACTAGGGAGGGACTGTAGAAGATCTGCAAGACGTGGAACTTGGACACCCCATCACAGCCAAGCATCAGATTTTCCAGCTGGATGGGGTAGACAGGCACCAGCAATACAGCTGTAGTGCATAGGTGCCTACCACCTTCTTGCAAATGATTCATCCTCCGACTGACCTCTGAAATTCCAGTAGGGTCAGTACTGGAGGGCACCACTGGCCGTGACCCTGGGATTACAGCACACAGATATGTGGGGCCTATTTCCTTTCAAAAACAATTTTTGTGCAGTTTTAATAATGTGTAGATGATTAAAGTATTTTAAATGAGTAACTGACTCTCTTAGATCACAGCATGAAAACAATTCCAACAAAATTACTTCCACGAGTGACTGATTTCAACAATAGTTATAGCCTCTGTAAGAGCGCTAGGATCAATACCCCGACAAGAATATTCATCAAGGGCACCTGATAATTCCTTAACCCCTTCAGCTTAACTCTTTGTTTAGGAAACATCTCGGGTGTGAACCCAGTCTATGACTGGGAATTAATGATGCCTAGCTTTGGCTCGTCAAACTGTCTTACATGAATCAGTTTAGATTACATGAGAACTTAAACGACCAACCTTGCATTAGTACTCACACAAGCTACTGAGTGAATAAATTAACCTTTATTTGCCAATCATGAAAGAAAACCCCAGACAACAATGTCAGGAACTAACAATTGTCCATTAATCTTAGAATCATGGCCCTGTAGAGACGGGGTTGGAGGTGGGGAAGTCAGGGAAAATAGTGGGAAGCCGGGTCGGGAAGGCTCCCCAATGCATTCCTGTCTCTGGGGTACTTTCCCAGGGGTGGGCTGCGATCCAGGTTGGCTCCACGGAGGCGGGAAGCCAATTAGTCCAATTCAGGCCCTACTCAGGTATTTAGCTGACATCGGAGTGGCCCCACCACCATGTGCTGAGGCCACCGGCTTAAATCGAGGCGGTCTCCCAGTGGCAGAGCAGGGGAGCCATCGGAGCCATCGGCTCCGTGCCCCAATGACAGGGCCATGGGGATAACAGGCCGCAGTCCCATCAGTGCATCCTGATGTCCATACCGGCCTCAGGAGACTTCAGTGCAGCCTTTCTGTGTTGGCAGTGAGGAAGTCTCCATGTTGAGGTGTTCTCGCAGTCCCTAACCTGCCTCAGCAGTGCCCACCTCTCCCAGTGGGGCTGCCGAGGCTCCAGCGCTACCAGTTCTCTGATTGGGCCTGCAGCATCGGGAGCATGCCCGCCATCCTTAATAGGAACGCGGAGGCGACCAATTAGGAGGCCGTGTCCCCGAAGATTGGGCCGCCGGTCTCGCTGCCAGCAATGCAGGCTTGGCACCCCCATTTCATCCTGATGTCGGGGTCCCGAGGCCCGTGAGAAAATCCAGCCTATGTTAGCACGACTCAACCTTAAACAATGCAAGTAATTATTAGATTGGGTTAATTGATTAAATAAATAACAGAAATTAAAATAGCAGCTCAGTTATGTTACAGTAATTCACCATTAATTGCTTGCTGATTATTAATTTACAGTTGAGATCACTGTTTGAGATAGATATAAATTGGTAGATTAATTTATGATTAAACTGCTCAGAAAGCTGACAAGTTAACAGCATTAGACACAGTCTAGTGAATAGATTAAAGCCGATATGCTTGCAGTTAGCAACGCTTGCAGAAGTTATAAGAAATCATCCTCATAACCTGGCCTGGATGAACTCATTGCCTTGCCTTCCTTAGAAAGTGTTTTCCTCCTGAGCTGTCAGGGTGATGAACCTCCATCTGTAGAACTGCTACCCGTCCTCCTGGACCCTCCGCTCCTATCTAAATTGGCCTTCCGCGTTGGTAACTCTATCTCAACTAGCTGAATTAAATCTCACCTCCCCTTGAAACTTGTATAACTAGGTAACACTCTGACATTTGCCTGTATCTGGCTGGTATAACTGTACAATCTTAACTTCTGAAGCCTTTTTCTCTGTTTGGGGATACACATTTTGATTATGCGGGGACACATCTCAATATACTAGACAAAGAAATCCTACACCTTCTAACACACAAACTGTCACAAGAACTAGAACTAAAATAAGGACTAAGGTCTGAAAACTGAAGACGGAGGCCAGAATTTTACTGGCCCCAGGGCGATGCACTGGGAGGTGATGGGCCAGTAAAATACCAGGGTTCTGTGTTGGGAGGGCTGCCTGATGTAGTCCCACCGCCGGCTCATTTTATCAGCAACAGGAATGGCAGAGGCTCGGCCACCCACAGACTGGAGGCAGGCAGTCAATTTGAATAATTAATGGCCCAATTGAGGACCATTTTCCCTACCCGCCGGCATTTTGCTGGTGGCTAAGCAGCCTCCCATACTGTGTAGGGAAGCCACCGTTGCATGGAGGTGGCCTCCCAGAGGCTTCCTTGGGGTGGCATTCATATCCAGATGCTCCATGGCCCAAGGAGGGGCCCCCCGGTGGCAATGGCCGGACCCAATGCCGCCTGCCGCTGGAGCAGTTACCCCTCCAAATGCCAGGGCCTACCAGCCTGGACCCAGCAGAAAAGTCATTTTTCTTTCTACCCTGCGAGAGCACCTCAAAATGGAGGCACCTTCTCATTCTCCTTGCATCCTCAGCAGCGGCCACCTCTCTCAGTGGCGCAGCCAAGGTTGCAGAGCTGCCGGCCCTCTGAGCCAGCAGTGTGGAGAGCTAGCCCACCGTCCTTAATTGGACAGCGGGCCCAGTGGTGGCCTCTTAATTGGCTGCCGCCAGGAAGATTGCCACCACAGTCCCACTGGCCGCATGCATAGGTTCGGGACTTGGTATATGGTCCCAACCTCGGGACTCGTCCCATGCCAGAAAATCCAGCCTTAGTGTCAACACACCTCCTCAATTCCATTGGCTATTCTGAATAATATATTAAAAGAGTTTGACCTTTTTGGTATCAATCAACTCACACAGCCAAGCCGGTACCCTAATGGCCTCTGAATCAATGAACCTCAGCATCCAGGTATGGCAGATCCTTCAAGTATTCCCTAACTTCTCTGGTATTTGCTCACAAAGGGTCTCACACAGGACATCATTATGCCACCCTTAATGAGCCATCTATGGGTCTGTGGTCTCAATGGCTTGTTTACTGTCAATGGTAAGGAATGTTCTGTTCATATAATTAGCCTCAATTATCATTGGCGCTTCCCTTTTCCACCTTTCAGTCTGACTATTGACTCCATTTTGTTTAAAGTAATTCTTAGGGCATTTCTGCTACAGCTGTTTTATACTCAAGCAAGTAATCTTGAAGTAAGGGATGCTTTTCAATGGCAAATTTTCAGTGATGCTAAAGTTTGCAGTGTAAATACAAAATCAGAGCTCAACCTAGAACATAGGAGCAGCTGTAGGCCATTCAGCTCATCGGGCCTGCTCCGCCATTCAATGCAACATCAGATTGGGTTTATAAAAGTGCCTGGAAGTCCCTTTTGTATCTCCTGGACACTTTCTAAAATGCTCAGACAATAGAGATACCCCTGATCATACTCTCTAAAGATTTAAGCCCTGAAATTCCTTGGAGGGTCTGTCATTTGCTGCATGGGACCCATGTTTGGTACCTGCAGATCACCTGCCAAATGTAAATATAGCGGGAGCCTCAAAATTGTGGGGGCTTCTTCGCCACCGCAACAGGCAGTGAACTCGCACTACCAGTCAATCACACCCAAAAGTCAAAATCAATAGCCAACACCTTTATTAAATTCATGGTGGCTGTCCTTAAACAACACATGTATTTTTAAATACCCACTAATTTTATCTCAAATTATGTCGACAACTGATCTTTAGCACTCGCAGTCGGGTGGGATCTCAGTTCAACATCTCATCCAAAGGATAGCTCCTCCCACAACGCCCCAGCTCCCTCAATACTACATTAGACTGTCAGTCAAGTTTATGAGGTCAAGACACTGGAGGGCGACACAGTGGCACAGTGGTTAACACCGCAGCCTCACAGCTCCAGCGACCCGGGTTCAATTCTGGGTACTGCCTGTATGGAGTTTGCAAGTTCTCCCTGTGTCTGCGTGGGTTTTCTCCGGGTGCTCCGGTTTCCTCCCACAAGCCAAAAGACTTGCAGGTTGGTAGGTAAATTGGCCATTATAAATTGCCCCTAGTATAGGTAGGTGGTAGGGGAATATAGGGACAGATGGGGATGTGGTAGGACTATGGGATTAGTGTAGGATTAGTATAAATGGGTGGTTGATGGTCGGCACAGACTCGGTGGGCCGAAGGGCCTGTTTCAGTGCTGTAACTCTAAACTAAACTAAACTACGCCTTAAACCCACACAGCCTTCTAATTCTGAGGCAGGAGTGCAAGCAACTGAACCAGGTTAACAAAAAGATCTGTTGTTGGGAATGTTCAAAATCGCATCTTCTTACCATTAATATTTCAGTTAAGCAGAAAAGCGGGGGTTGAGACACTATGAATAATTGAGTGAGACAGTCAGTCAAACAACATAACCAGTAAAAATAAAACAGATACAGTTCATAAGACTGGGCAGAAACATTTTTCTAAGACAGAGGTATATAGATTCTTGATAAGCCCAAGGGGGTGAAAGGTTATCGGAGATAGATGGGAATGTGGAGTCAAGGTGACAATCAGATCAGCCGTGATGTTATTGAATGGCAGAGCAGGCTCGAGAGGCTGAGGGGCCAACTCCTGCTCCTAATTTGTATGTTCATATGTTCGTAAGAAAGGAAATCTGCTCCATCTCGTTCCTGAGGAGCCTTATCTAACTATTTTTTGATTTTGTTTCCACCCTGAACCCACTTTCTTTATTCCCTGCTGAATCTGGAATTGATCCCATGACCTTCTGAATAGATGAATAGCTCTAACCTGATGCTATTTGTCAATGAGGAAGGAAAATCCAAGGGAACTGTTTTTTGTTTGAAAAATAACATAAGGATTATCAAGACACGTTGTGCAACTGAACCCTGCCACACAAGAAAGAAAAGAAGGAACATGCCTTTATATGGCGCCTTTCATGACCTCAGTGCATCTCAAAGTGCTTCACACTCAACAAAATGCTTTTGAAATGTAATTGCTATTATTATAATAATAAAGCAAATCAAACACAGGAAGGTCCCACAAACAGCAGAAATCCAGATAATCTGTTGTTCAGTGATGATGGTTGAGGGATTATGTTGGCCTGCACACTGGCCTTTCCATGGGATGTTTTATGAAGACAAACACATAATGTGCTCAAATGCACAACCTTCTGACTCAGAAGCGAGAGCGTTACCAATGAGCCGACAGAAACATCTTAACAAAGATTTGGCAGTATGTGTTAAACAGTCAGGAAATGTGAGCTGCTCCGCAGTCACAAAATTATTCATTGTTGCCTTCAAATCTTAGGTCTCAAAGCTAACAGTTTTTCCCAGGTTTTTTTTTATGTTGACAAATTATACTTAAGACTTCAGTGGGGGAACCAAGAACAGATGTCCAATAGGAAACCCAGACAGTTTCATTGAGAAAGGCCCAAGCATGAGCGGCAGTTGCAAGTGGGCAATAAGTAGGGTTGCCAATCCTCCAGAATTGCCCTGGAGTCTCCAGAAATTAAAGATTAATCTCCAGGACCCTTCTAATGAGAAAAATCAAAGGGCGACTGAAACAAATTTGTGTTATTTTTATTATCTTTGAATGCATTTTTGTTTCTTGGTAAATAAAAACATATCGGAGGTGGACGGGGGTGGGGGGGAAGACTGTTTGACTGAGAGTTAAGAATTGTCCAATTGGGTAATGAAGAGTACACTTGCTTTCCGATTTGCGTGGGAAAGCGGGGCACCATGTGGATGTGCATGTCAGGTAACCAATGGCAGGTGTATGGGACCAGGGCGTTTGGAAGCGGGTGGTCATGTGATGACACTTTCAGTAATATGTCCAACCAAAGTAGGCAACCTTAGCAGTAGGTAGGGTGGAAGGGAAAGAGTCTGACTGCCAGCCATAGTTGGCAGATGGAGTCATGCACATGTGGTAGCCCGCAACTGTCTGGAGTTGCCGAGGAGGGAAGATACTTAGGTAAAATGACCTGACAGCAACTCAATCACACTAGAGGTTCATATAGGATGCAGTGCAACGTAGCAAAGCGTCAGAGCAGGTGGCAGTACAACAGTGTGGGACACAAGAGTTTGACATTGAGAACAAGGCTTTGTACCATACAGCAGTTGTCTGCAAGAAAAATGCTTTCCAGATATTTGTAGCACAATGCAGGAAAATGACTAAGAATAAGCTTTTTATTCTGAACTGCCTCATTGTGTTACCTTATACCATCAACGTGGCAGCTCAAACTTGATTCATAAAAAACATTGAGCAGTCTGCTTAGTCAGTTTCTGCAACTTGCTAGTTTGAAATTGATAGCTTTGAAGAAAAATTGAGTGATTTGATTTCTCAGAATTCTGCTGGTCACTTATTTCTTATTGAATTACAGTGAATTAATAGAACCTTTTTTGAAGCAGGCATGGTAGCATAATAGTTTAGTTTAGTTTAGAGATACAGCACTGAAACAGGACCTTCGGCCCACCGAGTCTGTGCCGACCATCAACCACCCTTTTATACTAATCCCACGCTAATTCCATATTCCTACCACATCCCCACCTGTCCCTATATTTCCCTACCACCTACCTATACTAGGGGCAATTTCTAATGGCCAATTTACCTACCAACCTGCAAGTCTTTGGCATGTGGGAGGAAACCGGAGCACCCGGAGGAAACCCACGCAGACACAGGGAGAACTTGCAAACTCCATACAGGCAGCACCCAGAATTGAACCCGGGTCGCTGGAGCAGTGAGGCTGCGGTGCTAACCACTGCGCCACTGTGCAGCCCTCATAATACTTATGCTACTGGACCAATAATCCATAAGCCAAGGTTAATTATTCAGAGAATGTGAGTTCAAACCCCACCATAGCAGTTTGAGAATTTGAGTTCAGTTAAAAATTTGACAAGAAAGCCAAAATCAATAAAAAGTGCCCATGAAGCATTGGATTGTCATAAAAACCCAACTAGTTTACTGATGTCCTTTAGGGAAGGAAATATGTCGTTCTTACCAGGTCTGATCTACATGTGACTCCTATCTCACACCAATGCGGTTGACTTTTAACTGCCCTCTGGAGTAGTCCAGCAAGCCACTCATTTATATCAAACTGTTATCAGCAGTTTAAGAAGAAGGCCCTACATCATTAACTTCTTAAGGCAAGTAGAGATGGGAAGCAAATGCCAGCAACATTCACATCCCGAGATTGAAGAAAAAACATTTAATTTGTTCAAAGTTAGGCAACCAAATATGGTAATGCCACACAGAAGTGCTTATTTCAGTCAATCACTAACTTTCCCACTACAGAAGTGCAAAGCTTTGAAATGTGGCACCTTGAACATTGAATATCACCAGTTTAGGCAGTGAATGCTTATGCACCATATTCCTTCAAAAAATACCTCAGCCTTTTTCTGACGGGGGAGGAGATTACCTTGTATGAGAAGTGTTTGTATCCTATATATCATAAATATAGGTATCCTATAATAAATTAGGGACTACGTGAACTCCTGGACTAGTTTTGATTGCCTAAAGGGATTGGAGAAGAATTTTCCAGCATATTTTCCCCTAATTGGCCTGTGTTTTTAATCTGGATTTTGGTCTCTCCCAGGGGATTGCATTACTCCAGGTGGGTAGGAAGTGTTTGTATCATGATGCATAGGGCATCACCACTATCTGGGAATAGGTTAAAGAGACCAGTGGGTTATTTTTGTAAGTTCTTGTATGATTTTTCGAATCATATATTGTGTGCAATTTCTAGAATTTTTCCCTGATTTCAACATGGCTGTGTGAATGAATTTCAATTGTTTCCCAAAGAATAGTGCTTTTCTGTGTAACGGAATATTTACATACGAACATACGAAATAGGAGCAGAAGTAGGCCACTTGGCCCTTTGAGCTGCTCCGCCATTCAATACGTTCATGGCTGAACTGATTACTCTGCATTTCCACCTATCCCCGATAGCCTTCCACCCCCTTGCTTATCAAGAATCTATTTACCTCTGCCTTAAAAATATTCAAAGACTCTGCTTCCAACGCATTTTGAGGAAGAGAATTCCAAAGACTCACGACCCTCTGAGAGAAAGCATTTCTCTTCATCTCTGTCTTAAATGGGCGACCCCTTATTTTTAAACAGTGACCCCTAGTTCTAGCTAGATTCTCCCACAAGAGGAAATATCCACCCTGTCAAGACCCCTCAGGATCGTATATGTTTCAATCAAGTCGCCTCTTACTCTTCTAAATTCCAGCGAATACAGTTCTGAAGATGGGTCAGATGCTGCCAGACCTGTTGAGTATTTCCAGGATTCCTTATTTTTATTATCTTAGTCTAGTAAACCTTCTTTGAACTGCCTCCAACGCATGTGCATCCTTCCTCAAATAAGGAGACCAGTACTGTACACAGTACTCCAGATGTGGTCTCACCAATGCCTTGTATAGCTGAAGCATAACCTCCCTACTTTTGTATTCAATTCCCCTCATGATAAATGATAACATTCTATTAGCTTTCCTAATTACATGCTGTACCTGCCCACTAACCTTTTGCGATTCATGCACTAGGACACCCAGATCCCTCTGCATCTCACAGCTCTGCAATCTCTCACCATTTAGATAATGTGCTTCTTTTTTATTCTTCCTGCCAAAGTGTACAATTTCACATTTTCCCACATTATACTCCGTTTGCCAGGTCTTTGTCCACTCACTTACGCTGTCAATATCCCTTTGTAGCCCCCTTATATCCTCTTCACAAGTTACTTTCCTACCTATCTTTGTGTCATCAGCAGATGTAGCAACCATACCTTTGGTCCCTTCATCTAAGTCATTTATATAAATTGTAAAAAGTTGAGGCCCCAACACAGATCCCTGTGACACACCACTCGTTACAACTTGTCAACCAGAAAATGACTCATTGCTGCCTCTCTTTCCTGTTAGCTAGACAATCTTCTATCCATGCCAATATGTTACCCCTACACCATGAGCTTTTATTTTCTGTAATAACCTTTGAGCTGGCACCTTATCAAATGCCTTCTGGAAATCTAAGTACAATACATCCACTGGTTCTCCTTTATCCACAGCACATGTAGCTCCCTCAAAGAACTCCAATAAATTGGTTAAACATGATTTCCCTTCCACAAAACCATGTTGACTCTGCCTGATTACCTTGAATTTTTCTAAATGCCCTGCTATAACATCTTTAATATTAGTTTCTAACATTTTCCCTAAGACAGATGCTAAGCTAACCGGCCTGTAGTTTCCTACTTTCTGTCTCCTTCCCTTTTTGAATAAAGGAGTTACATTTGTTATTTTCCAATCTAACGGAACCTTCCCCGAATCTAGGGAATTTTGGAAAATTAAAACTAGCGCATCAACTATCTCACTAGCCACTTCTTTTAACATCCTAGAATGAAGTCCATCAGGACCCGGGGACATGTCAGCCCGCAGCTCCAACAATTTGTTCAGTACCACTTCCCTGGTGATTGTAATTTTCTTGAGTTCCTCCCTCCCTTCCATTTCCTGACCTCCAGCTAATGTGGGATGTTACTTGTATCCTCAATAGTGAAAACCGATGTACTGCATCCTGTATATATGGAATATTTGTTCATAAGTATTTTTCTTACAGAGAGGAGGTATTAAACTCTATGTCAAGTGGCACTTAATTGCATACTTGATACAAAATAATTATTGTGGCTAATCCATTCCATCTCCTATTTACTTGTTTAATTGGTTGTATGTTACTTCTAGTGCCTTAGGCTTCTAATTAATTCACAGTACAATATTCAATTTGGAGGTTACAATATCAAAGGTTTATTTATTGATCAACTCCACAGTGAGCTATAATACCATAGGCAGTGTGATTATTGTTTGATAAAGCATGATTTCTTTTCTTATTCTTCTCCTCACCTCTTTTCTTGAATATGGTACCTTATGCGGGTATATAAACCTGGAGGTGCTGGGAATGATCCCTGACCTTACTTTGGGTTCATATCCCACTCCAGAGACAAAATCTAGGCTGACACAGCAGTGGAATACTGAGGGAGTGCTGCACTGTCGGAGGTATCAGAACTTGACGAAAGGTCATCGATCTGTAACGTTAGCCGTTTCACTCTCTGCAGGTGCGGCCAGACCTGCTGAGTATTTCCAGCATTTTCTGTTTGTATTTCAGATTTCCAGCATCCACAATATTTTGCTTTTGCTTACTGACCCTTCTGCCCTGGAAATAGTTTCTCCTTATTTACTCTATCAAAACCCCTCATAATTTTGAAAGTCTCTATTAAGTCTGACCATCACCTGTCATCTCTCAGGAAAAGAATGCCAGAAGAGGAGCATGCCCAAGACCAGAAGAGGGCTGAAGATCCGCATGAACTTTTCTTTTCGGCCTCAGACTGGGCTCCTTCCATCATTTAACTACCACTGGCCCTACAACCCTCCACGGTCTCTGCACTTGTCCAATTATGGCCACTTGCACATCTCCAATTTTCTTTAGCAACTGTATCTTCAGCTGCCTAGACCTTAATCTCTGGTGGTGTTCTAGCCATAGTCTCAGAGGACCATAGGCATCTTTCTTCAATAGAGAGACACTGTTGGTGAAGTATAGCTTGAGGGTCACTGCTCCTCACGTGTGGGTTAATAAAGGAGGCAGGTCTCCATGAACTAGCACAACTGAAACAGGGATTGAACCCATGTGGTTGGTGTCTTTTTGCATCACACTTTAGTTGTCCAGCCAACTGAGCTAACTGAACCCTCCAATTGCTGTAATTCCCTCCCTAAACCTCTCTGCTTCCCTATCTCTTTCTTCTCGAAAACTTTCCTTAAAACTTACTGCCATTTTATCACCTTATGTGGTTCAGTGTGAAATTTTGTTTCATAATGCCACTATGAAGTGCCTTGGGATGTTTTACCACGTGAAATTTGCTATATACATGCAAGTTGTTGTTGTTATCATTTGCATGTGGCAAGCAATGAAGGGATGGTCAGCCAGCTCCCCAGTTTGGTGGGGTGGGCAGGGAGGGATGGGAGGAAGAAAATTTGAGATCGACACCGGCAAGGGCAGCCTTATTATCCACTGCTTTGGGCTGAATTTTAAAGGAACAATGTGGACGGGTATGGAGGCATGGGGGGGACATAAAATTGGGACGGGACATGTTGGATAGGAAGTCCAATGTTGTGACGTCCCATTCCGATTTTGTCCATGACAGCAAACATGGAGGGCAGAGATCCAACGGTGATGGGGTGGGCAGGTAATTAAGATAGTTAAATGGAGAGTTGAAAGTGAATTTATGTGTCGGGTGCAAATATAAACAGCACACAGGTCTCACGGGGCTTCAGAAGAGGCGGCAGGCAGATCATGCCTGCCTGGAAGGGGAGGCTATCGGAAGGGCAAATATCGAGGGCCATGAAGGGAGGGCTGGGCAAGGGTCACAAGTGTGGGCGTCAAGAAGGGGCCAGACTGCCATTAAGGGAGAGGTCATTTATCATGGGCCTCATTCACCCAGGCTTTGGGGACCCTGTTGAAGATGAAGTGCACCTGATCGAGAGGGAGGGCCAGGCACTTTCAGCAGCACTGCAAAGACTATGAGTCCACAGGGGGGACCTCAGCAGCCTTCGGACGCAGCAGAAGGGCAAAGAGGACACAGAGAGGGAGGAGGCTGGTGCAGAAGGAGGTACCCTCCAGAAAGAGTGTACAGGTCGAGGCTCAACTACCTGCAAATATCTGAGAGGCAGTGCCAACGAAGATCACGACTCTCCAGGGAGGCCTTCACTGACCTGTGTGCAGTGATGCATACTGAGCTGTACCCCAGGGGACTGGATGGAAATCCAATGCCACTGACCCTGAAGGTCACCGTGCCACCAGATCATTCCAGGGATCCACAAGGGACATTTGAGGAATTCCATAGTCTGCGGCACATCAAGAAGGTCACCAATGCCCTGTTCGGGAGGGCTGGAGATTATGTGCACTTCCACATAGATCCCAACTCACAAGCTGAGAAGGCCATTGGTTTCAGGGCCATCGCTGGATTTCCCCAGGTGCAGGGAGTCATCGACTGCACACATGTGGCCATCAAGGTTCTGGAACACCAGCCAGCGGCCTTCATCAACAGGAAGGGTTTCCACTCCCTCAAATGTACAATTGGTCTGCGACCACTGTAAACAGACCTATAGGATCATGAGAGACGCACAAGGGAGGTTCGCGATGCCCTTATACATTCGCGTTTCATTTGCTCCTTTATGGCCCTTGTACTTTAACCAATAAAGACCTTCCTTTATGCAGCCATCTTTTACTATTCCTTCCCAGGAAGTTGCTACGATGCCGGCATTTTGAGGCAGTCCCAGGTTC
Source organism: Heterodontus francisci (assembly GCF_036365525.1). Classification (NCBI taxonomy): domain Eukaryota; kingdom Metazoa; phylum Chordata; class Chondrichthyes; order Heterodontiformes; family Heterodontidae; genus Heterodontus; species Heterodontus francisci. The sequence continues at coordinate 67,831,655 of NC_090395.1, read as the reverse complement.
CTGAATTTTTCTGCTCTCCCTCCAGCCTGAAGGGACGGATCCTTAGAGACAAGGGCTACCCACTGAGGACATGGCTGCTGACACCTGTGAGGAACCCAGGCATGGATACACAGGAGAGGTACAACCCTTGCCATGGGACAACACAAGTAACCACTGAGCAGGCCATTGGTTTGCTGAAGATCAGATTCAGGTGCCTAGATCAGTCTGGGGAGCCCTTCAGTATGCCCCCGTGACAGTCTCCCGTATCGCCATGATTTGCTGTGCGTTGCGTAACCTGGCCCTGCAGAGGGAGGCACTGGTAAGCAACAAGGAAAGTGAGGAACAGACTGCCTCCTCAGATGATGAGGATGTGGAGCTGAAAGATGGACAAGCTTGGCCAGATGAAGAACCCCAGGGAAAACATGACATTGTACATGAGAGACGCACAAGGAGGCTCGCGATACCCTTATGCATTCGCGTTTCATTTGATCCTTTATGGCCTTTGTACCTTTTCCAATTAAACCCTTCCTTGATGCAGCCATCTTTCACCATTCCTTCCTTAAATATGTATTGTCTTATTGAACATTCATGCATAGCTGATCTGGTGAAGCTCCAGATTAGAGGCTGGGATGCAGTGAAGCGTCAAGCCCTTGATGGAGGAAAAAGGGAGGGATTCCATGCCTCACAGTAAAGAATTATTTACAGTCAGAATGGAGGCGGTCAATGTAATGATAGACAAATGCTCACCCTTGACAACCCGGTGATTCTAAGTGTGCTTTTTAATTCACTTACATGAACTCCTACGCGGTGCTGCCCCTACACTGCCAGCTGAGGTGGAGGCTGCCTGCTGACCTTGGTGCCCCATGACTACAGATGACCTTGGTGGCTGTCCTTGCAATGCCTTGGGCTTGGAGAGCCCCGACATGCTGTGGGCCTCCCGCAAAGAAGCAGTACTGCCCTCTTTCGGCTGGAATGTTGGATGAACTGGCGTCACTGGCAGAGGGGCAGAGGAGCTGCTGCCCGCACCAGGATCTCCCTGAGATTTGCCTCCAGCTGCTGGTGGCATACACTCCTCTTCCCTATCAAGCCTCCCTGCTGACGTGAAAGGCCAGAGGACCAGGTAATGGCAGGAGGTCCCCTGTATCTCTTTCACCTTGCCACTACTTCCTTGCGTCCATGGTCAGGATGAGGGTATAGAAGTCTGCGCGAATATACAGCAAACACTGAGTGCTCTGCTGGATGTGGCTCTCCATCAGATCTGCCAACCTCTCAATGGAGGAGGCCACTCGTGCACCAGTCAGAGACAATGTCGAGGTCAAGGCTTGGATGGACTCCCCCGTTGACTGCACTTGGGCACGGATAGCCTCTGGCATCTCTGCCAGATGTTGCTGCACCTCTTGCTGCAGCTCCAGCATTTCCCTTGTAGCTGCCGATACCAGAGGCACACATGAGCCTGGGCTCAGCATGGGCCTGGCCTCCCACAGTCCTCTGACTGTCAGAGGCCTGGGCTGCTAAGGCCTCCGTCAGTTGCTCGGGCGCGTGTGTGCTGTGCTCACCTGATTCTGTGCCCAGATCTAAACTTGCACGCAAACCCACCAAGGCGGATGCATCTGCGCTGGTGGAGGGTGGAGGAGTGTGAGGTGCCCATGGACCCTTTGGGGTTCCTACCTCCTCCTCAGATGTGGCAGGAACTGTAGCATTTTCCACAGGTGTCCAATGCGGCACAGCTTCACCTGAATGATAGAATAATGACATGTGAGGGTTAAGGCTCTAACATCCCTTCTTTGCAGACACACCTACAATGCAGACCTCTGTCTGCACCGGATGCCTGATGAGCAGCATGGTTCCAACTTTGCAGATATAGCGATGCACCCCCATATAGACCCTACTTACTATCTTGGGAGGGTGCTCTTGTCTCTCCGTCCACGACTCTCCTCCCATCCTGCGGTCCAGCAAGCTCCATGGCCTCGTCCTCCATCGCATAAAGACATGCAGCAATAGCAGCCCACCTCCGGTCTTCGCCCGCTCCCTAGGATTATGTGCTACCTTTTCCTGCAGGCAGATGGAAGGGAGATGTTGGATCCCAAGCAACATCAATCCCAACACATGGGTTGCTGATTGGGGCACACAGATGCCTCCTCCTCCTTCCCAGGGATCTCTCAAGATTCAAATATGACAGGAGGACCTGATTTCAGGGCCACCGTGACAGGCCACTGACAGATATGTTGCATCCCCTGTCCCTTTGCCCATGTCTAGGGGCATATCACTCACCTCCCCGCGCAACGTCCTACTTCGACAAATGCAAGCCTCAAGAGGATGAAGGGATTGAATGATATTTTTGCAGCCCAGATGAGGTCATTGAGACGCTTATGGCACTGTATCCATGTGCACGGGGTTACGCCACTGTTGCATTGTTGTGTTTGTATTAGTAGCATTGTAGAACATTCTAGAGAAAATCTTAGACTCTAGTAAAGATTAACTAACAATTCTTTATTATTTACAGTTACTATATACACTCTCCACAAGCCACCTAAGCGAGCATCCTTCGTGCTGCTATACCTTCTTCTCCTCAAGCCTATCTCATGTGACTATTACATCATCACTCATGCAGTCAGAGAGCCTCTCACTGTCTTCGGTATTAACCCTTTACATCCTTATACTACATCTCCCCCTGAGTCTTTATCCAACATTTTTCCAAAACATATACATTTATGACTTCTATACTACTCTCTCTCCCCCAAGTCTCTGACTTTACAGATTCAGTCTCAACGGAGGTTTGACAACTCTCCCCAATCTGGTTGTAATCTGTCTGGGACGATCAGTAGTCTTCGTAAGAAGTCTGGGTTACTGGCTTGGTTTTTCATTTCTACAGGTTGTAGTATTCCATTCGGTTTGTTCATCTTCATCTGGATCTTGCAGATGGATTATTGGCTGTTGCTTTTGTGGAATAGGGATGATATTCCTCCTATTCTTTTGTATGTTCCCTTTATTCGTTCATATAACATACAATCGCTGGTAGTGCTCATGTTAATGGGTTACTGTACCTTCTCGTTCCAGATCATGTATCCAGACTTTTAGACCATTGTTTATTTTGGGTAAGCTTCTCACTCAAAATCTCCTACTGTACTTCCTGGTTTGTTTCCTTCTATAGGAGTTTTCTCTTTCTCAAACTTTCTCAGAGCCTTGAGTCTTTCATCCTGGCATTCATTGTTGAGGCAATACTGGAAGCGGTGTTCTTCACTTCCTCCCCATTAGTAATTCTGCTGGTGATAATCTGCACAACAGTGGCGTTGAACAATAAAGTAGGAGTAAGATAGGAAGATCATTTTTCGTGAGTAAAGATTTTATGGTTCTCACACCTCGTTCTGTCTCGCCATTGGACTGTGGATTCCTCGGTGAGCTCATAAGATGCTGAAAGCCCAACTTCATGGCAAACTGGGTAAAACATTCATTTGTGAACTGTGATCCATTGTCTGATAATATTTCATCTGGAAATGTGTTGTGAAGATATCCGTAAGGTTTCCGATAACTACCTCGGCGGTCGTAGAATGTAATCATCTGACTTCTATCCACCTGGAAAAGTAGTCGATAATGTTGATACATGACTTCCCATTGAACATGAATAAATCCATGCCTAGCTTTGCCAAGGTCCAGTTGGAAATTGGATAGTCAATAACGATTTGCGCTGTTCTGGCCTCTGTATCATGCATATCTGACAGTTGTTGATCATGGTCTCGATCTCCTTAGATATCCCAGGACACCAACCGAAGATTGTGCCCTTGTTCTGCACTTGGTTATATCCAAAAGGCTTTAGTGTAATTGATCTAAGATATCGGATCTCATTGAAGTTCGAATAACAATTCTGTCATTGGAAACTAATAAGTTGTTAATTATGGTAAAGTATTTTCTATACTCATGGAACGTCTTCATTGTTCTCCCTCCTGGACTTTCTTTTGGTCACCCATGTGTACAATATAGTCTAATGTGAATGCACTCTTAGTCATTCTGCTGTGCTTGTCATATTTCTTGCAACTTGTGTGTGCTTGCTGGTCAACTTTGTGTTGTGCGTTGCGAGTATGACTCTATGTCACCTATGAAATTCATGTCTTCCTGTGATGGATGATCTACAGTTGCCCTCGATTACTTGCCTTCTGCCAATATATAATGGTGATTAATATAGGCGTCTACAGATTCACCAATCATCTGCGCCCACTTGTTAAATTTGGCTCTTTCCAAGATTTTAATGGGACGGACATTAAAATATTTATCAAAGGTTTGGAGTACCTCTTTGAAATTATCAGTAGCCTTGTTGATCCCTGGTCTGACAATTAAGTCGTCCGCTATCACTCCTACTGAACACAGGAGGGTGTTCACTTGCTCCACTTCAGATTTGGTCTGGAGTTGAGAAGCAATTCTGAACCTTAAGAACCATTTTCTCCATACAAGCCAACCTTGGACCTGATTGGGCAATTTTGGATCCATATTGCTTTCTTTTGTTTGCAAGGCTTTGCCAAGGTGTTCCTCTTTAATGTTAAATTTTTCAGGCTTGGCTTGAAGTGTTCGCATTCTGTTCGGGGCTTTTCTGCACTCCTCAACCTTTCCCGCGCATTTTCTCCTCAGCAAGGCTGAGCAATGGCTGCCAACTTTACTTGCTTCCCGAGTCACCAATTCAACCGAGATCATGTTCTGCACCCAATTCTTTTCCCAGTGCACCATTTAAATTAATGGCAAGTTTCACTGTCTCACCGATCCTGGATTGTCGCCTGGCATGAAGACTCGGATCTGACCGCCAGAATTGCTGGAAGCACCAACGCAGAGCCCTATACTGCTGTAGTGTGGTCTGAGAGGCTGCAGAGCTTTTCACAGTGTTACGACCAGGTGAGAAAGGTGTCTAGGGTTCCCTTGCAGCCTTCACCTCGTCTTACCGTAACAGGGTTTAATTTTAAACACTCCACCTCTTTAGCTCCCCCTTGCGGAATCCTTGTTCACCACTTTCTAACTATAAGGCAAAGAAACCAGCACAAGCAGGCTTTCTTAGATTTAAAGAAGAAAAGTTGAAATTTATTAAACTTAAACTTAAACTCTAATTCGGTTGATGCCTACGGATACACGATGCGCCCACGCTAGATACACACATGCAAATAGAGCCGGAAAGAGCAGATGAAAAATAAAGTGAAAAGGTTTGAGGCAATATCCGAAGAGTTGTTGTTATGATTCTTCAAGCTCACTGTAGAGTCCTTGATTGCAGGTAGATCTTGCTTTTCCTTGGGCCCCAGTATTCTTCTTAGACCTTGTTCGCTATCGGAGACTTTTCTCTCTTGGAGTTCATGTGTCTTCAGTGGATTCAGAGGCTTGTGAGAAAGAGATGGGAGCAGACAGGAGAGAGATCTTCTCAATCCAGGAGCAAACAGTTTTTCTGAATTCAAACTCTCTGTGGCCAGTTCAAAAGAAAACGCTGGAACAGTCAGGTTGTCATGTAACCAGCTGGTCTAACCAGTCCTGGCCCTTGTGGATTGCATCCTCCTTAGCAGGCCCTGGAATGCGCCTCCTCATCTTCGATGTCTGTGAGTATGTAAATGTTTTTTTCCAGCCACGGCTGATCTGTTTAACAAGTCATTTCCTCGCTCCAACAACAGTTAAAAATCAATGTTCATGACAAAATTGATGTGCCTCATTCTTGGCAGGTGGGGGCCTAGCATGACAACAGCCTCTTCTGCCATTTAGTTGTTTTCTTATTGTACCTGGCCAGTATTTATCTTTAAATTCCTCTGTTGTTCCCCTGGTGTTTCTTACAAATGTAAGAAGATCTTCAAATCCTCCTGGTTGCTTTGACCGCTGGCATCATATTGCATTGCTGGGTTTGCATTAATAGCATTGTAGAGAAAGTCTTAGATTCCAGTAAAGATTAACTAATAACTCTTTATTATTTACAGTTACTATATACACTCTCCAGAAGCCACTTAAGTTAGCATCCTTTGTGCTGCTATAAGTTCTTCTGCTCAAGCCTATCTCAAGTGGCTGTTACATCATCGGTCATACAGTGGGAGGGGTCTATCTCACGTTCTTTGGTATTAACCCTTTACATCCTTATACTACAGCCACGGCTACTGACCTCAGTGGTCTGGAGCCCGACCTGCTCTATTTGGCTTGCCGGTCTCCTCCTCCCGTCCCTTGGGAACAAGATGTCCCTCCTCTCCCTGACAGCCTATAGTAGCACCTGGAGGGAGACATCAGGAAAGCCTGGGGCCACACGGGGTCTCCTGTCTGCCATCTCTAACCATCCGATGTCACCTTCCAGGCCTTTCCAATGCAGAGTTCAATACAGTCCTTTAAAAATGGCGCCAGACCCTGCCGAGGCATCACCTGACACCGTGCTCCCCACCTCCAGGCCCGACTCTGACCACGCAATTGGTCAGAGTTCACAGCTCTTTAGTCTTAATTGGCTGGCTGTTCCAACCCCTGATGTACCTTGCACCCAACTCCGTGCCCAAGGGCAAGTCTGCACCCAATGAGAGGAGGTGCAATTCTAGATTTAGTCTTGGGAAATGAAGCTGGGCAAGTGGATGAAGTAGCAGTGAGTGACCATTTTGGAGATATTGACCATAATACAGTTAAATTTAGCATTATTATAGAAAAGGACAAAGATAGAACAGGAGTAAAAGTTCTAAATTGGGGGAAGACAAATTTTACAAAGCTGAGAGGTGATCTGGTGAAAATGGACTGGATAAAACTGCTTGAAGGAAAATCAGTGGCAAACCAGTGGGAGGCATTCAAAAGCAAGATTCTATAGGCACAGTGTAGACATGTCCCACAAAGAAAAAGGGTGGTACTATCAAATCTAGAGCCCACTAGTTATCTAGAAGCATACAGGGCAAGATAAAGCAGAAAAAGAAAGCTTATGACAGTCACAAAAAACGTAATACTTTAAAAAGCCTAGAGGAGTATAGAAAGTGCAGGGCTCTGGAGAGAGTACAGAAGAGATTTGCAAGAATGTTGCCAGGGCTGGAAAACTGCAGCTATGAGGAAAGCTTGGATAGTCTAGGGTTGTTTTCCTTAAAACAGCGAAGGCTGATAGGTGACTTAATTAAGGGATGCAAAATTATGTGGGGCCTAGATAGGGTAGACAGGAAGGACCTGTTTCCCCTAGCAGAGAGGTCAATTACCAGGGGGCACAGATTTAAGGTGATTGGTAGAAGGATTAGAGGGGACATGAAGAAAAACGTTTTCATTCAGAGGGTGGTGGGTGTCTGGAATTCACTGCCCGGATCAGTGGTGGAGGCAGAAACACTCAACTCACTGAAAAGGTGACCTGCACCTGAAGTTCTGTAACCTGTAAGGCTATGGACCAGGTTCTGGAAGGTGAGATTAGAATGGGCAGCGAGTTTTTTCGGCCACTTAGACATGATGGACTAAATTGCTTCTTTCTGTAACATTTCTATGGTTGTCTGGTTCTATGGTTCATAACATAAAATTCAGTCATTGATTTCAGGTGGAATTATGGAGGAAAATTAACCCTTAATACCAGTTGTGATGAAGCACATCACACCTGAGTCTGCTCTGGTTCAAAACCATAAGGCTACTTTCCAGATTCAGAAGGCTGTGCAACGAGGAAGAATGAGAGGTACTAGAGCTCTTTAGCCTTGAAAGATGGCGCTGAAGGAAGACTTTAAGAGCGTACAAGATATATTTAACGGCGTAGATAAGGTTAAGTCTGGAGCACTACTTCAAGGTAAACACACATTCAAAACAGTGAAAGACAGTTGCCAGGAACAATTTCTTCAGACACGATTAATTCAACAGTTCAAATCGACTTTCATTGCAAGCAAAAACCTTCGAGTCATTCAAGACCCAGCTGACTGCTGTAATAAGGTTTCTTTTTCATTTCGAATGGTTGACTAGAAAGAAAAATTGACCAAATGACCTTCCTCATCTCTTAGCAACAGGCAGGCATTGTGCTGCCTGGGGAGTAGAATGCCTTTGTGTCCTGAAAACACACTCGTTTTGATATGTATGGTGTAGATCTCGACTTTGCAATAGTCGTAGTGAGTTGGTAGCCTTACACGTTTCTCAATTTTATTTCTATTGAGGTCAATGAAAATAAAAATCAAAGGAGATGTAAAAGACACCAGTTTGTCCTCAGCTGGAGTATTGTGTCCATTTCTGGGCACCGCACTTGAGGAAAGACGTGAGGGCATTGGAGAGAGTGCAGAAGAGATTCACGAGAATGTTTCCAGGGATGAGGAATTTCAGTTATGAAGCTAGATTGGAGAAGTTAGGTCTGTGTTCCTTGGAGAAGAGAAGGCTGAGAGGTGATTTGATAGAGGTATTCAAAATCATGAGAGGTCTGGACAGAGTAGATAGGGAGAAACTGTTCCCACTTGTGAAAGGATCGAGAATGAGAGGGCACAGATTTAAAGTATTTGGTAAGAGAAGCAAAGGTGACATGAGGAAACACTTTTTCACGCAGCGAGTGGTCAAGGTCTGGAATGCACTGCCTGAGAACGTGGTGGAGGCATGTTCAAATGATGCATTCAAATGGGAATTAGACAGTTATATGAAAAGGAAGAATATGCAGGGCTATGGGGAGAAGGCAGGAGAATGGGACTGAGGGAATTGCTCTTTCAGAGAGCCAGTGCAGACATGATGGGCTGAATGGCCTCCTTCTGCGCTGCAACAATTCTGTGATTCTGTGAAAACAGGTTGGCAACTTGCTATCACTGGTTCCCAAGCTGACACCAAAGTTGTATTCCAAAGATAATCCAACGATGAAATCCTAAAGTCAACCCTAACACTAAGTCTGAATGCTCTTTTTTTTATTCATTCATGGGATGTGGGCTTTGCTGGCTAGGCCAGCATTTATTGCCCATCCCTAATTGCCCTTGAGAAGGTGGTGGTGAGCTGCTGCCTTGAACCGCTGCAGTCCATGTGAGGTAGGTACATCCACAGTGCTGTTAGGAAGGGAGTTCCAGGATTTTGACCCAGCGACAGTGAGGGAACGGCGATATAGTTCCAACTCAGGGTGGTGTGTGGCTTGGAGGGGAACTTGCAGGTAATGGTGTTCCCATGCATTTGCTGCCCTTGCCCTTCTAGTTAGTAGAGGTCGCGGGTTTGGAAGGTGCTGTCTAAGGAGCCTTGGTGCATTGCTGCAGTGCATTTTGTAGATGGTACACACTGCTGCCACTGTGCGTCGGTGGTGGAGACAGTGAATGTTTATGGATGGGTTGTCAATCAAGAGGGCTGCTTTGTCCTGGATGGTGTCGAGCTTATGAGTGTTGTTGGAGCTGCACCCATCCAGGCAAATGGAAAGTATTCCATCACATTCCTGATTTGTGCCTTGTAGATGGTGGACAGGCTTTGGGGAGTCAGGAGGTGAGTTACTCGCCACAGGATTCCTAGCCTCTGACCTGCTCTTGTAGCCACGATATTTATACGCGCCCCTAGCCAAGCTGTTCCAGTACAGCTACAACACTGGCATCTACCCAGCAATGCGGAAAATTGCCCAGGTATGTCCTGTACACAAAAAGCAGGACAAGTCCAACCCAGCCAATTACCATACAATCATAAGTCTACTCTCAATCATCAGTAAAGTGATGAAAGGTGTCATCAACAGCGCTATCAAGCGGCATTTGCTTAGCAATAACGTGCTCAGTAACGCTCAGTTTGGGTTCCACCAGGGCCACTCAGCTCCTGACCTCATTACAGCCTTGGTTCAAAAATGGACAAAAGAGCTAAACTCAAGAGGTGAGGTGAGAGTGACTGCCCTTGACATCAAGGCAGCATTTGACCAAGTATGGCATCAAGGAGCTCGAGCAAAACTGAAGTCAATGGGAATCAGGAAGAAAACTCTCTGCTGGTTAGAGTCATACCTAATGCAAAGGAAGATGGCTGTGGTTGTTGGAGGTCAATTATCTGAGCTCCAGGACATCACTGCAGGAGTTCCTCAGGGTAGTGTCCTGGGCCCAACCATCTTCAGCTGCTTCATCAGTGACCTTCCTTCAATCATAAGGTCAGAAGTGGGGATGTTCGCTGATGATTGCACAATGTTCGGCACCATTTGCGACTCCTCAGATACTGAAGCAGTCTGTGTAGAAATGTAGCAAGACCTGGACAATATCCAGGCTTGGGCTGATAAGTGGCAAATAACATTCGTGCCACATAAGTGCCAGGCAATAACCACCTCCAACGAGAGAGAATCGAACCATCTCCCCTTGACATTTAATGGCATTACAAACACTGAATCCCCCACTATCAGCATCCTGGGGATTACCATTAACCAGAAACTGAACTGGAGTAGCTACATAAATACCAGAGCAGGTCAGAGGCTGGGAATCCTGCAGCGAGTAACTCACCTCCTGACTCCCCAAAGCCTGTCCACCATCTACAAGGCACAAGTCAGGAGTATGATGGAATACTTTCCACTTGCCTGGATGGGTGCAGCTCCAACAACACTCATAAGCTCGACACCATCCAGGACAAAGCAGCCCACTTGACTGGCACCCCATCTACAAACATTCACTCCCTCCACCACCGACGCACAGTGGCAGCAGTGTGTACCATCTACAAAATGCACTGCAACAACGCCCCAAGGCTCTTTAGACAGCACTTTCCAAAACCGCGACCTCTACCAACAAGAAGGACAAGGGCAGCAATTGTATGGGAGCACCACCACCTGCAGGTTCCCCTCCAAGTCACACACCATCCTGAGTTGGAACTATATCGCCGTTCCTTCACTGTTGCTGGAAAATCTTGGAACTCCCTTCCTAACAGCACTGTGGATGTACCTACCCAACATGGACTGCCGTGGTTCAAGAAGGCAGCTCACCACCAAGAAGGCAATTAGAGATGGGCAATAAATGCTGGCCTAGCCAGCGATGCTCACATCCCAAGAATGAATTAAAAAACATTTTTTAAAGATATCTTATAAATTTCATTGGTGGTTGACCACTTTAAAAAAAAGAAATACTTTATACAGTGCCTTTCACAATCTCAGGATGTCCCAAAGCACTTTACAGTCTCAGTACTTTTTGAAGTGTAGTCATTGATGTAATGTGGAAAATGAGGCAGGCAATTTGCACACAGCAAGCTCCCACAAACAGCAATGTGACAATGACCCGCATAATCTGCTCTTCAGTGATGTTGGTTGAAGGATAAAAATTGGCCAGGACACCAAGGAGACCTCTCATGCTTTTCTTCAGAATAGTGCTATGGAATCGGTAATGTCCACCTCAGAGGGAAGACCAGGCTTTGGTTTTATGTCTCATCTGAAAGGCTACACTCTGACACACCCTCAGTACTGCACTGAATTGTTAGCCTAGATTATATAAGTTCACGTGGGACTTGAACCCACAACCTCTGACTCAGTGATGAGACTGTGACCAATTGAGACCCAGCTGACAGGAAGAGCTGACCCTGCAATCTCATTCAAATACTTTTCCACTGCAAGCCAGCATTTTAAATTATAAATTCATTTGACATTTATGATTGCATTTTGTTTTTACTTTTTCTCCTATTGAAAAAAATTATGTCTGCTTCACTAGCTGTCAATTGGATTTAGCTTGTTTAACTCATATTGATCCTTTGAGCGTCGAATATTATTTAAAGCTGAGTTTAATTCACAATCAAACACCTTCCAAATCAATAAAATATGGCAACACCTTTTATTTATAAATGTAATAAAAACCCTGCTAAAATGGAAATGCAATACAAAAATACAAGCGTCGACATTAACCATTTATAACAACATGATTTATTTAAACTTTCTAACGACCAGGTGAGAAAGAGGTCCAGGGTTCCCTTTCAGCCTTCACCTGGTCTTACCGTAACAGGGTTTAATTTTAAACACACTGTTTTTAGCTCCCCCTTGCTGAATCCTTGTTCACCGTTTTCTGATTATAAGGCAAAGAAACCAGCACAAACAGGCTTTCTTAGGTTTAAAGAAGAAAAGTTGAAATTTATTAAACTTAAACTCTAATTTGGTTGATGCCTACGGATACACGACACGCCAACACTAGCATGCATACGTGATACACACATGCAAATAGAGACAGAAAAGAGCAAATGAAAAATAAAGTGGAAAGGTTTGAGGCAATATTCGAAGAGTTGTTATGATTCTTCAAGCTCACTGTAGAGTCCTTGATTGTAAGCAGATCTTGCTTTTCCTTGGGGCCCAGTATTCTTCTTGGACCTTGTTCGCTGTAGGAGACTTTTCTCTCTTGGGGTTCATGTGTCTTCAGTGGATTCAGAGGCTTGTGAGAAAGAGATGGGAGCAGACAGGAGAGAGATCTTCTCAATCCAGGAGCAAACAGACTCTCTGACTTCCAACTCTCTGTCTTCCAACTCTCTGTGGCCAGTTCAAAAGAAAACCCAGGAACAGCCAGGTAGTCATGTAACCAGCTGGTCTAACCAGTCCTGGCCCTTGTGGATTGCATCCTCCTTAGCAGACCCTGGAATGCACCTCCTCATCTTCGATGTCTGTGAGTATGTAAATGTTTTCTTTCAGCTACGGCTGATCTGTTTAATAAGTCATTTCCTCGCTCCAACAACAGTTAAAAATCAATGTTCATGACAAAATTGATGTGTCTCATTCTTGGCAGGTGGGGGCCTAGCATGACACCTCCACACCCAGCAATTTGAGAAAAGCACATTTCATTGAAAGGGTCAAGAGAAAAATATAAGATACAGAAAAAGAACACACATTGCTCTCATTCATTCACAAATCCTAAATCTTATTAAAATTGCCCCTTTTTTGGCATCCCAATAAACATGTGGTTCATTTTTGGGAAGTTTCTCTTCCATTTGCCCATTTCCATGGCTGCCTAGGGTCTTTGTTCCTGTTGAGGTCTGAAAAGTGGGGGGTGGTTTAGAGTTAATTACCCCTAAGCTGGAATTTTTTTTTCCTCAGGAGAGTCAGTAGTGGGCAGGTCTAACTTGAACTCTCTTTCATGAGAGTTATGCGAAGCCTTTTGACTTTGGGGGAAGGGTGGTTTTCTTAGATTCTGAATGTGGGGGAGGATTCTTTGCTAATCTCCCCTTTGTCCCAGAGGACACTCCTGCCTGCAAGTAGTTGTGCAGACTCTACTGCGTTCCCCTGAAGCATTTCAACCAGGTGAGGCATCACCCTCATGGTTTCTCTGCCCCCTAGAGGTCTCTCTTTGTCTCTGCAGCTTCCCGTAACTGCTGTTAGCAACTCTGATGGGGTGCTTCTTGTGTCTGCATCTACATAGGAGTTTGTGGGGTCTAACTTTTCACATTTTTCGGGGCTGGCTGACCGGACAGTAAGGGTTTTCAACCGGGATTCCTCCCGGACTTCCTTTAACCTGCCCTCTTTCCCCTTCCCTTTCTAACCTTTTGCCAGCCTTGTGCCTGCCTATCCCATTTTGTTCTCAGCGGGGGTCCCCTACAGTTCACCAGCCCTCTGCTGGAGGGTCCTCCTAACACCAGTGCAGGCTTCACTGTATGTTGGGATTCCCCTCAACCTGGCACATGTGGCAACTCCTGCAGTACTCCACCACATCTTTGTGGCGTTTTGGCCAGTCAAACTGCTGTTTTATGCAGGCTTTAGTCTTTAGTATACAGGCATGCACAGACAGTGAGTCTTGTGGGCCCTTCTTAATATTTCTCTCCAGTACCTCTGCGGCACCACCAACTGGTGAACTACTGCCGACTCCTTGCTCTCAGGTCTGTGAGGAGAACTCCATTTCCTCATCAGTACCTCATTCTTTAAATTGTAGCAATCGGGGACTCCCTCTGCTTCACTTACAGATTGGGCAGCCTGTGCTAACTCTCACAATACTGGGTCGGCCCGCTGAGCCATTTAATTCATTCCCTGGTTCTTTCTGGAAGATTCTTTCTCTCTCTCTCTCTCTCCTGCCTCTCTCTTTCTTTCTCCTGTCTCACATTCCTTTTGGAAGCCTCTCTCTCCTTCTCCTGCCTCTCTCTCTCTTTTTCCTCTAATTCAAGTTTCCTTGTTCCAATTGTATTTTTGCCAGCCATACCCTGTCGGGGTCTACTTCTAACACTGCTTCCACTTCTTCAGATTCAAGGGAAAAATATTTGGCCACTAGTCTTAGGAGTTCAGACTTCCTAGCCTTGCCACATACAGTGATCCAACACTGCTCACCCATTTTCCTCAACATCTCCATAGACAGTACTTTTAACTTATCCCAAGTTACTTCACCCTGGCTTGGAGAGCTACTAGCTTCAGTTGCAGACATGTTAGTATTTAAGCACACACAACCACAAGAAAGCCTGCATTGAAATCTTGCTCTTTTTTGAGTGACAACAATTTGGTCTCCCACTTCCAATTTCCCTTATTTGTCTGTGAGTCAATTCCGGACGCTAGCTCCCAAATTTCTGTTACGACCAAGTGAGCAAGAGGTCTAGGATTCCCTTTCAACCTTCACCTGGTCTTACCGTAACAAGGTTTAATTTTAAACACACCGTGTTGTTAGTTCCCCCTTGCTGAATCCTTGTTCACCACTTTCCACTTATAAGGCAAAGAAACCAGCACACACAGGCTTTCTTGGGTTTAAAGAAGAAAAATTGAAATTTATTAAACTTAAACTCTAATTCGGTTGATGCCTATGAATACACAACGCGCCCACGCTAGCACGCATACGCGATACACACATGCAAATAGAGACCGAAAAGAGCAGAAGGAAAATAAAGTGGAAAAATTTGAGGCAATATATGAAGAGTCTTTGTTAAGGGTCTTCGAGCTTACTATAGAGTCCTTGATTATAGGTAGATCTTGCTTTTCGTTGGGGCCCAGTATTCTTCTTAAACCTTGTTCACTGTAGGAGACTTTTTTCTCTTGGGGTTCATGTGGATTCAGAGGCTTGTGAGAAAGAGATGGGAGCAGATAGGAGAGATCCTCTCAATCCAGGAGCAAAAACGGACACTCTGAGTTCAAACTCTCTGTGGCCAGTTCAAAAGAAAACCCTGGAACAGCCAGGTAGTCATGTGACCAGCTGGCCCAGCCAGTCCTGGCCCTTGTGGATTGTATCCTCCTTAGCAGCTCCTGGAATGCGCCTCCCCACCTTTGATGTGTGTCAGTATGTAAATGTTTTTTCCAGTCACCGCTGATCTTTTTAACAAGTCATTTCCTCGCTCCAACAACAATTAAAAATAAATGTTCATGACAAAATTGATGTGCCTCATTCTTGGCAGGTGGGAGCCTAGCATGCCAACTTGAAAATATAAGAGAGCAGCAGTTTTCTTCATGAGTTGGTGCAATCTGAAAGTAAAAACTGACACAATTGTGAACCTGACATTACCTTCACCCTTCGTCTGTGAGCCCGTTGCATTTATATAGTGCCTTTAAAATCAATTAGTCTCCAAATCCCTCTAAGAAACAGAACTTGAAGCCCTTACACTATAGTCACTCAAACCCCGAGCCATTCATACGACAGTTGTTCGATTTCTGAGACCATTGCACTACAATAAAAGCAAAATACTGAAGAAGCTGGAAATCTGAAATAGAAACAGAAAATGCTAGAAATACTCAGCAGGTCTGGCAGCATCTGTGGAGAGAGAAAGAGAGTTAATGTTTCAAGTCGGATATGACTCTTCTTCAGAAACTGTTTCTCCCTCCACAGATGCTGTCAGACCTGCTGAGTATTTCCAGCACTTTCTGTTTTTATTACCATTACACTACAGTCTGTCAGTTCCTGAGAATATGACCTGGATATTTACTGGGGTGGGTTACATAGGTAATGGGGGCAGGATGGCAGGGTTGGGGGGGGCGGGGGGTGCGGAATTTCGGAATGAAAACCCGGAAGTCTAGGTTTCTCCACATACTGTGGAGTTTTAACTTCACAACCTGCACCTTTTGGCCCTGACAGACTGCCTGCTTGGAAATCAGCTGGATTGACAGGTTTGGCTCCAGTCAGCGGGGAGCACTCTGTGCAAGCCTCAGGACCAAGTAGGTCTGATCCACGGCCCTTGGGAATGGAGTGGGGTCTGATGGGATGAGGGGAGCTCAGGAGGCTGGCAGGAAGCACTCCAGCTCCTCCTGACTCACCAGCAATCCTGTAAAGGCACTTAGCTTCTGCCCAATGCTTTCCTTCTTTGCTTTTACTCAGCTGCTGCGTAAACTCCTCAGTCTCATCCACTCCTTCCATGACAAATGCACTGCACTGTACAATTTGATGGCTCCACTTCCGACAGTTTTGGAGTGAAGAATGGAATGAAACAGGGTTGTCTCCTGACCCCCACTCTGTTTGGCATCTTCTTCTCGATGGTGCTGACCTTCACCTTCCCTGCAGATATGAAAGAAGTCTACTTGCACACTAGGTCAGAAGGCAAGCTCTACAATCTATCAAGGCTGAAAGCGAAGGCAAAAACACATCGCGTCCTGATCAAAGAACTCCTCTATGCTGATGATGCTGTGCTGGACACTCAGCTACAAAGACTCATGGACTGCCTCTCCCATACCTGTAACTTGTTCTCCTTGACTATAAGCATCAAGAAAACCATGGTCATGGGACAAGGTGTTGCATCTCTGCCCCGATCACACTAAATAACACCCCACTGGAAGTGATTAGCAAATTCTGCTACCTTGAGCCCACTGTGACAGACAATCTGTCCCTTGATGCAGAGCTCGATGCACGCATAGGGAAAGCAGCTACCACCTTTGGCCGACTTGCGAAATGTGCATGGAATAACACCAACCTCACCCTTAGGACCAAGCTCATGGATTATAAGGCCGGTGTTCTTCGCACCTTGCTGTATGAAACATGGGCGACTTACAGCGACCAGGAGAAGAAGCTCAATCATTTCCCCCTTCACTGTCTGTGGCACCTTATGGGTATATTCTGGCAGGACAAAATCACAAATGTGGCAGTCCTCTCAAAGGCAGAGCTCCCAAGTGTGTTGGCATGAATCAAGCAGAGGCGGCTTTGGTGGATCGGACACGTCCACAGGATGGAAGACAGCCTTATACTCAAGGACCCTCTGTACGGTGAGGTAGCCGGGGCCAGACGACCAGTGGGGCACCCAATGCTCCACTTCAAGGATGCTTGCCAGCGTGACAGGAAGGCTTTGAATGTCGACTATTGCAACTGGGAATCACTAGCTAGTGAAAGAGGGAAATGGCAACACATCCAGTGGACTGGTGTGCATTCCAACGATAACCAGTGGCTACAGCAGCTTGGCAACAGGCGCCAAAGCCGAAAACAACAGCTCACAGCGTCACTTGGCAACTTCACGTGTGGCATTTGTGGCAGAGCCTGCCTGCCAAGGATTGGCCTTTACAGCCATCAGCAAAGGTGCACCAAGAGAAGACACCCCACCTAAATGGATTGTTGGCTGCCTCTTTTGTAGATGGAAGGATACCAACTATGTTGTGTTTCGCAAGGCATGACAAACCCAGCTGCCCACTGTAAAATTTGCAAAGCAGGTTAAATCAGAGGCTGCCAGCCTCATTAACATATTTAAAATGCCAGCCTAGCTCCTGGGAGCAGGTTGGCTGCCTGTCCATTGTCCCGTCCCAGTACAACCCAGAAGACAATGAGTTCGAGCCGGTTTCCTGACATGCTCTGAATTTTTCCCCTTACTGCACCCAATCCCAGGCACTTGCCCAGACTAAAACTCTTCCCTCACTCCCCCCAACTCCATTACACTATAAGCAGTCAGTTCCCGAGACCAAAACACTACAGTCGGTCAGTCACTTATTAGTCAATCCTCAAATTGATCGGCAATGAATACAGTGCAGTGTTTAGTCAAGGTTCCTTACAAGGCTGGTACTTAACAACATCATGCATTTATACAGGGATTTTAACATAACAGAAGTCTCTTCACAGAGAAGAAAGCTATAGTGAAGAGCTGGAAGGTGGGTTGAAAAGATTTGGAGAAGGCTTTTAAAGGTAGTGAGGGAAGTAGCAAGCCAGATTTAACAATCGGGTCTCTTAATAATGTGAATACTGGACAGGCCAGTCAATCACATCGGCAGAAAGCCACCTGCCCTCCGTTTTTGCACAGTTTCTGGGAGTGCCGAGGCAGAATGTTTAAGGGTGAATACATCTCTTAAAGGGAAGTTCCATTCATTGAATCTAAACACTGTATTCAGTTATAATTTTGATTCTGCTGGATGTTGGAGATGGCAGAAATGAGGGGAAAGTTGTCCCCAAGGTTTTCAGATGCTTCCTTGAAACTGTTGTTGCAGAGGTCAGGTCCAGGAGCGATATGTTTTTCCTCGCAAAGTGGGAAAAAGATGTCCAATAGCTTCACTAAGCCTAGATAGAGGTGGATGATGAAGTGACGGCTGGAAGGAGCATCACCCCCAAGGACCTGGATCCAATGCAGGAAGAGATTTAATGACTTTACAAGATCAGCAAAATTGAGTACAGCTCCTCATTTTCCCATCACTTGCATTACATCAAGCAGGTTCCCTCAACTGTCTTCTCAGAGTTTCACCTGCTGCTCCTTCTGGATGTTGAGACTTCTGTTGCTGTTTCTGCTGCTCTTCCTCTTCCTCCATACACTGCAATGCAACAAGAGCAACACCCACAATTATCTTCTGTTGCTCAGTCAGGGTCAGTAAGCAAAAGAAAGTATGACAAGAAGTAATATCCAAAGTGATAACTCCAAAAACTAGACTAGCACATAAGAGGCCAATGACCTTCGTGCCTGGAACTGGGTACCTCTGAGTCCTGCACTCTTCAGCCTCTGGAGTTAATCCCATGACATTTTGCCTAACAGACAAGGTGATGGGCAGGACTTCCAGCTTTTGTTGCATCAGGATCCTAATTCCACCATATAGCACCTTTCACTCTTTCAAGATGTTCTGAAGTAATCAATGGGATACTTTTTAAGTCTCTGCTGTTATGTAGACAAACTAATTTGTGCACAACAAGATCCCACAAACAGCATATAGATGAATGACTATACAATCTGTTTTTAGCAGTGTTGGTTGAGGGAGGAATGTTGGTCAGGACACTGGGAGAACTCCCTGCTCCTCATCGGGCAGTGCTATGGGATCTATTACCTGAGCAGGCAGATGGGAGCTCAGCTCCGCAAGACAGCATGTCGGAGAATGCAGCACACTCTCAGACCCTTGAGCCTAGATTACGGGCTCAAATCCTTAGTGGGGCTTGAACCTACCTTGTCAAGCATGCTACCAACTGAGTCAAGTCATAAGAGCACTGCAATTAGCCTCACTACCCTTAGGCTAAGAGAAGGAAAATCAACCAGAGTTCCAACTCTTAATCTATGCAGTGACTCTTACTGGAAACTGCTCATGTGTGGACATCAAGTTAAGACAGAACCTGACCCAAATGTGAGGTCCTCCATGAAAAATAGGTTTTCTGGGCTCATTATACAGGTTCCATGCCTTCACCCGAAATGGTGAGAAAAAAGGAAGTAAAAAACAAATTTTCAAATTGGAACACATATATAATACATATAATTTATAATTTCTAGTGGCAATAAAATAGATTTTTGTAAATCTTTCACTCAGACATAATGAAAGAATGCAGCAAATATTTTTGATGCTTCCCTGCATTATGTTGTTTGGCACAGAAAGTTCTTTCAGTTCTTGTGTACTCTTAGCACTAAATCACACTGTCAGTATTTCAGACATTCCATCTCAACATTTAATTATAACAAAGTGCATTGCTCAGTACTGACATGACAGCGACATTATCAATATTTAATATATCGACAGAGGCTGAGCAGCTGGCTTTAAATGAAGGCAGTGGATTGACATTTGTCAAGCATTACCTCTCCCATAAACATCACAGCCTTGATAAAATAAAAACATCCTGTTATAGGAATTTCAGAGGAACCAATTCGTGTTGATGTCTAAATTGGAATGGCACAGACTGACATCTATCGACAGACCCATTGATTCAGAAGATGACATTTGGTCTCTGTCTGCCACGGCTTCTCTGTCTCATGTCCTCCCTCTTGCATTTTTTCCTCTCATGTAAGTCGGAGACAGAAGGCTGATTTAAAAGTGCTGGCAGAGATAATGCTCGATTTGCCTCCTGTTCCTGTTCCATCTGGCACTATCTCCATTAATTGCAAAGGCTCATACGCTGTGCGTGTGGCTACATCCCTTTAGTCACATTCTTGACGAGGTGTAAACAGGACTCGGCTACATTATAACCTCCTGACATTGCTGCAGATTAGCATACAGCATGAAAGAACAAGACTAGTTGAAGGACCGAATGGGCTACTCGTGTTCCTACGTTCGTTCCTATGTAAATGGGATTTCTACCAAAACTACGATGGCCGATCGGGAGAACCCTCAGGGTAATTCCTGGCACTGAAGTAATCTTCATGGAAAACAATAAGCCTTTCTTTCCTAAAATAAGAGCAAAATGCTGCAAATGCTGGAATTCTGAAATGAGAACAGAAAGTGCCGGAAATACTCAGTAGGTCTGGCAGCATCTATGTAGAGAGAAACAGAGTTAACGTTTCAGGTCTGTGACCCTGGTTGAGGTCTGTGATCATCTGATGAAGGGTCACAGACCTGAAAGTTAACTCTGTTTCTCTCTACACAGATGCTGCCAGACCTGCTGAGTATTTCCAGCACTTTCTGTTCTCGTTTCAGCCTTTCTTTCCTGTTCATCCTGTGCTCAGATACACACAAAGCCCAAATCAAAGATAAAAATGAATAGTCAAAAGGAAGTCATCTATAACCATAAAATGTTACAACATAAAAACATTCAACCCATCAAGTCTGAACTGGTCTTTTTCTCCACTAGTCTAATCCCAATCTCCTAATCATTCCCCTTCTTTAATATTTTTCAAGCAACTAGCTAATTAAACTTATGATGAATTAGTTGATTCTGTTCCCAGGGAACATCCTGGTGCAACTACAATGTATATTTCCAATTGCTTTCATTTCCTTTCTATAATGAGGTGTACAAACTGAACACATTATTTGAACTGCAGCGTAGCTAACAGTGTGCAAGTTCAACAGTAGCTCCTTGCTTTTGTATTCTATGCCTTCAGATATAAAATCAATGATTCCAGTTGCTTTTTTGATGGCCTTATCTAGGTGCATTTTAATGACCTGTATGTTGATACACCAAAGTCCTCCTGCTTCTCCATTGCAATTAGCATTAAAAGAAGCCATTCCCCTTTCCTATTCTTCCTTCCAAAATGTATTACTTCACATTTTTTCTATAGAGCGACATAGAATGTAAAGAGCAGAAAAATGCCATTCGACCCAACTGGTCCATACTGGTGTTCAAGCTACACATGATTCTCCGCCCACCCGTTTCCCCCACCGCCATCCCCCCATACCCCCTCACACCTCTAACTCTTTCTCCCTCAAAGGTTTCCTCTTAAATGTATCTAAGTTATTCATCTCAGCTACTCCATGCAGTTATGAACTCCACATTCTAACCACCCTCTGGGTAAAGAAACTTCTCCTACATTCCTTATTGAATTTATTAGTAACTATCTTATATTTATGGCCCCTAGTTTTGGTCTCCCATACAACATTTTGTCTACATTTACCCTATAAAACCCTTTTATCCTCTTAAAGTCCTTTATCAGGTCACCCCTTAACCTTCTCAGCCTGTTCAATCTTTCCTGATAGGTACAACCTCTCAGTCCTGTTATCATCCTTGTAAATCTTTTTTTACACCTTTTCCAGTGCCTCTACATCCTTATTATAATGTAAAGACAAGTGGCAGTGCTTCAGGATTATAAAATGCAAATCCAGCGACAATGGATTAATACCGGAGAGTGACAGGATGAGGGTTCGTGTCTGCAGTTTCCAACACACAGAGCTCTTTAACATTTGTTCAGCCATTGAAGAAAATGCTTTCTCAAAAGGAGGAGAAAAATATCAGTTGGGAGTAAGACAGGCATGTTCTTCCATACCCGTTGGCAGCTGGCTATAGAAATATTAGCAAAAGTCTGGGAGAGATTACTGTTCCGAAAGACCCAAATGAAGTATTATATTGATTTGCATCTGCCATGTATTTTCCCATCCTGCTAGCCTATCTAATACCTACTCCCTTCTTTCACAATTCATCTTCATCACAATTTTCCATACACCTCAATTTGATGCCATCAATAATTTTTGTTATTATTCCCTCAATTCCTGAGTTCTGCCCATTTCTATATTTAGTAAATAACAGTGGCTCCAATACTAGGCCCCTTGGAACATTATTCACAACAACTTCCCATTCTGTGAAACTTCCTTTTGCTCCTACTCTTTGATTTCTTCCCTCCCTGGGCTATAAAGCCCAGAATTTCCTGGAAAGTTTTCTGCTAACAGTGGTGCAAAAGCAGCATTGAGCTGCTTTTTGCTGAAACCTTTGTGCATAACTGATTTAGCCAACTTTATACTGAAATATCACTAAATACAAACTTTCTTGATCATTTGCAGCATTTCTGAAATATGCCCACCGAAACGCTCTCCCGTTCATTTACATAGCTCTGCTCCCTAAGTAAGAGAATAGATCAAGCAAATTTCCTATATTTGTGCAAATAATGTGTTGCCATTCAACTGTGCCCAAAACTATAGGCTCTGCATGGCACAAAGTCACCTGACATTGACATATTTGAGATTTCTAGAGGATGAAAGAGAATTTCTTTTCAATATGTAAAAAACTCTTACCAACTCACACTATTATTAACTAAAATGCTGGTGCACGCAAAATTTTTCAGATCCCCTTTCACCTCCCCCACATGAACAGAAGGACGTAGCAGCTGGAATGGTCATAGCTCCATTCTGCATAATAATGGAAGAGGAACAACAGAGGCAAGAGGCTGTGAGAGTGCGGCACCATTGCAGAAGACAGCAACTCACTCACTATTGAAAGCACTGGGTTGAATTTTACTGGCCCGCCGACGTAATGGGTCGTGGTGCGGGGGGGGGAAGAAAATGCCTCCGGAAGAGGCACGCCACAGGCCTCGATGCCAGGAAGGCCCTGCCCCATATTACCAGCGGAAGCGAGGCCTCGTGGCGGCTCCCCCACCCCCCCAAACGCCGCTCGGCAATTGGACATCCATTTATTTACATCGCTTAGCATATTTAAAAGAATAATTACTCACCTCGTCCCACCAGCCATCCCGCTCCAATATTACGGTCGGTGGCTGGCACTCCCGTGCCGTCCAATCTCTGATCAGAGATCCGATGCGGGACACTGGTGGGGACGGGGAAGGAGGGAAGCATTTCAGTGTGGGAGGGGGGAGAGGGAAAAAACTGACCTGTTCGGTCGAGGGGGTGATGGGAAAGGGTAAAGATAAATGTTTCTGAGCTTTGGGTGGTGGGGGTGGGTGGAAGGTCAGGTACTCAAGGTAAGTATTTTGGGCGGGGGAGGTCAGGAATGATATGTAAGGCTATTGGTGGGGTGATGGGAGAGGGTTAGAAAGATTTTTCTAATTATTTTTAATACTTTAAAATTCACTGTTTCTTAAAAAATTTAAACTGTCAGTAAGGGCTCTCAGCCCTTTAGAAATGGCACGGGTGCCTGCGCAGTGGTGCCAGACGCCGTTGCCAGGGACGGATCGCCCGCCACCTTCACGTCCTCAGGGAAGCAGTCCTCCCCAGCCATGTAAATGAGCCACCGCATATAATATAACAGCGGCTCCGCAGAGCAAATACCGCGCGTGCGCACCGCCATCTTTGAAGTTCGAGACCGATCTCGATGGTGAACTGGTAAAATGCAGCCCAGTGTTTTTTTTTTATTGATTCATGGGATGTGGGCGTTGCTGGCCAGGCCAGCATTCATTGCCCATCCCTAATTGCCCTTGAAAAGGTGGTGGTGAGCTGCCTTCTTGAACCGCTGCAGTCCATGTGAGGTAGGTACACCCACAGTGCTGTTAGGAAGGGAGTTCCAGGATTTTGACCCAGCGACAGAGAAGAAACAGCGATATAGTTCCAAGTCAGGATGGTGTGTGACTTGGAGGGGAACTTGCAGGTGGTGGTGTTCCCATGCATTTGCTGCCCTTGTCCTTCTTGTTGGTAGAGGTCGTGGGTTTGGAAGGTGCTGCCGAAGGAGCCTTGGTGCGTTGCTGCAGTGCATCTTGTAGATGGTACACACTGCTGCCACTGTGCGTCGGTGGTGTAGGGAGTGAATGGCTGTCGATGGGATGTCAACAAGCGGGCTGCTTTGTCCTGGATGGTGCCGAGCTTCTTGAGTGTTGTTGAAGCTGCAGCCATCCAGGCAAGTGGAGAGTATTCCATCACACTCCTGACTTGTGCCTTGTAAATGGTGGACAGGCTTTGGGGAGTCAGGAGGTGAGTTACTCGCCACAGGATTCCCAGCCTCTGACCTGCTCTTGTAGCTATGGTATTTATATGGCTACTCCAGTTCAGTTTCTGGTCAATGGTATCCCCTAGGATGTTGATAGTGGGGGATTCAGCGATGGCAATGCCATTGAACGTCCAGGGGAGATGGTTAGATTCTCACTCGTTGGAGATGATCATTGCCTGGCACTTGTGTGGTGTGAATGTTACTTGCCACTTATCAGCCCAAGCCTGGATATTGTCCAGGTCTTGCTGCATTTCTACACAGACTGCTTCAGTATCTGAGGAGTCGCAAATGGTGCCGAACATTGTGCAATCATCAGCGAACATCCGCACTTCTGACCTTATGATTGAAGGAAGGTCATTGATGAAGCAGCTGAAGATGGTTGGGCCTAGGACACCACCCTGAGGAACTCCTGCAGTGATGTCCTGGAGTTCAGATGATTGAACTCCAATAACCACAGCCATCTTCCTTTGCGTGAGGTATGACTCCAGCAGAAGGTTTTCCCCCTGGTTCCCATTGACCTCTGTTTTGCTAGGGCTCCTTGATGCCATTCTCGGTCAAATGCTGCCTTGATGTCAAGGGCAGTCACTCTCACTTCACCTCTTGAGTTCAGCTCTTTTGTCCATGTTTGAACCAAGGCTGTAATGAGGCCAGGAGCTGAGTGGTCCTGGCGGAACCCAAACTGGGTATCATTGAGCAGGTTATTGTTGGTTAAGCAAGTGCCACTTGATGGCACTGTTGATGACACCTTCCATCACTTTACTGATGATTGAGAGTAGGCTGATGGGGCAGTAATTGGCCAGGTTGGACTTGTCCTGCCTTTTGTGTACAGGCCATACCTGGGCAATTTTTTACATTGCAGGGTAGATGCCAGTGTTGTAGCTTGTTTACACCAGTTTGCACTTTTGCACTTGTTTACGCCAGTTCTTGTATTAACACATAGGAAAGTGAGCTCAGCAATATCGGCACAGAAACTGGAGTAATTGTGATCCAATAAATTTGTGGTCTAGTGTCTAACTATGTGGCCATATTTCCATTCATATTGCATCACTGAGTAGTAGTACCCAGGAATTATACTTTGCATTTAAACCAGACTCATTCTGTGTGAAAGAGATGTGTGAAAATTAGGAGCCTTTTATCAAGTCAATCCTCTGCTTTTTAAAAAATTCGTTCATGGGATGTTGGCACGCAGTCAAGGCCAGCATTTTTTTCCCATCCCTAATTGCCCTTGAGAAGGTGGTGAGCCACATTCTTGACCCACAGTTCTGTTCGGGAGGGAGTTCCAGGATTTTGATCCAGCAACAGTGAAGGAACGGCGATATAGTTCCAAGTCAGGATGGTGTGTGACTTGGAGGTGAATTTGCAGATGGTGACGTTCCCACGTGTTTGCTACCCTTGTCCTTCTAGGTGGCAGAGGTCGCAGCTTTGGAAGGTGCTGTCGAAGGAGGCATGATGAGTTGCTGCAGTGTACCCTCATTTGGGTGATCGTACCAACCCTCTTATTTTACTGATGTGAGACTGCAGTTGTGGTAATAGTTTACCGCTCCTAAGACTATTTATGTTTTTTGAGGGCTGGCCAGCTGTAAGTTTCAAAATCCTCTTAGCTTTCCTTTCTTAAAGCAGAATAATTTTCACAGGGAACTGCTTTTTACAGCACTTTGCTTTTTCAAATATTTCCATGTAAATGTCTGGAATCTCATCCTCAAGGTTAATGCAAAACTTGTAATATATTTACTTAACTATAGGAAATAGATATAGAAATTTACAAAAAACGGTGTCAATTCCTGGATCCTTCAAATCTCAGAAGGATAGAACTGATGGTCTGAATTTTAAAATTGCATCTTACATTCAGCTCATATTACATAGTTAAATCGATGCAATTGACAAAGTTTGCCAGAATACAAACGGGCTTCAAAAGGCCAGGGTAAAGAAAGAAAGACTTGCATTTATATGGTGCCTTTTGCAACCTCGAGGGACCCCAAAGTGTTTTACAGCAATTAAGCAGTTTTGAAGTGTGGTCACTGTTAGCAACATAAGAGCAGGAGTAGGCCATTCAGTCCATCGAACCTTCCCCATCATTCAATATGATCATAGCTGATCATCTGCTTCAATGTCTTTTTTGCCTCACTATCCCCATATCCCCTTATGTCATTTGTATTTAGAAATCTGTCAATGTCTGCTTTAAACATACTTAATGACTGAGCTTCCACAGCCCTCTGGGGTAGAGAATTCCAAAGGTTCTCAACCTTCTGAGTAAAAACATTTCTCCTCATCTCTGTCCTAAGTGGCTTTGTGGTTTCCCCCTTATTTTGAAATTGTGTCCCCTGATTCTAGACTCCCCAACCAGGGGAAACATCTTAACTGCATCTACCGTCTAGCCCTTTAAGTATTTTGTAGATTTCAATGATATCACCTCTCATTCTTCGAAACTCGAGAGAATACAGGCCCAGTTTCCCCAGTACCTCTTTATAGGACATCCCGGGAACAAGTCTGGTGAATCTTTGTTGCACTCCCTCTATGGCAATAATATCCTTCCTAAGGTAAGGGGACCAAAACTGCACACAGTACTCCAGATGCGGTCTAACCAAGCTTCTATACAATTGAAACAAGACTTCACTACTCCTGTACTCAAATACTCTTGCGATAAAGGCTAACATACCATTAGTCTTCCTAATTGCTTGCTGCACCTACATGTTGTAATGTAAGAAACACTGCAGCCAATTTGAGCACAAAGGTCTACAAACAGCAATGTGATAATGACCAGATAATCTGGTTTAGTGCTCTTGATTGTGGTATAAATAGTGGTCAGGACACCACGGAAAACTCCTCTGCTCTTCTTCGAATAGTGAATAGATCTCTTGCATCCACCAGATGTGATGGAATATAGGTATTACAGGCTTAATTAGGTAGAATTTAGATCTCGTTAATATATTATACCTTTTAGAATTAAAGATTGAATAAATGGTCAGTTTTCAAGACTCACTGACATTCCCCTTTAAGAAGGTAGAGTTAAAAAATTCAAGGTCCCTGTTACAATAGAATAAGTTGGGAAATCCATTTCACTGTTGCTGTTGCCAAGGTCTTGGTGGATAAGCACACACATTGAAATATCCTGTATGACATCAGTAAAAAGTAGCCATAAATTAAATTAATTGGTGGTGTTGGTAAATGTAGGCAGATTGACCCACATTAAGTGGAGATGTTAGTTAATGACACTGCCAAATATGGATCTTGAAAGCAAGAAAAACGCACACAGAAAGGTAACACCTATATGCTAAAAGGTCATATGACACCTTAGAAACAGTATGAACATGAAAGTTTTTGAAGTAAAAATTAGAAGTATTGAATTCCTCAAACAATATTTCTCACCCCATGGTTTACTCAGGAATTTAAGGTAAAAGTTTACTTTAAATTTTGATGGATATTCTAAGATATTTTGCAGTAACATTAGCAAGGTTAAACTTTTGGATTCTATGTTAGAAATAAGATTATGTGTTACATCTCTTAGTAATATTTGATATTGTGATATACATACCCACATAAATGTATATTGCATGTTAAATTCTTTAATAAATATATAAAAGTTAATAAATCGTCTCATGTAGCATTCTGTATACAACTACAAGAACCCCCTCTCTGTGTCTCTTTAGTTGGAGAGATACGTATTGAAGAGAGTTTCCCAGACCCTTATAATATCTGGGATATTTATGACTTAGCCATAATTATTAAAAATAGGCTATTCGAAAGATAGTAATATTCTCTGTTAGTTTTCTTTCTTTGAGGGAAAGCTAGTTCAATTCTTTGCACTCAAGTAAGTGTCTATAAGAATTTGTCTGGTTTGAACTTAATTAAAGGACATTCATAGGGATATACTCCTGATTTGGTTTAGTTCCTATGAGGAGGTTAAAGTCATAAATCACTTCACAGAGAGGGTCTCGGTTTAATGACACCTGAAAACTAGCACCTCTGACATTGCAGCATTCCCTCAGTACTACACTGGAGTGTCAGCCCTGATTTTGGGACTTGAACCCACAATCTTCTGGCTCAGAGGTGAGAGTGCTACCACTGAACAGACAAGATAAATTGAAAAGTAGCACATTAAGTGACATTAAATATAATTTTTAAGAATATTTGTCTGCCTCCAGTGGTGTTGCACAGGGACTAAAGACCAAGTTACAGTGAAGCAAGGTTGAGGTTGGGTCACAATTGGTATAATCATTGGTACAATCTGGCACAGATGATATAAAGTCATATTTCCATCCTTGTTTTCCTATATTGCCATTATAAATTCCTATGTAGATTTGCCATACTGTGATTCCACTCGCTTACCAGTGGTAGCATTGCACTGTTATCAATGGAGGGTGTAATTAGAGCATGACAAGTTTACACAGGCAGTTTCCATTCTAAATGTGGATCTTGGAATTTATAATGGAAAAAGGTTAAGGAGAAATGCACACAGGTACAACAGGTTTAATACACTAAATTACAAGAATGAAAACGTACATGAGAAAACACCATTTGGTACATTGAAGCTCAGCCTCCTGGAGACTTATCTTTCATTATAACATTCAAGTGCACTTGGAATGTTCCCACTTGACTTTGCCTCTACCACCTCATCTACCGGATTATTCCAATCATTTTGGTCTTAGCATGAAGAAATACTTTCTATTTTAAACAACTTGCATTTATATAGTGCCTTTAACATATCAAAATGTCCCAATGGACTTCACAGGAGCAATATCAAACAAAATTTAACACCGAGTAATATAAGGAGACATTAGGACAGGTGACATTGGTCAGAGTGTCTCAAAAGAGGAGAGAGAAGTAGAGAGGCATAGAAGTTTAGGGAGGGAGTTCCAGAGCTTAGAGCCCAGGCAGCAGAAGGCACGGCCACCAATGGTGGAGCAATGAAAATCAGGGATGCCCAAAAGGCCAGAATTGGAGTAGATTTTGGAGGGTTGTAGGGCTGGAAGAGATTACAGAGAGACGGAGATAGAGGCCATGGAGGTGTTTGAAAAAGGGATAAAAACTTGAAATTTGAGATGTTGCCAAACCAGGAACCAAAAGTCAGTGAGCACAGGGGTGATGGATGAACAGGACATGGTGCAAGTTACAATACAGGCAACAAAGTTTTGGATGAGCTTACATTTTCAGAGGATGGAAGGCCGGCAATCTGCCAAGAAAAGTCCTTTTCATGCATTTAAATTTATGTCCTCCGGTCCCATGCTTACTTTGAAGTATTACAATGTGTTATGTGCTTTGACAATGTTTCCCTCTTAAATACCTTCCTTCAAGAGCTCCATTTCCTCCAATCTTTCTTCCTCACATTTTTACTTGAAATCAGTCTTCAGCTGTTCTCTTCACCTTGCCTAACGTATATGTTATTTCTGATTTGTTGGCCAGAAACAGAGGACTTCATAGCTGAAATGTTAACCATTTTCCTTTCCTCAGATGCAGCCTGACCTGTTGAGTGTCTCCAACGTTTTCTGCATCTGTTTCAGATCTATAGCCAGATTTATCTTACTGTTTAATTCACGTCTCCTCTAGGAATGCCTGTCCTGAAGAAGTTCTGCTCCTTGCTTCAACGTGATTCTCATTTGTCTCTTTCACCTTATTCATCTTCATTGTTATCCTTCATCGGTTTTCTTTTTCTAATTTTTGGAATGTCAGTTAGCAAGGCCAGCATTTATTCCCATCCCTCGACTGCGGAAAGCGGTGATACAATGGAGTGGCGTGTTAGGCCACTCAAGAGGGCACTTAAAAATCAATCATGTTGGTGTAGAATTTGAGTCACATACAGGTGAGACCGGGTAGCAGGTTTCTTTCACTAAAGCAAACATTAGTTAACCAGTTGGGTTTTTACAATAATCCAATAGCTTCCTGGTCACTTTTACTGACACCAGCTTCTTATTTCCAGCTTTTTTTGTAACTGATTTTAAATTCGCAAATCACCATGATGAGATTTGAACTCAAATTCTCTGTGATTATTAGTCCAGGCCTCTGAATTATCTGTCCAGCACCATAACCACTATGCTACCATACTGCTTCAGTTTCTTAGCAACTGTCTCCAACATGGCCTGCCAAGTTTTTCCAGGACTTTCTGTTTTTGTTTAGAGTGTTTGTCGATTCTCAGTGTATTCTAAAGTCTTATGTAACCTCTATAGATTAATGAAAGGTAATTTTGTGAAGCTGTGCTCCTGTTGTGGAGCTCTGCTCGACAGGAGCGTGGGTTTGAGATAGTGTTTTAAAACTACAAGGCCGATTCTGCAACCCACACTCCTGCTTAATGAGCTTCCATTCTGGAAGCAGAGCCTAGCAAAAATACTCTTGGACTCTACTCTTCTGGCTGTGTATAGCCTTGTTTAATTGCTTCACTGCATTATTCAGGCATTGAATGTCTGTAAATTAAAGCCCTAAAAATAATCTGTAAAATTTGTCCAGCTGAGACTCGTGTTTTAAAAAAATGTATAACAGACACATCCATTTCTCCCACTCTGGCCACAGGTGCATAATAAAAAATGATTTTACTTAAATTCAATTTTCAACTTTTTTATAGCACAGTTTGTTGGAAGAATAACTTGGGGAGGAGGCAAGGGTAAAAGGTTATGAACATTCCTTAAAAGATACTGTATTTTGACTTGTGGGCAGCAATTGGTGGAATAATCACATGACTCCAAAAAGTCTGCAATCTTTTGATCAGATTCCAAATGCAATACTGTACCAATGTGCCTCTAGGCTTGCTGTAATCATGTGACCAGTACCATGAGGCGCTCTGACTGGGAGCAACCATTCCAGTCAGTTTCATAAAAGACAGGGTCCACACCAGACTGGTGTCCTGTGAGCTCGTAACATGGTGTCAGAGTGGGGCCGAGAGTGAGTGTTGAAGAGCTGTTTACAAGCAGCCACAAGAACTAAGGCCACAGGAATAGTCAGAACTGCTAAAAGCCGCAGGAAGTCACAGAAAGGGAACAAAGAAACAGCTGAAAGCATGGGGTAAGACAATGGCTGTAAAATTGCCTCTGCCTGCGCTGGGCGTAATGAAAGGTGATATGAAACAGAACTGGCAGTTTTTCCACTTGCAATGGCAAAATTACAAAATTGCAACAGATCTAATTAACAAACCAGATCAGCTGTGAGTAGCTACACTTTTATCACTGTTAGGGAGAGACTGTTACAAACTGTATTCCACTCTAAATCTCTCTGAAGAACAAAAAAGACAGCAGAAATTTTGAAAGCCTTGAAGACACGCTTTGAACCCCAAGTGACTGGAACCTATGAACAGTACGTGTTCAATATTAGGGCCCAAGGTGAAAAAGAGTCCATTAATCAATATGTGACTGCATTAACACAGCTCGCAGAATCCTGTGAATTTGAGCAACTAAAAGATAATCTAATTAAAGACAGGATTGTATTAGGCATAAGAGATCCCGTAGTGAGTGCACGTCTACTGAGAGAGGAGAAACTGACTCTCAGAAAAGCGATCGACGTGTGCAGAAGCACTGAGGTTGTAAATCAGCAGCTAGACCATATTCATGGCAGAACAGACCAGACCTTGCATTATGCTGATAGACATTCCAGGCCGAAAGGGAAGAAAGATCACGCACAAAGGGCAGGATGCAAATACTGCAGAGGACATCACGCAGAAGAAAAGAAGGCATGTCCAGCGTGGGAAAAGTGGTGTTCTCACTGCAAGACGCTGAATCATTTTGCACGCAATTGTTTGGCTAGAAGGAAGCACAAAAAGCAGGTACAGATGGCCACTGGAGAGATATCAGCCAAAGACTCTGACAAATCACTATACAACATACAACAGGTTGGTTCAGACAGGTCGATTGGTGACAAATGGTTTGTGACTTTTGGAATGATGACTGTAGAAGAAGAATATCAACTCAAAATATAGCGTCAGATAGACACCGGTGCATCACGCAACATTGAGACCTTCACAGACCTGTGCAAAGTGGCTCAACATGGCAATCCAAAAATGAAGCCCTCAAAGGGAAGGTTGAGGCTATATGATGGCAAGAGCCCATTGCAATCACAAGGACGAAGATCTGGAGTTCCAAATCATAAAAGGCAAGCAAAAGCCACTTATCTCAACCGAAACAAGTCTAAAGCTTGGACTGGTAACCCTCAACATGCAAAAAGAGAAAACCCAGGAGATGACCTACAGGAGCAGGCGCCAGCACTTGAACAAGAACTCCTTTGCCAGTCGCAAGGTGTCACACGTTATACAGGCGGTGAGGAAGATCTGGTAGTAGTCTGCTCAGGCGCTTGAGGTGGAGGTCATGGGGAAGGAGTGCTCGGATTCCGCAGAGCGGGCAGACAAAATCAAGGTGAAATGGCAGAAAGCCAAATTTCATTTTGACAAAACTGACGAAATATTGCCAGAACTGAGCAACGGAGAGCCGGTACAAACCTTCAACGTGCTCAACAAGAGTCAGCCCAAGTGGCAATTAGGGACCAGCATAGAGCAGTTGTCACCCCGATCATATCTGGTGGAAGTGAAGGACCAGAGATACTGTCACAACCGCAGGCACATACGCACAACTGGAGTAGCTGTTCCTTCATAACAGGCGGCCGATCAGGAAGATGAGAACTCACCAACTGCACAGAACACAGAACAACCATCAGCTCCAGAGGTCCACAGGACCCCAACAACGCAAATGGAACAACAGTTACCGCGGCAACAAGTGACAAGGGAATGACACTCGCCGGAGAAGGAAAATCAACCAAATGAACAGCCATCGACAACACGCACCATTAGGAGACTGGCACGATGTAAAGACTATGTCTGCAATGCATGTACAAAGACTGATGAGAATGACGAACTGCTAATGCATGAGAACAGTTGTGTGCATCATGGATAACTTGGGCAACTCACAGTGTAAATGATAATGCTTGCAATTTCTTTTTGTTTTTTTTGTATAAAAAGGGGGATGTTTGGGATAGAAATGCAATACTATACCAATGTGCCTCCTGGCTTGCTGTAGTCATGTGACCTCTACCATGAGGCACTTTGACTGGGGGCAGCCATTACAGTCAGTTTCATAAAAGACAGAGTCCAGCGAGCTGGTAAACTTTACCGGGACTCTGGCAGAATAGCCTCACAATTTTCCAGGACCTGGCTCTCAGCAAGTTGTTCTGATCTGAAATGCACTGCCTGAAAGGGTGGTGGAAGCAGATTCTCTAGTAACCTTCAATAGGCAATTGGATATGTACTTAAAAAGGACAGGTGCAGAGCGATGGGAAAAGAGCAGGGGAGTGGGACTAATTGGTAGCTCTTTCAAAGAGACAGCACAGGCACAATGGGCCAAATGATCACCTTGTGTGCTGTATCATTCTATGATTCTACGATAAGGCTAGTTCTGCCAGACATTGACCTCATGTTAGTAATTCCTTTAAGTCACTTGGGGCCAAAACATCTCTGCACCTCAAAGATGATTATCGTTGTTGGGAGGTTTGTGCGGACTGGGAGGGAGGCTCCCGACATCAGGATTTTACCATGCTTTGAAACTTCAGTGGAACCTTGTGCAGGTAGCCCAGGTATACCTCCACAACTGTCGCCACTTGTAGGAGATCCAGAATCCAGGCCATGTTCTGCACCCGCTTTGCAAAGGAGGCTGCAGCTGGAACTTTCTATTTGAGGAATGGATCCAGCAACTCTGATGCCAAGCAATCTTCAGCCACTTTGGTGGGTGGGCACCCCAGATGCACCTAGCGACATCTAGTGGCACTTGATATTGGGACTCAAATCAGAGAGCCTCCCCCTGGCACTGGAAGGTCAGCTTGAGTCAGTAGAAGACGTTGTTGGTGGGCGCATCACAGCATTTATGCCAAGCTGCAATCCATTGCAATATTTCAATGTGAAACACAATGACGTGATCTGTATCCTTGCTTCACATTGTTTGGCAAACATAGAGCAATAAAAAGGTTTGTCAAACTCTTTTAATAAGGACTGTGGACCTTTAACTGTCTAATAGCTCCTGGTTCCTGTGGTTTTAGATAGCATCATGCACAAATGTTTGACCCGTTTCAGTGTGAGATGTAGCTTGGATTTAACAATGCTCAAAATAAAAATGATGTCCCTTCAAAAGTAAAATACTTTGGATGCTAGAAACTTTTTACAAGAACACAAGAATTAGAAGCAGGAGTAGGCCATTCAGCCCCTTGAGCCTTGGCATGACGCTGAGCTCTTCTTCCGTCACCTTTGCCTGCATGCCCACTTCTTTGGCCAAGAATTCTTCCTCCCCACTCCCCGCTCAGTGGACTCTTTTTGCCCATCTCCAGTATTCTCCCTCCACCTGGAGCCCTCCCTCTGGCCTCTTTCCCTCTCTTGATCTTTTCATTGAAAATTGCCAGCGTGGTATTGGCCGTCTCAATTTCTCTGCTCCCCTCACTCACTGTAACCTATCTCCCTCTGAACATGCTGCACTCCATTCTCTCAGGTTCAGCTCTAACATTGTCATCAAACCAGCTGACAAAGGTGGTGCCATTGTTGTCTGGTGTGTCGACCCTTACCTAGCAGAGGCTGAACGCCAACTCTCTGATTCTTACTCCTACCTCCTCCTGGACCATGACCCCAACAGCGAACATCAAACCATTGTATCCAGGACTGTCACTGGCCTCATCTCCTCTGGAGATCTTCTCTCTATGGCCTCCAACCTCATAGTACCCCAACCATGTACAGCCCGCTTACTACCTCCTTCCCAAAATCCACAAACAAGACTACCCTAGTAGACCCATTGATTCAGCCTGTTCCTGCCCCACTGAACTGATTTCTTCCTATCCTGACTCTATTTTTTCTTTCCTGGTTCGGTCTGTTCCTACCTACATCCATGACTCTTCTGATGCCCTCCATCTCTTCAATAGTTTCCAGTTTCCTGGCCCTTACCATCTCCTTTATACCATGAGCATTCCATTCCTCTCATCAGAGCTCTCCGCTTCTTCCTTGAACAGAGGCCCAACTAGTCCCCATCCACCACCACCCTCCTCTGCCTGGCTGAACTTATTCTCACATTGAACAACTTCTCATTCAACTCCACTCACCTCCTCTAAATAAAAGGTGTTGCCTTCGGTATCCGCATGGGTCCATTTATGCCTGCCTTTTTGTGGCATATGTGGAACATTCCTTGTTCCTGTTCTATTCAGGCCCCCTCCTTCACCTCTTTTTCTGGTATATTGATGACTGTATAGGCATTGTTTCCTGCTCTCGACCTGGACTGGAAAGTTTCATTGACTTTGCTTCCAATTTCCATCCTTCTCGTACCTTCACATGGTTCATCTCCAACTCTTCCCTTCTCTTCCTTGACTTCTCTGTCTCCATTTCTGGAGATAGGCTGTCAGCCAATATTCATTATAAACCCATGACTCCCACAGCCACCATGACTGCATTTCCTTACACCCCACTTCCTGTAAGGACTCTATTCCATTCTCCCAGTTTCTGGGAGATGCAACCTTCCATACTAGCGCTTCAAATATGGCTTCCTTTTTCCTCAACTGAGGATTCCTCCCATCCAATCTTGGTTGACAGGGCCCTCAACCATGTCCATTCTATTTCACGCATTTCTGTTCTCAACCCTTCCCCTGCCTCCCAGAACCACAATAGGTTTCCCTTATCCTTGCCTTCTACTTGACCAGCCTCCATATTCAAAGAATCTTCCTCCATGGTTTTCGCCACCTCCAGCATGATACCACCACCAAACACATCTTCCCCTCCTCTTTTAGCATTCCAAAGGGACTCTTCCCTCTGCAACACCCTAGTCCACTCCCCAGTCACCCCTAACAACACCACTCCTTCCCATGGCATGTTTCCATGCAAGTGCAAGAGATGCAACACCTGCCCATTTACCTCCTTCCTTCTCACCTTCCAAGGCCCCAAACACTCCTAAGAAAAACAGCGATTTACTTGTACTTCTTTCTATTTAGTATACTGTATTTGCTGCTCACAATGTGATCTCCTCTGCACTGGGGAGACCAAACGCAGACTGGTTGACCACTTTGCAGGGCACCTCTGTTCAGTCTGCATGCATGACCCCAAGCTTCCTGTTGCCTGTCATTTCAATTGTCTATCTTGCTCCCACTCTGACCTTTCTGTCCTTGGCCTGTGACAGTGTCCTAATAAAGTTCAAGGCATGCTCAAGGAAAAGCACTTCATCTTTCACCTGGGCACTTTACAGCCTTCTGGACTCAACATTGAATTCAACAATTTTAAATCTGAAGCTCTGCCACCTTTTTGTTTTGTATTTTTTGCTGGTTCCTTTTTTTTCTTGTTTCTTTCTTAATCCCTTTACTTTGCATTTAGATGGCTGCTATCCTGCCATTCACACCTCATCTAGACACATCTTTTATTTACTGGTCCCATTACCAGCCCCTTTGGCTTTGCACCATGAAACCTTTTGTCATTTAATCTGTCCTGCTCTCCACGATACCACAGACCTTTCCTTTTGTTCTTCTTCCCACCCTCCCCCTTTCACATTCCCAAAACCCATTATATTTCTAACTTTTCACAGTTCTGATGAAAGGTCACAGACCTGGAACGTTAGCTCTGTTTCTCTCTCCACTGATGCTGCCTGACCTACTGAATGTTTCCAGCATTTTCTGTTTTTATTTTAGATGCCCCTCCAATCTATGTTGTACCTTTCTTTATTGCTGCATTTCTATACCACAAAGCTTAAAAGCAACAGAAGAATATGACAGAATAGCACATAATGCAGAGCAATGTAGCTAAAACTCTTGAATTACAAGGAATTGTTCTGTCTATGCTATTAAACACAATATATCTAATTTTAGGTAATCCAGCATATGACAGTGACAGAGAAGAAGGGAGAGGGGGTGGTTATGAGTGTAGAATGCAGAGGCGGACAGGCTTGACATTAATTCCCTTGGTTATGTGCTAGAAAACTGCTTGTGGCAATTAATTCCTTAAAGAAAGAAATACCCAAGATTGAATTCAAAATAAAAACAAAGGAACTACACCCCCCTATGTTGATTGCTGCACTTGGAAACGAAGCGCATACCTCATTTTTAAAAAGTCTGTTTTTTGTCTTTGGTAGCAGACAATCTGATCAAACAGCTTTTTTCCGGAAAGCCTCCTTTGTTTGATTGCCCAGAGTGACAGACTAATGCCACCTTGTGAGTAAATTGGGAATTGTCGTTATTGGAGCAGGTGACCTGTTCCCAGGCCTGTTCCAAATCTGCTCCAGTGCTAAAGCGGAATGAAATAGCAGCCAGCAAAGTTCTTCTGCCTTTCCCTCTCCCCCTTCAATGGGGAGCCAGCTGCTCTCCACTCAGTGCCTCCCAACAGACATACACTGAAATCAGGGGCAGAACAGCATGAAAGCTGAATCTGAAATCTCTGCTGCCGTAGCCCACACATTTAACATAGTTTAATGTGGAAATATCATACCTCAAAAATAGTTTTAAAAAACTGATGTGCTACATATAAAAGTGCAAGGAGCATAGGAACAGGAGTAGACTATTTGGCTCCTTGAGTCTGATCCACCATTCAATTAGATCATGGCTGATCTGATTCTCAACTCCATCTTGGTTCTGTATCCCTTCATACCCCTGCCTAACAAAAATCTATCAATATCAGTTTTGAATTCTTTCAATTGATCACTAGCCTCAACAGCTTTTTGGTGGAGAAAGTTCTAGATTTCCACTACCCTTTGTGTGAAGAAATGCTTCTTAACATCACCGTTTCCGTATGTCTCTCTTACCTTGGAGTTTTGGTGAAAGGTCACAGATCTGAAATGTTAACTGTTTCTCTCTCCACAAATGCTGCCAGACCTGCTGAGTATTTCCAGCACTTTCTGTTTTTATTTCAGATTTCCAGCATCTGCTGTATTTTGCTTTTATCTTCTTAACATCACTCTTAAATGGCCTAGATCTAATCTTAAGGTTACGTCCCTTTGTTCTGGACTCCGCCTATCAGAGGAAACAATTACTATCTACTCTATCAATTTTTAAAATCATCTTAAACACCTCAATTAGATCACCCCTTAATTGTTTACATGCAACGGAATGCAAGCCTAATCTATGCAACCTGTCCTTACAATTTAACCTTTTAAGCCTGGCATCATTCTACCCATTAGCAGATTCAGGAACTGAATGCCAACAACAGAACAAATAAAGCACCTTTGACCCCAAGGGACTAAATTCAACAGCTTTGCATCTGTTTTATGGGCGTAAAACAAATTAAATTATGGCAAATTTAGCAGTGGGACTGTCTACACCCAATCTGTGCATGCATTCAGGTTACTGTTAAATTCGCCAGGTCCATTTTTCAGGCATCCCAGCTGGCTGGCAAAAAAACAGGAGTTAGGGCCTTTACATAGGCAAACAAGTAGCCTAACATCTAAGTAATGTATGACTGAGGCAGGAGGAGTGTACTATTAATTCAGTCCCACTTCTCCACAGCTCACAGCATATCAATACATTTTCCCACCTACCGAAAATCAACCGATTACATACTCTATTTGTTGCCCAGAATAAAGCACACTAACTAGGTTTCTTTAATCAACAACAAAATTAACTACTTATCATAAAAACAAGTCTCAACTTATAGTGTGATAAATCTATATATGAACAGCTCATTATTTCCCTAGACCTCATGCACACCCACATACATTAAAAAAAAACAGTTAACCGGGGAAAAAAGAGTTTGGTTTACAAATGTTTCATAGGAATAGGAGGAATAATAAAATAACTTAGTTTGTCACATTCTGGTGGGAAGTTCTTTGGTTTGGTGAGCTGTCACAGAGTCGAATAGTCGAATGCCACTCGAAGTCTCTCCAGATGAGGTTGATGAACAGTTGATGGGTAGGCGTCCAAGGCAATTCAACTGCAGCAGGCTTCATATAGGTCTTTCATCGGGGTGCAGCAACAAGTCTCCTTAAGATTTACAGCAGCAGGATAGCAGTAGAAGATTTCTTCAGATTTGAGGATTTCATATAACACTGGAGGCAACAGGAACCACACTTGATGGAGGGATTCTTCAGAGACAGGAGGCAATAGGAATCTGCCACCTTTGAAATACAGGGTTTCTGCTCAAGAGATGCAGGATTCCTTTACAGAGAGAGATAAGACCTTTTCTGGGTGGTCCTCTCTGATCTCCAGGCAAGTCAAAATTGAAATTTCAAACACCTGCTCTTTGTCAAACTCACTGGCTTTTTAAAAGGTCCAAAGTGAAAGCAACCCTTCCTAAACAGGTCACATGTCCAGATATAGAGTCTCCCTTGTCATTCAAAGAGTAGCTCTGAGGAGGTCAAACCCCTTGCTGGTTTCCTTGAAATGGCCTGCTTTCCTGTGCTTCTGTACAAGTTCAGCTTCCTTTCATCCATAAACTTCAGCCTTTGTTTTGAACTTCCTTTCAAAACATTTTTTAAAATTCAGCTATTTGCAGGTGTCAATGTCCACTGAAATCCTGTTTTAGTTTTTTAAAACACAAGGTTAAGTTTTTTAATACAAAATGTTATGACCAGGTGAGGAAGGAGTCTACGGCTCCCTTCTCAGCCTTTTCCAGGTTTGGCTGTAACAGGGTTTAACTTTGTGTTTTTAGCTTCCCTTCAATGAGTCCTTGCTCACTGCTCTCTAATTGTAATTGTAAAGAAATCAACCAGACAGGTTTTCTCAGATTTAAACAAGAAGGGTGTAAGTTTATTAACCTTAAAACTCTAACTCAAGTTAAACTACAAAGAATACGCGACGCAACCACGCTAGCATGCATACGCGATAAACACACACACAAATAGAGACAAAGGAGGAGAAAGAATTAAAGGGGAAAGGTTCGAAGTAGTAGAAGAAATTCAGTTACTGGTTTTGGGTTGGATGTAAAGTCTTTGATTGAAGTTAAGTCTTGCAGTTCTCATTGGGGCCCAATGCACACTTTTAAACTTGTTTTGCTGGTACCAGAGTCTGCAGGATCTTCTGTCTTCAAGCTTAAATTACTTCCGTGGGTTCTTGGAACTTTGCGAGAGAGAGAGGTGCTTTATTCTTCAAGTTCAATTGCAATCTGTCTCAAAACTTTACTGGGAGCACAATTCAATCAATCCCCCAGGTTGGCCATCAGGTTAGTCATGTGACTAGCTGCTTGTTTAAAACAGCCTCACCTGTGAGGTTTGTGGATTCCTCCAAGCTTACCAGACACGCTCAGTGGGGATGAGGGGAGGGGGGGGGGGGGGAGAATGAAATACTGGCTCTTACACATTCAATTACTCTCAATGTCTTTTGATCATCACTATTGACAAAACCCATCTGGCTAATTGAATCCGGGAGTAATTCCATTGTCTCTGGGCAACTGTCTGTCAGAATGCAAATTTGCAGACATGTTTTCAGCCACTGTTCTGTGGTCTTTTTAAAACAAGTTATGTTCAATGTCCAGTAAGCATTCAAATAATGTTCTATATGACAAAATTAATATGCTTCCATTTGGCAAGTGTGATTTCCGTCACAAAAAAAGCCTTGTAACAGTATTGATAATGAGGCCGGAGGACCAACTTCCATTTGGTCTCATGGTCCAAAACGGGTCATAACCAATTTCTAATTTCTACCCCTGCCCCAGTGTCCCACATTCCTCCACAGCCTCTGCAACATCAATACATCAGAAGGACTTAACCATAAATATGGAAAAGAAATCACTGTCAATGTAAAATGGTGTCACCATTCGAATTTTAAAGTACAATTTTTCCTTTCAATCATTTTACAGCAATTTCCTTAAATGGACCTGAGTCTTTGAAATCCAGAAACTATCACATGAGCCGACACTAAGATTTGCCTAATTACAGTAACCTGTGCCCTGGATCTTACTTGTTCTATGATTTCAATTATCTCAGTAGGTGAATATCACCATTCCAATCAGAAATTTTAAAAGGTTAAAAATAACTAGGTTTTTTTATTTACAATTTATAGAGTTTTCAGAAACATAGGAAACAGTATTATGATTAAGCAGTATTGTGCATTGCAATAATCAATCATGAACATCCACTGCATAGTCCACAAAGGCTAATTACCCTCTTGAATTGTCTGAAGAAATTGTGAAGATAAACAGACAGTTTTACTACCCAAATCTGCTGCAGCCAACGTCTTCAGTTTTCACATCCCCTCTTGCACAATGCCTTGTTAATGAATATTTCCATCCTAGGCAGGATATATAAAGATTAATTTTCCTTAGTAAACCAAGGACGTGCTTTTTAATGCGCTATTTTCCTTTGATGTTAGATTTTCAGTCGAGCTTTGACAATATTAATATACATAATTTTACAATTGGCAGTAGGGGTCTGTGGTTAGCTAAAACATAGGCCTAGATTTTCACATCGGGCGGGCAACAGACGTTGGAACCATTTCCGGGTCCCCAGCCCACCCCAGGGAAAACAGAAATGAGCCCCAAATTTCCCAGGGGTGGGGGGCGGCGACAAGTTAATTGATGTGGAGAAGGGTTTGGAAACCAATTAATGGCCGAGGGGGCAGTAATGGAGGGAGGTGAACCCAAGCGCGAGCCAGATTTAAACTCACCACTTCAGCCATAACTGTAGCTGCTGTTTGAATACTCATACAGCAGAGTGAGAGATCTCAGAG
This sequence comes from Heterodontus francisci, assembly GCF_036365525.1. Classification (NCBI taxonomy): domain Eukaryota; kingdom Metazoa; phylum Chordata; class Chondrichthyes; order Heterodontiformes; family Heterodontidae; genus Heterodontus; species Heterodontus francisci. The sequence goes on along the minus strand of NC_090395.1, from coordinate 67,789,884 downwards.
CACTTGATTTGCACAATGTCCCAGTAAAGCTAGAGGCCTGGCTGCCTTCCTTCTGGTCATGTAACTGCCCAATTGTCCTTGGCCGCCTTGCTCCCTGCTCTTCTGTCCCCATGATGCCAGGAGGGTGATGACCTCCCCCACCCCTGCACTGCCCGATTGTTTACTGCCAACTCTCCCCGCCACCTGCGTTGTGCCAAGGTCACCTGTTTGCCAATGGCCAGGTCCCCCTCTGTGCTGTTTACTCTGAAGCAGTCATGACTGGCTCCCCGTTGTGTGGCCGCCTCCCTTCACCTGCTCTCCCTGAGACAGCATGTGCAGCCCATATGCCCCAGCAAAAATCTCAACACCCCCCCATTAATGAGCTCTTAATAAGCTCCTTAACCACCTTAATTGGCCTTAATCGGGATTCAGGCAGGATCACAATGCTGCCTTCCCCCCATCCCCACCCTGGTGAACATAGCCAGCACCGGGTACGGTATCAGGAAAATGGCACACAGGCCGGCACCCCATCCGCCTCTGTTCCTGCCCCCAGCAGGACCCAAAGATTCAGCCCATACAGTTACATCCGGACAACAATTAACAATATTATAACCAAAACTTCTGATTGTCGGCCACTCTATAAGGAAGGGGGTCAAGTCAAAGGACTTTTTCCTGGGCCTGCAAAAATAGCCATTCATGAGTCCAGAATGGGTGGAGCCCACAAGGAGGGTCACTCTGACTGCTTGTCTACCTTTCGTGTTCTAACCCGTGCCCAGGAGATCTTGGATATGGAACATGTGATGTCTACTGTTGCAATGGGGGCTGTCCGCATAACGACATCGATAATAATGTTGTATTTGAAATTGTGAGTTTTAGTTTAATTAGTTTTTCTGTTTAATTATGTTAATGGAACTGCTTCAGTTTGAAGGGACGCTTGTGCGGTTGCCTTTCTGTTAGTGACACTGGGGCAAACCAGTGTTACCTGTATTGGTGTATTTATCATAGGAACAATGTATAGGGTAGAAATTCCAAACAGAGAAGTTCATGTACAAAAGCTTCGCTTGCACATACTGCATTCCTATATGAGCTATTTTAAATGGGTTAATACCTGTGCAAAAATATTGTGTTCAAGAATATTTTATGAGTGTGTTAAACCTACCACCCTCCACAAACTTGAGCTCATCTAAAACTCTGATGCCTGTATGCTAGCTCACACCAAGTCTTGTTTACCCATCACCCCTGTGCTTGCTGACCTACATTGGCTCCCAGTCCGTCAATGATAGAATCCCAAGTGTGTGAAGAATTACACTAACAACCAATTTAAGATTATCAGTGGGCTCGTAAATTGGCTCACTTATGCTTGCTAGAAGCTACATATATTCATACACAGCGACCTGTCCCCTGCAGGCAAAAGGAACATGTCCAGGCATTGCGTCCTTTTTGAATTAAGCAAAGCGTGTGGACAATAGTTCCCTGGTGCATTCTCCAGGCAAACACCTCAACCAAATCAATCGACTTTCCAACCAATCAGCACCCTTTTCTCATGCAGTATAAATTGTTGCTCCCTTTGAAATTTGGCATTCTTGCATCTGTCCTGATGAATGCAAGATGAAAAGTTTTGACAGCATGTCTCTTTTTTCAGCAATAATGATAAAATAATAGAATAGTACATTACAGATTGAGGCCATTTGGCCCATTGGGTCTATGCCAGCTCTTTCATAGAACATTCAAGTTAGTCCCACTCCCCTGCTCATTCCCCATATCCCCGCAATGTTTTCTCCTTCAAGTATTTATCCAATTCCCTTTTGAAGGCTACTATTGAATCTGTATTCACCACCCTATCAGGCAGTGTATTCCAAATCCTAAGCACTCATTGCTTAAAGCAATTTTTCCTCAGGTCACCAATGGTTCTTTTGCCAATCACCTTAAATCTGTGCCCTCTCATTATCGATCCTTCATCCATCAGAAACAGTTTCTCTTTATTCACTCTATCTAAACCCTTCATGATTTTAGACACCTCGATCAAATCTCAGCCTTCCCTGTTCCAAAGTGAACAATCCCAGCTTCTCCAATCTATCCATGTAACTGTATTCCCTCATTGCTGGAACCATTCCAGTAATTCTGTACCCTCTCCAAAGCCTTCACCTCCTTCCTAAAGTGTGGTGCCCAGAATCAGACACAATACTCCAGCTGGGGCTGCACTAGTGTTTTATATAGGTTTAGCATAACTTCATGACTTTTGTACTCTAAGTCTCTCTTTATAAAGTCCAGCATCACAAATATCTTACTAACTGCTTTGTTAACCTGGCCTGCTTTCTTTAAAGATTTGTGCACAAACACCCCGAGGTCTCTCTGTTCTTGCACCCACTTTAAAATTGCACTATTTAGCATATATTGGGTTGGATTTTAAGAGCCCACCACCAATCTTGACGATGAGCTCAAAAAATGGTGGCCTGACCATGTGGGCTGCACACCAAGCAGCCGCCACAATCTCCCACGCGGCAGCTCATTTAAATAGCCGGGGCGACCCGCCCCCTCCGATCACGTGGTGGGGCAGGCTGGCTGTCTCCGGCAATGGCATCAGCTGCCTGTGCACAGGAGCTGCCGCCATCTTTAAAGAACAGCCATACCCTGCTGGCACATTTACATTTTTAAAGAGGAAACCTCCCAAAGTTAAATAAATAAATTCACAATGCCCTTTTCCCACCCCACCCCCCAACAATAACAATTACATTATCTATTTGCCCTTTCCCCCCATCAAACACTTTCACAGCTGACCTTTCCCCCCAAACTGCACAAAGGTTAAGGTTCAACCCTTCCCACCATCCCCTACACCCATTATGTTTATTTGACCCTTTCTCCCCATCTCCTGCACTAACAAACCTACCTCCTCCCCTCTTCCCGCCAGTGTGGCGCAGCAGTTCCCCAGACGGGAATCTGAAGGTGCGGGAGTGCTGGCTGCCACAGATTTGCTGGTAAGTCTATATTAATTTATAAATTTTATTTATTTGCATATTTAAAGTGTGGTCTCGTCGCCCAGCAGTGGTGGGGGATGCCGCCATGGAGTCTCGCTACCGCTGGGAGGATTGGTTGGGCCCTCCCGGCATCAAGGTCCATGGTGGGCCTCCTCCAACGCCTAGGGAAGAACAAAATCCAGCCCACTGTCACTCCTCTTTCTTGCTACCAAAATGCATCACCTCGTACTTTTCTGCATTGAATTTCATCTGCCATGTCTCCACCCATTCCACCACTCTGTCTATGTCCTATTGAAGTCTATTACTATCTTCCTCGCTGTTTACTACGCTTCCAAATTTCGCATCATCTACAAATTTTAAAACTGTGCTTTTTACCCCTAAGTCCAGTCATTAATGTATATCAAAAACAGCAGTGGTCGAAATATTTTAATAGTACTTGGTACTGAACCTTGGGGAAATCCACTGTATATCTTCCTCCCATCTAAAAAACAGCCATTCACCACAACTCTCTGTTTTCTATCCCTTTGCCAATTTTGTATCTGTACTGCTACTGCCCCTTTTATCCCATGGGCTTCAATTTTGGTAACAAGTCTAATATGCCTTTTGAAAGCCTATATAGACAACATCAACTGCACTGCTTGCATCCACCCTCTCTGTTACCTCATGAATAACTCAATCAAGTTAGTGATTGTTAATTTGCCTTTAACAAATCCGTGCTGGCTCTCCGTTATGCTTGTCCATGTGGCTGTTAACTTTATTATTGCTTCTAAAACCTTCCCCACCACCAACATTAAGCTGACTGGCCTGTAATTGCCAGGTTTATCCTGCTCCCCTTTATTAAAAAAGGGCAATGCCTCAATTTTAAAATTCCCACCCTTGTACACAAATCCCTCCATGGCCTTGTGCTTCCACCCCGCCCCCATCTCTGTAACCTCCTACAGCCCTCTGAGATCTCTGCACTCCTTCAATTCTGGCCTTCAGCACATCCCTAATTTCCTTCACTCCAGCATTGGCAGCCATGCCTTAGCTGCCTAGGCCCTAAGCTTTGTAAATCCCTCCCTAAACCTCTCCACCTCGCTACCTCTCTTCTGTTTTAATTTGTTCCTTAAAATCTATCTCTTTGACAAAGTTTTTGGTCACTTTTCCTGATATCCTGGCTTGGTGTCAGATTTTGACTGATAACACTCCTGTGAAGCTACTTGGGACATTTTACTTTCTCAAAGTGTGCTATATAAATGCACGTTGTTGTTGTTAAATGTTAGTGCGTGACCAATCAGAATTTCTACCCTAATACTTCAAACAAGACATCATTTATCTATTGAGAAACATCTCAACACAATGGGAGTAATCCATGGGAAGAAAATTGGTCTGATTCTACATCTGACTGACAATCTACTCCCACAGATTACCAACCAGAGAATGAAGATAAAATTTGCCCCCAATCTCTTACAAACATTAATATGCAGTCGAGATTATGATATCAACACCAGTTCCTGGATACACAGTGCCATAATGTCCTGCAGGCACCTGTATACATGTATTTGCATTTTGCATTTCAAACCAAGATGCTGATTCTCCCATGAGATTGGCCAGACTGCAGGTCCCTGACATCTCAGTTTTAAAGACACTGGACAGAACATAGTTTAACTTTTCTTTACATAAGATTTTGAATATTCTAGCATATCACCCATGCAGTTGTTTAAATAAGGACTACATAATGCATAAAGAAAGAAAGGCTTGCATTTATATAGTGCTTTTCATGACCTTAGGTCATCCCCAAGCACTTTACAGCCAATGAAGTACTTATGAAGTGTGGTTACAGTTGACTTGACTATTCCAACGCACTCTTGGCCACTCTCCCACATTCTACCCTCCATAAAATTGAGCTGAACCAAAAGTCTGGGCCCGTGTCCCTAATCGCAATAGGTTCCATTCACCCATTACCCCTGTGTTCACTGACCTACATTGGCTCCTGATAAGCAATGCCTCAATTTTAAAATTCTCATCCCGTTTTCAAATCCTTCCGTGTCCTCACACTTCCCTATCCATGTTTTGACCAAGGCTGTAATGAGGTCTGGAGCCGAGTGGCCCTTGAGGAACCTAAACTGAGCATTGGTGATTACTGTCTGTGTAAGTGCCGCATGATAGCACTGTCAACGACACCTCTTATCACTTTGCTACTCTCAATCTCAGCAAAGTTATATTAACATCCACACCCTCCACCACCAGAACACAGTGACAGCAGTGTGTACCATATACAAGATGCAGTGCAGCAACTCGCCAAGCCTCCTTCGACAGCACCTTCCAAACCCACGATGTCTACCATCTAGAAGGACAAGGGCAGCAGATGCATGGGAACACCACCATCTGCAAGTTACCTTCCAAATCACACATCATTCTGACTTGGACCTATATCACCATTCCTTCACTGTAGCTGCGTCAAAAACCTGGAACTTCCTTCCTAACAGCACTGTGGGTATAGCTGCACCAGATGGGCTGCAGCAGTTTAAGAAGACAGTTCACCACCACCTTCTCCAGGATGGGCAACAAATGCTGGCCTTGCCAGCAATGCTCACAACCCATGCAAGAATAAAATAAATCTCTGCAATCTTCCCCAGCCCTATAACCCTTCAAGATATCTGTGCTCCTCTAATTCTGGCCTTACAAGCATCCTTCATTTTAAGCACTTCACCATTGATGGCCATGCCTTCAGTTGCCTAGACCCTAAACTCTGGAATTCCCTCCCTAAACCTCTCTGCCTCGCTACCTGTCTTCCCTCCTTTAAAACAGTCCTTAAAACCTCCCTCACCTTATTTGGCTTTGTGTCAAATTTTGCTTTATAATGCTTCTGAGAAGTGTCTTGGGATGTTTTAATACATTAAAGGCAGTATATAAATATATAAGTTGTTGTTGTAATGTAGGAGCTGCAGCAGCCAGCAAGGTCCCACAAACAGCAATGTGATACCGATAAGAAGAGAGGCACAAACTTCTCAAACAGTGATCGATGTTTTGTTCAAATTAAAATTAGGCATGGCGAAGGGGAAATAATGGATGTAGGTGTAAGAGATCTGCCATTACAACAGCCATAAATCACGTTTGTGGAAGTGGCACAGATTATGAGTGGCAACACTCTAACCGCTGGGATCTCTCTTCAGTGCAGGATGAATTCTAGTCATTGCACAAGGTCAGCAAAGTGTTAATTTTAGACAGTAGACCTATATTTTCCCTAAAAGCTCTTTCACAAATCTAATGACAGCACCCTGTGCACTAAATGGTCTGTCGTGACTCCTGCACATAGAAAATTTCAACTAAATGGATGTAGCAGCCTTCAGTAAGTGCATTCATGTCCATTTAAGCCTCACTATCTTTGTGGGTAGCTCGATAAGAGAAGTGGTGAGATTTCTCAAATTAAACAGTCTGTGATTGACAAAGATTCCTTTATCATGCAGGAGAAGATTGTGCACAATTTCTGCGAAGGACATTTTTTTATTCTTTCATGGAATGTGCATAACACTGGCAAGGCCAGCATTTGTTGCCCATCCCTAATTGCCCTTGACAACTGAGTGGCATGCTGGGCCATTTAGAGGGCATTTAAGAGTCAACCACATTGCTATGGGTCTGGAGTCACATGTGGGCCATACCAGGTAAGGACAGCAGATTTCCTTCCCGAAAGGACAATAGTGAAGCAGATGGGTTTTATGACAATTTATGATAGATTCATGGCACCATTACTAAGACTATCTTTCAATTCCAGATTTTTATTAATTAATTAAATTTAAATTCCACCAGCTACTGTGGTGGGATTTGAACATGTGTACCCGGGGTATTAGCCTGGGCCTCTGGATTACTAGTTCAGTGACATTACCACTATGCCACCGTCGCCCCCAAGAACAGGAGGAATTACAGCGGTTCAAGAAGGCAGCTCACCACCACCTTCTCAAGGGCAATTTGGGATGGGCAACAAATACTGGCCTTGTCAGCAATGCCCACATCCCATGAAACAAATAGAAAAAAGTCCTGGGAACTCACTCAGTTAATTCTTTAAGGTTTGGAGATGTGGATGAATCTGCAGCCATAGATAGTTTGTGTTGACCAACTGCTGATCGTCAAGGATCAGCCATGGTTTCTCTTTTCTTGAGACTCATGCGCTGGGGAGGCCCTTAACGTCAGCCTAACAGGAAGAGAAAAATTGACAGCAGAAAAATCATTTTTCAAACTTAACTCCACAGAAGGAAAAATAAAGAAAAATGTCAGAGACAGAAAAAAAGGAATCAATGCCAGAGCCTTGAACATCTGCCACTGACAGCAGAAATTGCCCATTCCATTATGAACCCATCGCTTGCACTCATCAGTCCAAATTAACTCAGAGTGATACAGATAATCAGAATGAGGAATTGATGTAGGGTTATTTACATCTCTCAAGGAAGCCAGAAGATGAGGCAATCGAGGGCTGCAGCAGTTTAAGAAGACAGTTCACCACCACCTTCTCCAGGATGGGCAACAAATGCTGGCCTTGCCAGCAATGCTCACAACCCATGCAAGAATAAAATAAATCTCTGCAATCTTCCCCAGCCCTATAACCCTTCAAGATATCTGTGCTCCTCTAATTCTGGCCTTACAAGCATCCTTCATTTTAAGCACTTCACCATTGATGGCCATGCCTTCAGTTGCCTAGACCCTAAACTCTGGAATTCCCTCCCTAAACCTCTCTGCCTCGCTACCTGTCTTCCCTCCTTTAAAACAGTCCTTAAAACCTCCCTCACCTTATTTGGCTTTGTGTCAAATTTTGCTTTATAATGCTTCTGAGAAGTGTCTTGGGATGTTTTAATACATTAAAGGCAGTATATAAATATATAAGTTGTTGTTGTAATGTAGGAGCTGCAGCAGCCAGCAAGGTCCCACAAACAGCAATGTGATACCGATAAGAAGAGAGGCACAAACTTCTCAAACAGTGATCGATGTTTTGTTCAAATTAAAATTAGGCATGGCGAAGGGGAAATAATGGATGTAGGTGTAAGAGATCTGCCATTACAACAGCCATAAATCACGTTTGTGGAAGTGGCACAGATTATGAGTGGCAACACTCTAACCGCTGGGATCTCTCTTCAGTGCAGGATGAATTCTAGTCATTGCACAAGGTCAGCAAAGTGTTAATTTTAGACAGTAGACCTATATTTTCCCTAAAAGCTCTTTCACAAATCTAATGACAGCACCCTGTGCACTAAATGGTCTGTCGTGACTCCTGCACATAGAAAATTTCAACTAAATGGATGTAGCAGCCTTCAGTAAGTGCATTCATGTCCATTTAAGCCTCACTATCTTTGTGGGTAGCTCGATAAGAGAAGTGGTGAGATTTCTCAAATTAAACAGTCTGTGATTGACAAAGATTCCTTTATCATGCAGGAGAAGATTGTGCACAATTTCTGCGAAGGACATTTTTTTATTCTTTCATGGAATGTGCATAACACTGGCAAGGCCAGCATTTGTTGCCCATCCCTAATTGCCCTTGACAACTGAGTGGCATGCTGGGCCATTTAGAGGGCATTTAAGAGTCAACCACATTGCTATGGGTCTGGAGTCACATGTGGGCCATACCAGGTAAGGACAGCAGATTTCCTTCCCGAAAGGACAATAGTGAAGCAGATGGGTTTTATGACAATTTATGATAGATTCATGGCACCATTACTAAGACTATCTTTCAATTCCAGATTTTTATTAATTAATTAAATTTAAATTCCACCAGCTACTGTGGTGGGATTTGAACATGTGTACCCGGGGTATTAGCCTGGGCCTCTGGATTACTAGTTCAGTGACATTACCACTATGCCACCGTCGCCCCCAAGAACAGGAGGAATTACAGCGGTTCAAGAAGGCAGCTCACCACCACCTTCTCAAGGGCAATTTGGGATGGGCAACAAATACTGGCCTTGTCAGCAATGCCCACATCCCATGAAACAAATAGAAAAAAGTCCTGGGAACTCACTCAGTTAATTCTTTAAGGTTTGGAGATGTGGATGAATCTGCAGCCATAGATAGTTTGTGTTGACCAACTGCTGATCGTCAAGGATCAGCCATGGTTTCTCTTTTCTTGAGACTCATGCGCTGGGGAGGCCCTTAACGTCAGCCTAACAGGAAGAGAAAAATTGACAGCAGAAAAATCATTTTTCAAACTTAACTCCACAGAAGGAAAAATAAAGAAAAATGTCAGAGACAGAAAAAAAGGAATCAATGCCAGAGCCTTGAACATCTGCCACTGACAGCAGAAATTGCCCATTCCATTATGAACCCATCGCTTGCACTCATCAGTCCAAATTAACTCAGAGTGATACAGATAATCAGAATGAGGAATTGATGTAGGGTTATTTACATCTCTCAAGGAAGCCAGAAGATGAGGCAATCGAGGTGTGACGTACCTGACTGAAGGATTAGGTGATGTCACATCATGGCTGTCGAGCACTCGGACAATATTCTCAGGAGTCCTGCCACGGAAAGATAAATGCTTGCAGGGCATCAGGATCTTTTTGAAGAACCTACAAAAATTGTCCAAAGAAACTTCTCTTTTGAGCAGAGTAGAATAAGAGGAGACATGGTAGCAGCGTTTAAAATCATGAAGCGTTTAGATAGAGTAAATTACAAGAAACTGTTTCCAGTGGCTGAAGGGTTCATAACCAGAGGGCACAGACTTAAGATGATTGGCAAAAGAACCAGAGGTGACATGAAGAAAAACTTTTTTTATGCAATGAGTGGTTAGGATTTGGAATTCACTGCCTGATAGGGTGGTGAAAGATTCAATAGTAGCTTTCAAAAGAGAATTAGATAAATACTTAACGAGAAAAAATTGTAGGAATATAGGGAAAGAGCGGATTGGTCTTTGAAAAATCTGGCAAAGGCTCAAAGGGGCTGAATGGCCTCCTTCTGTGCTGTACTATTCTATGATTCTATATTGTCACGGACTGGTATTTATTTTCTCCTCTGTTTGAAACTGTACCTTTAAGACAGAGAGAGAAGCTTTTGGATTTCTGAGGCACAGTGTACCAGCTGCACTTGTTACCTAGGCCACAGCAGGAGAGATAGGTCACATGGCATACTGTAATAATATAACAGTGTGTGAAAACCTGCTGAAACCAGTTTTGAGAGACTCACCAGCGAAGCATGCAACTGAAGAAAAGAGCTGTCTATTTCTCTCAGCAAAAAATTCTACAAGGAGCTACAGGCCAGGTTAATTGCCTAAGGAGGAAATAATCCTTTGAAGAGACCGTTTGTATTGTTAAAGTAAAGTTTTGACTGAAAGACTGTCAGTTTTAAAATTCAAGTAGATCTATTGCTGTGCTTATCGTTGAAAGAACTGTTTGATGCCTGCTGCAGCCGAAGTGTTTTGAATGCCTATTTACTAAGAGACTATTTCATCAAATCCACGTGGAGACTTCAAGTGGCATTTGATTATTTTCACATTAGAATACCTCACCCATCAGGAACGTAACCCACAAATACTTATATGCCAGTTATATATTAATTCTTAAGAAACAGCTAATTATTTTAAACATCATTTTTTTTAAACCAGTTAACCTTTAGTTTTTGAGTATATGTGTGTGAATGGGGGAGTTAGGTTAAAATAAGAAATTATAAGGTCTTTAGACATGGGTTTATCTAATAGTGTTTAAGATTTTGTTTTAGTAAATAGTTAATTTGTTGTTGTCTAAAGATACCTGGTTTGGTCTGTTCTTTTCTGGGGATTACCAGTGGGTTTAATTTGGCTGTTTTCCAGTTGGGTGGGAAAACGTTAATCATATGCTGCAACCTGTGGAGTGATGGGACTGAATTGACAGTGCGTTGCTCCCACCTCAGTCGTAACAATATGCAGAAGATGGCAGGAATAGTGCTGGAGTCCAATTTCATCAGAGGGTGAGTGGCAGCTCCAGAAACTTCTGTGCACATTCCCATAGGCCTTATGACATATAATGCCATGGATATACTGAGGAATCATCTAGGATTATACAATTTGTAACTGTAGGAGTGTCTGAATCTCCTGCGGAGCTGTCTTATAAGTTTGTCTGGTATTGCTTCTCTATTAGATAAATCATACAGAGAGAAATCCTTATGGGGCAAAAACATTTTTGCTGCTTCCCCCTTAATTTTAGAGAAATCCCTCAAACACGAAACTGTCTCAAGGGAGACTGGTAGTCAGAGCCTCCAAAGAGGAAAGAGAATTTTCTATGTATGGTTATGAGCTTCGATCAATAATGAAATGCATTAATTCAGCTTTAAGATCTCAGCATCAGCCTGACTTAGCAGCTGTTCTGAGTTACTCCATTTTATAAGTTAGATCGATAGATCCCAGGACACAAATGATGGAATTCAGAACTTATGGAGGTGATTTTCATATGGAGCATGAATCACATGGATGGTGGGTGGGGCATGCAACCATTTTGGGTTGGGATTCTCATTCTAATGTGGTTAGCAAGCTGCCAGCAAAAAATGAATTCCAGAATAGGCTGCTTGTCAATCTGAAAGTGGGAAATGAGGCATGGTGTTTGAATTAAAAGAGCCTGCATCTGCACCTTGAAGTGGGTAGAAGTGTCAGGAGTGAAAGAACCACTTTAAAGAAGCAGTCAACATTTTTGTACATCAGCAAGGACAATAAATATGTCCTTTTGTATGATTTGGTTTTTGTGTTATTTGTTTTGTATCCAGTTATTGAAGTTTGCTGAGTTCCTGTTGCAATATAGTCTCAGACATATGTTTCAATGCTATCTGAGGCACTTCTATTTTTTGATGGTTGATTGCAAAATTAGTTTCATTGGTTTTAATGAGCTGTTGTGCTACAGAATATTGATCTTTGTAGGTTGAATGATGTTCAACTAGATGCAAATCGTCATTGTGCCATGGAAGATAAAGGAAGAACTTCTAGTAATTATTTTCTTCTACTTCTGGATGCTATTAAAGTTACAGAAACAAATATAAGAGTTACGTTGTCAAAAACTTTAGGATATTTTTGAATGCTCTCTACATGTATAGTGTTTGGTTTTTGATTGGGAGCAATGCAAAAACAAGATGCATTTACACGCTGCTTCCTGCTCTTTAAAGAAAACTTCTACAACAACTTGCATTTAGATAGCACTTTCAACATAGCAAAACATCCCAAATGCTTCACAAAAGGGTATCAAAGAAGAATTGACACCAAACCAAAGAAGGAGCTGTGTGGAGGGGTAACTAAAACAATTGATCAAAATTATAGGTTTTAAGGAGGGTCATAAAAGAGGAGAGATGATGGAGAGGTAGAGAGGTTTAGGGAGGGAATTCCAGAGCTTAAGGTCCATACAGTTGAAGGCATGGTCATCAATGGTGAGATGAAGAGAGTGGGAGATGTGCAAGAGACCAGAGTTGGATGAACGGTGATTTCTCCAAGGTTGTAGGACTGGAGGAGGTTACAGAGATTGGGACAGAGAATATTAAATTAGGGGCTTTGGGGGACTGGGCACCAATTTGAGCTTAGGAGTGATAAGTGAGCAGGGCTTGTTAAGGGTTAGGATACAAGCAGCAGAGTTTTGGATGAGCTGCAGCCTATGGACGGTGGTGGATAGAAGGCCATCCAGAAGAGTATTAGAATTGTTGAGTCTGGAGGTAATAAAAGCATAGATTATTGTTTCAGCAGCAGGTAGACTGAGACAGGAGTGAAAACATAAGATGCCATGAGGTGAAAGTAGGTGGGCTTTGTGATGGAAATGATGTGGAATTGGAAGCTCAGCTTAGGGTCAAATAGCGTGCCAAAGTTGCGATTAGTAGTTTTCTACATGAGACAATGGCGAGTGAGGGGGGTGGAATCACATGCAAGGGTATGGAGTTTGTGGTGGAGACACAATATGGTGGCTCTGGTCTTCCCAATGTTTAGCTGGAGGAAATTGCAGCGCATCCAGTTTTTACAATATTTATATTTGCACATCTCTGGTCTCGCCAGGTCATGCACCATCTGCTGCTCAAAGGCTAGCATTTTTCTGCTAAGTTGTGACATGCATGCATGAAGCCAAAGTGGCTCTTTGTTGAATTTTCTCTTCCTGCCTGTGTGCAGACCTCCATTGGATGGCTCATTGTGACAGCAAGACTGAAATCAACTTGATCAGTCACTAATGAGATCACAAATATTAATCCTAATGGTGTGGGTGCTCTGCAGAAGTTCTGATCCTTACAAGCATCTTGCGATATCATTCCAGCAAATGTACCCACAGGAACATAGGAATAGAAGTAGTATTCAGCCCCTCAAGCCTATTCCACCATTCAGTTAGGTCATGACTGATCTGCATCTCAACTCCATTTACCTGACTTTGCTCTGTTTGTTATCATGCACAGGGCTAGACTCTATCATTTTTTAATACTACATTGATGTTCATATAATTTGTATATCACTGCACTGACTCCACTACATTAGAATCATAGAATGCTTCCAGCAAAGAAGGAGGCCATTCGGCCAGTCGAGTCCACGCCGACTCTCTGCAAGAGCAATTCAGCTAGTTCCACTACCCCCACCCTTTCCCTGTAACCCTGCACTTTATTTTTATCTTCAGGTACATATCCAGTTCCCATTTGAAAATTACAATTGCATCTACCTCCACCATCCTCTCAGGTAGTGCACTCCAGATCCTAACCACTCAGACCCCTCATGCTTTTGAACACCTCTATCAAATCTCCTCTCAACATTCTCTTCTCTTAAGGAGAACAACCCCAGCTTCTCCAATCTATCCTTGTAACTGAAGTCACTCATCCCTGGAACCATTCTCGTAAATATTTTCTGCACCCTCCCTAAAGCCTTCACATCCTTCCTAAAGTGTGGTGCCAGAATTAGGCACAATATTCCAGCTGAGGCCGAACCAGTGTTTCATAAAGGTTCTTATAACTTCCCGGTTTTTGTACTCTATACCTCAATTTAAATAGTGCCACCTGAGAGGGCAGACAGGGCCTCAGTTTGACATGTGATCTGAAAGACAGCACCTCTGGCACAGCAGCACTTCCTCAGTACTTCACTGGAGCGTCAGCCTTGATTTCATGCTCAAGCCCTGGAGTGGAACTCAAATTCAGAACCTCATACCTCAGAGGCAAGAGTGCTATCAACTGAGCCACAGCTAACACACAAAATCGGTCCATCACGACCCCTGTGCAAACCCCCCACCAGCAATCCTCAAATCAGCAAACCAGTTCAATGATGTAAGAGATTCTTTTGGTACTACCAAGTATTAAAGAGACAAAATGCGATTTTAACACTGATCATCAACCAAAAATCAGGCATCCTGGAGACCGAACCTCCGATGTCCTGCTCCCTTCTCATTGTCTTCCATTTTAACCTGCTGTATGGAACATGCAGGAAAGACACCTGCTGGAAACTAGTGGAGTCCTTCTTTATTGTCATTGGGGTCTGGCTACGATCTAACCAGTGGTCTGAGCATGGAAGCCGTTGTTGCTTTCCCACCAAAGGAACCTTCAGGGAAGAAGAATCGGGGCCAAAGGTGGCCCAAGCAAATAAGTCCTTTAAGCATTGTTTTGATGTTCTTCCGGATCCCAGAAAGAGAGTTTAGATTCCCCCTGCCCAGGCTCTGCTAGCCCAATCGCAAGACCCTCCCAAAACTCCCTCCACATTACTTACTTCAGGGCCGGGGCCATTTCCTCGGTCTCTGCTGCCAGCAATAACTCGCCCTCGGTTTCATCCGGATAATGTCTGAGGACATCAGATGAGTAACAAGATTTAAAATTGCCCGAGCCTTCCCTTGATGAAATCAAAACCGTTTGCCACTGCCAAGGTTGTATCCATCTAACACCTGCTCCCAATTTAAAATTCTGATGACAATTTAATGTTTCTCATTGTGTTTTATGTTGGGTGAAAAGTTTCATGTGGTAGGGGGATGACATTGAGAAGTGATATATAAAAATATGTTATCTTGCAAGGATCGTACATAAATGATGAATATGAAGGGAATGAGTGTAATGTATCCAATTTTACTGATGATACAAAGTTAGGTGGGAAAGTAAGCTATGAGGAGTCGCAAAGAGACTGCAAAGACACTCACTCCCTCCACTACCAGCATACAGCAGTGTGTACCATCTACAAGATGCACTGCTGCAACTCGCCAAGCCTACTTCGACAGCACCAAACCTGTGGCCTCTACCAACTGGAAGAACAAGGGCAGCAGGTGCATGGGAACACCATGTACAGAAAAAGCAGGACAAGTCCAATGCGGCCAATTACCACCTCATCAGTCTACTCTCAATCATCAGTAAAGTGATGGAAGATGTCGTCAACAGTGCCATCAAGCAGCACTTGCTTAGCAATAACCTGCTCAGTGATGCTCAGTTTGGGTTCCGCCAGGGCCATTCAGCTCCTGACCTCATTACAGCCTTGGTTCAAACATGGACAAAAGAGCTGAACTCAAGAACTAAGGTGAGAGTGACTGCCCTTGACATCAAGGCAGCATTTGACCGAGTATGGCATCAAGCAGCCCTAGCAAAACTGTGGTCAATGGGAATTAGGGGGAAAACCCTCCGCTGGCTGGAGTCATACCTAGCGCAAAGGAAGATGGTTGTGGTTGTTGGAGTTCAATCATCTGAGCTCCAGGACATCACTGCAGGAGTTCATCAGGGTAGTGTCCTAGGCCCAACCATCTTCAGCTGCTTCATCAATGACCTTCCTTCAATCATAAGGTCAGAAGTGGGGATGTTCGCGGATGATTGCACAATGTTCAGCACCATTCGTGACTCCTCAGATACTGAAGCAGTCCGTGTAGAAATGCAGCAAGACCTGGATAACATCCAGGCTTGGGCTGATAAGTGGCAAGTAACATTCGCGCCACACGAGTGCCAGGCAATGACCATCTCCAACAAGAGAGAATCTAACCATCTCCCCTTGACATTCAACGGCATTACCATCGCTGAATCCCCCACTATCAACATCCTAGGGGCTACCATTGACCAGAAGCTGAACTGGAGTAGCCATATAAATACCGTGGCTACAAGAGCAGGTCAGAGGCTAGGAATCCTGTGGTGAGTAACTCACCTCCTGACTCCCCAAAGCCTGTCCACCATCTACAAAGCACAAGTCAGGAGTGTGATGGCATACTCTCCACTTGCCTGGATGGGTGCAGCTCCAACAACACTCAAGAGGCTCGACACCAGGACAAAGCAGCCCGCTCGATTGGCATCCCATCTACAAACATTCACTCCCTCCACCACCGACGCACAGTGGCAGCAGTGTGTACCATCTACAAGATTAGATTAGAGATACAGCACTGAAACAGGCCCACCGAGTCTGTGCCGAACATCAACCACCCATTTATACTAATCCTACACTAATCCCATATTCCTACCAAACATCCCCACCTGTCCTTATATTTCCCTACCACCTACCTATACTAGTGACAATTTATAATGGCCAATTTACCTATCAACCTGCAAGTCTTTTGGCTTATGGGAGGAAACCGGAGCACCCGGAGAAAACCCATGCAGACACAGGGAGAACTTGCAAACTCCACACAGGCAGTACCCGGAATCGAACCCGGGTCCCTGGAGCTGTTGCACTGCAGCAATGCACCAAGGCTCCTTAGAAGGCACCTTCCAAACCCGCGACCTCTACCAACTAGAAGGACAAGGGCAGCAGATGCATGGGAACACCACCACCTGCAAGTTCCCCTCCAAGTCACACATCATCCAAACTTGGAACTATATCGCCTTTCCTTCACTGTCACTGGGTCAAAATCCTGGAACTCCCTTCCTACCCCAAATGGACTGCAGCGGTTCAAGAAGGCATTTCACCACCACCTTCTCAAGGGCAATTAAGGATGGGCAATAAATGCTGGCCGGGCCAGCGACGCCCACAAGCCATGAATGAATTAAAAAAAACACGTAACCATGTAAATACATTAGCTGTGAAAAACATCCCAAGGAATAGATAAGACATTATACAAATGCAATTACGCTTATTCATGGGCAGAATTTCCATTAAATGAAGTTTCAATGGGCACTGATATTTAGTTGTGAATATGCATTCGCCTCTTTACAACGATGAAAAAAATTCCATTACTAAGATGGCGGTCGCAGAACTTCACCTTCCCCGTCACCAGATAATCACGTGCCCATTCAGCGGTGTGCACGTGACTTCCAACCTGCGGCTGCGCACTGCGGTCGATCCGCCCCGCCAGCGGCCTCTAATGCCGCGCAGGCGCATTGGCATCGCCTCTCCTGGTAGGGTGGCGCATGCGCAGCAGACGGTTTCGCGAAGGAGAAGGCCGCTCGCAGTTGGTCGCCATCTTGTACTGCTGTGTTCCTATTCGCCGCCGGGGCATTGTGTTTAATACCGGAGCCAATCAGAGGGGCAAAAGCGCGGGGTAAGTCCGGCAAATTGCTGCCAACAGGCTGAGAGCTGGAGTTGGACAGGGAAATGGGAGTGAGAAGAGGCAGTGATTTGATGGGGGGGGGGTGGTTTTCCCCCCTCCGCATTTAGGATTGGATTGGGAAGGAAGGAGGGGAAAGCAATATATTCAAAATTACCGAGCGGACAACAGAAAGGGGTTTGGCGGGAAGCGAGCAGAGCTCGATCGCTTTCTCTTCGTTAGTGCCGTCGCTCTTGTAGCCCGCGCTTTATCCTTTATCCTATTCCTTTTCGGTTCGCTTTGCCCCTCAGCCTACCCGGTCCGCGTTACCGCCGCCCCTATTCGGTCCGCATTTTCGCCGCGACCCCCAAAATCGCGCGGTGGGGGTAAAATGGCGCCCGCGTGGGTTGGGGAGAGGGAGCGGGGGTGTGGAAGAAAATCATATACTAGGCCCCGCAAGAGCTCACTACAGTTTTTATTGCGGGGGGAGGGGTAGATATTGTTCCTTGTAATGTTACCAAGAATATTCCTATGAGTATATTGTGTACGCAACATTTGTGTTGTGAAATGGCGGGCGGGACTGTGGGGTCCAGGAATGCAGTATTAGCGTACAGTCTCCGCTTCGCAGATTATCTACACTCGACTAAGTGTTCCCCGATATGTGATTCAGTTGGAAGATCATACTAGTGTGCCCGTGATTAATGTCAACCTCCCTTGTTTCCCCGCCCTCCAAAAAAATCACCTCGAGGTGATTAGTTTTCTCCAGACCCTTTCCCCTTCTGTATCCCAGTCGGAGACCTCTGCCTGTATCTGAGGCGTGTTGTAATTCAAATTATAAGGCTTCGCAAATAATGTGGACAGTCTTCTGAAATGTTAAGTTTCTGTATGAAATATTCGAAAGTCTGGTCACATTGAACTCTTGTGAATGCGGCAACGTGTACAAATAGTATATTAATTTAATGTTTACAAGCCCTATTGTGTTAGATAAATAGATCAGCGATTAAGAAAATTTTTGATTTTAGAAGTCACTTGATGTTTTCAATAATATAAAACATGTCTTCAGGTGACAAAGTTACCTCTGGCTGAGCGAGGTTGTATTTTAAGTGATCATGATACGGCTGGGCTCTGGATGGGTGAGTGTCAGGCTGTAATCATTAATGTAGTTTCCTATGATATGTTAAAATTGGGGGCCATTAATGTGAAATCCAAATTAATTTTAAATTCCCAGTCTTTGTAGAATTATTTGCTTTAACAGATTTATGTTTTCTTGCCATTTTAAATTTTTGAATCTGAACTGAAGGTGTATTTTCTTATGTAAAATAAATGGGTTTGTGATCTTTTTTAAAAAAACATTTTTGTCTCCAGCAAATCGTGTTTAAAGGTTTTGTTAATTTCCAAGATAAAGTTGAGAATCAGTATAATTTGGAGGAAAAAAACTTGTCAGTGGCCAAATGAGAGATTATAGTTCAGGTGTTAAATTTGATAAGTGTGGTCTGGCTCAGTGCACTGAGGTTACAGTAAACTGAACTAAGATTTTTTTTTGTTCATTATGTCTACCAGAACTGGGAAATTGAAATGATGGGTTATATACTTTCAAAATTAAAAACCTGGGAATGCACTTTGAGCTGTTCAACAGATGAGATGAAGTATTGGTAATGGGTGGGTGGGGGGTCAATTTGAGATGATTGTAAAGATTTCTTTTGTGATATTCTATTCAAGAGCACTTTTTTCTGTAGTGTATCAGTGCTCCAAATTAGGCAATTAATGGGACAGATCTGTCTGCACAGTAATTCTGAAGGATAGTGATTCAGTTACAACAGTTGAGTACTGATATTAGAACTCAATGGTGACCTTAAATGATATGAATCGCATACCTTTTTAAATTTGAGAACATAATAGGAGTAGGTCATATGACTCCTCCAGCTTTGTACATCATCTCCACTTTCTGCCCTATCCCCATATCCCTTGACTTACCCTTAATGCCCAACCATCTATTGATCTTCGTCTTGATGTGGATTCCCTGTGTTTGAATTGGATTGTTCTAAGCACTTACATGGATGATAGAATGAAGGGTAGGTAGTTAGTTTGATCTTAGAGTAGGTTAAAGGTTCGGCACAATATCGTGGGCTGAAGGGCCTGTACTGTGCTGTACTGTTCTATGTTCACTTTTTTCCTTTTTTTAAAAAAAAAAGACAGATTGCAAGCCTGATGATTTACCTGTACAGTATGCTAAAATTTTAAACTAATTTGGATCATTAAATCCTTTTCATTTTTGTAGCAAGTGCTCTGTCAAAACAAACTTCAACTACAAGCAGCCTGTTCCTGTATGAAACATAGAAAATAGGAGCAGGAGTAGGCCATTCAGCCCTTCGAGCCTGCTCTGCCATTCATTATGATCATGGCTGATCATCCAACTCTAGCCTGTTCCTGCTTTCGCCCCATACTCTTTGATCCCTTTAGACCCAAGACCTATATCTAACTCCTTGAAAACATACAATCTTTTGGCCTCAACTGCTTTCTGTGGTAGCGAATTCCACAGGCTCACCACTCTCTGGGTGAAGAAACTTCTCCTCATCTCAGTCCTGAAAGGTTTACCCCGTGTCCTTAGACTATGACCCCTGGTTGTGGACTCCCCCCACTATCGGGAACATCCTTCCTGCGTCTACCCTGTCAAGTCCTGTTAGAATTTTATAGGCTTCTGAGATCCTCCCTCACTCCTCTGAACTCCAGCGAATATAATCCGAACCGACTCAATCTCCTTGTACGTCAGTCCCGCCATCCCAGGAATAAGTCTGGTAAACCTTCGCTGCACTCCCTCTATAGTAAGAACATCCTTCCTCAGATAAGGAGACCAAAACTGCACACAATATTCCAGGTATGGCCTCACCAAGGCCCTGTATAATTGCAGCAAGACATCCCTGCTCCTGTACTCGAATCCTCTCGCTATGAAGGCCAACATACCATTTGCCTTTTTTACCACCTGTTGCACCTGCATACTTATCTTCAGTGACTGGTGTACAAAAACACCCAGGTCTCGCTGCATATTCCCCTCTCTCAGTTTATAGCTGTTCAGATAATAATCTGCCTTCCTGTTTTTGCTACCAAAGTGGATAACCTCACATTAACCACATTATCCTGCATCTGCCATGCATTAGCCCACTCACTCAACTTGTCTAAATCACCCTGAAGCCTCTGCATCCTCCTCACAACTCACCCTCCCACCCAGCTTCATATTGCTTATCATTTTTCAAGATGTATGCTTCGCTGAGAAGGCCAACATTTAATTCCCATCCCGAGTTACCTTTTTGAACCGCTGCAGTGAAGGTACTTCTATAATGCTGTAAGGCAGAGAGTTTCATGATTTTGACCCAGCAACAACTAAGCAATGGTGATCGTATGTCCAAGTTGGGGTGGAGTGTGGCGTGGAGGGAAACTTGGAGGTACTGGTGTTCCAATGCTCTGGCTGCTCTTGTCCAAGCTGCTGTAGGTTGTGTGTAAGATATGCTGTTGAAGAAGCCTTAATTACTTGCCACATTGCATTGTATGCTATCTACAAAATGCAGTCATGACATGCTGGTGGTGGAGGGAGTGCCAATCAATGGACTGCTTTGTCCTGAATTTTTCCAAAAATATATTCATAAAATTTGTTACATAACAGTTCAAATTCAGTCTTGCGTTAAGTGCAATACAGATCAGTTTCTTTCAATGCTGGGCATCGCTGGCTAGGCCAGCATTTATTGCCCATCCCTAATTACCTGACTGAGTGGGCAGTTTAAGAGTCAACCACATTGCTGTGGATCTGGAGTCACATGTAAGCCAGATCAGGTCAGGACAGTAGTGAACCAGGTGAGTTTATTTTCCAGATCTATTAATTCAAATTTCACCAACTGCCATGGTGGAATTTGAACACCAAAGCATTAGCCTGGGCCTCTGGTTACTAGTCCAGTGACGCTACCACTACGCCACCACCTCCCCCAGTCAAAGTCAAATTCTATTGCATTACATTACCAATTAATATCTAAGTTGCAACTCATCCTTGTAACAAGGGCAGCTATTGTATTTTTGAAAATTTGTATATAATTTTGAAATTAATCTTTTTTAAATGGTTGAACTATGGTTAAATCCATCTGCCCTCATTTCTCTGCAGTCAATAATTTGATTTTCACACTCCATTCTATAAACAAATTATTTGAAACAATTAAATGGAATTGTGGAGACATCATCTATCTTGTGTGTAATGTGTAATCTTTTTGAAATAGGTTCTCTGCCGTAGCAGGTAACTGAGCCAAAAAGTCACGAAACACTTTTTCTTTCTGATCAATTTTATCCATAAAGCAACAAGCGTGTAGGAATTTTTTAAAAGTAGTTTCTAGTTAAATGTAGGAAATTCTGATTGCACACTCGTATTGTTCATCAGTATAAAAAATCAAAACATTTAGGAACAAGATTAGGCTATTTGTCCCTTCATAAGAAATAGAAGCATGAGTAGGCCATTCAGCCCCACCATTCAATAAGATCATTGCTAATCTGTCCCAGACTTCAACTCCTCTTTCGGGCCTGCTCCGCATAACCCTTGACTCCCAGAGATTTCAAAAATCTGTCTACTTCCTACTTAAATTTATTTAGTGACCTAGTCTCCACAACTCTCTGAAGTAGAAAATTCCAGAGATTCACTTCCCTCTGAGAGAAGAAATTCCTTCGCATCTCAGTTTTAGATGTGTGCCCCCTTATTCTGTAACTATGTCCCCAGTTCGAGATTCCCTCACCAATAAGATCACCTCTCATTCTTCTAAACTCCAATGAATAAAGGCCTAACCTGTTTAGCCGTTCTGGATAAGACAACCCCTTCATCCCAGGAATCAGCCTAGTGAACCTTGTCTAAACTGCCTCCAATGCTAGTATATCCTTCCTTTAAATATGGGGACCAAAACTGTACACAGTACTCCAGGTGTGGCCTCACCAACACCCTGTACAGCTGTAACAAGACTTCCCTATTTTTAAACTCTAACCCCCTGGCAATAAAGGCCAAAATTCCATTTGCCTTCCTAATTACTTCCTGCACCTGCATGCTAACTTTTTGTGTTTCATGTACAAGAACACCCCAGATCTCTTCTACTGCAGCATTTTGTAGTTTTTCTCCATCTAAATAATAATCTCCCTTTTTATTCTTCCTACCAAAGTGAATGACCTCACACTTTCCCACATTGAACTCCATCTGCCAAGTTTTTGCTCACTCTGCAGATTCTTTGTGTCCTCATCATAACATGCCTTCCCACCTATTTTTGTATCGTCAGCAAATTTAGATACACTACACTCTGTCCCTTCCTCCATGTCAATATAGATAGTAAATAGCTGAGGCCCTAGAACCAATCCTTGTGGCACCCCACTAGTTACGGCTTTCCAACCTGAAAAAGACCCATTGATCCCGACTCTGTGCCTGCTGTGTGTTAGTCAATCCTCAATCCATGCCTACACATTACCCCTAATACCCTGAGCTCCTATCTTGTGCAATAATCTTTTCTGTGGCACCTTATCGAACGCCTTCTGAAAATCCAAATGCACTACATCTACCGGTTTCCCTTTATCCACTCTGCTTGTTATATCCTCAAGTCTGTTTTGCTATTCAGTTAGATCATGGCCAATTTATACCTCAAATCTTACTTTACCTATAATTTCTAATTCTTGATACCCTTAACTAATAAAAGTCTGCCAATCCACAACCTTTGAAGAGAAATCCAGATCTCTGCTACCCTTTGAAGAAAAAGCACTATCTGATGTCACTGCTGCATAGCCTAGCTCTAATTTATAAAAAATGGTGTAATCCCTTGTTCTGCATTCCTTCACTTGAGAAAATATCTTCTCAACCTTATTAAATTAGCTTATCATTTTAAATACATATTGGCCGTCAATCTTTTTTCGAAGGAATGCAGGGCTAAACAACCTGTTGTCATTACTTCACCCTTTTAGCCCTTTTATCATTCAGGTATATCTACACTGTGCCCTCTTCAAGGCCAATCTATCCTTTCTGAGGTACAGTGCCCACAACTGAATGCAGTACTCCAGATAAAGTGTGGCCATGGCTCTAAAACTGAAATATCTCATTCCCCTCTATATTTCGGTCCTTCCTTAAGAGAAAGGCCAACATTACATTATCCTTTGTAATTACCTTTTGTACCTGCATCAACTTTTAGTGATTTTTGTACATGGACAGCCAAATCCCTCTCCTAGATTCTTTATGGTGAGAGTCTAGGAAGAAAATTTTCTGATCTGTCTTCATTGAATCCAAAGTGGGTGACTTCACACTTCCCCATGTTGAACTTCAGTTTTGTGAACTTCCCATAACTTGCCTTAACACTTTCATGAGGGAATTGGATATATACTTAAAAAGGAAACTTTTACAAGGCTATGGTTAAAGAGCAGTGCAGTGGGATAAATTGGTAGCTCTATCAGAGAGCTGGCACAATTATAATGGGCCGAACGGTCTTCTGTGCTGCATGATTCTGAGAATACTGTCCCTGATAGATTCTGGTAATTTCTCCACGACTGATGTTAATCTCAGTCATGAACATGTTCCAGTTTGACCCAAGATTTGAAGTTTTTTGCCAAGATTAAAGTAAATAGAAGAATCCCCCTATACTTGTACCTGATCTTAAATTCTCTGATGTCAGGAGTTTTCAGTCTTCCTTAAGAAGGAAGGAGCTATTGCATTAAATGCTTGATGAGCATATGCTCACATGGCATCTACCTAGCAGAATGATTAAGACTTTTCTGTTTCCAAGCTGGTCCTGTGTCTGCAAATTGTATTTGAGCTACGTGTTACTAGACTGAAATACTAGTGATTACCAATTTGTCCCTAACTGTAGTTGTGGGAGAAATTTGAATTCAGTGCTGTCATTGACTGTTTGAAGTCTGAGGTACTTAAAATGCAGCATATTAGAAGCCCAGAAGCTTCATTGTCCCTTATTGCAGTTGGATGATGCAGAACTGGTGACTTACAGTAATTAAAAGTTAAATAAATTTCAATGTGCATTAGACCAGTCAGATTAATCAATTAGATCAATATGGTGATCCAAGAATGCATAAAGCTGTGTGTTATAGAGAATGGAAGTGTAACCATTAAGGATAGCTGGCACAACTATAATCAAAAGTTATGGATCTTAAATGTGCCAGAATTTTTTAAATTTTGATTATATAAACCCTTAATTTTGTGAATTTGTTTAAAATCCAAAAATAAGTAATTCCTGGAGATTTAACTAGGCCTGAGTTCATCCCATTGCACCATCAGAGGGCATTTCTCATGATACACAAACTGTTAATATATTTAGGAATTTGCATTTGGAAATAAGTGCAACATATAAAGTTAGGAAATATCAAATCTAGCAAAAGTAAACTGTGAACCTAGACAATTACTGTATTTGTGATGAAGAATTACCAAAGTTCTGTCCAACTTGCAACCTACTGATACAGCAGTAATTGACATTTATGTAGCTTGTTTTAAGGTAGAAAAATATCCCAAGGTGCTTCAGTGAGGTGTAATCAGATAAAATTGGATGCCAAGCCAAAGAAGATGATATTAGGAGAGAGAGTTTTAAAGAGGGTCTTAAAGAAATAGAAAAAGATAGATATTTTGGGAGGGATTTCCAGATGTAGGGACCAGACAACTAAAGGCTTGCTGAGAATGGCGGTGGAGGCAGGGATTCAGAAGAGGTCAGGGTCCGAGAAGCCCAGAGTTCTGGCGGCAGGAGAGGCGTTGTAAGGCTGGGGGAGGTTACAGAAATAGGGAAGGGTACGGCCAGCAGGATTAAACATGTTGAGAGGATTTAAAATTGGACTAGGAGCCAGTGTAGGTCAGCAAGGACAGAAGCGATGGCTAATTGGAACTTCGTGTGGATTAGGTTACAAAGGTGATCCAGAGAAATGGCACTCTTTGAATAAAACATTTTTATTAAAAAGTGCGGTGGAAAAGTGAGCAGCACACAAAGCTCCAGGCTTTCCTTTTTTCCATCTGTCAGTAAATAGTAGAAAGTAATTAAGTTTGCTCATTGCTATGTGAATGGTGCAGTAATAGAAATTGCTTGGTAACCATCCTACTTCAGTGTGACCTTTCTTAGTGAACAAGTGCCCAAACTTAAAACCAGTCGCAGGGAATAATTGCTTTATATTATTTCTGTTTTGTATACTAAAGCACAGTGGTGAGCAACCTATGTGATACGTGCTGAAAATGGTGCATATGGTCAGTTGAATAATAATGCCATAAAAGACTAGGGCAAAGTCTTGATTGGACCCACAATATTCAGTGGCAGCCTTGTTATGGCATACCACAACATGATTACGTGAAGCTGATATGTTTCCATGCAGCGAGCTACTAACAATGTTTTGGAATGTGAATTTTAGTTATATGGAAGGGGAAAGTACAGGAGAAATTCTACAGCTGAACATACGAACTAGGAGCAGGAGTAGGCCCCTCGAAGTGCAACTAAAGTTGGCAGCCACAACCTATAAGTCTGCATTTTGTGGCATTCAGACTCATAAAAGATTCACCATCTGAAATGTGGTTGAGGTCTATCCTGCAAAATTAATTTCTCTTCACCAAATGAGCCATCAGAGTAACTACCCTGCAGCTGTTCTTGAAAAACAAATTGTGTACAAAGCTGGGTACTGATGTGTCAAAAGATTCACAATTATGCTTTAATGAAATTCTTTTGATATGCCTTGATGTAGAGTATTAGAAACATCACAAAGGGCATGTAGTACACAACATTGATTGCAAATTATTCTTGTATCATGTGGATACCAGTGTTCTAAGTACACCTTGTGACAAGTGTCATGCTAGATCTTGAAGACATTGAAAAAGCAGTAATGAAACTCAAAATAGAAACAGAATATATTTTAAATCTGTTTTTATTTCAGATTTCCAGCTTTTGCAGTATTTCTGCTTTTGTTGTTATGAAACTCGATTACACTAAAGAATGGAGAATGTAAAAAAAAATTCAGATGCCTGTCCTAATAGTTTTGAAGTCCATGAAATGCATACATCTGTGAACGATGCAAACTCTTAACCTAATTTGCAATCTTAATCATTTTTCTTTTTTCCTCCATTTTGTTTTTTTTCAGTACCTACAAATGCCACGTAACTAGAAGTGGCAATTTGGAAATAATATTTTGCATTTCGTGAGTGCCCGTTGCTAGCCCATTAATCAACTTCACATCCATTGACATGAAATTTATCAACAAATCTGCTGAAGAGTGCTTTATTTTTGCCTCCCTGTTCATGTCTTTTTTTCCCTCCGTTTTCCTGCCTACATCTTAGTGAGGGAGAATAGAAAATCCAACAGTTGCAAAGATTTTTAAATAAATGCAAATTAAGAGAATCTATAGAGATCTGATTTGACTTAATTACTACCATGATTTCTTTTTCTTAAATTGGCTATTGCCTGCACCAAGCTAATAAATTAGATGGAAAATACATTTTTGAAAAAATAAAAGCTGGTACAGACTTCCTTCAGGTATTCTAAGCAGTTGCTATCACAAATGGCAATTCTTCAAACTGTAGGGCCAGAATTTTACGCCGCCCCAGCTGGTTGGATGATGGCGTGGGGGCGGCGTAAAATTGAGCGGCAGGCTCCGGGAGGCCTAACCGTCCCGATTCCACCTCCGACCAAGTTTATGGAGGGCCGGTGGGGGCGGGTGAGAAGCGGCCTGCCCGAGGCCAATCAAGACCCTTAAGTGGCCACTAAAGGGCCCTCGCCCACCTCCACGGGTATTTTACCCACGGCATGCAGGTGTGCCGGGGACGTGAAAGGCTGCCCAGCTATAGCTGCCGGCCTTTCTGAACCCCGGGGGGGGGTGGGGGTGCCTGGCAATCGGGCACAAGGTGCCCGATTGAGGACCGCCCCCACCTCCCAACCCAACCCTGGGATCCAAGACACCCCCCAAACGACCACCCTAGCCTCACCAGGGCATGACCGATTCCCCTGGTGAGGCAACCCAAACCTACCTTCAGTACTGGTTCCTTGGTATCCTCCTCGGCTGGCTGGGCTGCAGTCCCAGCAGTAGCCACCACTCCCGGTGGTGCTGCTGAGACTTAAGAGCTGCTGGTCCGCTAATTGGCTGGCAGCTCACTGAGGCGGGACCTCCTCCCTCAAGTGGGTGGAGGTCCTGCCTCGGGCCAATTAAAGCCTGGGGATCCGTAAAATACGGGACAGATCCCCAGGCTGGGCGGAAGCGGGTTCGGCACTGACATTTACGTCTGGGTCTGGCTCCCGTCCGCCCACTGTAAAATTCCGGCCTATATCTCTAAAGGTCATGTGTCTAATGCATTCAACTCACCACAGAATCTCATATTTTGAAGTGGACAATCACATTTCCACCTGGCCGGTTTAAATATTTCGTTAAACAGTAAGCGGATAGGTACTGAACGTACCAATAAACAAGTAACAAACATTGAGGCAAACTGACAGTTGGCAAACAGTTACCAATAATTATTCAAAATGAAAAACAAATCTTTTTTTGGAAATTGTTGCAGTTGCACTGTTAGTTTACTAATTACCAAGCTTCTATATTAATCTTTGTAAAAAGTTAGATTAGTGTGTCTTTTTGTCACACTTACATGTACGTTCCTTACAGCTGGTTGGTTTAAATTTCATATTCTTGAATGACATCAGAATTCCTGTGAGAGCTTTTTCTTTATTCTTATTTATAAACCTTTCTGTTTCTTTTTGAGCACTGAGGAAAATTACTTATCACATCACAGCAAATCACAGTCTAGGAACTGATGTATCCTCTTTCCTTAAGAGCAAAATACTGCAGATGCTGAAATTCTGAAATGAGAACAGAAAGTGCCGGAACTATTCAGCAAGTCTGGCAACATCTATGTAGAGAGAAACATAGTTTCAGGTCTGTGACCTTTCATCAGAACTGGCAAAAATTAGAAATTTAACAGCCTTTGAGCAAATGAAAGGAGAGAACAAAAGGGAAGATCTGTGATAGGATGAAGGGCAGGAGCGATTACATGACAGATGTCATGGTTCAGAATGCAAATAGAGTGCTAAATAGTTTCAGTAAAAGACAAAGCATGAGTCCAGAGAGAGTGCTAATGGCAGAATAATGAACAGCTCTGTCCGAAAGCAAAAACATTAAGACTAGCACATGGTCAAAAAATAAATAATAAAACAAATGAAAATGTATAATAAAAGTAATGGGGCTCATGGTCTGAAATTATTGAGCTCAATATTAAATCCAGAAGGCTATAGGGTGCCTAATCAGAAGATAAGTTGCTGTTTCTCGAGCTTGCGTTGAGCCTCTGTGGAACACTGCAGCAGACCGAGGACATAAATGTGGGTGAGAGAGCACGATGGTGAATTAAAATTGCAAGCAACCGGAAGCTCGGGGTCATGCTTGCGGACCGAGCAGAGATGTTCTGCGAAGCAGTCACCCAATATGCGTTTGGTCTCCCCAGTGTAGAGGAGATGCATTGTGAACAGTGAATACAGTATAATAAATTGAAAGAAGTGCAAATAAATCGCTGCTTCACCTGGAAGGAGTGTTTCGGCCTTGGAATAGTGAGGAGCAAGGAGGTAACGGCAGGTATCACACCTGCATTTGAATGGGAAGGTGCCGTGTGAAGGGGATGAGGTGTTGGGGTAATGGAGGAGTCAACCAGGGTGTCGGGAGGGAATGGTCCCTTTGGGATGCTGACGGGAGGGGAGGGGAAGATGTGTTTGGTGGTGGCATCACACTGGAGGTGGTGGAAATGGCAGAGGATGATCCTTTGGATGTGGAGGCTGGTGGGGTGGAAAGTGAGGACAAGGGGAACCCTGTTGTGGTTGTGCGAAGGAGGGGAAGGGGTGAGAGCAGAAGTGCGGGAAATGGGTCGGACACGGTTGAGGGCCCTATCAACCACTGTAGGGGGGATCCTCAATTGAGGAAAAAGGAAGACATATCAGAAGCGCTGTTGTGGAAGGTTGCATCATCAGAACAGATGCATTGGAGACGGAGAAACTGGGAGAATGGAATGGCATCCTTACACAACAGGGTGTGAAGAAGTGTAGTTGAGGTAGCTGTGGGAGTCGGTGGACTTATAAGAAATAGTAATGCTGATCCCCAGAGATGGAGGCAGAGACGTCAAGGAAAGGAAGTGTCGGTGATGGACCAAGTGAAGGGTGGAAATTGGAAGAAAAGTTGGAAGTTTTCCAGTTCGGTCGAGAGCTGGAAATGGCACCGCTACAGTCATCAGTGTACTGGAAAAAGAGTTGGGGAAGGGCCTGAGTAGGACTGGAACAAGGAATGTTCAACATACCCCACAAAAAGACAGGCATAACTCGGACCCATGCAGGTACCCATGGCAACACCTTTTATTTGAAGGAAGTGAGTGGAGTTGAAGGAGAAGTTGTTCAAAGTGAGAACAAATTCAGCCAGGTGGAGGAGGGTGGTGGTGGATAGGAACTGGTTGGGCCTGTGTTCAAGGAAGAAATGGAGAGCCTTCAGACTGTCCTGGTAGCAGATGGAGAAGTAGAGAGATTGGATGTCCATAGTGAAGAGGAGGCGGTTAGGGCCAGGAAACTGGAAATTGTCAATGACGTAGGGCAGTCGACCATGCTATCCTCTTAGAATGCGTCTCCTCTATTCTCTGGCTTGATGGGTCTGCCCTCGTTTGGTTCCTTCTTTGTTACCCAACTGTAACCAGAGAATCTTGATCAATAGTTTCTCTTCACCTTTGATCAGTCACCTTGTGAGTTCCCCAAGAAGCCATTCCTAGACCTGGCCCTTTCCTCATTTACATACTGCACCTTGACAACTTTATCCACAGCTGTGGGGTCAGCTTGCACATGTATCTTCACTACTTCTCTTGAGCCCCTCCACTGCCTCTTCTGTAAGATTGTTTCATCCAGGATGATTTTGGACAAGCACAGTTTTAGCTGTCTTCTTCAGTCCCCACCACAAAATCTGTACCCTCATCACTGTCTCAAGTTGAACCAGACTGTTCACAAACATGGAATCTTAGTTGGCCTTGAGTTGAGCTTCTAACTCCCATATCCATCAAAAGACTGCCTATGTTTCTGTCTGTGACATCAACTGGAGCACCTCATCTCACCCCATTGAAACTCCTGTCCTTTCAACTTGATGATGCTAATGCTGTTCTCGCATCCTTCGCCTTCCATAGACTTTAGTCCACGCAGAATACCACTGCCTATATCCTGTATAATACCAGGTCATTATCCCCGTTGTCACTGATCGATTTTGCTCTTGTTCTCACAATGCCTCATTTTATATCCTCATTCCTTTATGCCCTCACCCCTCTGCACCTCTTAACATATTCCAGTGGTGCAATTCCCCACCCACAACCTTAACGACCATATCTACGAGATCAACTTACTATTTAACAGACTGTATATTCCTGGTCATAATACTATTGTATAAGTATGTCTGTTTATATGGGTATTTAATAATTAGTTATATATCACCTTTGCTGTTAGATACAAGCTGAATTTGGGTTAAAGGGTATTGATAATTAGACCAGACAATTCAATCCACATTTTAAGGTCATACATTCTGACTTTATTTTTATACTATTTATAGTTAAATAGAATACATAGCAATAGTTAAGGAAGCAAAAGTAGAATTGGTTAGAGCATAGAATCTTCTCTACAATAAAGGCTGAGGTGAAAAACTGAGCTACTACAGTGCCACCACTTGGGGGAGAGTATAATTACA
This sequence comes from Heterodontus francisci, assembly GCF_036365525.1. Taxonomy (NCBI): domain Eukaryota; kingdom Metazoa; phylum Chordata; class Chondrichthyes; order Heterodontiformes; family Heterodontidae; genus Heterodontus; species Heterodontus francisci. The sequence goes on along the minus strand of NC_090395.1, from coordinate 67,758,869 downwards.
TAGTAACAATCTGAAACAGGCAATTTCCTTTATAAATTTACAATGGAAAAAGTTGACACAAGAGTGTGACAAAAATATGACAGGAAGTAAAGTTTTGTAGACAGCAAGTGCATACAAACCGAAGATTTTTTAATACATTATAGAAGATCATAAAAAAGACAATTCCAAAAAAATGGATTCATGTTCCATTTGTAGAGTTAGCCAGTCTTGTCCAAAGCAGATCGAAGAGGTGCTACATTTGGCCTCAGTGCCTGTGAGCATGGAAGGGATAAAATCAGGTAAGGTTCCCATTCTTGACCGCTGTTCAGTGACTCATACAGGAAAGTGCATTTATATAAATAATTTGGTGGGCACTAGATTGAGTTCAGTTGTGACACACCACACTTGGAAAATGGTATCTGCGAAATACATTGAGGATACCAATTGAACTATTGAGTATCAGCCAAGATGGGATAAGGGGAGAAAATTGAGGGGGGGAGGGGAGTAGATATTTTGAATGGTCCCTCAGTCTGTTAATATGTTAAGTCTCCTGAATTCTGCCTGCAAAGGTCACCTTGTTGCCTGTAATCCAGTCAATATCTCTCATTTACTTGCATAGAGGGAGCCATGGTTTGAAAACTTGCAAACACCCCAAAAGAGTAAACTATTAATAGGCCTCTTATCTACCAAACAAATGAATGAGTTACCTGCTGTTACTAATTTAAACAATTTTTTTTTACATGAAATATATACACAGTAATCTGAGCTATAGATTGCACATCTAAGCAAGTTTGAATGTTATGGGTCTCATTCCATTATAATAAACCATTGCTATTTCAAAATATATACATAAATGATGTATGATCTTACAGGGTAAATGATGATTTTAAAAGTGGTGATTTCATGCTGTCCAATTGTCTATTCTGTTCCTTTCATGTAGCATTTATCTAGTGCATCTGTTTTTGAGTTGAATTGCCAATATATTTCTGCCTGTGAAGTGCCTTACTGAATAGTAGAAGTAATATTCTTCTAAATATTGGTATAAACGCATACTGAATAAGATTTAAAAAAAACTTTTACCAGATTTCTATTGTGATGCAATTTCTAGGTCTTTGGAGCTACGCAGAGTTCCCTCATGTGTTAGGAAGTAAGTACTACAACAGCCATAACTGTCAGTTTTGTAAATTTATATGTTTGTCATTTCTGAAGATCTTAACATAATTAAAATTGTCCCTTTGGAATTAATACTTCAGTAAAAGTTGCAGGTAAACATTGTATCTGTTGTCTCCACTTCCTCACCAACCCTTCGTCTAACAGTGGTAACTGTGGTTCAGTAAGGAAACATTATTTTCTTTCAAGGGCACATGAAGGGAGGGTGTGCTAATATTTCTGGTACAGCGTTCATTGGGTGTATAATAAATATGGGAGACACAAGTTGAAATTTTAAAGTAGACACTATTGTAGCCTACCTTTATTTTCCTCAGTCCCTATTTTCAATTTCTTCGACTTCTAGCTTTGACCAGATGTGCTAGTCCGTCCTGTACTGACGACAATTATAAATTGAACTTTAAGGCTTTTCTAACCAATAGCAATGAAGTTTGGAAGGTGTTGCAGTGCAAGCTGCTTAATGACAACCACTTGAGACAACCTTGCAAATTGCGATCAAGCGGAAAGCATAAAAAGCAATAAAAATCAAGACTGGTTTAATGCTAAACCTTTTATTTGCCTAAATTTCATATCTTACAGCAAGGGTGAATACAGTATAGAATCTTAAAAAAGAGAAAGTGCTAATGTGAATTTTTTATGCTGCAAAGAATAATGTGAAATCTTTACATTCTAGAAACTTAAGATTCAGAAACGTCATCTTTTGTGCTACCAGCTTTTGAATCCTCAATTCCTTAAAACTGTTCAAAATATTGACATGCTCATGCAGTGACGGGTCACAGTGCTACTTTTCTGAACCATCTGGAAATCCGACTTCCATTCTTTCCTCAACCACACAACACTAACAAACTGGTGGAAACCAGGTCAAATGGGTTCACGCTGACATGTTGACCAACAAACCCAATCAGAATGAGAGGTGAGAGCCTCAAGTTCAAAGGTGACGAGTAGGATTTCTGTACAGTACAGTTGCACTTAAGTAGGAATTGCAGTAAAGAAAGCTTTTCAGCATTGGAAGTGTAGGGGAAAAACTTGCTAACTTGGAGGATGGTAGCATAGTAGTAATGTTACTGGACTAGTAATCCAGAGGTCTGGACTAATGCTCTGGAGATATGGGCCGAAATTTACGTTGGGCGGGAGCGGGCCAAAAAGTTGGGGGCAACTCCGCCTGGCCTGGGGAGCCACGCCGGGATTTTACGCTCTCCAGGCTCTTAATTGGCCTTGGGCGGGGCTTCCACTTCTGAGGCAGGAAATGCCACTGAATGGAGCTGCCAGCCAATCAGCGGGCCGGCAGCTCTCAGTACCAACAGCGCCACTGGAGCGGTAGCCAGTGCTGAGAATGCAACCCAGCCACCACAGGAGGAGGGATGACGGCCCTGGACGACTGGTAAGTTTTTGGGCCCTCGCCTGGGACAATTGGCCGGGCCCCGGCGAGGCAAGTGGGGGTTGGCTGGGGGAGGGGGCAACTTTGTTTCAGTGGGGGCACTTGGGGCATTGGGGGTCACCCTCTGTGGGGCACAGGGTGCTTGATCAGGAGGGTGCCCTGCCAGTCCACAAGAGACTGCCAGGTTTTACTTGGCGGCGTTCTTGGGGCCTGAGCTGCCCGCCCACTGCTGGTAAAATACCAGCGGTGGCAGGAGGAGGCCCTTAAGTGGCAGTTAATTGGCCACTTAAGGGCCTTGATTGGCCTGGGGTGGGTGGGCCATTTCCCGCCACCGCCACCCCTCGTAAAATTGCAGCGGGGATGGTAAGTTGTCAGGAACAACACCCCAGCTCCCACTAAATTTTACGGCCCCCTCCCACCCATGCCACCAGCTCCTGTGGGGGGGCTGTAAAATTGCGGCCATGAGTTCAAATCCCACCACAGCAGTTGGAGCAATTTAAATTCAATTAATTAATAAATCTGGAATAAAATGTTGTCTGATTAAAAATTGTGAAACTACTGGGTTGTTGTAAAAACCAATCTGGTTCACTAATGCCCTTCAGGGGAGGAAATCTGCCATCCTTACCAGGTCTGACCTACATGTGACTCCAGAACCACAGCAATGTCGTTTACTCTTAACTGCTCTCTGAAATAGCCTAGTAAGCCACTTGCAGGTGGCTCACCACCACCTACTCGAGGACAATTAAGGCAATAATGTTCACATCCCAAGAATGAATTAAAATAAATTTCAATTAAGTGAGTTGCAAATAAGCAGGTGTGACTGTACCAGCTTTATTAAACCACTGTTGTGATTTTTGGAACAGTTTTGATAACTTATTTGCAATATGGGCTGGAATTTAACGGTGAGGCAGTGGCCCCACCCACCGGCTAGAAAAAGGAGGGGGGGGCGAGCCCTCCTCCAATGGGCTTGTAAGCCACGCTGCTATTTTGAAAGCCTCAGGCTCTTAAGTGGATTCAGTCGAGGCTTCTGCCCTGCTGAGGCAGGAGGTCCCGCCTCCAAGAACTGCTGGCCAGTCAGAGGGCCGGCAGCTCTTTAGTCCCAGCAGCGTCACCGGGAGCGGTGGCCAGTGCTGGGATGCCATCCAGCAAGAAGAGGACCATGGACGTCTGCCTCCAAAAGGGTGTGTGGGGATCGATCCTTACCGGGGCAATTGGCTAGGCCCTGGTGAGGGTGGTGGGGTTGGACTGTAGGGCGGGGACGTTTTAGCGGGGGCAACCCGTGCTCCTGGGGCGGGGGGGCCCTCCTGGGCACGCAGTGCCTGATCAGGAGCCCCCCCCTCCCAAGCCCGCAAATGGTACTAGGTGGCCTCCTCAGGTGCGAGAAGAGGCCCTTAAGTGGCAATTAATTTGCCTCACACCTCCTTCCGCCTCCTAGCCTGCTCCTGGAGGGGGGGGGGGAGGGGAAGCGGGGAGAAAGGAGGAGGAGGCGTTAAATCCCGGCCACGCTTCCAGGTGAGTTGAAAGAATACACGCAAGATTTTGAATTACTCCTAGAAAATTTACAGATCAGTTTTTTTTTTCTCCCTCTTTCCATGAATTTTCTTCCCTCCCCGCTCCTTGCTAGGATATGGTTCTGCAGGCAACAGAGGCCTCTACCCTAATTTGCCATAAGAAAAGCAAAATACTGCAGATCCTGGAAACCTGAAATAAAAACAAGAAGTGCTGGAAATACTCAGTAGATCAGGCAGCATCTGTGGAGAGAGAATCAGAGTTAACATTTCAGGTCTGCGACCTTTCATCAGAACTGGCAAAGGTTAGAAAATAATTAGGTTTTAAGAAAGTGAAGGGGGGGGGGCGGTTATGGTGTTGGTGGGGAGAGAACAAAAGGGAAGGTGTGTGATAGCGCAGAGGACAGGAGAGATTAAATAACAATGCCAATAATTTGCCAAGAGGCCATTCTTCTTGTATGAGTCTAGATTATGTATAGAGACTATTTTGCAGGGAATCGTTGCAGGCAATCCCAATCCTCCGTTGACTAGTCATCTATGCCCTTATTTGATGAAAACATAATTTTCATTTTATGACATATATATGACATATGTATCGATTTAAAGTAGTAGCCCTAAGTATATTACTGGAAAGCTAATGCCTACGAGCAGCAGTTTGTCTGTTTCAAAACCCTAAGAAGTTTTGATGATTAGCCAAATTAGAGGTTATCAATTAGTCAATGGGCAGTTTAAATGCTAAATCCATGAACTCCCATAAGGCGTGTTGCTTGCAACGATGGGAAGGTATTGTAGTATCCAAACTCAGTGCTGGAGCACATAGCTTATGCTGCCATCTTGAACTGTTACCGTCTTTGTAGTCATGCTGCTTAAATGATGATGTTAGATAGGGAATTGCAGGATTTTGATCCAAGTACAATGAGGGAGTGTTGTTGTAGATCCAAGTTAGAATGATGTATGACGTGGCGGGGAAGTTGGAGGTGATAGTATTCAATGATATTTCTGCTCTTATCCTTCACAGAGGTAGAGGTTACTGGGTTGAGAGGTGCTGTCATATTAAATTTGGTGAGCTGCTGCAGCACATGTTGTAAGTACTACTCATGTAACATGTAACTCGTGTCTCAGTTGGCCTGGGGTGACAAAACTGTCTCAGCCTTCCCTGTCCCAAACATAATGGCAGGGGGCCCAGGTGAGATCAGGAATGGCGCCCTGTCATTTTGTTTGCCCCCTGCTTCCGTGCTCGCCTCCAAGGGCAGAATAAAATTCTGCCCATTGTGTCCAAGAGAAGGGGTACAGGCCATTCTGTCTTTGATGGTGTCTTGAGTATTTTTGCAGTTGCACCCATCCAGATAACCAGTGATTATTCCATCACAGTCCTGAATTAAGCCTTGTAGATGATAGAGATTTTGAGGAATCAGGTGAGCCACTAATCAGAGTATGAAGCCTCTACTTAGCTGAAATTGCCACTGTGTTGATATGGCTGGTCCAGTTAGGCTTCTGATCATTGTTGGTCAGCTGTTGAAATTGGAGGATCAGTGATGCCATTGAAGGTCAAAAGGAGCTGGTTGGACTTGTTGGAGGTGGCAATTGTCTGGCATTTGTATGGCACTAATGATAGCTACCATTTGTCAGCCAAAGCCTGATGTTGTCCAGTTCCTGCTGAAAGCTGGTTTGGGCTGCTTCATTATCTGAGAATTTTGAATTGAGATGGAATAGTCAGTAAACGACCCCACTTCTGACCTTAGAATGGAGGGTAGCTCATTGATGAAGCAGCTGGAGATTTTTAGGTCAAGAACACTGCCCTTAGGAACTCCTGCTTGCTGGCTGACGTTTGATGATCATGATCACCTTCCTATGTGACCTCATCTATGGCTGGAGGGCATGAAGCAAAGGGAAGAAATACAACAACCAGGAGGGTTTGTTGTACAGACATTATTTAAGTTGCAATTTTGTATACAGTTTGAGCAGTCCATTATCAAAATATCCAAAACATCAAGGAGATAGGAGAAAAGGATATTTTCATGATATGGTCACACTCCTTCCTACACTATGTTTGGATGCATTTGTGCACAATTATATATTGCAATTAGGAATTTTAAACCTAGTCTTGCCTGTCTTATCTATATATGTTTATAATGTTTGGGGTGTTATGGTAATTCTAGAATATTTGTACAGTATCTGTAACTGATAGCAGAGGGCTTAAAAATGAATTAGACTTTCTCATCTTGCTGTAACTATTTTTTAGGTTTTGCTACATTGAATTTGAACAACATTCTGCCAAGAAGCTGCTTACAGATTCAAGTTAATAATGGAACAGTACACAACAAATAATAGCAATTCAACCGAACAGATAGTGGTTCAGGGACAAATTCAACAACAGGTATGAATCAAATGGGCCGAATACTTCCAGTTATGCATGTGCTTTGCTGCAATTTGAATGTACAGATTGTACTCTATTGTCAATTTGCAGGTAATGTGTAGGAGTGACCCAGGATATCTTGCCCTTCCTGTGTGTTTTCCCCACCCTTCCTCCTTTCTCAGAACCAACTGCAAGATCGGAAATTTGCTGTAAAAACAATGCTGCCAGTTACAAACCATTATCATACCAGTTTGACATGGTATGTTGGAGTACAGTGCTCATTGCCACTATAGTATAGTACAGTAACACCTTAATCTGGACTGTAACTTGGTGCTCTTGAAGTTGCCCTGCTTAGTCAAATGGTAATGTTCCTAATTCCTGCTGAAATTGAGACAGAATTTAGCCGCAGTATGTCTGGGTTTCTGCTTTTGGCTGCTGTATAGCAACTCCTGCTGGAAGCTGCCTGTCTAGACTTTGGGTTGAGGATTACGTGTGGTTCTGTTTTCCTCGAGGATCTGGCCAAAACTCACTTGTCTTGGGCCTGTGCTTGAAGACTGAGCCCTTGGGAATGGTTACAGAGGACATCTGTTTCCATACATCACGAATCAGAACCTTCAGAAGAAAACTGCAAAGGGGAATATATAACTTCAGTTTTTATTGTCTTGATTGTGGCATCAAAAATTATTTAGCTGTTGTACAAGTACTGCATTTTTTTCCTTTAAGACAGCACTAATTTTCTGCTTCTTTATTCCTCCCCGTTGTTTATTGGTCTAGAGTCAGCCATTAATGGTCCAAGTTAGTGGCGGTCAGCTAATCACATCCACTGGTCAGCCAATCATGGTTCAAGCAGTGCCTACAGGTCAGGGACAGACAATTATGCAGGTTCCTGTCTCCGGAGGGCAAGGTATACAACAGGTCAGCATATATTTCTTACTCAAAAGAATGTGTTTTCTCCTGTATTAATTCCTTTGATTTAGGGATAGCATTTCTATTGTGTTGTATTCTATTGTGATCTGCAACTATTACTAAATAGTAAATGCATGTATTAAGGCATTCAGAGTAGGTTTGATTCCTGGCCTCTGCTGAATTGGCTGGTCTCAGCAGGAGGTAGGATGATTCAGTTGGTTTCTGCACTTCTCGACAGTTTAAAATCAGCCAGAGGTCTGCCCAGATTGCTTTCAGATGATACCTGATGGAAAATGCACATGTGTGGATGTCAGGTCAGGACAGTGTTAGATTCAGTAGTGATGCTTTGCATGTTGAATGTTGCTGCTCAAACATGATGAATGACCAATAAGGGAAGGTACCAGAAAAGGTTATCACTGTCTGTGCAAACTAGAGACACACCTTCAGGAGAGGAATGAATGGGCGGCACAGTGGCGCAGTGGTTAGCACCGCAGCCTCACGGCTCCAGTGACCCGGGTTCAATTCTGGGTACTGCCTGTGTGGAGTTTGCAAGTTCTCCCTGTGTTTGCGTGGGTTTCCTCCCGGTGCTCCGGTTTCATCCCACATGCCAAAGACTTGCAGGTTGATAGGTAAATTGGCCATTAGCAATTGCCCCGAGTGTATGTAGGTGGTAGGGAAATATAGGGACAGGTGGGGATGTGGTAGGTATATGGGATTAGTGTAGCATTAGTATAAATGGGTGGTTGATGGTCGGCACAGACCCGGTGGGCCAAAGGGCCTGTTTCAGTGCTGTATCTCTAAACTGAACTAAATATGGATAATGGTTTAATAATGCATCTAAACTGGCTGGAGTAAATTCCCAAACAGAGGCTATTGTATTAGTTCCCTAATGTGATGATTCCAATAGTGTTCTTTTGTGACACCTGAGGGGTCCAAGGGGTGACTAACTACAGTAAACTTATACAACAACCAGTTCCGAAGAAGGGTCACTGACCTGAAATGTTAACTCTGCTTCTCTTTTCGCAGATGCTGCCAGACCTGCTGAGTGGTTCCAGCATTTCTTGTTTTTGTTACAGTAAACCTATTTCTGGGTTTCTGGATTTTCCTTGCTTAATAACTTGGCTATTCCATAAATTCATAATTGTTTGTGTCCCTGTTAACAACTTTCATTTACATACGCCTTTAATTTAGTAAAATGTCCCAAGATTCCTCAAAGGAGCATTATCAACAAAATTTCACATTGAGCTGTGTAAGGTGATATTAGGACTTGTGGCCAAAAGCTTGGCCAAAGAAGTAGGTTTTAAGGAGCATCTTAAAGGAGGAGAGACAGATGAGGTATTTGCAGGGCTATGGGGAAATAGCAGGGGAGTGGGACTAATTGGTAGCTGTTCCAGAGAGGCAGCATAGGCACATTGGGATGAATTGGATGGAGCACATTGCTAAGTTAGTTGATTTATTGTGCTGTTAGATTGCTTTCTCGACCGCCAGTAAGGAATGGAGAGTCTCCAGACTGACCTATGAATGCACATGTACCATAAGACAGTGCTAGCTAGTCTCAGAGATCAACAGTTTGTAAAGTCAATTTAGCCTATTACTACAGGCCTAGTATACATGTGGTGCGTTCCTGATGGCGGCGTCAGTGGACGCATAAGGCTGGGAGAGGAATTCACCTGGCAGAGAGAGGGTGAACGGCTGGCAATTCAGGAAAGGAATGCTGATGAAGACCCTGCCAGTGGTGGCCAAGCTTGGGAGCCCGTCCACGGCGGCAATCGGGAGGAAGAGCGGCCACATGGTCCCGGCTCACTCAGCGACTCCGCGCTGTTTCCACACAAACTTTCCCCACAACTCCGGCTCGGATCCCGATCCTGATCCCAGTAGTAGTACACCATTGTAAAAGGGACAATGGTGGGAGCTGATGCAATGTTTTATTACCTGCACCCCCTCCCCCCCACACCCCGTTCCCAGCTCACCCCCCTCGCACCCCCTTCCCCCCAACCCCTCGCAACCATTTCCCCCCACCCCCCTCACACCCCCTTCCCAGCTCCCCCCTTGCACCAGCTTCCCCTCACACCCCCTTCCCCTGCACCCCTCTCCCCTACCCCCTGCAGCCCCCCTCCCAGCTCCCCCCGCATCCCCTTCCCTCCACCTCTTCCCACCACACTCCTCCTCCTCGCACCCCCCCCTTGCACCCCCTTCCGCCCCACCTCCTCCCACCGGCATCCACCTATCCCTGTGTAGGCGCCCCAACAACCCCACTGCCTTATGGGCGTCTCAGGAGAGACCAAGGTTAAGGGAGTAAGTCCTAACAGAAAATCCGGAGCGGAACCCCAAAGGCGGTCATGTGTCACCTTTGGCATGTTTCCGGCGGTTCCTGCAGCCATACTGGTGCCAAACGTCGTGCTCTGCACTCCTTTGGACCCCACCAGGAAGGCTGAGAGTGGGGTTTTGACGCTTGGGCAACTCACAACCTCCATACAGCCGCCCAGGCATGCGCCATGGAGAGGTCACTCCATAATCGCCTCACAGCGACCAAATCAACACGGAAGGCAGCAGTTATGGGTTATAAGTCCAGCTCAATTGGCGCAGAGATTGGGCGCCAGAGGTTACCTTTGTCAGTGGGAGAGGTCATCGCATCTCACTGGACAGCTACCGCCCGCCTCAAACCAGGCACCCCCTGGTCAGTAAGGTTCTGTCCCGCCACAGTCCACCTGCTTCAATGGGTGCTTGGAGCTCGGTCATTGCCCGACAAGTGGACTGTAATACCGCACAAAACAGCACGACCAAAAAAGGAAAGAAGGTACCAGCCCTTCGTTTTGCAAGCTGGAACGTCAGAACTATGTGTCCTGGCCTGTCGGAAGACTTTACACAAATCAATGATTCTCGGAAGACCGCCATCATCAACAACGAGCTCAGAAGACTCAATGTGGACATTGCAGAACTTCAGGAGACACGCCTCCCTTCGAGCGGATCTCTAAGAGAGCAAGACTACACCTTCTGGCAGGGTAGGGATCCTGAAGAACCAAGACAGCACGGAGTGGGCTTCGCCATCAGAAACTCCTTGCTCAGCATGATAGAGCCACCCTCAAATAGCTCAGAACGCATACTGTCCATCCGACTGGTCACCGCCTCTGGTCTAGTACACCTACTCAGCATCTATGCTCCAACACTCTGCTCCCCACCTGAAGCTAAAGACCAGTTCTATGAGGAACGCCAGAATATCATTAGTATCATCCCCAACACCGAACACCTATTCCTGCTGGGGGACTTTAATGCCAGGGTTGGGGCCGACCATGACTCATGGCCTTCCTGCCTTGGGCGCTATGGCATTGGAAGGATGAATGAGAATGGACAGAGACTGCTTGAGTTGTGTACCTATCATAACCTCTGCATCACCAACTCACTCTTTCACACTAAACCCTGTCACCAGGTTTCTTGGAGGCACCCAAGATCACGTCGTTGGCACCAGCTGGACCTCATCATCACAAGGCGAGCCTCTTTAAACAGTGTTCAAATCACACGCAGCTTCCACAGTGCGGACTGCCTGGTGTGCAGCAAGGTTAGCCTCAAACCAAAGAAGCTGCATCACTCCAAGCAGAAAGGCCGCCCGCGCATCAACACTAGCAGAATTTCTCATCCACAGCTATTACGTAAGTTTCTAAATTCACTTGAAAAAGCCCTCCAAAACACTCCCACAGGGGATGCAGGGACCAAGTGGGCCCACGTCAGAGACGCCATCTATGACTCAGCAATGACCACCTATGGCAATCGTGTGAAGCAGAATGCAGACTGGTTTCAATCTCACATTGAAGAGCTGGAACCTGTCATAGCCGCTAAGCGCATTGCACTGCTGAACTACAAGAAAGCCCCCAGCGAGTTAACATCAGTAGCACTTAAAGCTGCCAGAAGCGCTGCACAAAGAACAGCCAGGCGCTGCGCAAATGTCTACTGGCAACACCTATGCAGTCATGTTCAGCTGGCCTCTGACACAGGAAATATCAGAGGAATATATGATGGCATTAAGAGAGCTTTTGGGCCAACCATCAAGAAGATTGCCACCCTCAAATCTAAATTAGGGGACACAATCACTGACCAACGCAAGCAAATGGACCGCTGGGTGGAGCAGTACGTCGAACTGTACTCCAGGGAAAATGTTGTCACTGAGACCACCCTCAATGCAGCCCTGTCTCTGCCAGTCATGGATGAGCTGGACATACAGCCAACAAAATCGGAACTCAGTGATGCCATTGATACTCTAGCCAGCGGAAAAGCCCCTGGGAAGGATGGCATTACCCCTGAAATCATCAAGAGTGCCAAGCCTGCGATACTTTCAGCACTGCACGAACTGCTTTGCCTGTGCTGGGACGAGGGAGCAGTACCACAGGACATGTGCGATGCCAATATCATCACCCACTATAAGAACAAGGGTGACCGCGATGACTGCAGCAACTACTGCGGAATCTCCCTGCTCAGCATAGTGGGGAAAGTTTTCGCTCGTGTCGCTTTAAACAGGCTGCAGAAGCTGGCTGAGCGTGTCTATCCTGAGGCATAGTGTGGCTTTCGAGCATAGAGATCCACCATTGACATGCTGTTCTCCCTTCGCCAGCTACAGGAGAAATGCTGTGAACAACAGATGCCCCTCTACGTTGCTTTCATTGATCTCACCAAAGCCTTTGACCTCGTCAGCAGACATGGTCTCTTCAGACTACTAGAAAAGATTGGATGCTCACCAAAGCTACTAAGTATCATCACCTCATTCCATGACAATATGAAAGGCATAATTCAGCATAGCGGTGCCTCATCAGACCCCTTTCCTATCCTGAGTGGCGTGAAACAGGGCTCTGTTCTCACACCTACACTGTTTGGGATCTTCTTCTCCCTGCTGCTCTCACATGCGTTCAAGTCTTCAGAAGAAGGAATTTTCCTCCACACAAGATCAGGTGGCAGGTTGTTCAACCTTGCCCGTCTAAAAGCGAAGTCCAAAGTACGGAAAGTCCTCATCAGGGAACTCCTCTTTGCTGACAATGCTACATTAACATCTCACACTGAAGAGTGTCTGCAGAGACTCACCGACAGGTTTGCGGCTGCTTGCAATGAATTTGGCCTAACCATCAGCCTCAAGAAAATGAACATCTTGGGACAGGACGTCAGAAATGCCCCATCCATCAATATCGGCGACCACACTCTGGAAGTGGTTCAAGAGTTCACCTACCTAGGCTCAACTATCACCAGTAACCTGTCTCTCGATACAGAATTAAACAAGCGCATGGGAACGGCTTCCTCTGCTATGTCCAGACTGGCCAAGAGAGTGTGAGAAAATGGCGCACTGACACAGAACACAAAAGTCCAAGTGTATCAAGCCTGTGTCCACAGTACCTTGCTCTACGGCAGCGAGGCCTGGACAATGTACGTCAGCCAAGAGCGACGTCTCAATTCATTCCATCTTCGCTGCCTCCGGAGAATCCTTGGCATCAGGTGGCAGGACCATATCTCCAACACAGAAGTCCTCGAGGCGGCCAACATCCCCAGCATATACACCCTACTGAGCCAGCGGTGCCTGAGATGGCTTGGCCATGTGAGCCGCATGGAAGATGGCAGGATCCCCAAGGACACATTGTGCAGCGAGCTCGTCACTGGTACCAGACCCACCGGCCGTCCATGTCTCCGCTTTAAAGGCGTCTGCAAACGCGACATGAAGTCCTGTGACATTGATCACAAGTCGTGGGAGTCAGTTGCCAGCAATCGCCAGAGCTGGCGGGCAACCATAAAGGCAGGGCTAAAGCCTGGCGAGTCGAAGGGACTTAGCAGTTGGCAGGAAAAAAGACAGAAGAGCAAGGAGAGAGCCAACTGTGTAACAGCCCCGACAACCAATTTTATCTGCAGCACCTGTGGAAGAGTCTGTCACTCTAGAATTGGCCTTTATAGCCACTCCAGGCGCTGCTTCACAAACCACTGACCACCTCCAGGCGCTTACCCATTGTCTCTCGAGACAAGGAGGCCAAAGGAAGGAGGAAGTAGATAATCAAATCGTTCTTATTTTCGGGACTTCAGAATTTGAGCATAGCTTTGAGTGCATGTGCTGTATATTGAGAAATTAAATTTGGAAGTGTAATGATCGATGGGTTGAGCTTTGTGGTAAAGGGAAACAGTGAATAAGACTACCTGCCGCAAAGATCTCCTTGGCAGCTGAAATTACCTATTCTTGTTCCGTTCAAACAAAAATAGTAGTCACTTCAAGGAGACGTAGCTCAGTTCATTCTGGTATCCAGTAGTATATCCTGTTCATAATATAGCTATGATGAGTGTACCCTCTTTGTAATAGAATCTTTGATATAAGTTGCTGGACTTGAGGAATTTTCAGGACTTTGAGCTTGTTCTACCCACAAGCAATCTATTGCATCTTCATATAATTTGCTGTTACAAGTATGGACTGTTTTTTCATTCTTTTCAGATTCAACTAGTTCAACCAAGTCAGCTGCAGCTTCAAAGTGGACAAGCTGTTCAAGTCCAGAACCAACAAGGTCAGGCGCAACAAATTATTATTCAGCAGCCTCAGGCTGCTGTGACAGCAGGCCAAACACAAGTAAGTTACCTTAACACCTTACAAGAGAATTGGATATATATTTAGAAAGGAAACATTTTCAGGGCTATGGGGAAAGCAGGGTGGTGGGACTAATTGGTAGCTATTTCAGAGAGGCAGCACAGGCACAATGGGCGGAATGGCCTTCTGTGCTAATGGGACAATCAACACGTTCATCTGATGCTGTCAGGCTGGGTGAGGGAACGGGCGACGACTACTGCAGGAGGTATTCATACGTGATTTGTGGAAGGAATAGGTTTGATGGATGAAATTAATTATTCTTATTCCAAGCTTTCTTGTGTTCGAACTGTAGATGGGCAGAGAACTGCCAACATTTGCCCATTCAGAACCAACAGTGGTATTACTTGGGTAAAACTGGTCTGCTTCCGCATGCTTTTTCAATAATTGCAGCAACCAACAAAGTTGACTATCCAGTTCAAAAGAAAGTCTTGCATTTATATACCGTTTTACAAACTTAGGACGTCACAAATCACTTTACAGCCAATTAAATAATTTTTAAAGTTTAAGTCATTGTTGCAATGTAGGTAAGGCAGCAGCTAATTTTGCACACAGCAAGATGCTACAAACAACAATGCAATAATAACCAGATAATCTGTTTTAGTGATTTGGTTGCGGGACAAGCATTGGTCAGGATAACAAAATAGTGCTGTGGAATTTCTTATGTTCACCTGAAAGGGGGTGGACAGGGGCCTCAGTTTAACATCACATCTGACAGTGCAACATTCCCTCAGAATTACACTGGAGTGTCAGCCTCGATTTTGTGCTCAAGTCTCTAGAGTGGGACTTGAAACCACAACCTTCAGACCCATAGGCAAGAGTGCTACCACTGGCCCATGGATAAAATTAAATGAGTGATCATCCTAGAAGTAATCCAAAGTTTCTTTGTGTGTGTGATTTCTTATTACTTTCCATATAATTCTCTGTACCTCATCAAATGCATAATTCCTGCTAAGACAGAAGCTCAGCCTCATCAGTACCACTCCAACTGCCTTGAGAGGTATGTGAGTGGAAATTGGCAATTCGCCATTGCATTTTCACTTTATCTTTTTCACCTTACACCAAGAATTACAAATGCAAAGTCTGGATCTATATTGTGTTGCCATATTTCCGTACACTAATGAATCATACAGATTTTATCTAATCTACAATCATTGCTGGTACATGTTGAAATCGATCACCTTGACTACACTAACAGCACATTCATTATGTTTTGACAATCGTGTTAGCTATCAAGAGTTTTCAGCATGCATCTGTAATGCTGAAATGTACTTCAGTATTGCAATATTAAATCCACTTAAATGTCATGAATGCTAACTCTATATGATAAAGATGAATACCTAAATCACTTCTCAAACTGATTTTTGTTTTTTATCCATTTTTTCTCTTCATTCGCTCTAATTTTAATTCAGTTTCTAAAATTTGTCCTTATTTATAATTTACATTTTTTAAAAGGGACTTAAGAATGTTAGTTACCTTTAAATCTAAACCTTCTAAGTTCCACAGTTTATTTCAAAGGTAAGAGTTAGCCTTTTTGGCTGAAAGGTTCCAGCTTGACTCAATTGATATCACTGTCACCTGTGACTCGGTTTATGGGTTCAGGCCCTACTCTAGGACATGAACACACAGGCTGACACTTCATGCAGATGAAACATTAAATTGAGGTCCCCTTTACTGTTAAGTCAGATGTTAAGAATCTCATGATACTATTTGAACAAGAGCACTGAGAGTTTTCCTGGTATAAGGGTCAACATTCCTCCCTCAACTGGCACCACTAATAAAGTTTTTTCATTTCACTGTTGTTTGAGATTTTGATATACATAAAATGGCTGCCTGGATAAAAATAGTCATTGTATTTCAAGGTCAGTCATTTGTATCTGAAACATCATGGGCTGTTTCTGAGGAATGTCATAATATAAATAACTTATTTGAAACTAGCTCCAAAGGCCCCTTGTTCAACCAGTTAAGGTTTGAAACTCCACAAATTGACACGGTCCCATTATGGGTAAAGCTATGTTATTCTTTGATACAATTTTCAATTCTCAAAATGTTTCAAGCTTGTGTTTTAACTTGTGCAAACAGGAGAAGGGTTGCTGCCCCACTAGAAGTTGCTTGTCAGAATCTAACCACTGTTCGCTGCCCCATTCTATTTGGCTTAGATGAATAAATGTCATCAGCTTGTGGTCAAGATGGATGAATAGCTTATCTGAAATAAGACACCCTACAAGTCTTGATGTTGAATGATACTTATGACTAGTCATTCCCATCAATTCCGCAATGATCATATGAGAACTTTAGCCTCCTCTTGTGGTTAGAGTGAGGAAGTCTTTACGGCAAGTGGATTGCAAAGCCAGAGAATAGATGAAAAAGAATATGTTGGGTTATAAATGTAAATATTTACCATTAAGACTGACCTAGAAGAAATTCTATGAACTTAGTTCCCAGCTTTGACCTAGTGCCAGCAGCTGTCCAGCACAGTGACAACATCGCCCATATATTCATTCTACTTAGCTGTTTAAAAGGATTCAGTGGTCATCTACAAATTTATAACTGAAAATCAAAACTGCTGACTAGAATAGATCCTCTGAGCTGTTGTCCTTTGTGTAAGGCTCTTTCCCTATTGTATACGCTGAAACAGATTTTCTGTAAACTACCAACAATGTATAAATGTCTAACTGCGTTTAACTCCGAACAGTTGCAAAAAATATTGTTTAATTGTTTTCATAACTGAATATGGTCAACAGCAAATAGTGCAAGGACAGCAGGTGGCACAGACTGCAGAGGGGCAGACAATTGTATACCAACCTGTTAATGCAGACGGCACCATACTCCAGCAAGGTAACCAGCAAGTTTGTTGGAATTTATTTTTTGATATTGATTGGAATGCTAAGAGCAGACAGCAGCGACTTAATCAGCTGATCTCCCCTCCCTCAGCTCTTTCCTACTTGCCACTGTAGAATTTCTGGTGGGTCACTGGGCTACATTTCTTTGAATAACTGTTCATGATTTGAATGATCTGCATTTTTTTCCTATAAATGTGTTTTGAGCTGCTAATGTAAATTCATTTTACTTTTATCCCTTCTGATAGGGTGAGCAACAGTAACCATGCACTTACACCACACACTGGTTCAAAGCTGATGTGGCTCATGCTTGCCTGCTCCATGGGTTAGTTGCTTGGGATGTGCTTGCAACTCAAATGCATTGTATGCCCAGTATACAGAGAAGCCCATTTATGTGTTAAAACTGTGATGCTAATGGATAAATTGGTGTTCACTTGACTGCTATTCAGTGGAGTACACCATGAACTGCATACCAGTGTCAACTGTTAGACTATTAGTTTTCCTAAATCCAAGACAAAACAGAGAGCAGGGTAAGGATGCGGTCATGGCTTGTGATTTGATGTCTTCTTTGCCAATAGTTAAAATTATTTGATGATCATAATAATGGTAAAGTATTGCAAAGCAAATAGAAAAAGTGGATTTTTAATTTAAACAAAATACAGACTTTGAATGTCTTTAAGAAAGATAATGAGCTGGAAAGAGCATCCTCAAAAGTAACAAATTTACTGAGGTAAGCTATTAATAGCTAGAAGTAAAACAAGAATAAATGTATAAAATTGCACATTAGGATGACAATTATCCACACTTATAGTAAGTCTATTTTTGGAATTGATAATTAATTTGTCGCTAGACTGGATTTCCCTGGCCTTTCACAGTTTTCACTCCAGTTTGTATTGAGCAGGATCCTTCCTCAATTGAATGTGATGGCCAGGTGGCACCTTTATTTTTCAAATTGCATCTGTTCAGCAAACCAAATGATTAGAGGGTGTCCAGTCTCATCACGCTCAAATGGGATGGATTGGTTTGCTATTACCAGGGGTAGAAAACAGGATGCTGTAGATCCTGAAAAAGAACTGTCCTCTTTCAAAACATGCGGGATTCCTTCATCACCAATACTGTCCCACAGATGATCCAATTTGCTGCAATGTCTTGAAGAGCTCTTCTCGCATGATGCAGCTCCACCTCAATTGTGCCAGAGATTTCCCTCTTCCTACATTTTGTGCTACAGGATTGCCTGGGCACAGCAAATACAGGAGAGTTGGTCAGGGGGGAATGCATGCTCAAATGGAGTCTGTCTGATATTATATTCACTGTTCCCAGACCATTCAACAGCCGCAGGCACAGAAACAAGAAAATCTACTTCATTACATCAATGAGTGCACTAACGAGCCTGTATTTGTTTGCATGAGGACACCTTGTTATTAACACATGGCAGAGTCATCTTGTTGTGTATGTTTCTAAATCACTTATTGAAAATATGTCAAAATAATGAGACTACCCTTACAGCTGTGGGCGACACAACCCAAGATCTCTGCAGTACTGCTAGTGTGAAATATTGAGTCAAGACTGGGCATTTCCCTACATTGTGGGGGAGAGGAGAATTGAAGAACTAACCACCCCATGTTGTGGCACAGCTCTTGGCAGCTGGCTACAGAGTAATACAGCTGGTGAGGAAAAATGAATAAGGATAAAAAGTCAGAGGTGGGGGCAGGGTTAGGGGAGAGAAAGTCAGCTTTGTGGTTGTAGCCTTCTTGGAATATGCCACTGTATTTATAGCAAGCACTACAAGGTGGGAGGAATTTGTGCAGTGTTAGCTTCTGGGATTCACAGCTTTTTGCTGTTCCTCAGATTCTCATTAAAAAATGTTTCAACATTTAAATTGAAATTTTAAAAGTTTAATCAAATGATGAAGTGGTAAGCATTGACATTTACTGCAGAATATTTAAATAAAAGTTATATGCATTATTCAGTGATGCCATTTTGGCTAACTATGTCTGAATAAGAGCTACTGTGCTGAGCTAAGCAGCCATGAATCAAATTTCCTGGAGCAAGCCGGTACTCATTTCTAATATATATTTGGATATAAACATTTAGATTAGAAAGCAAACATAATAAATGAGGCTATTAATTTTCACTTAGTAAACTCTAGAGATAAAATATAGTGTTTTTATCTTGCTTTAAATTTCAACAAATATCTATTTCATTTTTGGTCCCTTCCCTCCAGCCCTTTTTTGGTTCAAACCATGACACTGTTCTTCAGTCAGTAAGGCAAGCAGCTTTTTCACAAGTCGTTGCTGTACTGTTTTGAGCCAAGTGGTCAGCATGTAAATAGCCTAAGTTAACATAACCTGCAAATTGTATTTTCTCTTACTTTCCTTTCTCTCAGAAAGCATCTAGTTTCATTTTGGTGCCTTCCTAGAGTATGACTGAGGTTTGGACCTCACTGCACGGGTGATCATAAAATTAACTCCCCAAAAGAATTCTAAACTCACACTATACTGTAAATGTCTCCAAACTCTGCACTAGCGCAAAATACCCATGGAACCCAGGTTATGAGTGTTAAACAAATCTGAGCCAAATGGTGAAGAATCTTCTTGATAGCCAGTTTATTCACAGAATGCAGCATTACATATCTCTGCCTCTGGCCTTCCACCCGTGTCCCAGCAGGCTCTCTTTATATCCACTCTAAGTCCTTAACTAAACAATGCCCTTCACCTGTGTATTTTTAACAATATAATTAACTTAACATTAATAATGAGGTCATACACTGTTCACAAGAAGGTTAAAGCATATTAACTAAATATTTGAAAATCTGGACTATTTTAATTTTCAATGATCTCTGCTTTGCTTTGCATTACTTTTAGACCAATTTTGTTTAAAAAAAATGTTTAATGTACATCTTTCTAAGCAACGTTGTTTTAGTTGTTTGCATTAAAACTTTAATGATTTCTACACAAGGATGTATTGTTTTCTTGAAAACTGAAGGGATTAATCTTGTTCCTTTCATTTTTCTTTTTCCCTCTTCTCTCGTACATCTCTCAATCCTCTTCTCTATTTTTACTCTGCCTTCTTTTTGTTCATCTTTTTGTCTTGTCTTTCTCCTCTTTGTGTTACGTGCTAAAGTTGCAGTCCCTGTTACAGGCATGATCACCATTCCTGCTGCCAGCCTTGCTGGGGCCCAAATTGTCCAGACAGGAGCCAGCACAAGCACCACAAATAGCAGCCAGGGCACTGTAACGGTAACACTACCAGTCGCTGGAAGTATGGTCAATGCAGGCGGTATGGTGATGGTAAGTCTCTAGTTTGGAGTAATATTGTGAATAGTTCACAGCTTAAACATTTACAGAATACTTATTACTCAAATCATAGCAAGGTCTGTTTAAGATAACAAAAAGAGAATTCCATCCCTGAGATGAATACATTTTGATTCAGTAGTTGTCTGTCCAACTTGTGATAAGATGTATCATGTTGTAATATGATAGGACATAAGTTCCTTTCTGTGGTTCTCTTTGATCCAGCTGTTAATCAACTGGACTAGAGGGAGTACTGAGCAAAGTCTAAGTAATACCTCAGCTTGAAACATGGGGGAATCTCAGCCATGCTGCATGTGCTGGTTTTCCTGCTTTCCTGTAAAGTGAAGCAGAAAAATTGTATGCTATAAGTACAGGTTTTGAGGTAGGTTGCCTGCCCACCCACCCCTCATATATCCCTTTTCTAATTATGAATAATGTAGAGTTAAAATGTACACAGCCACAAAACCATTAATGTAGTCTTTTCTCCGAATATTTCTCTTGTTATATTTTTGTGATTAAGTTCCTTATTTCCTACCCTCTTCCCATTGTCCCTAGACTCTACCCATGAAGATGAACAATCTGCTCACAAGCTACTACCAGTCACACTCTTGAACAGTTATTTAAGGCATGATAGTGATGCAGAGTGACTGTCATTTAACATTCTGTGATCCCAACAAACTAAGCCATTGCCACTAAGCAGTGGCACAGCTGGTTGAGACTTTTCCTTGTTGGCACACATATGCATTTTACCATTCTTTAAGCCTCTTGTTATAGCTTTGATTTTACTGAGGAAATGGTACTGCATTTCCTGTAGGATTAACAGGAACATCTCCTGTTTGTGTCATCTAAGCTGTGATAAACAGTGTTGCGAGTGCTTCCTTTTTGTTAAATTTTGAAGATTTGTGTTTTAAAACTAAGAAAATTCCATAGATGCTGGAACTTTGTGTTTTTTAATGGAGGTTACCAGAAGGTTTTTGGACTGAGCTTGAAAACCTGTCTTCAAATAATTACCCAGCAGGGGTTGTTTTTGACTTGGGGGAAGAAGTTTGCAGAGAAGTGACAGGTCGAGATTTATGGGGGTTAGGGGGCTTGATTCTTGTGACATCGGTTTTGGTTTCGCTTTGGACAGAGAGTTGGAATATGGACAATGGTTTGAAAAGACAGTTGGAGAAAACTTGCCAAGAGAGCAAACCCCACCACAGTCTCTTTCAGCTCTTTGAAAAAGCCTGCCAATTTCCGTCTCATGAGAAGCTGAGAAGCAAGTGTAAGAAACTGCCTGAAACCACTGTTGCTGCATTTTTCCTGGAAAGCCTGCCCAAACTGATCTTCAACGCTGCCTGACTGTTCTCAGAAGATCTCTGACAGCCGTCTATACGCCAAACCAAAAAGGACTTCTGACATCTTTTCATATCTTTTTTTTCCTTCAAGAATGAGCAAGTATTTTGGGCAATGTATTCGTTATTGTTTTTTTTTGTACATTTAAAGAGTAAATCTATTTTTTCCGTTAACTGGTATAAGTGTGTGTGAGGGGCTATGCTAAAAAGGGAACTTTTATATTCTGATCTGTGTGTTTATGCTTTGCTGCATTCCTGGTTAAGACTTGTTTTATAATAAACTGATAATTGGTTGTTTATTAAAGAAACCTGGTTGGTGTGTTTTATTCTGGGATAAAAATAGAGTCAATGATTAACTATCAGTAAGTGGGGAAAAAATCTAAATATATGTTGTGACCTGTGGAGACGTGGAACTAGAATAAACAGTGCACTCCTCCCGCCTCGGTCGTAATATATAATTGAGAGCTCTTTGCAGGATAACCCAACGCTGACGGCGTACAGTTGTAAGTGGGGTAATAATAATTGAAAAGAGGAAAGAAAAAGAAACCAGGTTTCTTGTGCAGTAGATTAAAGTTTACTCTACCGGAATGTCTATATCAGTTGCTGTGGCTTTTCTGGGGAAAGAGGATGTATCTTTGAGTGATTTGAGAAACCAAGGTTAAACTAAAGGATTTGGCAGACCTGTTGAGGTTAGAGTTAAAACCAGGAGCTAAGAAAGCAGACATAATTGAAGTAATAGCACACCATTTGAAACTTGAAGAAGGCAAAGCAGAGGTTAGTGCAGTTGAATTAGCTAGGATTCAATTGCAACTGGAAATGAAAACACTTGAGCAGGAAATGGAAAAACTTAAGCTTGAACAGAAAAAGGAGGAAAAAGAACTGAAAAAATGTGAGCTTCAAAGAGAATTGACAATGAAAAAGTTTGAATTTCAAAAAGAGGAAAGGGAAAAATAGAGTGCATTTCAAAGAGAAAGAGAATTAAAGGAAGTTCAAAGTTAAAAAGCTGGAACTAAGATAAAAGGGTGGCCTTGACTCCAGTGAAAGTTCTGGTGAGGAAAGGTTTGGCTCTAGCTCCGGACCCAGTGGAGAGCTGTTAAATTTGTGCAAGCCCTCCCTAAGTTTGAGGAAAGGGTTGTAGAGGCATTTTTCATTTCTTGTGAAAAGATAGCGAAACAGATGAAGTGGCTGAAGGAAAGTTGGACACAGCTTGTGCAAAGCAGGTTGATGGGCAGAGCTCTTGAAGTTTATGCCATGCTTTCTGCGGCGGCTTCTGCAGATCATCAGGTGGCAAAAAAGGCTATTCTCGCTGCGTATGAGTTGGTCCCTGAAGCTTACTGGCAGAAATTTTGGAACCTCCGGAGATTGTCTGGGCTGACCTGTATAGAATTTGAGAGGGTAAAGCAAATTAATTTTGATTGTTGGATATGGGCATTAAAGTAGAGGCCACATATGAGAACCTTAAGGAACTAATTCTCCTGGAAGAATTTTAAAGTTCATTCCCTCCGTTAGTAAGAACCAGGAAGTTTCAATGGTCAGACAGGCAGCAGAAATTGCTGATGATTATGAGCTTGTTTATAAGCTCAAAACCTTTGTTCGTCATCCCCACAAACTCGAGAAGGATAGAAGGTGGGAGGGTGAAAGAAAGGCAAGTTGCCAAGGACAAGAAGAGACAGCTGGGAACATCCCAGGATCATCTCCTCAGGCCAGAAAGGAAGGAGCTGAGGGTGGAAGTGAGGTCCGCAAGCCTAAGTATTACCATTGTCACAAGGTGGGACACCTTCGTTCAGAATGCTAGAAGTTGTGGGATAAACCAGTGGGACTTATTGGGGTACACAAAGCCATTGTAGAAAAAGGGGCCCTGACCGAGAGTACGACAGATCAGGCTGTAGCTCTGATTGCAGCTGTAAGGCCAAATACAAAAATCACTGTGAGTGCAAGGGTTGTGAATAAGATACCTGAGAGTTTTAGGGAATTCTTGTCAAAAGGAAAAGTAACTCCTTATCGCTCAAGTGAGGCAGGTAAACCTATAATTATATTTAGGGATACAGGAGCCACACAAACCTTTTTGCTGGGGAATGGCCTAACCTTTCCACCAGAGAGCGCACTGAATGCCAAGGTTTCAGTAAATTGGTATTGGGAGTATATGCCCGTACCTTTGTATTAGGTGCACCCAGAGTGTGACCTAATGTCTGGAACGGTAATATAGGAGTTGTCCATAGTTTGCCAGTAGACGGAGTTGACCTACTCCTGGGGAATGATTTGGCCGGAGCAAAGGGTAGTACCTTCTCCAGTAGTCAGGGAAAGACCAAGTGAAGTCCAAAAGACATAACAGTTGCAGGAAAAGCTTCCTGGAATTTTTCCTTCGTGTGTAATAACCCGATCAATGGCTAAACAAGATCCACTGTCAGAGGTAAAATTGGCACCACAGACAGATAACCGAATATCTGAAACTTTCTTTGGGGATTTAGATAATTAAAAAGGAAATGCTTAATAAGTCTTCTCTGATCAAGACTCAGCAAGCCGATCCAGAGTTAAATAAAATGGCACAGCCAGCTGTAACTGAAACTTAGGCAAAAGGCTGTGATATTAAAGATGGGATTCTGATGAGGAACTGGAGATCTCCTCACAGACTTGCGGACGAAGAATGGACGGTAGTTCATCAGATAGTGGTACTGCCAAAGTATTGCTGGGAACTATTAAGGATAGTGCATGAAATTCCTATTGCGGGACATGTGGGGATACAGAAGACTAAATCATGTAGAAGTCGACATTTTTACTGGTCAGGTCTTACCAAGGACATGGAGCAGTTTTGTAAAACGTGCCATCTGTGCCAGATTGTGGGAAAACCAGCATCTCTAATTCCCATACCAGTTTTTGGGGAACAATTTAATAGGGTTTTGGTAGACTGTGTAGGACCTTTGCCAAAAACAAAAGCGGGACACCAATGTATATTCACTATCATGGATATGGCTACTCGGTTCCCAGAGGCCATTCCCTTGAGAACATTTTCTGCTAAAGTAGTGGTAGAGAAGGTAACCCAATTCTTCACTAGATATGGATTACTGATTGAAATTCAGTTGGATCAAGGTACCAATTTTATGTCGAAAATTTTTCGAGAAGTTATGAGTAATTTGGGTATAACACAGTTAGTCTTCAGCAGACCACCCAAAGACACAAGGAGCTTTAAAAATGTACCATCAGACCCTGAAAACGATGATCAGGGCATACGGTCATGAATATCCACATGATTGGAATAAAGGGCTAGGATTTTTTTTGTTTGCCATTAGGGATTGCAAAGTGGCTCAGGAAAACCTTAAAGCTTCCCAAATAACTATGAAGAAATGGGCAGATAAGCATGCCAAGACCTGAATATTTCAACCAGGGGATGAGGTATTAGTTTTACTGCCTTTACAGAGTGAGCCACTGAAAGCACAGTTTAGTGGTCCATATAAAGTAGTCAAGAGAATTGGTAAGGTAAATTATTTTATTGACACCCCAGATCGCTAGAAAAAAGAATCAGCTGTATCATATCAATATGTTGAAACAATATTATTGCTGGGAGGAGGATGAGCAAGCACAGGTATGTCAGGTAGTAGGGACAGTGAAGGATGAAAGAGATAGTGAGGATGAGGCAGAAGGAGGCCTAGACAATTCTTAAATTGAACTTCCTACTATGCAGTTAACTAATACTGAATTATTAGGGAGATTGGACACTAGGCTTTCATATTTAGATGCAGAACAACATGAAGACCTAACAAGGCTACTCAGAACATTTAAAATACTCTGTAGGGATAAACAGGATGTACAACCTTAGCCACACATGATGTGGATGTAGGGGAATCCTTTCCTATAAAATAGCATCCTTACCGCTTAAGTCCAGAGAAACAGACCCAGGTAAAAGTAGAAATCCAATACATGTTGGAAAACCACCTAATTGAACCCAATCAAAGTAACTGGAGTTCACCAGTAGTATTGGTCCCTAAACTGTACAGTTCAACTAAACTCTGCACAGACTACAGAAAAGTTAATGCAGTAACAAAGACAGACTCCTACCCAATTCCTCACTTGGAAGACTGTATTGACAGAGTGGGCAGTGCCATGTTTCTTACAAAAATAGATTTGTTAACGGGATATTGGAAAGTTCTTTTAACATGCCGAGCTAAAGAAAGGCCTTTGTCATGCCTGACTGTCTTTTCCAATGCCAAGTGATGCCATTCAGACGTAAAAATGCCCCAGCAACCTATCAGAGACTAATGAACCAAGTGGTAGCCAGTGTTCCTAACTGTGTGGTTTAGCTTGATGATTTGCTGGTATACAGTGACACTTGGAAGGACCACTTGGAACAACTAGAAGCTCTGTTTAGAAAATTTCAATCGGCTGATTTAGTAATAAACCTTGCCAAAAGTGAATTTGCGAAAGCAAGAGTAACCTACCTCGGGCATATAGTAGGGCAAGGACAAGTGTTGCCAAAAACAGCGGAAGTACAAGCATTGTTGGAGTTCCTTACCCCTATGACTAAGTGAGAAATTATGAGATTTTTGGGGATGTGTGGTTTCTACTGCAAGTTTGTACCTAATTTTAGTACTATAGCTGCTCCACCGACAGATTTGCTAGAGAAAAGGAAAACCAAGATAGGGTGGTCAGGGGGATGCCAAGCATCTTTTGAGAGGCCGAAAGCCATTTTGATTAATGAGCCAGTGCTGGCTGCTCCAAATTACACTAAGCCCTTCAAGGCAGCAATTTTGCTAGTGACCTGGGTATCGGTGCAGTCCTTTTACAAGACGATAAATCAGGCATAGAAAGGCCAGTGGGATACATTTCTAAAAAGCTAAATCAGCATCAAAAAGGTGTTATGACCAAGTGAGAAAGGGATCTAGGGGTTCCCTGTCCCTGTCAGCCTTTTCCTGGTTCGACCGTAACGGAGTTTAATTTTTAAAACACTCTGTTTTTAGCTTCCCCTCAGCGAATCATTGTTCACTACACTACAATTGTAATGGCAAAGAAATCAACCAGACAGGTTTTCTTAGATTTAAACAAGAAAGGTGTAAGTTTATTAATCTTAAAACTCTAATTCGGTTAAAACGACTAAAAATACGTGATGTGACCATGCTAGCATGCATACGCGATGAACACGCATGCAGATAGAGAAAGGAGAAGGAATCAAGGGGAAAGGTTTGAAGCAATAGCTGGAATTCATTTACTGTCTTTTGAGTTTGATGTAAAATCTTTGATTGCAGTTAAATCTTGCTGTCTCGTTGGGGCCCAGTGCACACTTTCAAACTTGTTTCAATGGTTTTCTGTCTTGGCTTAGTTTCTTCCATTGGGTCTGTCTTTGCGTGAGAGTGGGGAGAGAGAGAGAGAGACAGGGAGAGATGCTCTCTTCAAGTTTAGTTGCAGTCTGACCCAAACTATTCTGTGAACACAATTCAAACCAAATCTGGGCCAGCAGGCCAGTCATGTGACTAGCTTTTTTTTTAAAACAGGCTGCGCCGCAGTTTTGTGGATTCCTTCAATCTTAGTAGACATCCTCAGTAGGGGGCTGGAATGCTGGCTTTCACACAGTCAGTGTCTTGTGATCAAAAGCCATCTGGTTAATTGAACCAGGGAGCAGTTCCATTCTCATCTCCAGGCAACTGTCTCCCAGAATGCAAATGAGCAGTATGTTTTCAGTCACTGCTGTGATCTCTTTAAACAAGTCATCTTTTCAGTCCAGCAACAGTTTAAAAATAATGTTCCATATGACAAAATTAATATGCCTCATTCTTGGCAGGTGGGGTTTCCATCACAAAAGATATTCAACACTGGAAAAATAAACCCTAGGTTTATTGTTGGCTCTTAAGCATTTTGAAGTCTATGTCCACCAAGACTACAGAGAGACACTGGTATATACTAATCATAACCCCCTAGCCTTTGTGGAAACATTTAAAAACCAGAATGCCAGACTATTCCGATGGAGTTCACTATTGCAACCTTATCACTTAAAGATTATCCACATTGTGGGCAAAAATAAATTGATTGCAGATGCTTTATCTATAATCTAACTTTCCCTTGAGTTGTCTGAATGCAAAGATGGTACAAAGCAGTACTGTATTAGCTACAGGTAAAGAGTGAATGAGTATGAGTGTGAACATGTGTTTTAAATTTTTTTCATCTTTTTTCCGCACTTTGTAATGAAACACATTTTAAAATGGTGTTTCATTTCTCCAGGGTGAAGGAGGTGTTAAGAGTGCTTCCATTTTTTTTTGTTAAATTTTGAAGATTTGTGTTTTAAAACTGAAAAGATTCCATAGATGCTGGAACTTTGTGTGTGTTTTTTAAGGGAGGTCACCAGAAGGTTTTTGGACTGAGCTTGAAAACCAACAGTTACTGGAAGGCACCTGTCTTCAAATAATTACCCAGCAGAGGTTGTTTTTGACTTGGGGAAAGATGTCTGTAGGGAGGTGACAGGTCGAGATTTATGGGGGTCGAAGGCTTGATCCTTGTGACATTGGTTTTGGTTTTGTTTTGGACAGTGAGTTTGGATATGGATAATGGTTTGAAAAGACGGTTGGAGAAAACTTGCCAAGAGAGCAAACCCCACCTCAGTGTGTTCCAGCTCTTTGAAAAAACCGGCCAGTTTCCATCTTATGAGAAACAAGTATAAGAAACCACCTGAAACCTCTGTTGCTGCATTTTTTCCTGGAAAACCTGCCCAAACTGATCTTTAACGTCGCCTGACAAGAACTGTTCTCGGAAGATCCCATTGACAGCCGTCTATACATATTTTGGACGCCAAACCAAAAAGGCCTTCTGACATCTTTTCATATCTTTTTTTTCTTCAAGAATTAGCAAGTATATTTGCCAATGTTCTTTTGTTTTTTTCTGTGCTAGAGCTCTGAAGAGTAAATCTCTTTTTGGGTTAACTGGTATGTGTGTGTGAGGGGGGCTAAGGTAAAAAGGGAACTTTTATATTTCGATCTGTGATTTTGCTTTGCTTTATTACTGGTTAAGACTTGTTTTATAATAAACTGATAATGTTGTTGTTTATTGAAGAAATCTGGTTGGTGTGTTTTATTCCGGGATAAAAATTGAGTCTGTGATTGACCGTATCAATAGGTGGAAAGAAATTTAAATATATGTTGTGACCTGTGGAGAGGTGGAACTAGAATAAACAGTGCACTCTTCCTGCCTCGGTCGTAACAACAGTAAATTTGAGGTTTGCTGGTTTTCATAGGGTACACTAACTTGTTAAACCACGGAAGAAGTACAATATGTATGTTGCAAAATGATCATCTATACTGGAGAGTAAATTACCTTGTCAATCTTTACTTTCACTCTTTTTATGATAACCCATGCAGATGGTACCAGGAGCTAGTACTGTTCCAGCTATGCAGAGAATCCCCTTGCCAGGTGCAGAGCTACTAGAAGAAGAACCGTTATATGTAAATGCCAAACAGTATCACCGAATCTTAAAAAGACGACAGGCAAGAGCCAAACTAGAGGCAGAAGGCCGAATTCCGAAAGAAAGGAGGGTAAGGAAAATAGGACAAAGCAGGTCTGCATTCCTGAGACGAATAACATTTCACCACAGACAAATGTTTTTAACTAAACACCCTTTGGGGTGGATAAAGTATATTCCCATTTTTGTACTGGTGTGTGTTCTGGTAATAACATTTAGATTTTTTGAAAGACTGGAAAAATAAATCACATTTGGTCTAGGCTTGTTTTTCTTGCATTGTATGCCTAGATTACTAACTCACACTTTATTGCAATGGAGTCTGCATATATTTGCTTGAAAAATATCATCAGTTCGTATTTTTATTTTATTTGCAGGCTGAATGTCAGTTCTGTTACATGAGCAATGAAAATCTTCTCAGCTTTTTAGAATCCTCCAAAAACAGCACTGTGTTTTAATCTTATATATTCTGATCACTTAAGCATCCAGCAGGAGAGGCCAAGGTTTACCTAGCACTATACCTTATTAGACATAAATAAATTAATTTTATTAATTTTGCATCAAGTCAACAGCATAGAAACAGGCCATTCAGCCCAACTGGTATATGCTGCCATTTATGTTGCACACAAACTTCCTCCCACCTGACATGAGCCTCCTCCTATCTGGGAGAATTCTCGCCATCCAGCCAACAAATAGACCTATTTGTTTGTGTTGTGGTGCCGCAAATGTACTTTGTGGTTTTTTTTCATAAAAAGAAAGTAAACAAATCCAACAAAGAAAACGTTCATTACAAGTAATATGTAAAAACAAGGCAGTGATACAAAACCATTTGGGAAATGAGTAAATAGCATGAAAACACTTGGTAAACAACAGTCATAAGGCTACACAGTCTCAAACTCTACTCCACATACACAGGACAGAATTTGAGTAACTGTCCTAGAAGAGTTAAAAGTAGCCCATTTGAGGTCAGATTTTATAAGATGCCCCTTTCCTGTTAAATATGCATTACTCTAATGATCGATCACAACCAAATTGTGGGGAGGATGCGGTTAGAGTTATCGGAAGCTAATCTTCCTTCTTAATCCAAAAGCTTAGACTCGGCTCCTTCGGAAAATTGATTGTTGCCCTTTAACTTGGTTAACTTAACAAACAGTTTGCTACGAGACAGAGCCAAGGCCCTGCACGAGCACAATATAGGCTTTAAGAGACTGTCCCTCCTCCACCCCACTACCATTCACAGACACATACCCAACTATCATTCACGTATGTGGATGCATGAAACCTTTAAAACAAGACAAATGCAACTTTGTAAAAAGGGTGCAATACCTAGAGTAGGGTCAGGTAAAGCCATGGCATTCAGGCTCCAGGCTATTTTTGAATTTGTTGACTGCCTTAAGAGGGAAGTTGTAAGGGTGATTCTTGGGGAAATGGGAATGACCTCCCTCTCTTCAGTTTCCCAGAAACCTTAATCTATGTTGATAAGGGACATTGCGCAAAGAAAGCCTTAACTCTTTAGGAAAGTCTGGTTTATGTTCATTGATTTTAGGGTTAAATAGACCAAAATTTCCTTATCAAAATTTCAATCTATAATATCCTGCTAACTGGGAATTGGCTGTCCTTTACATCAGAGTTGAAGCACCTGGTTCTTTTTAACTCTGAGAGCTTTGATGTATATTGATAGAATCAAATGTATTCACTAACCTTAGCAATTTTTCATATGCTATGAGTTATATACTCTGTTGTTTTAACAGTTCAGCACACTAAATGGTGCAGTGTATCTTTTTTCTGTTATCATAGAGCAGGTGGAAAATCTTCCAAGAATATCAATGGGCGTTCTGCTAATTTGACATCCGCATCTCAGGCAAACCTTAAATCTTTCCATTATTGGTCTCATCTACCAACGGTTACTGTTTGAACTTGTCAGTGAAATTGGTTGCTGGGTCTGTATTTGATAAAGGTTCCTCACCTAGCTTAGGAGAGGTTCTCTTCTGCTAAGTGTACTACTCAGTCGGTCTCCTCAGATATGTGGAGGGAAATTTTATACTGGCGGCGGGGATCTTGACACCTGGAGGGACCCACGTCGAGATCCCTGCATCACCTTTTCTGCGGAAGACCACCGAATTAAGTGCCAATCGGGCACTTAGGTGGACAGTAATGGGCCATCCACAGGCTCAAGGACCTTGTCACCAGAAGTCCCTCCCTTGCACAGCTGCCGACCAATCAGAGGCTGGCAGCTGCAGCACCTACCAGAGGCTGAAGAGCATCGCTGGAACCAGGCCTCAGGTAGGTCAGGGTGCGAGAGGTCTCACGGCGTGGGGGTTGCGGGGCAGAGGGAGAAGGTAGCAAGGGCAGGAGGGTGGCCTTCAGCAGGCCCCCTTCTTCCTGATGCTGGGTCCTTCGTTCATGCACTATCTGCCTTTTAACAAGGCCCCCCCCCGCCCCACCCAGAGCCAGGAAGCAGGGCCACCTGGCTAATTTCAGTTGCGGTGGGAAGAAGCCTTTATTTGGGGGCTAATTGCCCAGTTAAGGGCCTTGATTGACAGCGAGGCAGGAAAGCTGTTCACAGGTCTTCCCACCCTGGCCTAAGTTTTGGCGGAGGCAGGATGGTGACAGGAACTCTCCGCCACCATCCCACCCTATGTTTTGCTGTCCCCACCTCCAAACCCGCTGCACGGGAGAGCATGAAAGTCCCCCCATGGAGTTAAAAGAAATGAAGAAATCTAGATTGTCTGCTTTGAAAGGCAGTCTTCATTTTTCGAATGGAAGCATCTTTCTCATGGATTGAGAATTGGTTAACGGACAGAGAACAGAGAGTAGGAATAAACGGGTCATTATCAGGATGGCAGGCAGTGATTAGTGGGGTACTGCAAGGATCAGTGCTGGAGCCACAACTGTTCACAATCTATATAAATGATTTGGATGTGGGGACCAAATTTAATATTTCCAAATTTGCTGATGACTCAAAACTAGGTGGGAATGTAAGTTGTGAGGAGAATGCAAGGAGGCTTCAAGGGGACCTGGGCAGGCGAAGTGAATAGACAAGAACATGACATGGAATATAATGTGAATAAGTGTGGAGTTATCCACTTTGGAAGAAAAAGCAGAAAGACAGAATATTTCTTAAATGGTAAGAGGTTGGGAAGTGTTGATGTCCAACGGAACCTGGGTGTCCTTGTTCATGAGTCACTAAAAGCTAGTATGCAGGTGCAGCAAGCATTTAGGAAGGCAAATGGTATGTTGGCCTTCATCGCAAGGGGTTTTGAGCACAGGAGTAAATTAGTTTTGCTGCAATTGTATGGAGCTTTGCTGAGACCACACCTGGAGTTTTGTGTACAGTTTTGATCTCTTCATCTAAGGAAGGATATACTTGCCATAGAGGGAGTGCAACGGAGGTTCAACAGACTAATCCCTGGGATGGCAGGATTGTCTTATGAGGAGAGATTGAGGAAACTGGGCCTGTATTCTCTAGAGTTTCGAAGAATGATAGGTGATCTCATTGAAACTTAAAAAATCCTTACAGAGCATGACAGAGTGGATGTAGATAGGATGTTTCCCCTGGCTGGTGAGTCTCGAACCAGGGGCCACAGTTTCAGAATAAGGGGTAGGCCATTTAAGACTGAGATGAGGTGGAATTTCTTCACTAAGTGGGTGGCGAATCTTTGGAATTCTCTTACCCCAGAGGGCTGTGGAAGCTCAATCATTGAGTATGTTCAAGACAGAAATCAATAGATATCTGGATACTAATGACATCAAGGGATCTGGCTATAGCACGGGAAAGTGGCATTGAGGTAGATGATCAGCCATGATCCAATTGAATGGTGGAGTAGGCTCGACGGGCTGAATGGCCGACTACTCCTATGATTTGCTGTCCATTTTGTCATGCAGACCACACCACCACCACCCCCCCCCCCCCCCCCCCCCGCCAAAATCATACCTGCCAAGAATGAGGCACATCAATTTTTGTCATATAAACATTAATTTGAAAACTGTTGCTGAAGTGAAGAAAGGATTTGTTTAAAAAAGAAATCACCAGGCCCTTGGCTGGAAAGACATTTGCATATTAACAGACAGTGCTTGTGGAGACAGAGGGGTTACTTCCCTTATCCAATTTAACCCACAATGGACTTTGAGCACCAGACATTGAGGGTGAGGGAGCTCAAATTTCAGAATGACTGCTGAGATGGCCGAATCCACAAACAGACATGGTCAGACCAGCTGGTCACGTGACTAACCTGCTGGGCAACCTGTTTTTTCTGAATTGTAGAAAGGGTTTTGAACAGAGAGACTGCAGAATGCTCCTGGACTGAAGAAAACCTCTCTTTCTCACGGAACTCCAAATCCACTGAAGCCACATGAACCCCAAGAGAGAAAGGTCTCCTACAGCGAACAAGGTTTAAGAAGAATACTAGGCCCCAACGAAGAGCAAGATCTACCTACAATCAAGGACTCTACAGTGAGCTCGAAGAACCGTAACAAAAACCCTCTTCAGAGAATGCCTTAAACCTTTTCACTTTATTTTCTTCTCTTTTTTGTCTCTATCTGCATGTGTGTATCGTGTATGCATGCTAGTGTGGGCGCGTCGTATATCCGTAGGCGTTAACCGAATTAGAGTTTAAGTTTAATAAATTTCAACCTTCCTTCTTTAAACCTAAGAAAACCTGTTTGTGCTGGTTTCTTTGCCTAATAATTGGAAAGCGGTGAACAAGAATTCATCAAGGTAGAGTTAAAAACACAGTGTCTTTCAAATTAAACCCTGTTACGGTAAGACCAGGTGAAGGCTGAGAGGGAACCCTAGACCCTTTTCTCACCTGGTCGTAACAATTTGGATTGAGATGTCTCCTCGTTAAAAGTTTTTATTTATTGTTGTAACTGTGTAGTTTTTTCTTTCTTTCAGAAATATCTCCATGAGTCACGTCACCGCCATGCAATGCAGCGAAAGCGTGGAGAAGGCGGGCGTTTCTTTTCTCCCAAAGAGGGTGATGAGATTGTAAGTTTTGTTTTCCTAGATGCAAATAGTATGAGACAATGGTTTACACTTTCCAGCGATGGTTCGCAAACATTTACTGGCCCACCTAATTAAAAAATTCAGAAAGCTTCTCCTTGTCCACTAGCTAGAGATATTGGTGCTGGTAATAACACTTAAAGGATATTTAAGCCTACCGTGTGTGTGTGTGTGTGTGATGACCACTTAGCAGTTAGTGTACATGTTGTGTGTGATTTACAGTAATTTCTACAGCCTAAATTGACCTTGACAAAACTTTCCAGAAGAAGTTGTTGTGTGTTCTTCAAAGCTTCCTGTACATCCTTTTGCATGAAATAAATAACCCTATGCCACCAGCATAGAAATAAACTTTCTTTTGAAATGATTTTAAACTGTATTCATTGAGAATGGGCCATGTTTCATTTGAGAATCATTGCTATAAAGGATGGACTGAAGCATTTAGCTATTGCAGTGGGACAGCATGGATTGGCGTGATGTAGGTTACCATTGCCAATTGCATTTCAACAAGTCCTTATCTGTGGTGCAGCGTTTCTGCAGGGTGCATAATCATTTGGATAGTCCTTTCTCTTGTGCTTTATCAGACCTTTGACGCAGCATTATATTTAAAAGTAGATTGAATTCTATATAAATCAGTGAAAGATCATTCCTGTATAAGTAATGATATCACAGTCATTGATCACCAGTGTTATTGTCATTAGTGTTAAAAGCAGCTGTGATTTGCTGTATATGGGCACTGGCATGCAATTTTTCATTGAGACATTATTTAAAAATCCATATTTTAAAGAAGTCTCATTATCAAGACTATCCTTAAAAATTATATAGTTTAAAAAGAATTTGGACCAACCTTGTCACCCCTTTGATTTCTGTGTTTTGTGTTGTTTACTTTATGTAACTATGAGTGCTGAAGATATTTCCTAGGGCGGTGGGGTGGGGGGCAGTGCTGGTTTGGAAGCATTACTAACCCCAACAATGAAGAAATTGATTTCACATTTAATCAATCCTGCATTACCATGGATTAATTATTTCAGATGAGGTTAATATAACTGCAACTGTTGGCTTCAGTACCTCCTTCAAGAAGGTACTCCAAAGATGCCATCCAGGCTTGTTATTTAAATCTCACCAGCAAATGTGCAATGGTGTGGCTGATATTAAACAATAAGGTAGGCTGAAACAAAACGGGTTGTATCATGTCACATGCAGTGAATTATTTTGTATAACAGGTGTGTCCCTTTACGGTCACAAAGTCTGTAAATAGGTGTATCCTGGAGTCAATTTATTTCTGGGTTGGCAGGCGCTTGTAAATACCTTGTCAGAAGGTCAGAAAAATAGTGTTTCCTTGAGTGTGACATTTGTGATATCTGGAGTGCAACAAACAGATTTCCAAGGTTTTTTGTTAAAAAGATCAAGGCATGGAGCGGGAGAAAGTGTCAACAGATTTTCAAACCAATTGTAATTCTTTGTGATGGTATTTTTGTGTATTGCGATGGTGATATACTCTAAAATTTTCATCCAGGCCTACTTTGAAAAGCTGTTATGTAAGATTCAGGGTTTATTGCTCTGGTAGTCACTGTCTTAATATATCCTCTCTATTCTCGGCCTAGATGCAAAAAGAAACAAAATTGCATATGCTGTCAACCTGAAATTAAAAACTGGCAATACTGGAAACATACAGCAGGTCTATCAGCATCTGAAATAAAGATAGGTTAACATTTTGGATAGTCCCATCATCAGAATTTGGTTATTTTAAACAATTAAACTTTTTGCTACTTTTTTCTTTTTATAAAGGTCATCTCAGTCAGGCTGTGAAAAGGCGTAAGACAGAGAAAAGGTGAGTAAAACAGCTCAAAAATAGAAGGGAGTGTAGTGGAATATAAATAATTAAAAACATTTGGAAAATAGCAGACAGAGCTAAGTCTGAAATCAGAATTTATAATAGTGCACTGCAAACAGTGTAAGATGACAGGTATAGAAAGTACAATGGATGGGGGTGTGGTGACAAGGCACAGGGAAGTCAGGGTAATGCATTCGAACAGGTCGTCAATGTCAAGCAGAAGAGTTCATCTGTACTTCACCTTCCCATTAGGGAAGAGGCAAAATGAGCACCTAATATGGTGTGCTAGATTTAAGAAAGCTCATCCAAATCATTGTCAGCCACAGGAGGAGTGTTTAGATAGCAACGTAGGAAGAAAGGATTTAACAGGGGTTGCATCTGCTATGGTTGCCTCAGAAAGAAAGACTTGCATTTATACAGTGCCTTTCACAACCTTAGGAGGTCTCAAAGCACCTTACAGCCAAGAGAGAATTTAACCATCTCCCCTTGACATTCAATGACATTACAATAGCTGAGTCCCCCACTATCAACATCCTGGGGGTTACCATTGATCAGAAACTGAACTGAAGTAACCATATAAATACCGTGACTACACGAGCAGGTCAAAGGCTAGGAATCCTGCGGCGAATAACTCACCTCCTGTCCACCATCTACAAGACACAAGTCAGGAGTGTGATGGAATACTCTCCACTTGCTTGGATGGGTGCAGCTCCAACAGCTCTCAAGAAGCTTGACGCCATTCAGGACAAAGCAGCCCGCTTGATAGGCACACCATTACAAACATTCACTCCCTCCACCACCGACGTGCAGTGGCAGCAGTGTACCATCTACAACATGCGCTACAGCAATGCACCAAGGCTCCTTCAACAGCACCTTCCAAACCCGCATCTCTACCACCTAGAAGGACATGGGCAGCTGATGCATGGGAACACTACCACCTGCCAAGTTCCCTCCAAGCCACACACCATCCTGACTTGGAGCTATATCACCGTTCCTTCACTATCGCTGGGTCAAAATCCTGGAACTCCCTTCCTAACAGCACTGTTGGTGAACCTACCCCATATGGACTGCAGCGGTTCAAGAAGGCAGCTCACCACCACCTTCTCGAGAGCAATTAGTGTTGGGCAATAAATGCTGGCTTAGCCAGCGGCGCCCACATCCCATGAACGAATTTTTAAAAAGTACCTTTGAAGTATAGTCACTGTTGTAATTTGGGTTATGTGGCAGCCAATTTGTGCATAGCAAGCTCCCATAAACAGTAATGTGATAATGACCAGATAATCTGTTTTTATGATGTTGATTAAGGGATAAATACTGGCCAGGACACCAGTGATAACTCCCAACTCCTCTTCGGATAGACATTGTAGTGCTGAATGATTGTTGGAAATGAGGAAATACAGTCTGTTACAGCCCTGTTGTAGATGGTACACACTACTGCTACTGTGCGCCAGTGGTGGAGAAAGTGAATGTTTAAGGTGGTGGATGCGCACTAATCAAGTGGGCTCCATTGACCTCCATGGTGTCGAGCTTCTTGAGTATTGTTGCAGCTGTACTCATCTGGGCAAGTGGAGAGTATTCCATTACACTCCTGACATGTGCCTTATAAATGGTGGATAGGCTTTGGGGAGTCAGGAGGTGAGTTATTCGCTGCAGAATTCCCAGCTTTTGACCCCTCTTGTAGCCACAGTATTTATATGGCTAGTTCAGTTAAGCTTCTGGTCAGTAGTAATCCCAGGATGTTGATGGTGGGGATCCAGTGATGGTAATGCAGTTGAACGCCATGGGGAGGTGGTTAGATTCTCTCTTGTTGGAGATGGTTATCGCCTGGCACTTGCGTGGTGTGATTGTTATTTGCCATTTATAAGTCCAAGTATGAATGTTGTCCAGGTCTTGCTTCATGCGGGCACAGGCTGCTTCAGTATCTGAGGAGTTGTGAATGGCACTGAAGACTTGTGCACTGAGTTGTTATGATCTGGAATACATTGCCTGAAAGGGTAGTGGAAACAGATTCAATAGTAATTTTCAAAAGGGAATTAGATATATACTTGAAAGTTGCAGGACTGTGGGAAAGAGCATGCGCTTGGGACTAATTGGATAGCTGTTTCAAAGTGCTGGCACAAGCACGATAGACCAAGTGGCAGCCTCCTATGCAGTATGATTTTATAAGAGGGTACAAGTTTGGTGAGACAAAACTAAAACAGTGGTTCTCACAAATGTTCCTGTTTGAGAAATTTGGGGAGCAGGTAGAAAGTGGCTTAAAACAGCATTGGGGGAAATATCCAGATGAAATCAGTTACCACCTGGAAAATAATGGTTTGATGTTCAGTAACAAGATTAGGCTACAAGCAGGGATGGAAAAAGGAGTCAGATCGTTGCTGTTAAGTTTCAACAAGGTTGATGTTCCACAGATTCTGAATTTTTTTTATTGATATTTATATTTTAAAAGTGTATTTTTTCTAAATAAGGGTTAAAAAGGTACTTTCCTATTTCAAACAGTTACTTGGCTTTGTTCTTGTGAAATTACATCAGATGGCTAATTTTGATGTGCCAAATGTTCTTCCATGAAGCATGTCATTCAACTCAGCTGTTTGGCAGCAGTATGTTGGTTCATGCAACTTGGAGCCAATAAATTTGTTTGTCTAGGAACTTTTTAAAATTTAATTTATTATGGTTTGATGTCAGATGGGAATAGGACTTCTGATTATTGTCACATTGAAATGACTGGCGGCTATGGTTGAAAATTTCATGTGATGGGTTCTGATTTCACACAAAGCAGACTCCCTGTTGTGTCAGTGATGAGCAGGATCATTATAGAACTTCTGGTTTCTCCCATCATTGAAATTCCTTTCTTCTTCAAAGGTCGATGCTCAGTACCTCTTTGCTTGGTTCCAGTGTGTGTTTAGTGCCACTAGTTCCCAATTCCCAAGTCTTGCACAGGCACAGTAAATGCCTAACATTTCATCTATATTTCGGTATAAATAAATTGAATTAGTTATTTTAAAATGTACAAATTTATTTTAGTGTTTCAGCTAGACTGAAGATGTAAGAAACCTACATGAGCCCAGTATGTAGTTTAGCATATTGAGGCTTAATTGTTAGATTTGAGCTACATTATCTTTACTAGAGCAGAAAACAAAAGGCATAAGTTTCAGTTGATTCAAGATATTTTGCTTCCAGAAACTTTTGGGCCATTTGAATGAAAAGATGGTATTTCAAAATCCCAAACTTAACAGTTCATGAAGGTGAAGATGGGATCAGTGTCAGATCCAATAAATAGCTATAAATAGAATTAAAAGATAGTACAAGTATCAGGTCAGAAATCAGTTGAAGTGGCAAGGCTGGAAATGCAAAGAAATCTAAGCAGCAAAGAGAGGAAAGAACATGTCAGCGTGCCAGGGAAAGGAAGAACACTTGCCTCATTCAGTGCCTTGAATGATCAGCAAAGTGAAAGCAGAATGTATTCTGACTTTAGTATGCCTGCATCTGATGAGGGATGTTTAGTTACTAAGGGAAGGAGTTCCTACCCTCATGATATTTTTGGCCTTTCAGCCAAAATCAAACCAGATATCCATTTTGGATAAGTGAATGAAAGGAAATTATGGCAATGTTGCTGCAAGAAGTATTATGAAAGAACAATTTCAGTCTTATTATACACAAGGCCTATGTAGTTACTTCAAACTACCTTATTTTTTGCAAAGAAACAGATATGAAAATCCCAGATCTTAAAAGGCATCTATCATTTTCAACAAGATAACCCTCTGAATTGTAATAGTGCCATAAAATAGCAATACACCAGTAGACTTCAAATCTATTTTGGGGATCTAAAAGAATAAGGAGAAGAGTTAGAAAGATGTAGATTAGAATGGGTAAAGGGAGTACAGAACAACTGATTTAGCAGCTCTCAACAAAAAAAGGTCCAAAAGAACTCTGGAAGAAGAGTGGAAGCATGAAGAGAAAGCGCAGAAATGAAGACAACAGAAAAAGAGCTGAGCATCATATCAAGTTTGTAACTTGGTGATGACACTGAGAACAAATTGTTTGGAGTGATAAAGGGAGACGGTCAGAGGTTGGTGAAAACCTGGCAGGTGAACATCCGAGCAACATTGGGGCTAGAAGGAAAAGGGATCAGAAGAAAGGGAAGAGGTAGCTGGAGGTTGGCTTGCATCCATTTAACAACTTTGAGAATTTCTTTCTAAAAGAAAATAAAAGTTTATTAAAAGTGGCAAATGTTGACATGAAACTGAAGACCAAAGTAGTTTTGATGTAGACAGGTACAACTGCTGAAGAAAGAGAGAGTGAGACAATGCTTACAACTACGCGTGGTAGAAAGGATGGATCACATCACATGACAGCTGCAGTGGATAAAGGACTCTTGAAAAAATAGAAATATCTTGAGTTCTGACAAAGGATCTTTGCCCAAATTATTAACACACAATTTACTTTCAGAGCTGACTGATCTGCTGTATATCTCCAACATTGTTTAACTTCGACCTAATTAATCTGGTCTCTGTGGCTGCATATTATAAACTTGCATGCACTATTACTAAAATTTGCAGATATATGTAAGCATGTATGCAATATAGATCAGGGGCAATCCTGTCATCTGTTTCTTGAGAGTATACAATTTAGCTTGTCATCTCTCCCACTCATGAATGTATGCAGTAAAAAAACATTGAAAGTTGTGCCAAGACCATCAATACAGTTTATTTTCATCACCCCTCAAGTTTAACCCTTGTGAGAAGTGAAAATTCTATGATGGTAGCCCTAAGTATTTGTTGAAAACCAACCCTTAAGGTTGTCACCTGTGATTTCTGTGATATTTATTTGTATATTTATATTTATTCAACAGCCTGAATGATTTCTGGGTAGGCTGTAGAAAAAACAAAAAAAGGTAAAGTATTATTCTGTTACATTTTCAGAGTGGTGTGGGGTACTACCTTCACTCTGCACTCTGACATTCTTCTCAACAAAAATTCTTCTACCATGCAGTTTCAGTTGAGGTAGGATTGACAATAGGGCAAGTAGGGTGACAAATCATATGTTTCTGCACACATCTGAGCTTATTAAAGCCATTAAATACCAAAGTTCATCACTTTGACCATAGAAAAATTACCGCATTTACAATATTGCAGTACAATCTTTTTTTAATCTGGGACTCCTCTTATCCAGAGTCCACAATAATATAACAGCTCATTGGCCCAAAGTTTGGAATAGTACATGTAACACTTGGTAACCTATAAAGTTGCACTCTGACTCCAGTGCTCTGATCTGGAAAGAAACGGATTTTGGCAAGTGCTCCTTTTCACGATAATCCAACAACTCTCAGTTGATGAAGGAACGTGCACTTAGCAAAATAACACATCCAAGCTCCCTCTGTAGACCTTGCTCATTCAGTCAGTGCTTCTGCTGCTGATTTGTTTGGTTGATCGTTGCTGTCTGATCACTATCCCTGGACGCTTCCTCAGCTTGACACCCCACTTAAAAGAAATTAAGCAGCAGTAGCAGCATTTCTAGGAACTGTTCACACAAGACAAACAAAAGGCAAAATACTGCAGCTGTTGGAAATCTAAAAACAAAATTCGAAAAAGCTGGAAATGTTCAAGTGTTGCAGCATCTGCAGAGTAACAGAAGTCATTCAGTCGGCTTTTCATGTCACAGATTGTTCTTCACTCCCAAGGAAATGTTTTACACCTGAAACATTGGCTGACTTCTGTTTCTTCACAGATGTTTCCTGATCTGAATATTTCCAGCTATTTCTGCTTTTGATCATACATACTGAAGCAGTTTCAGTTCGTTTTATCAGTGTAAACAGTGAGGTTGTGTTTACTTGTGCTTGTGATGTACGGTAACAGCCATCTTGAATATGTTCTGACATCATTAATGCAGGAGATTTTGTGGTTGAAAGATATATGTGCAGCAAAGAGCACTGGCTGTAGTGGCATTTATGAAATAAAGTGGGGGACAGGAAAGGTTGTGATAGAAGTGGGAGATAGATCGCCTAGCAGATAACAAAAGGTATTAAAGCCTCCCCGGTATGGAAAGTCTCAGACTGACTGAGCCATTGTTAAGGGTTCCTGGGGAAGGGGCAAAAGTGTTTGGCAGGTAAAAAGAATCTAGGCTTCTTGAACATAGCTATAAAAATGATGGAGATTTGTTAATTCTATTCAAGGTCAGAGGGGATTAGGCCAAAAAGGACTAACACAGGAGCCATCGAGGTCAAAGGTGATAGCTATTTGTTGGGTTTGTAGAAGACTTGAAAGGGAGACTATTGCTGTAATGTCAAACATGGAGGAGATTCAGTCATTGCACTGAGAGAGGAATGAAGTGTTTAACGAGAAGCTGCAATCAAGAAAATTAATAAACATAGAATGGAATTTTCAGCATGGGTAGATAAGCTTCGATGATGTGGAGAGGACGTTATGAAAAGGACCAGAGTGAGAGAGAAGACAAAAGTTCTGAGGAACCCGAGTTAATGGAAAATGTCAGAGAATCACTATCAACTACAGCCCAGATAGCTTTATTTCAGAGACATTAAGATCAACTTGGGAGAGATGATTTCTGCAATTCAGCAAACTGTCTTGATAAGTGCCCTTCAATTCAGGTGGAATTATATAAATATGTTGGGGAGCATTTCTTAACTTGGAGTTTTCTGAGTCAATTAAGTTATATAAAAATTGATGGGAAATTGTACAGTGACTTAAGTTAATCTTCTCCTTTATCTCCTCTCTGCAGAAACACCAGCAGCAGAATGAAGAAATAGTGGGTCAGGTGATCAGGGTGGCCTAAACCTCTGCCTTATGCAAGTCTTTTGAAACAAGCACCAAGTAAAATTGTCTCTCCTCAGTCCAGTATTCCTACATTGACTGTCTCGCCTGCATTCCTGAAACAGAAATGGAGCTTTACAACAAAACGGTCTTCTCCAGAAAAACTTTCTATTTGTTGCAAACCGTGGGAATTTAGACTAAAAAGTACTGGAGTATGAATAATAGAGACAAAAGTCACTTCAGTTGAAAAAGGACCCCGAGTAACTTTGGTCTAAGATGGAGAAAACCAATTTGCAACTGCTTTCAGTGGTGATGGTATGTAGTC
Source organism: Heterodontus francisci (assembly GCF_036365525.1). Taxonomy (NCBI): domain Eukaryota; kingdom Metazoa; phylum Chordata; class Chondrichthyes; order Heterodontiformes; family Heterodontidae; genus Heterodontus; species Heterodontus francisci. Next base: position 67,716,156 of record NC_090395.1, on the reverse strand, counting down.
TATATTAGTTTGGGGTAGGGTTGGGGGTGGGGGGAGGGGGAAGAACCCCTCCTGATGCTTTGTCCACTTCTAGAAAGTTGGCAGAGGTCAAAGTGTAGTGTTCTGTAAGTTTATTAAATTTATCAAAGACTTCTGGGGTAGGGGTGGGGGGGAGCAGATATGAGTGGAATAAAGTTATGTAGTAAAGTGTGGGGGAGGAAAGTGTTTTCCTGATGCATTTGGTATGTTATTATGAAACTTACATGATTTTGTATTTTTTTTTCCAGTGTTTGTTAATTGAGATGATGTACAAGTGCATTTTTTTTTAATTTTCATCGTGTACCCAATGCAAATACTCAGTAAAATGTAGCAGAAACACTGCTTCCCAAGAAACAGTAAACCATTTTGGAAGATAAACAACTTATTTTACAAAAATGGTGGTAAGTTGGATGCAATTTCAGTGCTTTGAATATGGCTATAATGCAGCAAAAAAAAAATCCAAAAGGGGTGATAGAACATGTTACAAATTAGTAAATGACTGCAGCATTATGCATAGTACTGATCCATGCTGACCAGATGTTCCAACATTTAATCACTGGTCCATCCTAAGGTGGGTGATTTCAGCCAGGACAGCAATGGACCTTACCCCTAAGCAGTGGGGGAAAGGAGGCATCTGAAAACAATCAGATATGGTTACTGCTACTGCTCGCCATCTTGTGGCTTCTGGAAAATACACAAAAGTGGATGTTGAGTGAGAACAACTGAGTGATGCGCTGCACAGTTTTTGGCATGCCAGTGTTCATTGTCATTCTCCATACAAGAGCCAAGACTATTCAGTGCAGTCAGAGAAGGCTGTTGCTGTCAATGCGACCTTACTCCAGCATGCGTCAGTAGCGCAGGAGAGATTGTTTTGGGGTGGGGGGGGGGGTGGGTGATGGTGAATGCAGGAAATGGTAGTTACTTTCAATATTTGTTCTTCTGTAAAGGCAGACTACTTTTTCCCCTAGAAAAAAGTTTTATTCCTACATTTAAAATGGAGACTATGCACTGCAGCAGTGCACAAGTGAAATCTAACTGTAAAATACCATTTCCTCTGGCACAGTTCTACCTTCACCATTGCAGAGGTGAATCTGTTTTATAAGTTTGGCATATGCCACTTACCTCCCTATATGCAAGAATCTTTTTTTAAACAAAAAAGGAGTCAGTCGCCTTAGAAAGCGACATTTAGCTTAAACATATTCTTAAAAGGAAAAAAAAAGTGTTTCAGCTGGGCCTTATTCAACTCCAGCAAGAAGAAAAATGAAGTTTAATTTTCTTGTGGGCTTGTGTGGTTAAGTTAAAACCTAGGACTTTAGCTTATGAAGATTTGATTCAAACTGTCTGCTGGAGCAACAGAGTATGACACCAGTCTGTTGGAACAATATCCTTTCACTTCTTTGAGCTGGATTTTTGATCCAGGTAGATTAAAAAAGAAACAGAGCTGCCCTCTAGGATGTCTGTTAAATATGCTAAGAAAAACACTTGGCAATCTTCATGTAGCACTTGCTCCTGGCCTGGCCCTTCAGTGCATGTATTGGAATAGCAGTTGTATTTTGAGCAGAAGGTCGTATATAGTGTTCGGACACAGTGGTGTGGTGCTGGAGAAAATCAGTTATGGAACAGATTCCAAATCCAACCTTTACTGGTGGATGCAAGTCTCAACTAAAAGAATCCTAAATTAAATGAATTTGGGACTCTCAAATCAATTCATTTCCTAGTAAGCTTAAGTTCACAGAACAGCCTATAATTTGCATTAATTAGGTAACACAAATGGGCCATTGTTCTGGGGGGTGGGGTGGGGGGCACGGAATTTTAAAAAATCATGGCTGAAGTTCCATAGGACTCTGTTGCCAATGGAAGATTGGTGGAACCCACAAGGAAACAGTGTAGCAACTGGTTTTAGGTAATTACCACCACCACGACCACAGAAATTCCAAGCACACGTGCAAATTCTTAAGCATTTGGGGATAAGGAACATTAATAGAGCAGAGCTCATGGGGCTTTACCCATGTACCTATCCTACACTTGTGCTTGACACAAAGTACTTCAGGGCAAAAAAAAAAAAGTGCAAGTTGGAAAGAGCTTTAGGCAAACTGAAATCAAACTCACTAGTTCCTGATTCCTAATGCAATACCTTCCAAACATGTACCAGAAGAACCAGTTAGCCAGATAATTGCCTTTTTACCCATGCATCAATTAACTTTTCAGTGACTGAGTAACACAAACTCAGTCTTAAGGGCTTTGAATATCAGGTAGAACATTTTAATTGTTGCAGATATTATAAAAGGTCATGCAGATTATAAATATTTCAACCAATGCATTGAAATGAGTGCAACTTGTTTTTTGTATATAGGTTACAGATTTATAATTTTTATATACTGCATTTGGTTTGTAAGCATGAATCTATGAATTTAGCTGTAGAAAAAAAAAGTACTGTGTATGTGGTTCAGCTAATAAAACCTTATCATTTTAGTATTTTTAAAAAGACTTGTTTACATCTCAACCTTGCTGGACTGTGGGTTGATTTACTTTGACACATACATGCAATTTTCAGGTTTATTTTCTGCACTATTTGCTAATGGATTTTTTTTAGCCCAGCGCTTTAGAATTTGTACTGGTGAACACTTGATTTTATTTTCATTTGAAACATCTGGAGTAGCACACAGATATTGTGTTAGCAGATTACTGGACTGTTAATGGGCATGTAAACTCATCTTTGCAGCTGGAGATTCTTACATCTTAATGCAAGTAAATATATTGTATTTTCTAGTTAAATAGAATAAATGTGTTAATCATTTTTTCACAATTTTTGGAACAATTAAAACTTGTCACAGTAAGAAGTTGAAAAAATTAGTTTTTTTTCCCTTTTCAAGCATCACTGTTGGTCCAATTGATGTGAACAGTTGCTCTGCTGTTAAAACCAAAAAAAATGATCGGACAGCATCCAGTGTAGTACTGAAGCGCACACAGCCACACCAATGCAGGATAGATCTCTGGTTTTGGAGACACAATTTACAGGACACACCCATTTAGCATTCACATAATCCCACAGGTTGAGGAACATCAGTTTGCAGAGGATTGGATGATAATGACGACAATTTCAACTGATTGTTTCTCCGATCCCAGCTACATGCATAAATGTTTGCATTAGGATCACTAGATTGGTCCACAGTTTAAAGGGATGCTGAACCAAAACAACTAACCACATTCATATATAAAACATAAACCATCCTCCACACCCTACTTGACAATCTTCAGGTTATGCTGGGTGTAGGCAGGAATGTCTGTGGGTGTAAACAAACTGCTGCTTTGAGACCATTATTTTTAATATCTCAGGAGCAGGGTTATATGAACACGAGCACTCATCTTTGACCTTAGATGGTATTTCCTGTAATTATACTGTTGCTCTGTAATGTGAACTACTGGAATACTCACAGGACTACAAGTAATATCCAAAGAAAACATGTTTTTTTATTATAACTTAACTAGAGCATATGCATACATAGGTACTTCAGGGGCCACACCTACAAACACCTTACTCAGGCCACACCCACATCTCCCTGGTCATGCATGACATAACATCACTTCCTCCAGTGATGTGCACTTACAGCTTAAGGTGGTCCTGTTAAGGTCATCCCACAACATTTCCTACCATGTGATTAGAGGGAGAGACGACTACATATTCATAAAGTGAATATAGACTGTTGTACTGGTGGGATTTAGAAAAAAGTTCAACTTATTCATCCTCAAAAGAATCCCAAAAAAAAACTTCAAAAACTCCTAGAAATGTACCAATTTCATTCCTTGAACATTAGTTCCCATTTCAGGTTGTCATGTACTTGTACATTTTCCCTCCCACATAAGTGAAGGAATTTTAGACATTGTTATGAAAGTACTTCTATATTTTTTATTAAGTATATGTTTTTGAGGACTTGTATTTAAATTGTGGGGATGGATTTGTGGAGAAGGCTGAAGATTTCATAGAAGCTGGACTTTGCTTTGTGGTTGACAGTTCATTGAAAGGACACTGAGATGGTGTTTAAAAACAGCCTCGTTGGAAGTCATTTTTCATTTCTTTTGAAAAGATAGCCAGACAGATGAAGTGGCCGAAGGAAAGCAGGACACTGCTTATGCAAAGCAGGTAGACGGGCAGAGCTCAAAGTTAATGCTATGCTTTGAGGAGAATTCTGCAGAGTATGAGATGGCAAAAAAGGCTATTTCACAGTTTAGGAGTTAGTCCCTGAAGCAGACAGACAGAAATTTCAGAACCTTCAGTGACAGCCCAGGCAGACTTATAGAATGAGAGGGTAAAGCAAATTAATTTTGATCATTGGATGGGGGTACTAAAGGTAGAGGCCACATACAAGAACCTTAGGGAACTAATTCTGGAAGAATTTAAAAATTCACTCCCTCCGTTGATAAGAACCCATGTAGAAAACCAGAAAGTTTCAACAGCCAGTGAAAAATCACTGATGATTACGAGCTTGTTTATAAGCAGAAACCCTTTGTCCATCACCCCCACAAACCATGGAATGAAAGGGTGAAGGGAAACCAAATAGCCAGGGACAAGAAGGAATAGCTGGGAACACTCCAGGATCTCCTTCTCAGGCCAGAAAGACGACTGGTGGCGGAAGGGAGGTCCACAAACCTATGTGTTACCATTGTCACAAGGTGTGACACCTTCGTACAGAATGCTGCAAGTTGTGGGGTGAACCATGGCACCTATGGAGATACACAAGGCCAATGTAGAGAAAGGAGCCTTGACCGAGAGTACAACAGATCAGACTGTAGCTCTGACTGCAGCTGTAAGACCAAATACAAAAACCACAGAATGTGGGGGACGTAAATAAGATACCCGAGAGTTATAGGGAATTCTTGTCAAAAGGAAAAGTAACTCCTTATGCCACAAATGAGTCAGTATACCTATAGTTATACTTAGGGATACAGGAGCCACCCAAACTCTTGGGGAAGGGCATAACTTTACCACCAGAGAGCACACTGAATGGTGTTGGCGGAGAGTATATACCCATAACTTTGTAATTGGGTGCATGTAGAGTGTGACCTAATGTGTGGAACAGTAACTGTAGTTGTCCATAGTTTTCCAGAAGACAGAATTGACCTACTCCTGGGGAATGATTTGGCTGGAGCAAAGGTAGTAGCTTCTCCAGTAGTCACAGAAAAACCAAGTGAAGTCAAAAGACAGAACAGTTGCAGGAATAGGTTCCATGAATTTTTTCTTCAGGTGTAATAACCCAAGCAATGGCTAAACAAGTTCCATTGTCAGAGGTCAAATCGGCATCACAGACAGATAGCCAAATATCTGAAACTTTCTTTGGGCATTTGAATAATCCAAAAGGAAATGTTCCACTGGACTCTGTAGAGACTGCAGAAAGGTTAATATAGTAACAAAGGCAGATTCCTACCCAATTTCTCAATTGGAAGACTATTGAAAGTAGGAAGTGCCATGTTTCTAACAAAAATAGATTCGTCAAAGGGACACTGGCAGGTTCCTTTAACACCCCAAGCTAAAAGCAATAATCGGCCTTTGTTACACCAGATGATCTTGCCGAGTGATGCCATTTGGGCAAAAAAAAAATGCCCAGCCACTTTTCAGAGACTTATGAACCAAGTGGTAGCCAGTGTTCCTAACTGTGTGGTTTACCTTGATGTGTTGGTATACAGTGACACTTGGAACGACCACTTGGAACAACCAGAAGCTGTGTTTAGAAAATTACAGACTTGGTAATAAACTGTCAAAAATTCAAAAACCAGAATGACAGACTATTCTGATGGAGTTTATTACAGACTTATCACTTAATGATTGTGGATACATTGTCTAGAATTTAACATTGCTTTGAGTTATCTGAATGCAAAGATGGTACAAAGCATAACTATTAGCTACAGGTAGAGTGAATGAGAATGTGTGTCAATGTTTTAGTGTCTTTTTTTTTAATTTTATAATGAAACCCATTTAAAAATAGTTTCATTCCAAGGATGGAGGTGTGACTTGTATTTAAATTGTGGAGAAGGCTAAAGATTTCATAGGAGCTGGACTTTGCTTTGTTATTGACAATTCATTGAAAGGATAGATGTTTAAAAACAATCTTGCTGGAAGTCATGTGCTTTAATCAATAAGTAGAAACCTTGGTGACTTGGGGAAGATGTTTACAGAGAAGTGACTGGTCAAAACTTATAGGGGTCAGGAGGCTTAACTCGAGATATTGTTTTTGGTTTCATTTTGGACAGTGTGTTGAGATGTGAACTGTTTAAGACAGTTGGAGAAAACCAGCTGAGCGACCAGCCACCATCAGCTTACCCTCTTCCAGCTGAGAGCCTCCCGAGAATCAGGTACAAGAAAAAGAAACTGATGCTGCATTTCTCCTGAAAAGCCTGACAAACTGATCCTCAAATGTTGCCTGAAGAGAACTGTAGAAAAATCTGAGTGACAGCCGTCTACTCGTATTTTGAACACCAGACCAAAAAGAGACACGGACATCTTTCCATATCTTAGTTAAACACTATTTTCCCTTAAGAAATCCATGCTGGCTTTCCATAATTAACTCATTTGTCCATGTGACTATTGATTTTGTCGCAAATTATTTTTTCCAGAAGTTTTCCCACCACCGAAGTTAAACTGACTGGGCTTATCTTTACACCCTTTTTTGAACAAGGGTGTACCATTTGCAATTCTCCAGTCCTCTAGCACCACCGACGAGTCGAAGGAAGACTGAAAAATTATGACCAGTGCCTCTGCAATTTCCACCCTCACTGTCCTCAATAGCCTTGGATGCATCTCATCCAGACTTGGTGCTTTATCCAGTTTAAGTTCAGTCAGCCTATCTAATACTAGATAGTGAGGGGAGGCGGTGGTGTAGTGGTATTATCACTGGACTAGTAACCCAGAGAATTGATCTGGAGACATGGGTTCGAATCTCACCACAGCAGAAGGTGGAATTTGAACTTAATTAATAAATCTGGAATTAAAAGCTAGTCTAATGATGGCCATGAAACCATTGTCGATTGTTGTAAAAACCCATCTGGTTCACTAATGTCATTTAGGGAAGGAAATCTGCTGTCCTTAACTGATCTGGCCTACACGTGACTCCAGGCCTACAGCAATGTGGTTAACTCTTACATGCTCTCTGAAATGGCCTAACAAGCCACTCAGTTGTACCTAACTGCTACGAAGTCAATAAAAAGGAATGAAACCGGATGGACCACCCGACATCGACCTAGGCCCCGGAAACAATGGCAAACCCAGCCCTGTCGACCCTGCAAAGTCCTCCTTACTAACATCTGGGGGCTTGTGCCAAAGTTGGGAGAGCTGTCCCACAGATTAGTCAAGCAACAGCCTGACAGTCATACTCACAGAATCATACCTTATAGACAATGTCCCAGACACTGCAATCACTATCCCTGGGTATGTCCTGTCCCACCGGCAGGACAGACCCAGCAGAGGTGACGGGACAGTGGTCTACAGCAGGGAGGGAGTTGCCCTGGGAGTCCTCAACAATCGACTCCTGACCCCATGAAGTCTCATGGCATCAGGTCAAACATGGGCAAGGAAGCCTCCTACTGCCCTCCCTCAGCTGATGAGTCAGTACTCCTCCATGTTGAACACCACATGGAGGAAGCACTGAGGGTGGAAAGGGCACAAAATGTATTCTGGGTGGGGGACTTCAATATCCATCACCAAGAGTGGCTCGGTAGCACCACTACTGACCGAGCACTAATGGACATAGCTGCCAAACTGGGTCTGCGGCAGGTGGTGGGAGAACCAACACGAGGGAAAAACATACTTGAACTTGTCCTCACCAATCTGCCTGCCGCAGATGCTTCTGTCCATGACAGTATTGGAAGGAGTGACCACCGAACAGTCCTTGTGGAGACGAAGTCCCGCCTTCACATTGATGATACCGTCCATCGTGTTGTGTGGCACTATCACTATGCTAAATGGGATAGATTTTGAACAGATCTAGAAATGCAAAACTGGGCATTCGAGGCACTGTGGGCCATCAGCAGCAACAGAATTGTACTCAACCACAATCTGTAACCTCATGGCCCAGCATATCCCCCACTCTACCATTACCATCAAGCTAGGAGACCAAGCCTGGTTCAATGAAAAGTGCATGAGGGCATGCCAGGAGCAGCACCAGGCATACCTCAAAATGAGGTGTCAACCTGGTGAAGCTACAACCCAGGAATACTTGCATGCCAAACTGCATAAGCAGCATGCAATAGACAGAGCTAAGCAATCCCATAACCAACGGATCAGATCTAAGTTCTGTAGTCCTGCCACATCCAGCCGTGAATGGTGGTGGACAATTAAACAACTAACTGGAGGAGGTGGCTCCACAAATATCCCCATCCTCAATGATGGGGGAGCCCAGCACATCAGTGCGAAAGATAAGGCTGAAGCATTTGCAACAATCTTCAGCCAGAAGTGCCGAGTTGATGATCCATCTCGGCCCCCTCCTGAAGTCCCCAGCATTACAGATGCCAGACTTCAGCCAATTCGATTCACTCTGCGTGATATCAGGAAATGACTGAATACTGCAAAGGCTATGGGTACTGACAATATTCCGGCAATAGTACTGAAGGCCTGTGTTCCAAAACTTGCCACACCCCTAGCCAAGCTGTTCCAGTATAGCTACAACACTGGCATCTACCCAGCAATGTGGAAAATTGCCCAGGTATGTCTTGTACACAAAAGGCAGGACAAGTCCAACCAAGCCAATTACCGCCCCAGTCTCTCAATCATCAGTAAAGTGATGGAAGGTGTCAACAGTGCCATCAAGCAGCACTTGCTTAGCAATAACCTGCTCAGTGACGCTCAGTTTGGGTTCCGCCAGGGCCACTCAGCACCTGACCTCATTACAGCCTTGGTTCAAACATGGACAAAAGAGCTGAACTCAAGAGGTGAGGTGAGTGTGACTGCCCTTGACATCAAGGCAGCATTTGACAGAGTATGGCATCAAGGAGCCCATGGGAGTCTGGGAAACTGGAGTCAATGGGAATCAGGGGGAAACGCTCTGCTGGTTGGAGTCATACCTAGCGCAAAGGAAGATGGCTGTGGTTGTTGGAGGTCAATCATCTGAGCTCCAGGACATCACTGCAGGCGTTCCTCAGGGTAGTGTCCTAGGCCCAACCATCTTCAGCTGCTTCATCAATGACCTTCCTTCAATCCCAAGGTCAGAAGTGGGGATGTTCGCTGATGATTGCACAATGTTCAGCACCATTCGCGACTCCTCAGATACTGAAGCAATCCATGTAGAAATGCAGCAAGGCCTGGACAACATCCAGGCTTGGGCCGATAAGTGGCAAGTAACATTTGCACCATACAAGTGCCAGGCAATGACCATCTCCAACGAGAGAATCTAACCATCTCCCCTTGACATTCTTCAATGGCATTACCATCGCTGAATCCCCCACTAACATCTTAGAGGCTACCATTGACCAGAAATTGAACTGGAGTAGCCATATAAATACCGTGGCTACAAGAGCAGGTCAGAGGCTAGGAATCCTGCAGCAAGTAACTCACCTCCTGACTCCCCAAAGCCTGTCCACCATCTACAAGGCACAAGTCAGGAGTGTGATGGAATACTCTCCACTTGCCTGGATGGGTGCAGCTCCAACAACACTCAAGAAGCTCAACACCATCCAGAACAAAGCAGCCCGCTAGATTGGCACACCATGCACAAACATGACGGCGCAGTAGTTAGCACCGCAGCCTCACAGCTCCAGGGAGCCAGGTTCTATTCTGGGTACTGCTTGTGCGGAGTTTGCAAGTTCTCCCTGTGACCGCGTGGGTTTCCGCCAGGTACTCTGGTTTCCTCCCACAGCCAAAGACTTGCAGGTTGATGGGGCAATTTACAATGGCCAATTTACCCAAGTGTAGGTCGGGAATATGGGATTACTGTAGGGTTAGTATAAATGGGTGGTTGTTGGTCGGCACAGACTCGGTGGGCCGAAGGGCCTGTTTCAGTGCTGTATCTCTAAATAAAAAACCATTCACTCCCTCCACCACCGACTGACGCACAGTGGCAGCAGTGTGTACCATCTACACGATGCACTGCACCAAGGCTCCTTAGACAGCACCTTCCAAACCCACGACCTCTACCACCTCAAAAGGACAAGTTTCCTGTAAAACTCCAGATAGTGCTAAAAACAGAAAACATTAGGGGAGAGAGAGAGAGAGAAAGAAAAGCATTCGGCTATTTTACAAATCACTTTATAATAAGCCCTTTTGTTGCAAACTTCATAAGTTGGGAACAAACTGATCATTCATAAAAAGTCTAAAGAATGGAGAACTCATGTCTGCATAACAATATTTTATTCAGAAATTAATCACAAGTGTCCCAGTTTTCCAATCAACTATCCATTCTGGAGCAAACCTCTTTAAAAAAGCGATATTGCTGCATGCAATGCTTCTGACACTAGAGTACTCCCGTTACCAAAATGTTACCAACATCTACAAGTACGTTTACATAAGATTTCTGCCATAAACTAGCCGACCCTGATCAAAGGTTGCGGGGGGTGTGGGGGGGGGGGGGAGAAAGGGAGAAGAGAGAGATGTTATTTTCACTTCAATTGCAGACCTATAAAAATGGCACTAACACAAAATTACTAATTCCAAGTGTTTTTACATTAGACAAGTTAGTCCATTATTACAGATTAGCCTTCAGTGCCATTTGGTATTCATACATTACACATCATTATGGTGCATTTAAGTATTTCAACAATTACTCATTTCACCTGTATATGAAGGTCTAGGAATAGAATAAAATTCACCTCAAACTGTCAGTCATCTCCCACTGAGTACACTATAAAAAGGTTTGTATAATACCAAACCAGTTACAAGCAGTGCATCAGCAAATGGACCTACTGCAGTTTAGTTCATGGGTGAAAAAAATGATGAGTTGAATTGCTTTGCATTAAATGGTGTGACCTACCATTTGCCTGAACAGCCAGCTTGACAACGTTAGCAAGAGGAAAAAAAGCAAGCTCGTCAGACGTCAAGCTTTCAGCCTGTACTGGGGAAATGGCATTCTTGATATATTAGAGAGAGAGAGAGAGAGAGAACATTGCCTAAGAAAACAAAACAGCAAATTAGAGCTCCATTACTGCCCAATAGGAGCAAACCAATCTTTGGCCTACCACTAAACAGCAATTTGTGAAGTCAAACTTGAAAAACATGTTACACAATGTTAGACAGTCTTAAATTTAAGGTTCAAGTGTAGAGGAGAGCTGAAAGTGTAGGAGAACAAAGCAAGTAAATCACACAACATCTGTGTACCAATGCACTTTTCCTTGCAAATAGTGATTACTCATGCTACAATACTCGATGGGAAAGACAGTAACGATAGAACATGAATATCAGAGATAAATGGCAAATTAACAATTTTGTTCGGAAGCCTATTTCACACTGAAATTTAATGAGGACTTACTAAAAACTTAAACTCTGCTTGCTAAACCACTGCATCATATTAGCAAGACAATGTCCTCTATTCAGTTTGAAATAGCATGAAGCTTGGTGCAGCATGTTACAAGAGATGGAAAGAATTTTTTTTCTTTTAAAAAAGCTGTGAAAAGAATGTACATCTACTTGCATGAAAGAAATCTGAGCTACATTTAACCTTATTGTTCCCCAAGACCGAATTAGACAATGTGAGGACTCCCCTATTCAGTCACTTTTGGTGTTAACAAAATTGAGTTATCCACTAACAAATAACAGGCAGCAAAGTGGGATTTCAATGGTTACATCTGAATAGCTATATTTTAAATTAAGTGACTTTGAATAAATAGACTACATGTGCAAGCAATAGGAATATCTAATCCTAAACACAACCAGTAAAAGGCCTGATCATGAATGCCAGAAATGTTTACTGAACTTAAAGCTAAAGCTAGTTATTTATTTATAAACGCTGACCAAAAAAATGCAGTTTAAGTTTCCTCTATCAGTTGGATAACCTGCAGTAACTATGGTTTGAAGTTGGATTCTCATATCATCAGATACTTCAAATAAAAGTTAAAATTATAGTTAACTGATCATCAGGGTAGATCTCCTTCAGAAGACTGCAGGTACTAGGTTAGTAAACACACAACCCAACAGAAATCAAAGCTCCAGTATACTTAGCATCAAACTAGCACTTACTCCACCTTGTTTACTGCTCACCAAGGAAGGTCATTTATTTTTGTAAGCTAAGAAGCCTGATTATATACCCACAACACCGACAAGTTATGAGAATCACAGCAATGTGTATCCAAACTATTTTCCAGTAACAAGATTCCATTTCTAAAAGAAAGTTTGTTCACTTTAAGTAGAGATTATGGATTAGGTTGAACACAACTTGATAGACTAGCTACTTGGAAGTCCACACTAAAGGCAGAGGGGACGGAAGGTCCAAATGGAACTTCTGTTAACACTGATTAGATAAACAGAGTGTTCTGTGGTTAATGGTGTGTAACTCCTTTAAAAGCACAGCGCAAGACATTTCAACAGGTGTGTAACATTTAAGACGAATGAGCACCAACTCGAGCCATCTCTATATAAATGTGCAAGTAAAGTGACACTGGTGCAATAAAAAGTCTGAAATGGAACAGCATAAAGGAGTTGCCAGAAATAAATCTAGAAAGACTTATCTGCCAAACAAACAATTAAACAAAATGAACTCAGCATTACACTAAGTTCCTCGCCTCACCAGCTTGTGTTTGGGTGGGGAGTATAGTGCGAGTGGATAAAAATGACATTTCTAAACATGGTTATCCCCTTGCATTAAGCACCACCACATCCCATGATATCTTTCCCAGGGCCCCACATCACCAGGAACATGTGTGCCACATGCTGTGGATACGCAGTCACAGAGGATTATGTGGAGTTAGGCCCGTTAGGATATTAAGTCGATGACATACACACTGGATATTGACTTTACTTTTAACTTGTACCCTAGGTACGTGACCATCCCTTCAAAACTAAATCCTGCCTCATGCAGCTACTGGGTCTCCTTGTTGGTTCGTCACTCAATCCAGTCCCCATAACAGCAATGGCTTTTTCACTTCAGATGTCCTGCAGAAGCCATTTTTGCCTCCAATTTTTTTTCCTTTGTAAATAATTACAACTCTCATCCAGAAATAGAGAATCTTTGTTTTCCCATCAGCTCAGCGTAGAGTCCTGCAACATCACAAATGGCACCTCCAGTCTGTTAATCCTGCAGCTTTTGTTTGTTAATGGGATTCCAGTCACATCCAGTCCCCATAGTCACTGCAGTCTCATTCTCAGCATAGCGGCGGACCTTGCAGAGCTTCAGTTTAAGAACCAGAGCAGCAGCCGCCATTGCTTAGCGGCTCTGGTTCATCGTCAATGATCTGTATGCCCCTCCGTGTGTTGCTTGCGCGATTGGGATCATTCTCTCTTGCTGCTGCTTCCTCTGCTTGGGCAACTTCAAGCATCTCTGGAAAAAAAAAAAAAAGAGAAAACAAAAACATTTTGGGAACTGCAAAGTACTGACCAGGTCATTTATGGGTAGGGAGACAAGGGATGCTGGTGGTCAGGGGTGCACGAGAAAAAAAAAAAAAATGACTTCCATATATTTTTTTCGTTTCATGGGATATGGGCATCGCTGGCCAGACCAGCATCTATTGCCCATGAGAAGGTGGTGGTGAGCCGCCACACCCACAGTGCTGTTAGGAAGGGAGTTCCAGGATTTTGACCCAGCGAAAGCGAAGGAACGGTGATATAGTTCCAAGTCAGGATGGTGTGTGGCTTGGAGGGGAACTGCAGGTGGCAGTGTTCCCATGCTCTTGTCCTTCTAGGTGGTAGAGGTCATGGGTTTGGAAGGTGCTGCCTGAGTAGCCTTGGTGAGTTGCTGCAGTGCATCTTGTAGATGGTACACACTGCTGCCACTGTGGGTCAGTGGTGGAGGGAGTGAATGTTTGTGGATGGGGTGCCAATCAAGCAGGCAGCTTTGTCTTGGATGGTGTTGAGCTTCTTGAGTGTTGTTGGAGCTGCACCCATCCAGGCAAGTGGAGAGTATTCCATCACACTCCTGTCTTGTGCCTTGTAGATGGAGGACAGGCTTTGGGGAGTCAAGTGAGTTACTCACTGCAGGATTCCTCACCTCTGACTTGCTCTTGCAGCCACAGTATTTATATGGCCACTCCAGTTGAGTTTCTGGTCAATGGTAATCACCAGGATGTTGATGGTGAGAGAATTAGCGATCGTAATGGCATTGAATGTCATGGGAAGATGGTTAGATTCTCTTGTTGGAGATGGTCATTGCCTGGCACTTGTGTGGCACAAGTTACACTCACTACTTATCAGCCCAAGCCTGGACATTGTCCAGGAATGGTTACATTTCTACACAGACTGCTTCAGTATCGGAGTAGTTGAGAACGGTGCTGAATATTGTGCAATCATCAGCGAGCATCCCCACTTCTGACCTTATGATTGAAGGAAGGTCATTGATGAAGCAGCTGAAGATGGTTGGGCCTAGGACACTGCCCTGAAGAACTCCTGCAGTGATGTCCTGGAGCTGAGATGATTGACCTCCAACAACCCCAACCATCTTCCTTTGCGCTAGGTACGATTCCAACCAGCGGAGAGTTTTCCCCGATTCCCATTGACTTCAGTTTTGCTAGGGCTCCTTGATGCCATACTCAGTCAAATGCTGCCTCGATGTCAAGAGCAGTCACTCTCACCTCACCGGGTTCAGCTCTTGTGTCTATGTTTGAACCAAGGCTGTAATGAGGTCAGGAGCTGAGTGGCCCTGGCAGAACCTAAACTGAGCGTCATTGTGCAGGTTATTGCTAAGTAAGTGCCGCTTGATAGCGCCGTCAACAACACCTTCCATCACTTTACTGATGACAGACAATAGATTAATGGGGCGGTAATTAGCCAAATTAGATTTGTCCTGCTTTTTGTGCACAGGACATACCTGGGCAATTTTCCACATTGCCAGGTAGATGCCAGTTTTGAAGCTGTACTGGAACAGCTTGGCTAGGGGTGCAAATTCTGGAGCACAGGTCTTCAGTACTATTGCCGAAATGCTGTCAGCCCCTAGGCTTTGCAGTAGCCAGTGTCTTCAGTCATTTCTTGATATCACGTGAAGTGAATTGAATTGGCTGAAGATTGGCATCGGTGATGCTGGGGACTTCAGGAGGAGGCAGAGATGGATCATCCACTTGACACTTCTGGCTGAAGGTGGTTGCAAATGCTTCAGCCTCATCTTTCACACTGATGTGCTGGACTCCCCCATCATTGAGGATGGGGATATTTGTGGAGACACCTCCTCCAGTTATTTATTTAATTGTCCACCACCATTCACAACTGGATGTGGCAGGACTGCAGAGCTTAGATCTGATCAGTTGGTTGTGGGATCGCTTAGCTCTATCTTAGGCTGTTTGGCATGCAAGTAGTCCTGGGTTGTACCTTCACCAGGTTGACACCTCATTTTGAGGTATGCCTGGTGCTGCTCCTGGCATACCCTCCTGCACTCTTCATTGAACCAGGGTGGATCCCCTGGCTTGATGGTAATGGTACAGTGGGCGATATGCCAGGCCATGAGGTTAGAGATTGTGGTCGAGTACATTTCTGCTGCTGCCCCACAGCACCTCATGGATGCCCAGTTTTGCATTGCTAGATCTGTTCAAAATCAATCCCATTTAGCACGGTGGTAGTGCCACACAAAATGATGGAGGGTAGGTATCCTCAATGTGAAAATGGGACTTCGTCTCCACAACGGCTGTGTGGTGGTCACTGCTACCAATACTATCATGGACAGATGCATCTGTGGCAGGCAAGCTGATGAGGACAAGGTCAAGTAGGTTTTTCCCTCATTGGTGTTCTCACCACCTGCCACAGACCCAGTCTGGCAGCTATGTCCTTTAGGACTCTGCCAGCTCAGTCAGTAGTGCTGCTACCGAGCCACTCTTGGTGATGGACATTGAAGTCCCCCACCCAGAGAACATTCTGCACCCTTGCCACCCTCAGTGCTTCCTCCAAGTGGTGTTCAACATGGAGGAGTACTGATTCATCAGCTGAGGAAGCAGCGGTAGATGGTAATCAGCAGGAGGTTCCCCTGCCCATGTTTGAACTGATACCATGAGACGTCATAGAATCCACAATCAATGTTGAGGAGTCCCAGAGCAACTCCCTCCACACTGTACCGCCACCACTACTGGGTCTGTCCTGCTGGTGGGACAGGATATACCTGGGGATGGTGATGGCCGTGTCTGAAACATTGTCTGCAAGGTATGATTCTGTGAGTATGACTATGTCAGGCTGTTGCTTGACTTGTCTGTGGGACAGCTCTCCCAATTTTGGCACAAGCGCCCTGATGTTAGTAAGGAGGACTTAGCAGGCTCAACAGGGCTGGGTTTGCCATTGTCGTTTCCAGTGCCTAGGTCGATGCTGGGTGGTCCATCCATTTTCAGTGGTTAGGTACAACTGAGTAGCTTGCTAGGCCATTTCAGAGGGCATTTTAGGAGTCAACCACATTGCTGTGGGTCTGGAGTCACACATAGGCCAGACCAGGTAAGGACAGCAGATTTCCTTCCCTAAAAGGAAATTAGTGAACCAGATGGGTTTTTGCGACTAGCTTTTTAATTCCAGTTTTTTTTTTATTAAATTGAATTCAAGTTCCACCTTCTGCCATGGTGGGATTCAAACCCATGTCCCCAGAGGAATACCCTGGGTCTCTGGGTTACTAGTCTAGTGACAATACCACTATGCCACCACCTCCCCATTTTTACACACCATCCTCACCTGGAACTATATTACCATTTCTTCACTATTGCTGTGTCAAAATCCTGAAACTCCCTTCCTGACAACACTGTTGGTGTTCCCACTCCTCTAAGAC
Source organism: Heterodontus francisci (assembly GCF_036365525.1). Taxonomy (NCBI): domain Eukaryota; kingdom Metazoa; phylum Chordata; class Chondrichthyes; order Heterodontiformes; family Heterodontidae; genus Heterodontus; species Heterodontus francisci. The sequence continues at coordinate 67,699,282 of NC_090395.1, read as the reverse complement.
TGCAACAGTTCAAGAAGGCAACTCACCACCACCTTCGAGGGCAATTAGGGATGGACAATAAATGCTGGCCTAGCCAGTGACACCCACATCCCATGAAAGAATTTTCTTTTTAATAAAAGCACCTTTCATCACATGGGGATATCCCAAATATGCTTTGCCACCAATGAAGTGCAGCTACCTTCATAATGTAGGAAATGCAGCTACCAATTTGCACACAGCAAGATCCCACAAACAGCAGTAATAATAACCAGATAATCTATTTTTTGCAATAAATTTGTCTTTGCTGGTTGAGGGATAAATATTGTACAGGATATCAGGGAGAAATCCTTTGGTGGTCTTCAAATACAGCCATGGGATCTTCATTTCCAACATTTTGTGTTTCTGAATTTACAGTACTAGACGGGATTGACCAAGTATCACCATCTACATTGGTTCCTGCTCGTGTGTACAAAAGGTGATAGAGGTCAGTCATTCCATCAAAGCAGAGGCCAGCCTCTCCACCAATTGAGGGGGGAGAAAAACAGTTTAAGAATAAACTCAGACTCCCATGCTCATCCTCGTGATCAATTAGTTAACCAACAGCATTGGCAAATAAAAGATCTCAAGGGGAAGACGTCTACATTTCAAGATTTGAACTAAGGGGAGAATAAACTCAAAAAGTTTGAAACTTAGAAACCCCATTTTACAATAACCAATGAGACAGCAAACTAGAGATCAAAAGTCTGGTCAAAGTCATCTAGAAAAGAGGAAGTAAATTTCTTCGGTCAAAACTTTTCCAAGCTAGTTTGTGTAATTCTAAAACAGTTTTGATAATTAGTGAAAATATACATTAGAGGAAGGAAAGACCACACAAGGCAAGAAGTTAAGAGCGACTGCAACCAAGAGTAGAGAAGATGAGCAAGCACCACTTCAGGATTCAAGTATCTCCCAGGATGGAGCGTCTATGAAAGGCAAAGTTAAGGCTACGTAGGATGTTAACCACATTAAAAGAGAATAAGCACAATAGCAGAAAAATACTGCGAATGCTGGAAAGTTGAAATATGCTGGAAATAGGCACATCTTATTCTTTTCTTGCCCCATCACGACTAACTCGGTCATTTACTCTCTCCTGTCTTCCACCCTATCACAGACCCCCCCCACCTCCAACTTCACTTGCTCAAAATCTATTACATTTCTAACTTGTCCCAGTTCCGATGAAAATTCATTGACCTGAAATATTGGCTGGGATTTTACATCGGGGGCGGAGACCCCATTCACTGGCTTAAAATTCAGGGGTGAGCCTGCCTCTGCTGGGCTGGGAGCCATGCAGAGATTTTACAAGGGACTTCTGCCCCTCTGAGGCAGGAAGTTCCCCCTCCCCCACCCCTGCAGGGGGTGTAAAATTCCAGCCATTAATTCCGTCTCTCGCTGTAGATGTTGCCAGAACTTATATTCATATTATAGTATTACTAGCACAGAAACAGGCCATTCAGCTCATCTGGTCCATGCTGGTGTTTTATGTTCCACGTGAGCCTCCTCCCATCCCTTTCATCTAACCATCAACATATCCTTCTATTCCTTTCTCCCTTCTGTGCTTACGCAGTTTTCCCTTAAATGCATCTATACTATTTGGCTCAACTACCCCTTGCGGTAGCAAGTTCCACACTGTAACCACTCTCTGGGTATACAGTAACTTTAACATAGTAATAACATCCTTCACAGGAATATCAAGTAAAATCTGTCACCAGGACCAGAACGAACATCCTCGCAGGGAGATTTGCGAGTGATTTTGGGGAGGGTTTAAACTAGCTCGTCAGGGGGATGGGAACCTGAGGGGTAGCTCAAATTGGAAGGAAGTAAAGCTGGTAACAGGAGGTAGAAAAGTAGCAAGTGACATTAGAAGTCAGGCGTAACAAAGACAAGCATCAACTAGCCTTAGAATGCAGAAGGTCAAGATGACAAGGTTAAGGGCACCCTACCTGCATACACACATCATTCGCAACAAGATAGATGATTTAAAGGCCCAAATAGAGGTAAATGAGTATGATCTAAATGCCAAAACAGAAACATGCTACAAGGTGACTGAGAATATTTGAGGATATTTGACATGTAGGAAGGACAGGCAAAAAGGAAAAGGTGGTGTTGCGCTGATGAGGAATGGGATCAGTACATTAGTAAGGGAGGATCTCAGATCAGAAGAACAAAATGTAGAATCTATTTGGATAGAGTTAAGAAACAGCAAAGGGGAAGCAAACATTGGTACGAGTTGTTTATAAGTCATCAAATGGTAGTGGTATTGTAGGGCACGGTATTAATCAAGAGATTAGAGTAGTATGTAGCATGGGTAATACAGTAATCATGGGTGACTTCAATCTGCATATTGACTGGGTAAACCTAATGAGCACTAATGCTGTGGAGGAAGTGTTTCTGGAGTGTGTTAGAGATGGTTTTCTAGAGCAGTATGTTGAGGAACCGACTAGAGAACTATTTTAGAACTAGTGTTATGTAATGAGAAAGGGCCAATTAATAATCTTGTTGCAAAAGAACCTTTAGGGATGAGTGATCATAATATGACAAATGTAAAATTCTATGTTTGAAATGGAGGTAGTTCAATCTGAAGTCAGGGTGTTAAATTTGAACAAAGGAAATTATGAAGGTATGAGGGGCAAATTGGCTGAGGTGGGTTGGGAAAATACATTAAAAGGTATAACAGTATATAGGCAATGGATAATCTTTAAAGAAATATTGCATAGTTTACACCAACTATACATTCCTTCAAGGCACAAAAACCCTCAAAGCAAAGGCAGTCAACCATGGATAACAAAGTTAAGGGTTGTATAAGATTAAAAGAAAAGGCTATAAAGTTGCCAGAAATAGTAGAAAACCTGAGGATTGGGAGGTTTTAGAAGACAGCAAAAGAGGATGAAGAAACTGATAAAAAGGGAGAATAGAATATGAACTTAAGCCAGCAAAAAATATAAAGACAGACTGTAAAAGCTTCTATAGGTACACAAAGAGGAAATATTTGGCTAAGACAAATGTGTGTCCATTGCAGGCAGAGTCAAGAGAATTTATAATGGGGAATAGAGAAATGGCAGAGAAGTTAAATGATTACTTTGAGTCTGTCTTCACTGAAGAAATTACAAGAAATCTCCCAGAATTAGAGATCCAAGGGATTAGGGGGAATGCAGAATTGAAGGAAATTAGTATTAAGAAGAAGGTTGCATCAGAGAAATTAATGGAGCTGAAGGTTGATCAGTCCCCAGGACCCGATATTCTACATCCCAGAGTGTTGAGAGGTAACTATGGAGATAGTGGATGCATTGGTGATCTTCCAAAATTCTATAGATTCTGGAGCAGTTCCTGCAGATTAGAAGGTCGCAAATGTCACCCCACTATTTAAGAAGGGAGGGAGAGAGAAAACAGGGAATTACAGACCTGTTAGCCTTACATCAGTCATTGGGAAAATGCTAGAATCTATTTTAAAAGGATGTGATAAATGGACACTTGGATAATAATGATCTGATTGGGCATAGTCAACATGGATTGATGAATGGTAAATCATGCTCGACGAACCTGTTGGATTTTTTTTGAGGATGTTACTAACAGGATTGATAAAGGGGAGTTGGTGGACGTGGTATACTTGGATTTTCAGAAGGCTTTTGATAAAGTCCCCCACAGGAGATTGGTTAGCAAAATTAAAGCACATGGGATAGGAGGTAATATACTGGCATGGATTAAGGATTGGTTAACAGGCAGAAAGCAGAGTCGAGGAATAAACAGTCACTCTCGCATTGGCAGGCTGTGACTATTGGGGTGCCACAGGGATCATTGCTTGGGCCCCAGATGTTCACAATATATATCAATGATTTGGACGTGGGGACCAAATGTAGTATTCCCAAGTTTTGGATGACACAAAACTAGGTGGGAATGTGTGTTGTGAGGAAGATGCAAAGTGATTTCAAGAAGATTTGGACAGACTTAGTGAGTGGGCAAGAACGTGGCAGATGGAATATAATGTGGAAAAATGTGATGTTACCCACTTTAGGAGGAGGAACAGATGTACAGAGTATTTCTTAAATGGTAAGAAATTAGAAAGTGTAGATGTACAAAAGGGACCTGGGTGTCCTTGTCAATAAGTCTGAAAGCCAACATGCAGGTGTAGCAAGCAATTGAGGCAGCTAATGGTATGTTAGCCTTTATCGCAAGAGGATTTGAGTACGGGAGTAGTGAAGTCTTGCTTTAATTGTATAGAACCTTGGTTAGACCGCACCTGGAGCAGTGTGTAGTTTTGGTCCACTTACCTCAGGAAGGATATTATTGCCATAGAGAGGGAGGGCAACAAAGGTTCACGGGATGGCGGGACTGTCCTTTGAAGACAGATTGGGGAAACTGGGCCTGTATTCTCTCGAGTTTCGAAGAATGAGAGGTGATCTCATTGAAACCTACAAAATACTTAAAGGGATAGACAGGGTAGATGCAGCTAAGATGTTTCCCCTGGTTGGGGAGTCTAGAACAGGGGGACAGAATTTAAAAATAAGGGGGAAGCCACTTAGGACAGAGATGAGGAGAAATTTCTTTACTCAGAGGGTTGTGAATCTTTGGAATTCTCTACCCCAGAGGGCTGTGGAAGCTCAGTCATTGAGTATGTTTATAGCAGTGATTGACATATTTCTAAATACCAATGACATAAGGGGATATGAAGATTGTGTGGGAAAAGGCATTGAAGTGGAAGATCAGCCATGATCATATTGAATGGTGGGGCAGGCTTGATGGGCTGAATGGCCTACTCCTGCTCCGATGTTCCTACCAAACTACAGAAGGATATATTGATCAAAGAGATAGGTTGTAAGGAGCATCTTAAAAGGAACAGAGGTGGAGGGGTTTAACAGGGTAGAATTGAGTGAAGCACACAGTTGAGAGCTAGTCAAAGTTGGAGAATGCTCACTCACTTTTGCAAACATCAAGAAAGAGTTCTTCGATGCCTTTGTTCACTTTGGCAGAGGCGTGGAAATGCTTTGCTCCTACAGACGCTGCATACCTGTTGGGGAGAAATTATTGAAACAATTTTTGTAAGTCAAGAGAGATTTAACATCTGTCAAAGATCAAACAAATATGTTAATCTGAGGGCCTAGTGTGTAGGAGCAGTACAATAGATTTGGATCCACAAGATTAATCCTATGCACGTGACAAAAAGGAAGAAGCACTCGCCTGCTGCCTCCCTTGTAAACATCTATTTTTCAATGGCAGCATCCTGGCATACAACACACAAAGACTGGGAAGGGCACAGGGGAAATAAAATGCAAGTCATGCTTTAAAAAAATCATTGGAGCACAACGTCCAATAGACTCTGTTGGCTCATCAACAGCATTTGTTTATGTAAGCAATGCGGAGATTCAGGACTCACGAAGGGCATGGTGTTATAACTCAGCACAAATTGGTAACCCACAGATCAAAAAGCAAGTTATCAAAATAACCAGGTTAAAAAAAAAGCTCGATAAATGCTGCATAACATTCCTTTGTAGTTTAAAGGCTAATTGAAATGCTGAGTGGGTTGAAAGGCTTCAGACTTCCAACATTCAAAAACAAATTTCTAATCAGGATAAACTATTCCTTTAATTAGAATGCAACGTCCTCTTCCATGAAAGAATGTTGAGTACAATAACCTCACTCAAACAAGAGAGTAAACCATTCACAGCAGTCAGTACGTAATGTTCCAACCAGGACTTAGCAATAAGTGTCCTTGTTTGGTGAAACAACTGATTTTACTGTATGTTTTCCCATTGTATAAATATATACATATAAATAAAATTTGTTCTTGTATATATAACACCTCTAACGTAAAACATCCCAACGCACTTCAAAGGAGTATTCTAAAACAAAGTATGACACCGAGCCACAAAAAAAAAAGATATTAGGTCAGATGACCAAAAGCTTGGTCAGAGGTAGGTTTTTAAAAGAGCGTCTTAAAAGGAGGGAAAGCAAGGTGGAGAGTTGTAGAGAGGATATTCCAGAGCTTGGGGCCTCGGCAACTGAAGGCACGGCCACCAACGGTGAAGCGATTAAAATCAGGAATGCACAAGTGACCAGAATTAGGGGAGAGCAAATATGAGAGTTGTGGGGCTGGAGGAGATTCGAGAGATAGTGAGGGGTGAGGTCATGGAGGGATTTGAAAACAAGGATGAGAAAAAAAAGAAATCAGCCCTTCAAGTAAAAACATGTTGCTATGGGTCCTAATTATGCCTGTCTTTTTGTGGGATATGTCGAACATTCCTTGTTCCAGTCCAACTCAGGCCTCTTCCCCCAACTCTGTCTCTGGTACATTGATGACTATCGGTGCTGCTTCCTGCTCCCGCCCAGAACTGTAAAATTTTTTTTTTTTTTATAATCAACTTTGCTTCTAATTTCCACCCTTCTCTCACCTTTACATGGTTCATCCCCGACACTTCCCTTCCTCGACTTCTGTCTCCATCTCTGGGGATAGGCTGTCTACTAATATCCATTATAAGCCCACCAACTCCCACAGCCACCTCGACTACACTTCACACCCTGCCACCTGTAAGGCCTCCATTCCATTCTCCCATTTTCTCCGTCTCTGATGCATTTGTTCTGATGATGCAACCTTCCATGACAGCACTTCAGATAGGTCTTCCTTTTTCCTCAACCGAGGATTTCCCCCCACTGTGGTTGACAGGGCCCTCAACCATGTCTGGCCCATTTCCCGCACCTCTACCCTCACCCCTTCCCCTCCCTCCCAGAACCGCAACAGGATTCCCCTTGTCCTCACTTTCCACCCATCAGCCTCCATATCCAAAGGATCATCCTCCGCCATTTCCACCATCTCCAGCGTGATGCCGCTACCAAACGCATCTTCCCCTCCCTTCCAGTCAGCATTCCGAATGGATTGTTCCCTCCGTGACACCCTCGTCCACTCCTCCATTACCCCCACCACCTCGTCCCCTTTGCACGAAACCTTCTCCTGCAATCACAGGAGGTGTAATACCTGCCCATTTACCTCCTCTCTCCTCACTATCCCAGGCTCCAAACACTCCTTTCAGGTGAAGCAGCAATTTACTTGTACTTCTTTCAATGTAGTATACTGTATTCGCTGCTCACAACGTGGTCTCCTCTACACTGGGGAGACCAAACGCAGACTGGGTGACCGCTTTGTGGAATACCTCCACTCAGTCTGAAAGCATGACCCCGAGCTTCCGGTTGCTTGCCATTTCAACACTCCCCCCTTCTCACATCTCTGTCCTGGGATTGCTGTAGTGTTCCAGTGAACATTAATGCAAGCTCGAGGAACAGCATCTCATTTACCGATTAGGCACACAACTGCCTGCCGGACTGAACATAGAGTTCAATAATTTCAGAGCATGACGGGCCCCCCATTTTACCTTTATTTTTAGTTACTTTTTCTTTATATTTTTTTGTGTTTATTTAATTTATTTCATCTTAGTTTGTTCAGTTTGCTTACCCACTGTTTTTTTTTTCCATGTTTGTACTTGTGGCTGTTCAGTTTTCAGTCCGTTAACACGCTATCCATACTAATGCTTTGTCTTTCAACACACCATTAACATATTGTTTGCCTTTGCTCCATGACCTTCTGGTCAGCTATTCTGTGACTTTGTTCTATCTGCACCTTCTCCTTTGTTATCTCTTGCCCTACCCCCACTTTACTTGCTTATAACCTTTCACATTTCCAATATTTGCCAGTTCTGAAGGAGGATCACTGATCTGAAACGTTAACTCTGCTTCTCTCCACAGATGCTGCCAGATCTGCTGAGTATTTCCAGCATTTCTTGTTTTTATTTCAGATTTCCAGCATTCGCAGTATTTTGCTTTTATTTAAGAAATCAGCACAGATTCTTACTAAGGTCCCGAGATTAAAGATTCTTTCTCAATAGCTGAATTCAACACTTTGACATCAAGGGTATGGAGTGAAAAAGTGAACTTCATCCTCCCCTTATTCAACATCCACACACACCTACTTTCCTGCTGGGTACTGGACAGTGATTAGAAATAGGAAATCCCTGGAAACAGTGGCCAACTATAGCATCCGATACCAGGACTGACACACCAAGATCTCCAAACTAGGGATTGATTTTGGTGTCCCGATTTGATATTTTAAAAAAAAGATACACACTTAGTATCAATTTGAATGGCTCAGTATCATACCGGGTGCTACATTTAGCCAGTACACAACAGACTGACTTTGAAAAAAATAAATCACTTGATGACTCACAAATTCAGGTCTTTGATAATGCAGTAGTTGGAGTAATTTTAAAATGTAAACTGCATGTTTGGACAGAAAAGTCTGTCGAAACAGGCTGGGAGTCTTCGGGAATTGCTTATGATTGATGAGTAACCAAAACATGTGAAGCTGCATCAGCAATTGCTATTGTCTATCAAAAGATCGATGACCTAAGCTACTAATTGTAACAATGGGTGCCTGTTGGACCAGACCAAAGAGAATAGAAAAACAGGATACCTCGCAAAGATGTTGGACAGGATGAGGAAGTGCATATGAACAATTGAACTCAAGATGTGTAGGGTTACTGGGTAAGCAGGAAACCAGAGTTTAAGCTGGTAGGGACAAAAATGATTGGACTTATTGAGTCAGATGGCTGGCACCTTGGAGACGAAAGAAGAGGGTTTGCGAACAGCTCATAAGCAGAGAAGACGAAGTTGCCTGCCATTTGCAGGTGGAAGGAAATGCTGACTGAAGCCTAACACTTGCCTAATCAAAGGCACCAAGATGAGGACATCACATGCTACTCTGCCCAGTGACCAAGCGGGTAATAACCAAATCAGGTCTGTAAACCGCTGCAGTGATACACTACGTTGTAATGATCTCTGCCATGTATCTAATAAAGGCCTTCCGTCACCAATAGGGATCAGGTCGATTTAAGTAAAAATCCGATCATACATACGCTTCTGCTTCTTCAACAGACACATTCCGATCCTTCTCCAGGTCAGTTTTATTTCCTATGAATTCAACACAACAGTTATTAAAAACTGTAGTCTCCAGTCGTACCACCAGAAAGATACCAAAATTGTAAGCTCGTTGAAAATTACTACCTGTTTTTTCTTTTTTTTTTAAAAAGATTTGAGAATACAAGTGTAAGGGTCAAGGCACCCGGAGCAAAACCTCAAAGGCCAAGCTCAAAAAAAAAAAAAGGCTGTGCAGCAGTAGTGATCAAAGAAGCTAGGCCTGCGTTTCTAAAAACCTGGTGGAACGGGCAGATGTGACAGATGAAATTTAACACGGAAGTGCAAAGTGATGCATTTTGGTAGGAAGAATGAGGAGAGGCAATATAAACTAAAGGGTACAATTCTAAAGGAGATGTAGAACAGGAGAGACCTGGGGGTATATGTGGCACAAATTTTTAAAGGTCACAAGGCAGGTTGAGACAGTATATGGGATCCTGGGTTTTAGAACTAGGGGAAAAGAGTTCAAGCAAGGAAGTTAGGAATCACCTTTGTAAAACACTGGTTTGGCCTCAACTGGAGTGTTGTGTCCAAAATTCTAGGCACCGCACTTTATGAAGGATGGAAAGGCTTGAGAGGGTGCAGAAAAGATGTATGAGAATGTTTCTAAGCATGAGGAACTTCAGTTACATGAATAGATTGGAGAAGCTAAAACTGTTCTCCTTAGAGAAGGGAAGGTGGAGAGGAGATTTGAGTAGGAGGTATTCAAAATCATGAGGGGGTCTGGACAGAGTAGATAAAGAGAAACGGTTCCCATTGGCAGAAGCATCCAGAACCAGGAGGACACAGACTTAAAGTGATTGGCAAAAGAACCAAAAAAAAGAGGACAGGAGGAAAAACTTTTTTTTTTTTAAATGCACCGAATGGTTAGGATCTGGAATGCACTGCCTGAGAAAGTATGATGGAGGCAGATTCAATCGAGGCTTTCAAAAGGGAATTGGATAAACACCTGAAGGAAACAAGTTGCAGGGCTATGGGGGGACAAAACGACCAGGGAGTGAGGCTAGCTAAATTGGTCTTGCAGAACTGGCAGGGGCTCAATGGGCCAATCAGCCTCATTTAGTATTGTATGAAAACCTGAAAATTGTGAGAGAAGAATTATACCGGTATAAAAGTTTTGGGAAAGGAATTATTCTCAGTTTATAGAGACAACATAATTCTGGTCTGATATCACTGGCTTCAGGTGAATCTGTGGACAGCACCTCTCTGCTCAAACTGCTTGACATGGCAATGTCAATTTTACCTGGCCATCACTTTACACAAATACAAACATCACACATGGGACAAAATTTCAGTAGCAGGACTGAAGAACAAAGATGCTATCACAGCAATTTTAATAAGAATGAGCGTGCGGGGGTTGGGGGAAAGACAGAGCCACAGCAGTGTCCATCTGTAGGCAGATGAATAATGCACAACATAGTTTGGGGGTCTTCCAACAGGGTGATGCATATGAACGGCAATGTTAAGAAGTCACATACCTACGATACACAGACAGATTTCACTGCCAAGCATCTTCCGCAGCTCTTTCACCCAGTTCTTGACCTGCAAGGTTTAAAGACATTTAATTCACCATTACAGATTTGATGCAATGAACAGGAGCTACAATCTACACAGATTAATACACGGGCAGGAAACAGTTGAAATAGAATTCACAACACAAACCAGCCATTTGGCACAACAGGTCCATGCTCCACAAGAATCTCCTCCCACTGTTGTTCATCTACCATCAACTTCTCTTTCTATTCCTTTTTCGTGTTTCTCTAGCTTCCCCCTTAAATACATCTGCTATTAGCCTCAACTTCTCCTTGTGGTAGTGAGTTCCACATTCTGACACCTCTCTGGTTAAAGAGGTTTCACCTAAATTCCTTACAGGATTTATTGGTAAATTTCTCACTTATGACCCAAGTTTTGAATTCCCCCACAAGCAGAAACATTTTATTTATGGCTACCCTATCAAACCTCTTCATTTTAAAAATCTTTAGTCTCTGAATAGCAGGAATGCCAATATTGTAATTATGCTTGTGTATTAGCAAACCCATTCTCAATTGCTGCATGCAGAATCTCAAAATTGCATTTATACAGAATAAAGCATTTTTGAAGTAATATTACTTGAGTTAATTTGCTTGCATATTAACTGAACATGACTTTATAGTATATGAACATAAGAATTAGGAGCAAGAGTAGGCCACTCGAGCCTGCTCCGCCATTCAAAAGATCATGGCTGATAACCTCAACTCCACACTCCCGCCTTCCCCTAACAACCTTTCACTGCTTATCAAGAATCTATCTACCTCTGCCTTAAAAAGATTCAAAAGGATCCGCACCACCGCCTTTTGAAGAGAGTCCCAAAGACTGACGATCCTCAGAAAAAAAATTCTCATCTCAGTCTTAAATGGGTGACCCCCTATTTTTTTTTTTTTTTAAATAATGACCCTTAGTTCTAGATTCTCCCACAAGAGGAAACATCCTTTCCACATCCACCCTGTCAAGACCCCTCAGAATCTTATATGTTTCAATCAAGTCGCCTCTTACTCTAAATTCCAGTGGATACAATCTTAGCCTGTCCAACCTTTCCTCGCAAGACAACCTACCCATTCCAGGTATTAGTCTAGTAAACCTTCTCTGAACTGCTTCCAATGCATTTACATCCTTCCTTTAATATGGAGACCAATACTGTACACAGTACTCCAGATGTGGTCTCACCAATGTCCTGTATAACTGAAGCATAACCTCCCTACTTTTCTATTCAATTCCCCTCACAACAAACAATAACATTCTATTAGCTTTCCTAATTACTTTCTGTACTGTGGTGTGCCCCAGAGATCTGTGCTGGGGCCCCAACATTTTACAATTTATATAAATGACTTAGATGAAGGGACTGAAGGTATAGTTGCTAAATTTGCTGATGACGCTGAGGGCGGCCCAGTGGCGCAGTGGTTAGCACCGCAGCCTCACAGCTCCAGCAACCTGGGTTCAATTCTGGGTACTGCCTGTGTGGAGTTTGCAAGTTCTCCCTGCGTCTGCGTGGGTTTTCTCCGGGTGCTCCGGTTTCCTCCCACATGCCAAAAGACTTGCAGGTTGGTAGGTAAATTGCCCCTAGTATAGGTAGGTGGTAGGGACAAGTGGGGATGTGGTAGGAATATGGGATTATTGTAGGATTAGTATATATGGGTGGTTGATGGTCGGCACAGACTCGGTGGGCCGAAGGGCCTGTTTCAGTGCTGTATCTCTTTAGAAAAAAAAGATAGGTAGGAAAGTAACTTGTGAAGACATAAGGAGGCTATAAAGGGATATAGATAGGTTAGTGAGTGGGCAAAGATCTGGCAAATGGAGTATAATGTGGGAAAATGTAAAATTGTCTACTTTGGCAGGAAAAAAAAAAGAAACATTATCTAAATGGTGAGAGATTGCAGAGCTCTGAGATGCAGAGGGATCTGGGTGTCCTAGTGCATGAATCACAAAGGTTAATATGCAGGTACAGCATGAATATTCAATCATATCATTGCTGCTACCTAGGGGCACCTTCACTATGAGCTCATCAATTAATCCTATCTCATTGCACAATACTAGGTCTAGTATAGCCTGCTTTCTCATTGGCTCCAGAACATGCTGATCTAAAGATAACATTCTATGAACTCCTTATCTAGGCTACCTTTGCCCATCTGATTTTTCTAGTTTATGTGTAGATAAAAATCCCCCTCATCACTGTACCTTTCTGACAAGCTCCTATTATTTCTTCCTTTTATACTCTGTCCTACTGTGTGATTACTGTTGGGGGCCCTGTACACCACTCCCACGTATGACTTATAACCTTTATTATTTCTCATCTCTACCCAAACCGCTTCTACATCCTGGTTTCCTGAACATAGGTCATCCCTCTCTAATGTACCAATACCATCATCAATCAACAGTCACTCCTCCACTTTTTCCTAGCTTCCTGTCCTCCCTAAATGTCATCCACCCTTCAATATTTAGCTCCCAATCTATGTCATCCTGCAGCCATGTCGCTGTAATGGCTATCAGATCATACTTATTTATTTCTATTTGTGCTATCAGTTCATTTGTTTTGACTTGAATGCTATGTGCATTCAGATAGAGCCTTTAGTTTTGTCCTTTTATTATGTTTGTAAAGTCTAGTCTTGACTGCTGATTTACTCTTCGATTTGTATGCTTGCCTCCATGTCAGAAGCTTGGAGATACAAGGTCTACTTCAGCATTTGAAGAACTTAACACAACACAACAGGCTAGTGCAATACTGAGTGAGGGGTCAGGTGCTTATTCCCATGTTTCAAGTGGGCATTAAAGAGCTCATGGTACTATTCAATGAAGAACAGCCGGGTGCTCCGGTTTCCTCCCACAGCCAAAGACTTGCAAGTTGATAGGTAAATTGGCCATTATAAAAATTGCCCCTAGTATAGGTAGATGGTAGGGGAAGTGAGGGAAGGTGGGGATGTGGTAGGAATATGGGATTAATGTAGGATTAGTATAAATGGGTGGTTGATGGTCGGCACAGACTCGGTGGGCCAAAGGGCCTGTTTCAGTGCTGTATCTCTAAATAAATAAATAGTAAATCTTCCCAGGGACATCTCCCGTAACAATCACAAACAGATTAAATGCTAAATTCAACTCATTGTTGTGTGTGGGATCTCGTCAGCTGTTATTGGCAATATTGCACCCAATAGGCGGCCATTCAGCCCCTCAAGCCTTTTCCACCATTCAACTGGGTCATGGCTGATCTGTATCTCAACTCCATTTACCAGTCTTTGGTAAGAGTATTGGAAGCATATGGAGCAAACAAAATGAAGTTTTAAAATCACAATTGACCCAGCATTCACAGACTTTTGAGAAGACAGTTCCAGATTTCCATTACTTTACAATGAGAGTTGAAATTGCTGAAAAGTTTTATTTAATTTTCCAAGTCACAAAGTAACTTTTTATAATAATCTGCGAAAAAGGTTTGTGGTGGGGACGGGGGTCAGTAATTTGTAGAAACAAGACAATATGCAGAGGATGAGTAAACTGGGCTCAGAAATGGTAAAATGGAGGAGAAAGAGTGTTCACTTAACAGCAAACAGGTATTAGGATACACAGAAATTGATTTAGGGTTATTTATCGCACAAATTGATAACACTGGTTAAAAAGAAAAACACAATCATCCAAAAAGTCAAGTAGCTCACCTTCTGAAATGAGTCTTCATCAGTGATGTCATATACTAATATGGCACCATTTGAATCTCGGTAGTAAATTGGGCCCAAAGCATGAAAACGTTCCTGTCCAGCTGTGTCCTGTACAAGGGGAAAGAGAGACTTTCAGGTGCTGAATTCTAGCGAGGGGGAAGTCTCAAGAACACAATCCAAAAGGACAAGATATCATCCACCTCATGGAGGTTCATCCTTAAGGGAGGAAAGTTGGGGCATTAACTAATCTTGTCTCTATTTCCCCCACCTGACAGAGCATGCTAAGAAAAATCAGACGTCTACTCGTAAAACCATCCTGTATTTACTGGATAACGCATCATATTTTAAGGTGAATTGCTCATTTGGAGAGCTGGTGCAGACACGATGGGCCAAATGGCCTCCTGCTGCACTGTAACAATTCTATTTTTAAAATCCTATTCAAGATTTGGAGATAAACAAATGACTTCAGAATTTTATTTTTGGGCTGAATGAGACTCAAGATGTTCTTACCAATTTTCTTCCTCTTAAAGACATGAATCACACCCTCCCCCACAGAGCCCGTTATCTATAGCAGCAGTCACCCACTAGGTATCTGCCAAAACAAACTTATGCAGGCTTACATTAACAAGGTGTGTGTGTCAAGTGTCTTGCACACTCCCTCCCCACGCCCCAATCCCATTTCATCCGCTCAGTTTACAACTTCATAATCACAACAAATTCCTTCTTGTTAACTGAAATCTAAACAGCCAAGTTATGATCAAAGTAGTTGGAAAGCCCCTGCACAGCTGAATCATTTGATCAGATCTCAGTGCATGACTTTTGTGTTACAACTACCGTAATTCAAGACAGCAAAAATCATCCATGCTTTGTAAAACATACCAGGTGTGCTTTTAACCAAACCTTAAATATGAATGGCATTGCCACCTTTGGAGGCTTTTCACCAAATAAAAACTCCTGGATAGGCCAGGACTCAAACTTCAACTCAAAGTTTTCTCCTTGGGCAATATGGAAATTTTGCCCCAATTAACCATTTTGAACTCAATGCAACAAATTTAAAGGCACATGCAGTGCAATTATTATTGCATCCTAAATCACAGTAACTTGGGGGTGGGGGAGAGAAGGTGCGGAAAACATGCAAAGCATGTCAATTGTTGGAGCGTGACCAGGAATTTAGGGTACAACCCAGATCTGGCAGATTTCCACCTTCCACCATCTGCAATCCCAAAATTCTATGGGGGGGGGGGGGGCGGGGGGGGGGGGGGGGGGAAATACAGGGTGACGGTGAAGGAAAAGAGGCACAAAGTGGACAAAGCATCCAGCCATTCCCTGCAAATCCAGACCAGACTTTGGGTGCATGACTCGGGACTTTTGCAGACCTCCCCAGGAATTCTACCCATTATCCACTGGCTGAGAAATGGGATCGGTCACCATACAACCATCTGCAGCTCTTAAGATTTGCTGCTATCTTTATCCCCAAAATAGGACCTCAGGAGCCCTTCTAATGAGTGCTCCAGGGTGCTACTCTAATTTACACCACTTCATTGTGACAAGTCATTGTGTTACCCCTCTATAGATGCAGGCTGCATTATTTAAGATTTGATTTAGATTTAGAGATACAGCACTGAAACAGACCCTTCGGCCCACCGAGTCTGTGCCGACCATCAACCACCCATTTATACTAATCCTGCACTAATCCCATATTTCTACCACATCCTCACCTGCCCCTATATTCCCCTACCACCTACCTATACTAGGGGCAATTTATAATGGCCAATTTACTTATCAACCTGCAAGTCTTTTGGCTGTAGGAGGAAACCGGAACACCCGGAGAAAACCCACGCAGACACAGGGAGAACTTGCAAACTCCACACAGGCAGTACCCAGAATTGAACCCGGGTCACTACAGCTGTGAGGCTGCGGTGCTAACCACTGCACTGCCCTAAGTTTTTTTTTATTTATTGGTTCAGGGATGTGGGCACCACTGGCTAGGCCAGCATTTATTGCCCATCCCCAATTGCCCTTGGAAAAGGTGTAGGCGATCTGCCTTCTTGAACCGCTGCAGTCCTTGGGGCGTAGGTACACCAACAGTGCTGTTAGGGAGTTCGTGGATTTTGGCCCAGCGACAGTGAAGGAACGGTGATATAGTTCCAAGTCAGGATGGCGTGTGGCAGTGTTCCCATGCATCTGCTGCCCTTGTCCTTCTAGGTGGTAGAGGTTGTGGGTTTGGAAGGTGCTGTCAAAGGAGCCTTGGTGAGTTGCTGCAGTGTATCTTGTAGATGGTAAACACTGCTGCCACTGCATGTCAAAGGTGGAGGGAGGGAATGTTGAATGTGGTGGATGGGGTGGCAATCAAGTGGGCTGCTTTGTTCTGGATGGTGTCGAGCTTCTTGAACGTTGTTGGAGCTGCAACCATTCAGGCAAGTGGAGAGCATTCCATCACACTCCTGACTTGTGCCTTGTAGATGGTGGACAGGCTTTGGGGAGTCAGGAGGAAAGTTACTCACCACAGAATTCCTAGCCTCTGACCTGCTCTTGTAGTCACAGCATTTATGTGGCTGGTGCAGTTCAGTTTCTGGTCAATGGTGACCCCCAGGATGTTGACAGTGGCAATGCCATTGAATGTCAAGGAGAGATGGTTAGAATCTCTCGTTTGAGATGATCATTGCCTGGCGCTTGTAGTGCAAATGTTACTTGACACTTATCAAACCAAGCCTGGACATTGTCCAGGTCTTGCTGCATATGGATATGGGCTCCTTCAGTATCTGAGGAGTCGCGAATAGTGCTGAACATTGCGGAATCAGCGAACATCCCTACTTCTAACCTTATGATTGAAGGAAGGTCATTGATTAAGCAGCTGAAGATGGTTGGGCCTAGGACACTACCCTGAGGAACTCCTGCAGTGATGTCCTGGGACTGAAATGATTGACCAACAACCACAACCATCTTCCTTTGTGCTAGTTATGGCTCCATCTAGTAGAGTGTTTTCCCCCATTGACTCCAGTTTTGCTCGGGCTCCTTGATGCCATATTCGGTCAAATGCTGCTTTGGCGTCAGGGGCAGTCACTCTCACCTCATGTCTGGAGTTCAGCTCATTTGTCCATGTTTGGACCATGGCTGTAAAGCGGTCAGGAGCCGAGTGGCCCTGGCGGAACCAAAACTAAGCTTCAGTGAGTAGGTTATTGCTGAGCAAGTGCCTCTTGATAGCACGGTTGATGACCTCTTCCATCATTTTACTGATGATCAACAGTAGACTAATAAAGTGGTAATTGGCCAAGTTGGACATATGTCGAGCAGTTGGTGTACAGGAAATACTGGGCAATTTTCCACATTGCCGGATAGATGCCAGTGTTGTAAACTGTACTAGAACAGATTGTCTAGGAGTACGACTAGCTCTGGAGCACATGTCTTCAGTACTATTGCCAGAATGTTGTCAGGGCCCATAGCCTTTGCAGTATCCAGTGCCTTCAGTCGTTTCTTGATATCACATGGAGTGCATCAGATTGGCAGAAGGCTGGCATGTGATACTGGGGACCTCAGGAGGAAGCAGAGATGGATCATCCACTGGACACTTCTGGCTGAAGATGAAAGTGACCACATTCTTGGCAGTTTGAACAGGGTGAATGCCAGGGCACATTAGCTGCCCCAAGTCCCACCACATTTTCAACTGTAGCCCCTAACTGTTTGAAGAGGGTGCAAAGCACTTTAACAGATCATTTCCCCAAGAGTACTAGACCCCCCTTTAGCAGGCTGAGATTACAATTTCAAAATGGACTTTGATAAGAGTTGGGGGAGGTGACATTCTTCTGACGGTGCTTACACAAAAGGAACGCATTTCAATCACGACAATACCAGATGATCTCAGCCAAGCACTTAAGCAACCCATCTGCGTGCCTTCTCTTCCATTTACCACATTGCCTGTGACAGAACCAGGAGCACTGGAAGAGACGAATGAAGCTCTCATTCATTGCCACAATGATCATAATGGATGTCTGTTGCTGGTCAGGTAGATGTGTGCAAGGAGGGAAAGGTGAGCTTTGGCAAAGTGGTGAGTTCAATGGTTGTTGACACTATTATCATTGCTTACTTGCCTCAAAAGGAACAGGCAGTGCTTAAAGCAGGGAGGGTGGTGAGAAATTCAAACCACTTACACTTTTGGTATTTGGTTTAAATTTCAGAAAAGATGTCACACCATCCACTCAGGACAAATCAGAACATCCTGGTTCACAAAAAAAAACACTGGACCAACTCCGACCAAAATCCTCACCCTTGCCCTTTGTTGATCTCAAAGCTGTTCTGGTCCACAGTTTCATTGTATCCTTCGTCTCAGCTGATGCTTTAACAAAAAAAACTTTCTTCCTTTCAGGTAAAGGATCGCAAGCTTCAACTCACAGGTACCAAAACCCCTGCAGAATCCTTCTTCCCCTTCACTTCCGTCTGATCCCATCCCTTCTTCCAATCACACCACTTGCAGTGTACTCGCGATATCCTCAGACCTTCCCCCCTCTGACCCTGAACGATCTGTCCTTAGCAAAAGCCTCAGCTTCATTGTGCAAGGCCCCCACCTCAATGAATTGACAACTCTACACAATGCTGGGCTTGTCAGCTCTGTGCCCATTTCTTCAGCTGGCGGTCCTCTCCCCACTCAGTGGGACCTTTTATCCATCTCTAGTATTCTCTCTCCACCCTGGACCCTTCCCTCTGGCCTCTTACCCTCTCTCCATCTTTTCATCGTCACATCAGCAGTTCTTATTGACCGTCTCACTTACTCTAACCTACCTCCCTCTCAATTTGCAGCACTCCATTATCTCATGTCTAACCCTGAGAATCACCAAACCTGCTGGCAAGCATGGTGCCATTGTTGTCTAGGATACCAATCTCTACCTACCAGAGGCTGAAAGCCAACTCTGACACCGCCTCCTACCTCCCCAGACATCAAGCCATTCTTTCCAGAACAGTCACTGAGCTCATCTCTGGAGATCTTACCTCCATGGCCTCCAACCTCAGCCCACCAACCCCAAACATCCCACTTCTACCTCCTTCTCAAGATCTACAAACAGGACTGCCCCCAGTAGACCTATCATTTCAGGCTGCTCTTCCCCACTGAACTGATCTCTTCCTATCTCAACTACCTTTTCTCCTTGTCCAGTCTCTTCTCACCTACACCAATGACTCTTCCAATGCCCTGTCACTTCAACAACATCCTGTTTCCTGGCCCTAGCCATCTCTTCACCTTCATACTTCACCAGAATGGCCCAAGGTCTCTCCGCTTTCTTTCTTGAACAGAGGCCCAACCAGTCCCCATCAACCACCACCCTCCTCCACCTGGCTGAACTTGTTCTCATGTTGAAAACTTCTCCTTCAACTCCACTCACTTCCTCCAAATAAAAAAGGTGTTGCTATGAGTACCCATGTGGGTCCTAGCTATGCCTTTTGTGGGATATGCAAAACAAATTTTTATTCCAGTCCTACTCAGGCCCCCCTCCCTCACCTTTTCTTCCCAATACATTGGAAACTGCCATCTCCTGCTGCTGCCGTAAAATGGAAAATTTCACAAACTATGCTTCCAGTTTCCACCCTTCTGTTGCCTTCGCATGGTCTATCTTCAACTCTTCCCTTCCTCAACTTTTCTGTATCCATTTCTGGAGATACTTACTAAGTCCACTGACCCCCCACAGCTACTTCAAGTACACTTATTCACACCCAGTTTCCTGCAAGGACTCTACTCCATTCTCCCATCTGTTCGGACTATGCAACCTTCCATGCTAGTGCTTCCAATACGTCTTCCTTTATCCTCAACTGAGGATTCCCCTCCACCGTGGCAGGGCCCTCAATCGTATCGGTTTAATTTCTCACTTCTACTTAATCCTTCCCCTCCCTCCCAGAGCACACTGGGGTTCCCCTTGTCCTCACCTTCCACCCAATGAACCTCCATATTCAACAGATCATCCTCTGCCATTTCAGTCACTTCCCCTCCCCTTGCAGCATTCCAAAAGGGACCTTTCTGGCCATGACACCCTGGTCCGTTTCTCAATCACCCCCAACACCCCCTCCATTTCCTCTAGCACCTTTCCATGCAAGCGCAGGAGATACAATTCCTGGCCTTCTACCTCTTCCCTTCTCACCAACACCCCAAAAACCCCTCCAAGGTGAAACAGGGATTTACTGGTACTGTATTTGCTGCTCACAACGTGGTCTCCTCTACACTGGGGAGACCAATCAGACTGGGTGACCGCTTTGCAGAACACGTCCAGTTAATCGGCAAGCATAACCCTGAACTTCCCGAAATCTGTCATTTTAGTTCTCTACCTTGCTTCCACTCTGATCTTTCCATCCGTGGCCTGCTAGTGTTCCAGCGAAGCTCAATGCTAGCTCGAGGAACACCACCGCATCTACTAATTGGGCATTTGACAGCCTTCTGGACTCATTGAATTCAACAACTTGAGATCACAACCTCTTACCACATTTTGCTTCATTTTTCTCTTGTTTCTCTCATTTCCTTTTGGAAAGCAGCTATTCAGGGATCCTTCCATTCACAGCTCCTCTGCAGACAGCTTTTGTTTCTTAACTTGTCCTATTATGAGCGCCTTAGACCTTGCAACATGAAACCTTTTGTTCGTTAGCCTCTTCTGCCCTTCACCCTATCAGAGCTTCCCTTTTATTATTCTTCTAACCCTCCCCCCTTACACTTGCTCAAAACCCATTACATTTTTAAATTTGTCCGAGCTATGAAAAGGTCACTGACCTGAAACATTAATGGTTTCTCTCTCCAAAGATGCTGCCAGTCCTGAGTATTTACAGCATTTTCTGTTTTTATTTCTACTAACTGCGATACAGTTTTAAGAGTCACAACTTTGCATCAGTTTATGCTATCACAAATTTTTGTAGCATTTTAGTATGGCTCGAATTTCATTAACTATCCATGCTTCAGTGCAACAAATTTCAATCACTGGAGCTTTACCAGTCTAGATTGATTCTTCAGTGTTTTTTTTTCATAAAATGTAAAATATTCAGTTTACAGCTAGTCATTACCCATTTCTGATAAATTGGACCTTTCATGGGATGTCGGCATTGCTGGCAAGGCCATCATTTATTGCCCATCCCCAATTGCCCAAGGTGATGGAGGTGGGGCACCTCCTTGAACCGCTGCAGTCCATACAGTAGGTACACCCACAGTGGTGTGAGGGAGGGAGTTCCAGAACATTGACCCAGTGACATCAAAGGAACACAATATAGTTCCAAATCAAGATAGAGAGAGATTTGGAGGGGAATTTGCAAATGGTGGCATTTCCATATGTTTGCTGCCCTTTGTCCTTGTTATGATCATCCAGTGCATGGTTTGTATTTTTTTTTTAAAAAAAGGTCACTTTTAGTCTTGGGGAAATTAGATTGGTAGATGCAGATGGAATTCAAATGATTGCAGACCACCCAAAAGATCGACATTTCAAATATCTTTCCATGTGTACTCAAAGGTAGAGGTATGGGAGTCATAAAACAGCAGGTGGTCTTGTTTAGTTGGGGCACTGAAGTCACTTAGTCTGAAGAGAATTGCTCTGTATTTGTTGGCAGTATAAATTATTTTGGATACCCACGTGAATAAAAGGGATGTTTTGAAGTTGGAATTAATTAGCTTAAATTTCTATCTGGGATATCCTAGCTGTAGCACATTGCTTTGGAGACAGATTATGCAGGGAAATACCTTTTGGTCTGGTTCTTTATCTCTGTTTTGCTCACAGAAAGCCAGTTGGTGTTGGAAGCACCAGTCGCAAAGAGCTATCAGGAACCAGGGAGGTTTCTGATTTGAGTGAAGCCCATGCTCAGACTGGGGAAACCCAAATTTGTGAGGCGTTGGAGAATTCACCTAGCTGAATGCTAGAGGGAGAATCCCCAATAAATCTCACCTTGGAAGATAGCTGAGAAACGAAGGAAAATCAAAGTGAATTCCGAAGACTTGTGGCATGCTTTGAATTGATCCCAGAAGTGAATGAACCTCCAAGATCATGTAACGCATAGGGGACCTCTTGGGTGAAAGTAACAATCAAACGAGGAGTAGTCAGTTGAGATTTTAAGTTTAAAGTATAATACTTCACATTTGGTCGAAATTTTGGCTTTAAAATATAAAAAAGTGATTACACGGTTGTTAGTAGTGCTTGCTTTAACAGTACAGTAAAGTTCTGTTTAAAACACGAAATCTTATGGCATAATTCTCAGTAATATGAGAGTTCGATTTTCTTTTTAAAAAAAGGTTACTTATCTCCAACTGGATCGTAACACTTCTAGATGGTAGAGGTTATGGGTTTGAGAGAAGAAGCCTCAGTAAGTTGCTGTAGTTCATCTTGCAGACCCCGTGTGCCGGTGCTGGAGGGGATGTATGTTTAAGGTGTTGAATGGGGTGCCGATCAAGTGGGCTGCTTTGTCATATAGTCAGAGTTATACAGCACAGAAACAGGCCCTTCGGCCCATCGTGTCTGTGCTGGCCATCAAGCACCTAACTGTCCCAATCCCATTTTCCAGCAGTTGGCCCGTAGCCTTGTATGCTATGGCATTTCAAGTGCTCATCTAAATACTTGTTAAATGTTGAGGGTTCCTGTCTCTACCACCTCTTCAGGCAGTGCGTTCCAGATTCCAACCACCTTCTGGGTGAAAAACTTTTTTCCTCAAATCTCCTCTAAACCTCCTGCCCCTCACCTTAAATCCAAGCCCCCTGGACATTGACCCCTCCGCTAAGGGTAAAAGTTCCTTCACGTCGAACCTATCAACGCCCCTCATAATTTTGTATACCTCAATCATATCTCCCCAAAGCCATCTCTGTCTCTCTTCATAGCTGAAATGCTCCAGCCCAGGCAACATCCTGATGAATCTCCTCTGCACCCTCTCCAGTGCAATCACATCCACATGGTGCCCAGAACTGTACACAGTACTCCAGCTGTGGCCTAACTAGCGTTTTATACAGCTCAGTCATAACCTCCCTGCTCTTACATTCTATGCCTTGGCTAATAAAGGCAAGTATTCCATCTGCCTTCCTAACCACCTTATCTACTTGTGCTGCTGCCTTTGATGATCTAATGACAAGCAACCCAAGGGCCCTCTGAACTTCCTAGGGTCCTACCATCCATTGTATATTTCCCTGCCTGGTTAGTCCTCCCAAAATGCATCACCTCACACTTCTCAGGATTAAATTCCACTTGCCACTGCTCTGCCCATCTTACCAGCCCATCTATATTGTCCTGTAATCTAAGGCTTTCCTCCTCACTATTTATGCCACCACCAACTTTCATGTCATCTGCAAACTTATTGATCATACCTCCTATATTCACATCTAAATCATTAACGTACACTACAAACAGCAAGGGTCCCAGCACCGATCCCTGTGGTACACCACTGGTCACAGGCTTCCACTTGCAAAAACAACCCTCGACCATTACCCTCTGCCTCCTGCCACTAAGCCAATTTTGGATCCAATTTGCCAAATTGCCTTGGATCCCATAGGCTCTTACCTTTCTTAACCAATCTCCCATGTGGGACCTTATCAAAAGCCTTACTGAAGTCCATATATACATCAACTGCTTTACCCTCATCTACACATCTAGTCACTACCTCAAAAAATTCAATCAAGTTAGTCAGACACGATCTCCCCTTGACAAAGCCATGCTGACTATCCCTGATTAATCCCTGCCTCTCCAAGTGGAGATTAATCCTGCCCCTCAGAATTTTTTCCAACAGTTTCCCAACCACTGATGTTAGACTCACCAGCCTGTAATTACCTGGTTTATCCCCGCTACCCTTCTTGAATAATGGTACCACATTGGCTGTCCTCCAATCCTCTGATACCTCTCCTGTGGCCAGAAAGGATTTGAAATTGTGTCAGAACCCCTGCAATCTCCTCCCTTGCCTCATAACAGCCTGGGGTACATCTCATCTGGGCCTGGGGATTTATCCACTTTTAAGCCCACTAAAACTTCCTCCTTTTCAATGCTAATTTGTTCAAGTATATCACAATCCCCCTCCCTGATCTCTACACCTACATCATCCTTCTCCATAGCGAACACAGATGAAAAATAATCATTTAAAACCTCACTTATGTCCTCCGGCTCCACACAGATTGCCACTTTGGTCCCTAATGGGCCCTACTTATCCCCTCTTTTTTTTTTAAATTCATTCATGGGATGTGGGTGTCACTGACCAGGCCAGCATTTATTGCCCGTCCCTTGCCCTTAATATACATAAAAATGCCTTAGGATTTTCCTTTATCTTGCCCGCCAGTGTTTTTTCATGTCCCCTCTTCACTCTAATTACTTTAAGTGCCCCCTACACTTTCTATATTCCTGTAGTGCCTCCACTATTTACAGTGCTCCGAATCTGCCATAAGCCTCTTTTTTTTAAAAAAAACTGATCCAATCCTCTATATCCCTTGATACCCAGGATTTACTGGACTTGATGGTCCTACCCTTCACCTTAACAGGTACACATTGGCTCTGATCTCTCACTATTTCCTCTTTGAATGACTCCCACTGATCTGATGTCGACTTTCCTACAAGTAGCTGTTCCCAGTCCACTTTGGCCAGATCCTGTTTTATCATATTCAAATCAACCTTCCCCCAATTCAGTACCTTTATTTCCGGTCCATCTTTGTCCTTTTCCATATCTACCTTATATCTTAGAGTTATGGTCACTATCCCCAAAAATGTTCCCCTACTGACACTTCTACCACTTGTCTGGCTTCATTCCCTAGGATTAGGTCCAGTACTGCCCCTTCTCTTGTAGGACTATATACATACTGGCTCAAAAAGCTCTCCTGTATGCATTTTAAGAATTCCACCCCCTTAAAGCCTTTTGCACTAAGACTATCCCTGTTGATATTGGGGGAAGTTGAAATCCCTTAATATTGTCCTAGAATTTGTTGAGCTTCTTTAGTGTTGTTGGAGCTGCCCTCACCCAAGCAAGTGGACAGTATTCCATCACACTCCTGACTTGAGGTGGAAGGGTACTGGGGAGTCAAGAGTTGAGTCACTCATCACTTAATTCCCAGCTTCTGACCTGCTCACTGACAGTCAGCTGGTGCCACTGCTTAAAAACTATTAACCCATTAAGCATTCAAACAAGAGTAAAAGCAGCAATGCACTATAAAAGCAGCATGTTTATGTACTCTGTATGACGGACACTCTGCTCCACTTTCAGCCACCGAGCTATTACACTGTCACTCAACCATGACTCAGTTATTAAAGACTGCTTTGTTCTTAACTCTGTCCCGTTCCACATCACTTGTAGCATATATGTCAACGTACAAGACACGTGACTGCTCAGAACCATATGAAAAAAGGAATGAGTTCATTGTATTTAAAAATCAGTCTCAGTTGAACCAGTTTTTGGACAGCTTATTCCTCAATTATGCTGTACGAACAGAATTAGCAGGTAAACTGAACAAAGAGAGGCATCAGAAGGATTGTTAAGGTATGAGAAAATCCACATGCCTCATTCACTGATCACTGTTCTGCTGGTGAGGATATCCGAACAGTGCAGATCTCCCACTACAATTGAAAATTAATTTCTTTTAATTGGGTGCCTCTTCACCTCCATCCTATTTTTATTTTTGAACAGGAATACCAAGGCCCTCTTGTCTTCCCTTCTGGAATCACCCCACTGACCACAAAGTTAAAGTTGTGTGTTGGGCTGACAAGAATCTGGCCAGGAAGCAAGCTGTACAAATCCAAGGGCAACCTTCATTCAGAAAATTCCCAACGTAATACAATTACCAACTTTTCAGAGTCCAAAAACACAAAACATCTGTTTGCATGTGGATTGGTATTTATTTTTCCAGATACTCTCAGCCTATGTTTGTTTCTCTTCACATCAGTTCCTCAGCCAAAAGGTTCATTTAGAAAAAAAAAAGCTAACAAGCATCAATAAACGCACAACAGAAATGGTTTAGCTCGGCTGATTTACCCAAAGGGATGCAACACTCAAAAGCAACATTCAGTACTGACCCATAGATAAGAATGGGATTACAATCTGTGCCAGTAACCCATGGCTTTAACCATTTGGCCAGCTCATCACCAAAATGGATGAAGAGGATATCGAAATTGCAACCCGAGAATGGCTTCAGCGAGCTGTGGTCACCTCAAAATTGTATGCACAGTGTTGTCCAACACACGACTGTGACAGCATCTTATCAATATCCTATTATACCATCACAAAGTCAACGATAGCAAAAACAAAAAGAGGTCTCACAGCAAGGTCAGTTACTCACCCATATCGCAAGACTCACTCGCTTTCCACTGATATTTAATTTCTTCGTCAAGAATGAGGCCTAAAAATGAGAAAAGTATTTTAATAGCAGGGTCATGGCAGTATAACTGTCCTTGCAAATGCCAGCGCGCTAATATCTAGCTTCCTTTCCATTGAAAAACCCAAAGCCATCATAATGGCTACTTCATGCATTACACTAATTCTACTCCATAAACTTGAGGTCATTTAAAACTCTGCTGCCAGTGTCTTAACTCACACCAAGCCTCATTCCCTTATCACCCCTGTGCTCGCTGACCTACATTGGCACCTGGTCAAGCAACATCTTGACTTTAAAAATCTCATCCTTGTTTTCAAATCCCTCTATGGCCTCGTCCTTCCCCAACTCTGATCTCCTCCAGCCCCACAACCCTCCGAGATATCTGCGCTCCTCTAATTCAGGCCTCTTGTGCATCCCCAATTTTAATTGCTCCACCATTGGCGGCCGTGCCTTCAGTTGCCTAGGCCCCAAGCTCTGAAATACTCTCCCTGCACCTCTCCACCCCGCTTTCCTCCTTTAAACCTCTTTGACCAAGCTTTTGGTCATTTGACCCAACATCTCCTTTTGTGGCTCGGTGTTGTACTTGATTTTGGGATGTTTTATTACGTTAAAGGGGCTATATAAAGTTGTAAAAAAATTGTCTAAAATGGCCAGCTGACATAGGTCATGAAAAACAATTTTTGTTCCATAAAAGGAACCTCCCAATTTCTTAAACTAGGGTAATCCATTCTCTATTTTCAATTGTACATACCCTTGGTGTCATCAACATTTTAAACAAACTATGGTATGTGCAGCTACAGACAGCTTCAGGGAGCAGTATGAAGCCAAGTTATAGCAAGGAGATGTGTGTTTGGGACAAAACTGATGGGAAGAAATTTCCACTGATGAAACAGAAGAGAAGTTAAAAGGTCTAGGAATCACAATTTAAACTGAGTGTCCTGGACTTGGAGATTTTGGAGTTTCTCAGGAGTGTTTCATTTAATGTTTCCACTTGAATACAGGAATTACCAAGCACTAAGATAAGGAATATGAACAAAGATTGGATCCCAAGGATTCCAAAATGTAACTTTTGCCGGTGATGCTTTATAGCAAAATCGCACACACAGAAAGAGTAAGTCAGACAGCTTCTGAAAGAAAACAACCACATTTTAACAGATCACATCCAAGACTGGTTCACGTTTTTCTCCCTCAGACAAGTTTTTTTTTTTTTTTAAATTCATTCCTGGGATGTGATCACTGGCAAGGCCAGCATTTGTTACCCATCTGTAATTGCCCTTGAGAAGGTGGTGGTGGTGAGCTGCCTTCTTGAACCACTGCAGTCCATTCAACTTTTGTGTAGTGGTTTTGTACAACTGAGTTGCTTTCAGAGGGCAGTTAAAATCAACCACATTGCTGTGGGTCTGGAGTCACATGTAGGCCAGACCAGGCAAGGTCAGATTTCCTTCCCTAAAAAAAGACATTTGTGAACTAGATGGGGTTTACGACAATGATAGTTTCATGGTCACCATTATTGAGAATAGCTTTCAATTCCTGATTTTCTTCTTTATTAATTGAATTTAAATTCCACTTGCTGCCGTGGTGGGATTTGAACTCATGTCCCCAATGGGATATGAACCAGTGTCCCCAGACTGGGTAGCACACAAAACAGGGGTGGGGAAGCACTGGCCACAAATACAAGATATAACTACAATAGGGAATTCAGGAGGAACTTCTCTACCCAGAGATTGATTAGCATGTGGAACTCATGACAAGGAAGTGGCTAGATAAACATGAGGAGTTAAGGAATAGAAAAATATGTGTTGATTGGATTTGATGAAGAGGGGTGGAGGAGGTTGTGGAGTATAAATAGCAGCATGGACAAGTTGGGCCACATGACCCTTTCTATGCTGTAAATTCTTATTCAAGTATCTACATGAATGTTTAAATATTATGGCATGTTAAAACAATAGTGTCGTGTACGTGACTGTGCTAACACACAAGTGAATTACTGTTTTCTGCCAGGGATTTTCTACTGCAAGTATTGGTCAGAACCAGACTTCCACAGACAATACTGCTCACCAGGCCATAAAAGAACAAACTAAAAGAGGGTGGTGTTAACCACCAGGAACAGCATACACCTCCAAACCCACTTGAAATAATTTTTAAAGTGAACCTGTCCTTTATCTATACTACTACTTCTTGGAGACCCCTCCTTTCCCTCAGTCATGCCATTTCCTACATTTCTCCACTTTTTCATGGATATTTTAACAAACACTTGTATTTATATAGCACCTTTCACAACCACCTAAAGGGCTTTACAGCCAATGAAGTACTATTTGAAGTGCAGTCACTGTTGCAATGTAGGAAGTGCTACCAACTGAGCACTGGCTGACACTTTGGTCTTCATTTCATAGAAACAAAAGGAATTTAACACAGCTGGAGGCCAAATGGCCTCTCTCTGCATTGGCTTTAAGCCCATCTTACTGATCACTCCCCATTTATTTCCTTCACCCATTGAATCAGTGCACTGTTACAGTTGGAGCTGGTGTTCCTCAAATAAGCTGTACCAAAGTTGTTGGAACCATCCTACATGTAGACTCTTGCACTACTAGTTGCATAGAGTGGTTAGTGATCAAATCCTCTATTTTGAGCCTTCATTGGAGTTGTGCAATTCTATTCCCTTTGATACTGCACAAGTCCCACACTTGACTCCCTTGGCTTACACAAGACATGGTACCTGCCACTGTGCCTCGTCGGTCATTGGAAAGCTGGGCTTCTGATATTTGAATTAAAGTTCACAAAAAGATTACTGTCCAGCCTAACTACTCAGTTCAAAACCAACCGGTGGCTTCCTATTCCATTCAAAAGGAATGGAGAGCTTGGTGCTGAGGGGTTAACAAAAAAAAACTTAAGTGCATGAAACAATTTATTGGAAGCATTCAGTGCTGGCTCCTCCCCAACTCTATTATTTACACTATGTTAGGAAAACAAGACCCCAAAGACAGTCCCAGGATAGAAACACACTAGCACTTTCTTCAAAGATCTGGTGCCACAGTAAGCCATTTCAGGTATGTGGAAACTCACCTCAAGTCTGGACTAACATTTAAAATCCCTTTAGATTCTTTAATGTTTTGAAACTCCATGCACATCCTTGGGCCTGGAGCTTCAGACAAGATTCATAATGACCAGCAATTTTAAAAGGCTTGTAACAGTAAGAGATCCAACAGGGTTGGTTTACTTGGCACAAGTTTCATTCCTTAGCAAATTCTAAGAATTCTTATCACACACACGCCTCATTGGCAGTGACATTATCCATAGTTTATAAACAAGAAACCTAAAATTCACAGAATAATGATTTCTCCTTTTCCGGAACGTGCAAAAACCAATGGCAGACATTCTTAATCAGTAAACAACTGGAACTAATCTTAAAAGCCACGTTTTAAAGGGAAGTCCATTAAGAAAAAGATTAGGGAATAAAACAGATCCAAGTCTTGAAATTGCTGCAAAAACATCAGCAAAGATGAGCAGTTTATCACTGAAACTCGAAGCCACATTAAATTACAGCCTTGTCTATTATGCCCGAGATATCAATTATTCACTACCTCAGTTCCACGCACGTTTTAGTTACAGTAGTAATTGACATTATTTGCAAGGTCCTTGCTTGACCCCCTTAAAAAGGGTACACAACTCAAGATATTTATTTGGTTTTCTCTCAGTGCTTCTAATCGAGCCTGAAAGGGAGGCGAAAGCGATACAACACAAGTAGGAAACTTGGTTTCCAGGAGTTCAGAGCGGGTAGACAACTGAATGTTTACAATTGCAGAAAAACTCAAGTGAATCATCATCATCTGTGCAGCGAACCTCCAGGATGTGAATTTTAGTGTGGCATGTCAAAGTCGAATTAAAAAATCACTCCATTATTTATTCCCCTCCCTGTGATGTAAAGCAACAGCAGTACATATAAATCAACTAATACATGGAGTTGTCATTGGGATGTTATTTGTGCTACGGTTAGAGTAGACTAGTGGGGTCAGCAAGTCTACGCTTAAGCCCTCTTAAAACTGTAGTGAAACACAAGACTCCGAAATATTTCAAAAAGGACAAGACCTGTTAAAAGTTTCCGCAAAACAGGAAATCAGTTCAGTAACCACCAAAAATAAACCATTTACCAAAAAAAACCGTTTAAAACAGAATTACTGCAAGTTTCTCCAAGGCTTTTCCCCGAAAACATGCGAGTTTTATTTCCAAAGGTAAAATCAATTTCATCCTTGTCACTTTCTACCGCAACAATGTATCGGGTCGACACTGTATCCAGTCAATGTATCGAGTCAGTATCAGGCCAGAAGATGCAGACTCAGGCTGTTACCTTATAATTAACACTGCTTTCCTAAGCCCCACTCACCTGTAACGTTGTAATATGCTTGTCGCTAAATTTATTCTCACAATATCTCAGCACCAGGGAGGTTTTGCCCACGCAGCCTTCCCCCAGTAGCACTACTTTGAAGTAATAGCTGTTGCCAGCGGCTACCGCCATAATAATAGCAGAAACACTGACTATGCAGGAGGAAATCTCATCAGAGCGGGAGGGGGAAGGTTTGCGAGTAACCTGGGATTTTTAGCTGGCGGTAGATGAATTGCAACAGAACATTTTAAGATGGCGCCCTCCTCTTTCCCAAGCGGAGGTTGCAATCAGCTGATGTGCAGAGTGGGCAATAAATGCGGCAGTACCACACCCCCCTTCCCCAGCTCTGACAATCCATATCACATGGGGCAGAGGGAGGAGACTGGAAAGTGGTCAGTCAAACGAGCAAAGAAGGTCTGCTTGGAAGGAGCAGTTTTGATTCCACATAACAGTTTCTGTGGTATGGTAGCAGAGCAGTTATGTTACTGGGTTTAATAAGCCAAATGCTTCAGAAATATGAGTTCAAATCCCATCAAAATTTAGTTCAATAAATCTGGAATTAAACGCGAGTATTAGTAATGATGATCATGAAACTACCGGATTGCCATAAAAGCCCCTCTGGATCCAGGGAAAGAAATCTGCTGTTCTTAACCAGCCTACCCATACAGTAATATAAAAGCAAAATACTGCGGATGCTGGAAATATGAAATAAAAACAAGAAATGCTGGAACCACTCAGCAGGTCTGGCAGCATCTGTGGAAAGAGAAGCAGAGTTAACGTTTCGGGTCAGTGACCTTCGGAACCAGCAAATATTAGAAATGTCAAAGGTTATAAGCAAGTGAGCCGGGGGTGGGGCAAGAGATAACAAAGGAGAAGGTGTGGATAGGACAAGGCCACATAGCTGACCAAAAGGTCATGGAGCAAAGGCAAACAATATGTTAACGGTGTGTTGAAAGACAAAGCATTAGTACAGATGGGGTGTTAACATTCTTTCAATGTAGTATACTGTATTCGCTGCTCACAATGTGGTCTCCTCTACATTGGGGAGACCAAACGCAGACTGGGTGACCGCTTTGCGGAACACCTCCGCTCAGTCCGCAAGCAGGACCCTGAGCTTCCGGTTGCTTGCCATTTCAACACTCCCCCCTGCTCTCATGCTCACATCTCTATCCTGGGCTTGCTGCAGTGTTCCAGTGAACATCAACGCAAGCTCGAGGAACAGCATCTCATTTACCGAGTAGGCACACTGCAGCCTGCCGGACTGAACATTGAGTTCAATAATTTCAGAGCATGACGGGCCCCCCATTTTATTTTTATTTTTAGTTATTTTTTCTTTTTTACATTTTTTACCATTTTTTTTTGTTTATTTAATTTCATCTTAGTTTGTTCAGTTTGCTTACCCACTGTTTTTTTCATGTTTGTACTTGCTGTTGTTCAATATTCAGTCCGTTAACACCCTATCTGTACTAATGCTTTGTCTTTCAACACACAATTTAACATATTGTTTGCCTTTGCTCCATGACCTTTTGGTCAGCTATGTGGCCTTGTCCAATCTACACCTTCTCCTTTGTTATCTCTTGCCCCACCCCCGCCTCACTTGCTTATAACCTTTGACATTTCTAATATTTGCTAGTTCCGAAGAAGGGTCACTGACCCGAAACGTTAACTCTGCTTCTCTTTCCACAGATGCTGCCTAGCCATACAGTATCTCCACTCATTGCAATGTGATTAATTCCTGACGGCCCCTTGAATAGCCTGGCAAGTTGTATTCAAGTAGGTATCCCACCTTCTCAAGGAAAGCTTCTTCAGGATGAGCAATAAATGCTGGCCAGTGATGCCCACATCCTGTGAATGAATTAAAAAAGTAATCGGAAGATGAATAAAGACTAAAATCCATCTAGTTTATGTTCAACCATCCTGTTGTTGCATAGAGCTTCATATGACAGAAAAGGAGGCTGTTTGACCCATTGTGCCTA
The DNA here is from genome assembly GCF_036365525.1 of Heterodontus francisci. NCBI lineage: Eukaryota > Metazoa > Chordata > Chondrichthyes > Heterodontiformes > Heterodontidae > Heterodontus > Heterodontus francisci. Next base: position 67,666,498 of record NC_090395.1, on the reverse strand, counting down.
TGCCAACTCTGAATCCAATTAGTCCCACTTACCTCATAGCCCTGCATGTTTACCTACTTCAAAGATTTGTCCAATTCTCTTTTCAAACTTACCATTGCATCTGCTTCCATCAGCCTTTCAGGCAGTGCACTTCAGGTCATAGCAACTCGCTGGGTGTGAAATTCAGCTCCGTGGCATCGGTTCCAGTGAGTGGGGGGGCACAGCACCTCTGCCACTTTCAGTGTGGCCGGCGTGGTGCCCCAAGTTGGGGAAGGGCATTTCTGCAGGCATTCTATTGTGGGGTGATATGCCTGCCACAGCTGAATAGCTGCAGGTATGTAAAAGGAGTGGGAGCTGGGTGTGAGACTGCATTATTGTGTGAGGGTGAGGTGGAGTACCTGGTCATTAGGCATGAGTGTTGAGGATTGCTGATGGCAGGTTAAGATGGTGGTGCAGTGGTATTGCCACTGGACTAGTAATCCAGTGACCCAGGCTAATACTCTGGGGACATGGGTTTAAATCCCACCATGGCAGCCTTTGGAATATAAATTCAATTTTTTTTTTTTTAAATCTGGAATTGAAATCTAATTTTAGTAATGGTGACCATGAAACTACCATCAATTGTTGTAAAAACACATCATTAATGCCTTTAGGGAAGGAAATCTGCCATCCTTACCTGGTCTGGCCTACATGCGACTCCACACCCACAGCAATGTGGTTGACTAATGCAGGTGGGAGGTATACAGTGAATGGCAGAACCCTTAGGAGTATTGACAGGCAGAGAGATCTGGGCGTACAGGTCCACAGGTCACTGAAAGTGGCAACGCAGGTGGATAAGGTAGTCAAGAAGGCAAACAGCATGCTTGCCTTCATCGGTCGGGGCATAGAGTATAAAAATTGGCAAGTCATGTTGCAGCTGTACAGAACCTTAGTTAGGCCACACTTAGAATATTGTGTGCAATTCTGGTCGCCACACTACCAGAAGGACATGGAGGCTTTGGAGAGGGTACAGAGGAGGTTTACCAGGATGTTGCCTGGTCTGGAGGGCATTAGCTATGAGGAGAGGTTGGAAAAACTCGGATTGTTTTCACTGGAACGACGGAGGTGGAGGGGCGACATGATAGAGGTTTGCAAAGTTATGAGCAGCATGGACAGAGTGGATAGTCAGAAGCTTTTTCCCAGGGTGGAAAACTCAGTTACTAGGGGACATAGGTTTAAGGTGCGAGGGGCAAAGTTTAGAGGGGATGTGCGAGGCAAGTTTTTTACACAGAGGGTGGTGAGTGCCTGGAACTTGCTGCCAGGGGAGGTGGTGGAAGCAGATACGATAGCGACGTTTAAGAGACATCTTGACAAATATATGAATAGGAAGGGAATAGAGGGATACGGGCCCCGGAAGTGCAGAAGGTATTAGTTTCGGCAGGCATCAAGATCGGCGCAGGCTTGGAGGGCCGAATGGCCTGTTCCTGTTCTGTACTGTTCTTTGTTCTTTGTTCTTTGACTCTGAAATGGCCTAGCAAGCCATTGTTGTACAAAACAACTACACAAAAGTTGAAAAGTTTGGACTGCAGCAGTTCAAGAAGGCAACTCACCACCACTGTTTCAGTGCTGTATCTCTAAAACTAAAACTAAAACCTTCTCAAGGGCAATTAGGGATGGGCAATAAATGCTGGCCTTGCCAGGGATGTCCACAGTAGATTTCCTTCTGTAAAGGGCATTAGTGAACCAGATGGCTTTTTACAACAATTGATGATAGTTTCATGGCGTTATTACTGAGACTAACTTTCAAGTCCAGATTTTTATTAATTAATTGAATTTATTAAATAAATTTACATTCCAGCAGCTGCTGTAGTGGGACTTGAACCCATGTCCCCAGAGCATTAGCCTGGGTTGCTGAATTACTTGATTGAAACATATAAGATCCTGAGGGGTCTTAACAGGGTGGATGTGGAAAGGATGTTTCCCCTTGTGGGAGAATCTAGAACTAGGGGTCACTGTTTAAAAATAAGGGGTCGCCCATTTAAGACAGAGATGAGGAGAAATCTTTTCTCTCAGAGGGTTGTGAGTCTTTGGAATTCTCTTCCTCAAAAACGGTGGAAGCAGAGTCTTTGAATAATTTTAAGGCAGAGGTAGATAGATTCTTGATAAGCAAGGGAGTGAAAGGTTATCAGGGGTAGCTGGAAATGTGGAGTAATCAGTTCAGCCATGAACTTATTGAATGGTGGAGCAGGCTCGAGGGGCCGAGTGGCCTACTCCTGCTCATAATTCCTATGTTCATATGTCGGTACTATTTCAGTGATATTATCACTACACTATTTTCTCACCATCTGTACAGGTTCCACCTCCCCCAGAACCAGGCCCAATGTCCCAGGAATCTAAAGCCCTCATTCATGCACCATCTTTCCAGCCACACATTCAGCTGCTCTATTCATCTATTTCTATACTCGCTAGCACGTGGCAACAGGGGCAAGCCGGAGCTTACTACCTTTGAGGTCCTGCTTATTAATCTTTTTCCTAGATCCCTAAAAACTGCCAGCAGGACCTCATTCCTCTTTCTACTTATGTCACTTGTACCTATATGGACCATGACCTCTGGCTGCTCACCTGCCCTATTCAGAACATTCTTCAGATGCTCAGTGACATCCTGGACCCTGACAGCAGGGAGGCAACATATCATCCTGGAATAAAGTCTACAGCTGCCGAAACACCAGTCTGCCACCCGGCTATAGAATCCCCTCTCACTATTGCTTTCCCAATCTTCATGCACACCCGCCCCTGCCCCCGTACAGTTAAGCTACCTGCACGCAGGGGACTCCTGAACTGCCTGCCAGGTCTTTCTTGACAGTCTGATGGTTAGCCATTCCCTGTTTGCCAATGCATTCTTGAATTGTGGGGTAACCACCTCCAGAAACATGCTGTAGGTCTCAGCCTCACATGCGGAGTTTGCAAGTTCTCCCTGTGACTGCGTGGGTTTCCGCCGGGTGCTCCGGTTTCCTCCCACAGTCAAAGACTTGCAGGTTGATAGGTAAATTGGCCATTGTAAATTGCCCCTAGTGAAGGTAGGTGGTAGGAGAATTGAGGGAAGGTGAGGATGTGGTGGGGAATATGGGATTGATGTAGGATTAGTATAAATGGGTGGTTGATGGTCGGCACAGACTCGGTGGGCCGAAGGGCCTGTTTCGGTGCTGTATCTCTCTATGACTCTATGACTCTATATGCACTGCTGCTGTTAGCTGCTGCTCAAACTCCAAAACCTGGAATTTGAGCTCCTCCAGTTGACGACACTTTCTGCACATGTAGTTGTCCCAGACACGAGAAGTGTGCCGGCGTTCCCAGATGGAGCAGGATGTGCATTCCATGTGACTGAGGTGCCCGGCCATACCTCTATTTCTTAATTAACTTAACAGAAATAAGTCTTAAAAATTCACCAGGTATTGGAGGTAAAAAGGAAAAAATAAAAAGCAGCACCTCCTTTCCACTCAGCACCAAATTCCCACTTGCACAAAATTCCCAACTTTATTAATGATGCACTCAGTTCTGCGATCACTTTGAAGTGATGCCATATGTACCCAAGTCAGGCCATTAATCTAAATCCAAAAATAACTGATCCTAATACCAATCCCAGGGAATACCACTGTATACTGCCCTCCAGACTGAAAACAATTCTTCATCTCTACTCTGTGCTTTCTGTCCCTTAGCCAATTTTATATCCATGCTGCCACTGTCTCTTTAATCCCATGGGCTTTAATTTTGCTAACAAGCCTTTGTCAAATGCCTTTTGAAAGCCCATATACATAGCATCAACCCTCTCTGTTACTACTTCATGAGCTTTTTGTTTAAATGGAATTCACATTTTTAAACAGCTCTTTGTTGCTGCCTCTGACTCACACATCCGATTCTTCTGCAACAACTTGTATCCCCAAGCTATGAGCCAGAATTTTACAGCCCCCTCACAGGAGCAGGGTGGTGAGGGGGAGGGCATAAAATTAAATGGGAGATGGGGGGGGTGGGTGGGGGCGGGGTGCCATTCCCAAAGCCTTCCTTCTCCTGCTGCAATTTTATGAGGGGCAGCGGCGGCAAAAAACAGTCCACCCACCCCAGGCCAATCAAGGCCCTTAAGTGGCCAATTAAGTGCCACCTAAGGGCCTCCGCCTGTGGCCGCTGGCATTTTACTAGTGGCGGGCGGGTGGCTCAGGTCCCCAGAATGCTGTTAAGTAAAACCTGGCAGCCTCCTTGTGGGCTGGGGGGTGTCCTCCTGATCGGGTCCCCTGTGCCCCATAGAGGGCTGCTCCCGAAGCCCCAACCACCCCCACTGAATGAAAGCTTCCCCACCCCCCCATCTGATCCCCCCTTACCTCGCCGGGGCCCAGCCAATAGTCCCCGGAGAGGCTCCAAAAACTTACCTTTGTTTCCAGGGCCATCGTCCTTCTTGCTGCCGTAGCTGGGCTGCAGTCCCAGCAGTGGCCACCGCTCCTGGTGGTGCTGCTGGGATTCAGAGCTCCCGACCCGCTGATTGGCTAGCAGCTTCATTAGGTGGGACTTCCTGCCTCAGTGAGGTGGAAGTCCTGGCCAAGGCCATTTAAGGGCCTGGGGATGGTAAAGTCCCGGCGTGGCTCCCCCGGCCCAGCGGAGGTGGGCACACCCCCAATTGTTTTTGTTGGTGGGCAGGGCCTTCCGCCCAACATAAAATTCCAGTCATGGAGTCAATTACCAGCTGATACAGTCTCCAGCTGTTGTACAATAAACATGACTGGAACTGGAAACCAGAAGTAACCGAAGGCCCACTGTTGCCCAACTCAAGCCCCCGACGAGTAACTATATGTGTTCCCCCACCATCAGGAGGGTAAGACTAATTTAAAAAAAATACAACTTTTTCAAATTAAACATGCATGCTTAGAGCAACTTTGTCAATATTTAGAAGTTTATTACAAATGCTTTCTTCTCTCCAGGTACTTCCCCTCCCTTTCAAAACCACTGTCACCTACCCACCACCCACTCACACACCCCCACCAGCTTAAATAAACCCAACCTCAGTCCCTCCATCCATGGAAGCTGTCATCACATCTCCAACCTCCCATGTTTGAATATGTTGTTGCTTCCCAAATCCAAGCCAATTTTTCCCGAAGCTCCATGTTTGGATCTCCCCAATCAGGTTTCCTCGCACTGAAACGGCTCTGATCAAAGTCACAAATAACACCCAATCTAATGGTGTTCCAACAATAGATGACCATTCTGTGTGATGTTCTTTCGTCTGCTGTTTTTATGCAGGAACTGACAGGCATTAATTCAATTAAAATAGAGGACAGAGGAAAATAATGGGAATATGTTAAACATTCATCCATTGATAGCAAAAAAACTTTTCTAGGGTTTGTTTAGTTTAGGTTTTTTTAATATTAAACTGACTCAGTGATAACACTCACTCCTCTGACTGGGTTCAGGTCCCACTCCAGAAATGTGACCAACTGACACGTCAGTGCAGTATTGAGGGAGAGCTGCATTGTCAGAGCTGCTTTCATTCGGATTAGATCTTAAACCAAGGCCCCGTCTGCCTTCTCAGGTGCATGTAAAAGATCCCGTGGTACTATTCAACGAAGCGTAGGGGAGTTCTCCCAGTATCCTGACCAATGTTTATCCCTCAACCAGCGTCACTAAAATCTGATTAGCTGGTTATTATCTCATTGCTGTTTATAGTACTTGCTGTGTGTATATTGCCTGTCACATTTGTCTACATAATAATATTTGATGTAATAACAAATGCTACGGGACACCCTGAGGCTACGAAAGCTACGTCGGAGCAGGATTAGGCCATCCAGCCCTTTGAGCCTGTTCTGCCATTCTATTAGATCATGACTGATCTGTAGCTCAAATCCACTTACCCACCTTTGCTCCTTCTCCCCTTATGCAAATGCAGGATCGATTTTTCTTTCCAGTATTCACAGTTTTTCTTTTAATTATTAGTTCTGCATCTTTGCTTTTCTTTTGTCACTATTTACAGAGACCTCATTTGTGTCTCTTTACTCAGCTACCCTCCTAGACTAGTTTAGGAATTTGTCTTTCCTTCACCCACCGCCTCTCATTATATCGTAGGAGCCTGGAGCAAGGCAACTCCATTAAACTAGGTCACGCGACATGTGGGCAATCCTGGCATCTCTAAATGGATTACTTTGAGACTTTTACAGTCAGTCCGCTTCAGCTTATATTATGCTGGTCAATTTTCTAGTTGCTTGATTCGAAAACAAAGGCATTTAGAGTTTGCATGGAATCACAGCAGAAGATTGGTTTTAGTGAAAGTAAAGGCAGTCCAGGCACAAAGACATGGGCACCACCCGAAGATGAGAATTGGTTATGATTTAATTACAATGCTACAATACAGTCTATAAAGAAATGGATGAGCCTGTGCAGAATATTCAGAAGTGCAAGGACCTGGTCATTCTCAGTTTGAGGTCTCTGCCTGTTTGGGCCCAGTGTACAGCATGACCCTTTGATCTCAGCCGGAATGGTCTACTCCAGGAACATCAAGCGTGTGTTGTGCAGACTTTCCATGGATTTTCGAGTTAGGAGTACGCGGGAAGAGTATTCAGCATTGAGTAGCCAGCAGTAGTTAATCCAGAATAGCAGCAGCAGGCCAAGCCAACGGGGAGCCGCAGGCCAAAGGCAGAAGGTCACGGATCAATAGAAACACAGCTAATTAACAAAACTGGCCAATCATTACAGTTTTTAGTCATTGCTGACAACATTTCATTGATATATAATGTACTTTCAAACAGGCAATCCTTAAATACATCACCCATTATACTCTCTGCCCGATATTCAGTTCCACTCACTTGGTTAGAACTGAATATTGAGCGTGTTCCATAAGGGGCAGCAAATGTTTTGTGTCACTGACAACCTCCAATTTCAACCTGATGAGGTTGTTTCAACAACTTGTTTAAACAAATTAGTCAGTGCTGTAAATAGCAAAAATGCAAAATTGTTATATCAATCACTTAATAAAACCCACTCAGCAATTTATTAATTTAGTTATTAAATTCAACCAGCAGCATTATTTAAACAGTTGGCTAACCCCCACCACATGCACCCCCCACAAAAATAATGATAATGCAGGTTGCAGCTAAAACATCTTTGAAAATGAGGTATGGGAGGAAATGGGAGTCAGATAATAACTGAAAAAGCAGAAGTGCAAAATTGGAAGTCGAGAAGATAGAACAAATGGTGTGCATTAGAGCGAATCACCTTAAATAAAGTGAAAATATGCCTGAGACAAAGATAATTCACCGTCTTTATTTGAATACTGGAAGCTTTAATAATATTGTTCTGGAATCTGAAGCATATGTAAGGGATGTGAGAAAATGATGCCACAGTGATTGTGGAAACACAGATGCTCAGACAAGTGGGGACTGAGTTTCACATTCAAGAGAAGTAAATATAAAGGGCACAAGTCGTCTGCAAAGTGGAAGAACAGAGAGACTAAAATGGAGGTAAGGAAGAAAATGTACAGACAAAACCCAACAGATGAAGGAAGGGAAAGAACATGGAAAAAAATTCAAATGTTCAACCTGTTTACATCTGTAAAATAGAAAGAGAGAGGAATAATTATTTAGGCGAATGGAAAAAATGAACTAATTAAGGATTATCATTTAGGACCAAATATGGTTGATAATTTATATATTTCTATTTTAATAACTTTTTCTAAATGTAGCTGGTACCAAGTACCAGGATATCAGATTAGGCCCACCATATAAAATTATTTTGACAGCTCTGGTCTACAGGGTGAGACCATCCAGTTGTATTACTCTAGCTAACTCCAGCCTTCACTGTTTATTATAGTTTATCAATCTAAGGGCCCAACACTTTTAAATCAGTGTCATACTGTCACACAGTTGCTTTTCCAAACCAGTACCCTTGATGTTGTCATCCTTCATGCTAGGGTGGGTGTTCAGTTCATTGAGTCTATGTAGACCTATCCTGCAGATCTCATATACCTTGACAACTGGTTTTGTGTTTGACATTTTCATGTACTAATATACATAGAATATACATAATTTAACAGACTCTAGATCTGCGGGCCCCGTTCTCTCAGAGAAATATTGTAACTGATATACTTCACATCCTCACACTACACCATTCACTGAAATATCCTACAGCATTCACTGCTGTACCCTCAGAAATTTTGAAATAGCCTCACCTGTAATCCCATAATTCTGATTGTGCAAATCTCCACAGCTCTCACTTTCTGACATACCCCAGACTTCTCATGATAACTCTCTGAAATACCCTTCCATATCCCTCACTGTAACACTCTGAAATATTCCACATCTCTCATCCCTAGCTATAACACTGTCTACAGAGTCTGGTTGTCAGCCCATCAGGGCGAGTGTTTCATTAGCTGTTTCCTCCAACCACTTGGAAGTGGTGGAGATAAAAGGGGTGATGTCCATTTCATCCTAACAGACACACTAACCCCTGTAGTTAATCGTCTTGACCTGTTGCCATCTCTCCTGCTTCCCTCCTCCAGGAGGAAGGTAAAGAAGGTTGGAGTGTATGTGAAAAAATGAGGGGGATGGGGAAGATAAATCTTATGACCAACTGAAAGCAAATGGAATGAATATCATTGATCAATGATTAATGAGTCCAAAGGCCCTCTATTTTACCTTACAGAATAATTATTTTTATGTTACTTTCCTGCCCTCCTTTCCAGAAGGAGCTGACTCGTCTGGAGTTCAGTTCCACAGGTAGCAGCAGCCCTCGGACACATAAGAACAGGAGTAGGTCATAAGGCCTATCGAGCCTGCTCCGTCATTCAATAGATCTTCTACAATTCCACTTTTCCATCCTATCCCCATATCCCTTGATTCCTTTAGTGCCCAAGAATCTATTGATTTCCTTCTTGAATATATTCAATGGCTAAGCATCCACACCTCTCTGGGGTAGAGAATCCCAAAGATGCACAACACTCTGTGAAGAAATTTGTCCTCATCTCAATCCTAAATGGCTGACCCCTTAATCTGTGATTATAACCCCTAGTTCTAGCCTCTCTAGCCAAGGGAAACAGTCTTTCAGCATTTATCCTATCAAGCCTGCTAAGAATTTTATATGTTTCAATGAGGTCACTTCTCATTCTTCTAAACTCCAGAGAATATAGTCTACTCAATCTCTCCTCATAGGACAATCCTCTCATCCAAGGTACCCTTAGCCAGGTGGGCATTATTCATGTGTGAGAACAGGCAGGATATTCAATCTTGAAGGTTTAGGGATGGATGAGAAAGTTGGGCAGGTGGCAGTGGAAGAGGTGAAAATTATCAAAGCAGAGTCCGGTCCCCTCCAGTACACAAGTATTTTCCAGAAGTGGGCCATTAGATACCAATCATGGCTGAAATCATGGCTTACCCTTATCCCAATCCCCCAGTCCCCTTCCATAACCCAGAGATATTCAGCCCTGGCTCGAGTCAGCTAACAGCACAGACCAGGCATTAAATGTGGGGCCTAACAGCACAGACCAGGCATTAAATGTGGGGCCATCTGGCTTTTGTGGTTCAATACTACACCATATAATCTTACAGCACAGAAGGAGGCCATGTGGCCCATCTTGCCTCTGCTGACCCTTTGGAACATATAGGTACCACCAAGGGAAATGTATATCACTAATCTCTCAGAAGAGCTGACTGATGTCAATTTTTATTTAAAACCGTCACATAAGGACAAATTGACTAATGTCACGTTTTAAAGATTTCAAAATAAAGAAGTGGTTGTTTGTGGTAGTCCTCGCTATAACACCATTTACAATCGTTCATTCTTAGAAACGAATAGGAAGATTTGCTACATTCACTACTTGTATTGAAACCATACATCTGTTACTCATTACATAGAATTACATAGCATCTACAGCACAGAAACAGACTGTCCTGCGCTGGTGTTTATTCTCCACATGAGCCTCCTCCCACATCTTTTCATCTAACCCCATCAGCTTATACTCAGGCTTACAGTTTTGTTACAATACCAACCAATGTATTCGAACCAAAAAGGCAGCTTCCAATTTAAAAGTCATCAACATGCCATTAAAATCAATAATCCTTTGTGTTTGGGCCCATTTGCTTCAGCGAACACAACACATTCAGCATCAAACACTTTTCTTTTGCTCAAAACACAAAGTATTGGTGTGGAACCATCAAGCAGAAACAAACAATCACAGATACGCCCATGTGCTTGTGCTTATTGATTGGAAATAGCTTGTGTTTAATCTACTGATTTTGCTTTTTCTCTGAAGCTTGTTTACAGCTATCGATGTATAGATCTAAACAGAATAGTCCCTGTAGTTAGATCCACAACGTTGCGTTGAATTAGTTTTCTTGTGCAGACTGATACTCCTCTAATAACCTCCGGTAGTTTAATTTCTTCCGTTCATTGGATGTTGACTAGCCCGGCCACTTAATGTCTGAAAAAAAGAAAGATAAAGTTTTAATTTTTCCTAATTAAAATCAAATGTACTGGAATACCTGTTTCTCTCACTTTCCCTCAGTGCATTTGCATGGATGAAACCCTCATCCGTGCCTTTGTTTCCTCTAGACTTGACTATTCCAATCCTCTCCTGGCCTTCCACCCTACATAAACTTTCCGCCACCTCCAGCGCGATGCCACTGCCAAACGCATCCTTCCCTTACTTCCCCTGTCAGCATTCCGAAGGGATCATTCCCTCCGCGACACCCTGGTCCACTCCTCCATTACCCCCACCACCTCGTCCCCTTCCCATCTTCCCCTGCAATCGCAGGAGGTGTAATACCTGCCCATTTACCTCCTCTCTCCTCACTATCCCAGGCCCCAAACACTCCTTTCAGGTGAAGCAGCAATTTACTTGTACTTCTTTCATTGTAGTATACTGTATTCGCTGCTCACAATGTGGTCTCCTCTACTTTGGTGAGACCAAACGCAGACTGGGTGGCCGCTTTGCAGAACACCTCCGCTCAGTCCGAAAACATGACCCCGAGCTTCCGGTTGCTGGCCATTACAACACCCACCCACCCCCGCTCTCATGCTCACATCTCTGTCCTGGGATTGCTGCAGTGTTCCAGGGAACATCAATGCAAGCTCGAGGAACAGAATCTCATTTACCGATCAGGCACGCCACAGCCTGCCGGACTGAACATTGAGTTCAATCATTTCAGAGCATGACGGGCCCCCCACTTTTATTTTTATTTTTAGTTATTTTTTCTTTTTTATGTGTTTATTTTATTTTAGTTTGTTTAGTTTGTTTCTACTGTGCCTACCCACTGTTTTTTCATGTTTGTGCTTGGGGCCAGGGCTGTTCAGTTTTCTGACCATTAACACTCTCTCTGTACTCACGCTTTGTCTTTCAGCACACCATTAACATACCGTTTGCCTTTGTTCCATGACCTTCTGGTCAGTTATTCTCTGTGACCTTGTCCTTTCAACATCTTCTCTTTTGTTATTTCTTGCCCCACCCCCGCTTTTCTTGCTTAAAATCTTTTACATTTATAATATCTGCCAGTTCTGATGAAGGGTCACTGACCTGAAACGTTAACTCTGCTTCTCTCTCCACAAATGCTGCCAGACCTGCTGAGTATTTCCAGCATTTCTTGTTTGTGCTACACAAACTTGTGTTCATCCTAAGCTCTGCTGCTTGCATCTTCACTCACTTTCAAATCCCATTCACCCATCAGCCCGTGCTCACTAATATTCACAGGCTCTTCGTTTGACAATGCATTAATTTTAAAATTTTAAATGGCCTCGCCCTATCCCTATCTGAATCCTCCTCCAGCCTGATAAGTCTTTGAGATCTCTGCACTCCTCCACTTCTGGCCTCCTGCACATCCCTGATTTTAATCACCCCACTATTGGCAGCCATGCTTTCATCTGCCTTGGCTCTAAGCTGTGGAAATCCCACTCCTAAACCTCTTCACCTCCTTACATCTCTTCTTTTAAGATATTGCTAAAAACCTACCTCTTTGATCAAGCTTTTGATCACCTTTCTTGATTTGCCTTTGGATGTTTTAATACGTTAAATGCACAATATCAATGTAAGTTGTTAAAACTTTTTTTTTGATCAGTGCCTCTTATTTTCATTTTCCTTCAGTCCAAGAATGGACATATTTTCTGAAATCACCTTGCAGTTTGGAGTGTGGTCACTTGTTACTGATAGGGCCGTACTCCGGGGTTGTCATTACACATTGCACAGCTTGGGACTAGTGTGCTGTTAGAGTCATTTGAACACAATCTCGGGCTTGTTGGATAATACGTTGTTGCAGGGTTGGACTGTTGCTTTTTGCAGAGTAATGGTTATCGTGGGGAGGCTGCGGGGTTTGCGGATGGTGGGTGGGGGAGGTGAAGGCCTGTGTTGTCCTGTCGTTCCAAAGTGAGAAACGCTACTCAAATACTTTTCTCTTATTCTTTTCCAGAAACTCAAGAACTGTGGAACTTCTTAACTCCCTCAGTCTTCCCTTCCTACAATTTAAAAGCTTTAACAATCCAAGTGTGGCATCACCGAATCACGACTTCCTGATTGACCTCGTCTTCTATGTTCGCAACTGTGGTAGATTCTTGCACTGAGGACCCTGGCAGTTCACCTGGGTTTCTCAATTAAAAGTAAATCAATTTGACTAGTGGAACACTCAGGGAACGGCTTAAATTAGATGAGTATTCATACCATGGGATAAACATTGTACATTATAATTTCTTATTGTTATTTAGCATAAGTTCCATCATAAAGAAAGATCTTGCATTTGTATAGTGTCATTCACAACCTCAGGACTTCCGAAACTGTTTTGTAGCCAATGAAATGCCTTTGAAGTGTAGTGACTGTTGTAAGAGAAGCACAGCAGCCAATGCACACAGCAAGGTTCCACAAACAGCAATGAGGTAAATGATCAGATAGTGTGTTTTAAGTGTTATTTGAGGGATATATATTGGCCAGGACAGCAGGGAGAACTTCCCTGCTCCTCTTCCAACAGTGCCATGGGATTTTTTACATCCACTTGAGAGCGCAGATGGAGCCTGGGTTTAAAACCTCGTCCAATATCATAAGTAGTTTAAACAAATATAACGTAATATTTTGGAGGGAAAAAACCTGCATGTTTTCTTACCCACTGTGAATCTCATCGTAGACAATGTGTCCTTCCATTACACTGACCATCTTCAACTCTTCCTTGGTTAGACTCAGTAACTGAGAACCAGTGAGAACCCGCAGAGACTTCACAGTGCTAAAAAAACAGAATGGAATATGTGATGAACAGAACTCACAAGGAGGAAAGATCAGAGCTGAGTAGGAACTATACCTGACATGAAGAATATAAATAGGTGAGCAGCAAACTTCACAAGGAATGAAGATGAAGTAAATGTGAGGAATACAGGAATGAAGATCAGAGGCATCTAAGGGATGGACTTCACAGTGGGTTGAAAATAAAGACAGGTGAGGAACACAGCTCATAATTGTGAAAAGGGATACACAAGAACTGATGAATTGTCGTAACTGAGGACCACACCTGACAAGGAACAAAGTACACAAGAACCATATCTCACAGGACAAAGAAATCAGTCAGTTATTTAGCAATCCAAGGGGGCCAGAAGTCCGCTACTTATAAGGCTAAAACACCTGTGTTTTTAGCACTCTTATCAATAAAATAGACAGCAGGGTAAAAGTTTGTGAGGTTCCATTCTAAGTGGAATTAAGGGCCCAAAGAATTGGAATCTCTATGATTTGGTCATTCTCAGTTCTAAGCCTGAATGTCTGATCCATGGTGTTATCAAGTGAGACTCCATGTCAAGATTAACATATCTTTATGGGACACCATTTTTATTGAAGGTAGCCCTTTATGCATGACATTATAATCTGGGAATCTTCTCTTTAGAAAAGAGAAGGCTGAGTGACTACCTGATTGAAGTCTTTAAGATTAATGAAGGATTTGATAGGGCTATTGTAGAGAAGATGTTTCCACTTGAGGGGGAGACCAAAGTTAGGGGCCATAAATATAAGATAATCAATAATAAAGCCAATAGTGAATTCAGGAACATTGTTACCCAGAAAGGGGTTAGAATGTGGAACTCACTCCTACTTGGAGTAGTTGAGCAAATAGCATAGGTGCATTAAAGGGAAAGCTAGATAAACACGTGAGAGAGAAAAGAATAAAAGGTTATGCTGATAGGGTGAGACAAAGTAGGGTGGGAGGAGGCTCGTGTGGCGCATAAACACTGATGTGGTCAAGTGGGGCTGAAGGGTCTGTTACTATGCTGTACATTCTACATAACAAAATAGCAAAATGTGCTATGTGCAGATTTTTTTATTCATTTCATGGGATATGAACATTGCTGGCCAGGCCAGCATTTATTGCCCTTGAGAAGGTGGTGGTGAGGTTGCCTTCTTGAACTGCTGCAGTCATGTGGGGTGTAGGTACACACACAGCACTGATAGGGAGGGAGTTCCAGGATTTTGACCAAGTGATAGTGAAGGAACGGCAATATAGTTCCAAGTCAGGATGGTGTGTGGTTTGGAGGGGAACTTGCAGGTGGTGGTGTTCTCATGCATCTGCTGCCCTTGTTCTTCTAGATGGAAGAGGTCACGGCTTTGGAAGATACTATGGAAGGAGGTATGTTGATTTGCTGCAGTGCATCTTGTATAAGGTACACACTGCTGCCAGTGGTGGTGGTTGGAGGGGGTGAAAGTTTAAGATGGTGGATAGGGTGCCGATCACACAGGCTGCTTTGTCCTGGATGGTGTCGAGCTTCCTAAGTGTAGTTAAAGCTGCACTCATCCAAGGAAGTGGAGAGTACTCCATCACATTCCTGACTTTTGCCATGTAGATGGTGGACAGGCTTTGTGCAGTCAGGAGGTGAGTTACTTGCTGCAGAATTTCCAGACTCTGACCTGCTCTTGTAACAAGAGTATTTATGTGGCTGCTCCAGTTAAATTTCTAGTCAATGGTGACCCCCAGGATGTTGGTAGTGGGGGATTCACTTGAGCAGAAAAATAGTTATTTTCCTAGTTAGAGCATTGTTAAATGTGTTACGACTTAAGCAGGAGGAGTGCACTGTTTATTCTAGCTGGTCCCACTCCTCCACAGGTCACAACATATATTTTTAAATTTTCCCACTTAATAATATAGTCAATTATATAAAAGCAAAATACTGCGGATGCTGGAAATCTGAAACAAAAACAAGAAATGCTGGATTCACTCAGCAGGTCTGGCAGCATCTGTGGAAAGAGAAGCAGAGTTAACGTTTCGGGTCAGTGACCCTTCTTCGGAACAATATAGTCAATTATATACACTATTTTCCCCAGAATAGCACACACTAACCAGGTTTCTTTAATGAACAACAACATTATCAGTTTATTATAGAACAAGTCTCAACTAGTAATGAAGTAATGCATAAACAAACAGATTTAAAATTTTAAAGTCCCCTTTTTACCTTAGTCCCTCACACTCACACACACACACACGAAAAATAAAAGGGATTTAATAAAAACAATTCAGAGCTCTGTTACAGACAAAGAAAAAGCACTTGGGCTGATTAGTTGCTCATTTTTGAAGAAAACAGCAGATGAGATATGTTATTCCAAAACTGGCATACAGTCTAGCTTCCGAGTACACGTAGACACTCAGTTTACGTTCCGCCAGGGCCACTCAGCTTCTGACCTCATTACAGCCTTGGTTCAAACATGGACAAAAGAGCTGAACTCAAGAGGTGAGGTGAGAGTGACAGCCCTTGACATCAAGGCAGCATTTGACCGAGTATGGCATCAAGGAGCCCAAGCAAAACCTACAAGAGCAGGTCAGAGGCTGGAAATTCTGCAGCAAGTAACTCACCTCCTGACTGCCCAAAGCCTGTCCACCATCTACATGGCACAAGTCAGGAGCGAGATGGAGTACTTTCCACTTGCTTGGATGAGTGCAGCCTCTAACAACACTTAGGAAGTTCGACACCATCCAGGACAAAGCAGCCCACGTGATCGGCACCCTATCCACCATCTTAAATCAGGGGAAAACTCTCCGCTGGTTGGAGTCATACCTAGCACAAAGGAAGATGGCTGTGGTTGTTAGAAGTCAATCATCTCAGCTCCAGGACATCATTGCAGGAGTTCCTCAGGGTAATGTCCTAGTCCCAACCAGCTTCAGCTGCTTCATCAATGACCTTCCTTCAATCATAAGGTCATAAGTGGGGATGTTCGCTGATGATTGCACAATGTTCAGCACCATTTGCAACTCCTCAGATACTGAAGCAGTCACTGTAGAAATGCAGCAAGACCTGGGCAATATCCAGGCTTGAGCTGATAAGGGGCAAGTAACATTTGCTCCACACAAGGCAATGATGATCTCCAACAACAGAGAACCTAACCATCTCCCCTTGACTTTCAATGGCATTATGATCGCTGAATCCCCCACTACCAACATCCTGGGGGTTACCATTGACCAGAAACTGAACTGGAGTAGCCATATAAATAACATAGTTACAAGAACAGGTCAGAGGCTAGGAATCCTGTGGTGAGTAACACACCACCTGACTCCCCAAAGCCTGTCCACCATCTACAAGGCACAATTCAGGAGTGTGATGGAATACTCTCCACTTGCCTGGATGGGTGCAGCTCCAACATCACTCAAGAAGCTCGACACCATCCAGGACAAAGCAGCCTGCTTGATTGGCACCCCATCCACCACCTTCAACATTCACTCCCTCCACCACCGATGCACAGTGGCAGCAGCATGTACCATATACAAGATGCACTGCAGCAACTCACCAAGGCTCCTTAGACAGCACCTTCCAAACCCCTGACCTCTACAACCTAGAGGGACAAGAGCAGCAGATGCATGGGAATACCATCACCTGCAAGTTCCCATCCAAGCCACACATCATCCTGACTTGGAACTATATCGCCATTCTTTCACTGTCGCTGGGTCAAAATCTTGTAACTTCCTTCCTAACAGCACTGTGGGTGAACTTACCCCACACGGACTGCAGCGGTTCAAGAAGGCAGCTCACCACCACCTTCTCAAAGGCAATTAGGGATGGGCAATAAATGCTGTCCTAGCCAGCGACGCCCACATCTCGTGAATGATTAAAAAAAAGACGGGTCTCTAGGATCTTTTAGAACAGTTCTTTTTAGGTGACATTGAGAATTATTTTAGCAGGCTTTCTTCAAAGACAGGAGATGTGATGAGTTGACAGAGTGGACCTCTCAGGGTCTTTTAGAGATGCTGGAAAGTGAACTGGGTTTTGGTCTTCTCTCCCTACTTCACTTCTTCTTCAGGCTAAGTTTATCAGCTGCTCACTCCAGAAGGTAAAACACACTGACTGCTACAACCAATAGCTTGTGAGTTTTTTGCTGTTTCAGGTGCGCTCTGCTGCTGCCAGGCTTGTCCAATCAAAGGGTGCTACTGACTTCTCTGCCCACATTTTCCCCTGTTACCAGGGTTTCTGTTCTATTTTTAACTTGAGTCACGTGACAAGCAGTAAACATTGTTGACAAATTAGTTCTTTCAGTGACCTCTTGAGAAAAAACTCGTCCAACATTTATTCAGTTTGAATAGTTTTCCTCAAAAAAAATTTGAACAACAAAAAACAGAATCACTTCTGTAACAAATGAAGTTGGACTGTAAATGCTTTTGCAAATCAGAGTTTAGAATTTTGTTTGGGTGAGTTTGTGTCTCATCGAGTTAAAGAACATTAATCCTGTGGAATGGATCGATCCTGAATTCATAATTTCAGAGTTGGCATCAAGTGCTCCAAAGGATGAGTTGCAGACATAACACTCAGTTTGCGAGCTTAACATTGTCCCTTTTCCCAAGCTTCACAAACACATCGCTGAAATACCATTTCCCACATGAATCATCCTTTAACTTCCTTAAATGTCAACTTAGTGTCAATTAATGCTGAATTAGAGGCCGTTTTGCACACTATTTCACATAGAATGTGTACAGGTAACAGACAGAGATGGGGCTTTCAGAGGCCTGCCCAAAGAACAATAGGTAATTTTTCAACATGTGTTTGATATTATGTGGTTATTTAGCAACTGGCTGAATCGAGAGTGCAGCATAACCTTTACTTACACTTTTGAAAAACCTTTCTTCTCGAGCCAAGTTGCCACTTCACTGGGTGTGGAGTGTACTGTCAGGTGAGGAGAGTCAGCATAGGAGGGATACTGGAAACTGTGATAGTCATCGATGTGCTACCAAAAATCAGAAGTCACATGAAAGATTACATCAGGAGACGGAACAAATCTGTGATGAATCAATCATATATTTAACACAGCATTGCACTTAAAACATTGACTGGGCTTGTACAGGATAATCAGGAATAGAGGATGAGTCCAACACATGGTTGACCACCTCCAGGCGCTTACCCATTGTCTCTCGAGACAAGGAGGCCAAAGGAAGGGCCTCAGGGTGGGAACAGAGGAGGGAAAAATCGACCAAAGATCCATCAAGATTGGGGAGGAACTGCCGAAGTTAACTGCAAGACATTTTTTTAGATCAACCTTTTGCCCGGCAGCCGGTCAAATGGAGGGAATACCAATGGCAGGAGGTCTCATCCAGGCACCCTTGGGGATGGTTCCCACCGATTAGGAGCAGGGGGAGAGGCCGTAATCAGGAGGTGGTGGAGAGGCCAAGAATGGGAAGAGAGACCACGATCCCGAGGGGGAGAGAAAGGCCTCTATCAGGAGGACAAAGGCTATCACTGCTCCTTTCACTCAGGCCTCCAACTAAAGTTTCATTGGGCTAATTGTACTGATGTGATTCATATTTCACTCATATCAGTAATTATCAACACATCATTTTTACTAGGCTGAAAGGTTTTCTTACCGAAGGAAGGGATTCCTCCAGATTCATTAGCTGCATGATGTTGGAGGGTACATAACCAACATAACCATTCTGGTCCTTTACTTTCCACCACTGCCTAGTGGCCTCCAACACCTGAAACACACAAGTGGCATGAGTGAGTGAATGTGTGAGTGAGTGAATGAGGCTTACCTGGATCACAGCGCACAACGGATAAGCAAAGTTGAGCAGAACTGGACAACTTGATGGGTCAACAAGATCAAGTTGGGTCATAAGAGCATGATGGTTAAGCAAGGTTATGTTTGATGAGGACCAGTTAGGTTAGAACCCTTTAAGGTCACAGGCCAAAATGGTGGAATGAAAGTCTCCTCTCTCTGCTGGTTGCCCATGTAACATGAGGCTTGAACAGTCTCCACCCACTTTCTGCTGGGTTTGGACTACTCATAATTTGGCATCATCTCAAGCCTGATATAGGAAACAAACCATTGGTGCAGTAGGGGAGTCCAACTGATCACAAAGTTACAAAGTATTTACAGCACTGAAAGAGGCCATTTGACCCCATAGATTGATGCATATGTTTATGCTCCACACAAGCCTTCTTTTATCTTTCTCTATCCAACCCCATCAGCATATCCTTTTATTCCTTCCTCCCTTATATCTGGTTTCCCCTTAAACGCATCAAACTCTTCTCGAGGTTGGGGTTAGAGTATACTGTTGGCTTAATAACGCATATTCCTCTATATCTAACTCATTGCAACTGACCCAAAAATGCTGTAAGCTGACACAGGTGTCTCACACTTTGCTGGACGCTAAACTTCATTGTACAGAAAAGTTAGGTACTAGCTTGCTGAATAATTAAGGTTGGGACAGAGGTTGCAAGAATCACATTGAACTTTACTGTTCACACAAGACATGTTAAAATTAATGTGGAGTTATCTTCTGTTTTCTTTTTATTATCCATCTTTGGCATACGGGTGTCACTGGCAAGACCAGTTTCTGTTCTCATTCTCATAGGGGTGCCCTGGATGGGCTGGTGATTAATTGCACTGTGCAGTGTGATACTGAGTCATAACACATCTAACCTCATCTATCCTCATCAACGTGACCTCTATTATTTTTTCCTCATGTATTTATCTAGCTTCCCCTTCAAATGCATCTATACTATTGATGTCAACTATTCCTTGTAGTAGGGAGTTCCACATTCCAACCATCCCTTGGGTGATGTCTGATATGGCTCAGTTGGCAGCACTCTTGCCTCTGACTCAGTTAGTTGCGGCTTTGAGTCCCACTCCAAGACTTGAGCACAAAAATCTATACTGAAGAAATGTTGGAGCTGTTGCCTTTTGGACGAGATGTGAAACTGAAGTCCTCTCAGGTGGATATATGACACTATTTCAAAGAAGAGCAAGGAGTCATCCCCAGTGTTCAATATTTATCCCTCAGAAAACATCACAATAACATTATCTGATCATTATCATATTGCTGTTTGTGGGAGCTTGCTGTGCACAAATTGGCTGTCATGTTTCGTACATTAGAACAGTGACTACATTCCAAAACGTACTTCATTGGCTGTAAAGCACATTGAGGACATCCGGGGGTCATGAAAGATGTTAAATGCAAATCTTTCTTTAAAGTTTCTTCTAAATTCCCTGTTGGATTTATTAGTAATTATCTTATATTTATGGCCCCTAGTTTTGAACTCCTCCACAAGTGGAAACATTTTCTCTATGTTTATGCTAGCCAACACTTTCAAATCTTAAAACCCTCTATTGGGTCACCCCTTAACCTCCTCTTTTCAAGAGCAAAGAGCATCAGCCCGTTCAGTCCTTCCCAATAGATATAATGGCCGGAATTTAACGTTGGGCGGGAGGCTCCACCCACCAGCCGAAAAGTCAGTGGCAAGCGCTCCTCCGCCGGACCTGGGGAGACACGTTGGGATTTTTCACTCCCCAGGCCCTTAATTGGTCTTGGGCGGGACTTCCACCTCCTCGTGCCTAATGGAGCTGCTGGCCAATCAGCGGGCTGGCAGCTCTCAGTCCCAGCAGCACCACAGCAGTGGCTACTCCTGGGACTACACCCAGTTTCAGCAAGAAAAGACGACCCCGGAACTGCGGTAAGATTTTGGCCTCACCAGGGACAATTGGCCGGGCCCCAGCAAGGCAAGGGGGCGGTGGTCAGGGGCACAGATAGGCGCTTCTGTGGACGTGAAAGAGACTCCAGGATGGTATGTTGCCTCCCTGGTGCCAGGGTCAAGGATGTCTCTGAACGGACAGGGGGAATTCTGAAGGGGGAGGGTGAACAGCCAGAGGTTGTGGTACACATCGGTACCAACGACATAGGCAGGAAGAGTGATGAGGTCCTGCAGGGGGAGTTTAGGGAGGTAGGTAGAAATTTAAAAAACAGGACCTCTAGGGTTGTAATCTCGGGATTATTCCCTGTGCCACGTGCCAGTGAGGCTAGAAATAGGAAGATAGTGCAGCTAAACACGTGGCTGAACAACTGGTGTAGAAGGGAGGGTTTCAGATATCTGGACCATTGGGATCTCTTCAGGGACAGATGGGACCTGTACAAGAAGAACGGGTTGCATCTAAACTGGAGGGGCACAAATATCCTGGCTGCGAGGTTTGCTAGCGTCATTCGGGAGGGTTTAAACTAGTGTGGCAGGGGGGTGGGAACCAGAGCAGTAGGACAGCAAGTGAAATAAATGAAGGGGAACTAGTAAATAAGGCCAGTAAGACTAAGAGGAAGAGCAGGCAGGGAGATGTTGCGGAGTACAGTGGGACTGGTGGTCTGAAGTGCATTTGTTTCAATGCAAGAAGTATAACAGGTAAGGCAGATGAACTTAGAGCTTGGATTAGTACTTGGAACTATGATGTTGTTGCTATTACAGAGACTTGGTTGAGGGAAGGACAGGATTGGCAGCTAAATGTTCCAGGATTTAGAAGCTTCAGGAGGGATAGAGGGGGATCTAAAAGGGATGGGGGAGTTGCATTACTGGTTAAGGAGAATATCACAGCTGTACTGCGGGAGGACACCTCGGAGGGGTCATGCAGTGAGGCAATATGGGTGGAGCTCAGGAAGAGGAAGGGTGCAGTCACGATGTTGGGGGTTTACTAGAGGCCTCCCAACAGCTAGCGGGAGGTAGAGGAGCAGATATGTAGACAGATTTTGGAAAGATGTAAAGGTAACAGGGTTGTAGTGGTGGGTGATTTTAACTTCCCCTATATTGACTGGAATTCACTTAGTGTTAGGGGCTTGGAAGGGGCAGAATTTGTAAGGAGCATCCAGGAGGGCTTCTTGAAACAATACGTAGATAGTCCAAATAGGGATGGGGCCGTACTGGACCTGGTATTGGGGAATGAGCCCGGCCAGGTGGTCGAAGTTTCAGTAGGGGAGCATTTCGGGAACAGTGACCATAATTCCATAAGTTTTAAGGTACTTGTGGATAAGGATAAGAGTAGTCCTCGGGTGAAGGTGCTAAATTGGGGAAAGGCTAATTATAACAATATTAAGCAGGAACTGAAGAATTTAGATTGGGGGCGACTGTTTGAGGGTAAATCAACATCTGACATGTGGGAGTCTTTCAAACGTCAGTTGATTAGAATCCAGGACCAGCATGTTCCTGTGAGGAAGAAGGATAAGTTTGGCAAGTTTCGGGAACCTTGGATAACGCGGGAAATTGTGAGCCTCGTCAAAAAGAAAAAGGAAGCATTCGTAAGGGCTGGAAGGCTAGGAACAGACAAATCCCTTGAGGAATATAAAGACAGTAGGAAGGAACTTAAGCAAGGAGTCAGGAGGGCTGAAAGGTGTTATGAGAAGTCATTGGCAAACAGGATTAAGGAAAATCCCAAGGCTTTTTATATGTATATAAAGAGCAAGAGGGTAACTCGGGAAAGGGTTGGCCCACTCAAGGACAGAGAAGGGAATCGATGTGTGGAGCCAGAGGAAATGGGCGAGGTACTAAATGAGTACTTTGCATCAGTATTCACCAAGGAGAAGGACTTGGTGGATGATGAGCCTAGGGAAGGGAGTGTAGACAGTCTCAGTCATCTCATTATCAAAAAGGAGAAGGTGTTGGATGTCTTGCAAAGCATTAAGGTAGATAAGTCCCCAGGGCCTGATGGGATCTACCCTAGAATACTGAGGGAGGCAAGGGAAGAAATTGCTGGGGCCTTGACAGAAATCTTTGCATCCTCATTGGCTACAGGTGAGGTCCCAGAGGACTGGAGAATAGCCAATGTTGTTCCTTTGTTTAAGAAGGGTAGCAAGGATAATCCAGGAAATTATAGGCCAGTGAGCCTTACGTCAGTGGTAGGGAAATTATTAGAGAGGATTCTTCGGGACAGGATTTACTCCCATTTGGAAACATATGGACTTATTAGCGAGAGGCAGCATGGTTTTGTGAAGGGGAGGTCGTGTCTCACTAATTTGATTGAGTTTTTTGAGGAAGTGACAAAGATGATTGATGAAGGAAGGGCAGTGGATGTTATCTATATGGACTTCAGTAAAGCCTTTGACAAGGTCCCTCATGGCAGACTGATACAAAAGGTGAAGTCACATGGGATCAGAGGGGAGCTGGCAAGGTTGATACAGAACTGGCTCGGTCATAGAAGACAGAGAGTCGCAGTGCTGGGACTTTTGCTGTTTGTAGTATATATAAATGATTTGGAGGAAAATGTAGCTGGTCTTATTAGTAAGTTTGCGGACGACACAAAGGTTGGTGGAGTTGCGGACAGTGATGAGGATTGTCAGAGGATACAGCAGGTTATAGATCGCTTGGAGACTTGGGCGGAGAAATGGCAGATGGAGTTTAATTCGGACAAATGTGAGGTAATGCATTTTGGAAGATCTAATGCAGGTGGGAAGTATACAGTAAATGACAGAACCCTTAGGAGTATTGACAGGCAGAGAGATCTGGGCGTACAGGTCCACAGGTCACTGAAAGTGGCAACGCAGGTGGATAAGGTAGTCAAGAAGGCATACGGCATGCTTGCCTTCATCGGTCGGGGCATAGAATATAAAAATAGGCAAGTCATGCTGCAGCTGTACAGAACTTTAGTTAGGCCACACTTAGAATATTGCGTGCAATTCTGGTCGCCACACTACCAGAAGGACGTGGAGGCTTTGGAGAGGGTACAGAGGAGGTTTACCAGGATGTTGCCTGGTCTGGAGGGCATTAGCTATGAGGAGAGGTTGGATAAACTCGGATTGTTTTCACTGGAACGACGGAGGTGGAGGGGCGACATGATAGAGGTTTACCAAGTTATAAGCGGCATGGACAGAGTGGATAGTCAGAAGCTTTTTCCCAGGGTGGAAGAGTCAGTTACTAGGGGACATAGGTTTAAGGTGAGAGGGGCAAAGTTTAGAGGGGATGTGCGAGGCAAGTTCTTTACACAGATGGTGTTGAGTGCCTGGAACTTGTTGCCGGGGGAGGTGGTGGAAGCAGGTACCATAGAGACGTTTAAGAGGCATCTTGACAAATACATGAATAGGATGGGAATAGAGGGATACGGACCCTGGAAGTGCAGAAGGTTTTAAGTTTAGGCAGGCATCAAGATCGGCGCAGGCTTGGAGGGCCGAATGGCCTGTTCCTGTGCTGTACTGTTCTTTGTTCTTTGTTTAAAAACATCGTGCTGAGTTTCACAGCTGACAGATGCTGAAGCAAAGATGCGCTTCCCAACATCGGACAGATTCGGGGTTTTTGGCAGGTTTTTTTAAAAAAGCCAGAAAACCTGGAGTCTGTCAAAGTTGGGAAGTGTGTTCCGCTTCAGCAGATGTCAGCTGTGAAACTGACAGCGTGATGTTTTTAGAAAGGCCGGGTCTGCAAGAAAAAGACAAAGGGAAATTTCCCATCTCCAGTCACGGAGCCCCGGCGAGGATGAGGATCGGCCTTTGTTCTTTTTGGTCCTTGGGGGTTGTGGGGGTGGGGGGAGTGTTGTGCGGTGGGGGCGGTTGGGACTTTGGGGGCGGCCCTCTGTGGGACAAAGGGTGCCCCATCGGGAGGGCCCCCACAAGCCCGCAGAAGGCCGCCGGGCTTTACCTGGTGGTGTTCTTGGTGCCTTTGCCATCCGGCCGCCATAGGTAAAATACCAGCAGCGGTGGGAGAAGGCCCTTAAGTGCCAGTTAATCGGCCACTTAAGGGCATTGATTAGCCTGGGGGCAGGCCATTTCTCACTGCTGCCACCGCCCCGCATAAAACTGCAACAGGGGCAGGAAGGAGTCGGGAACGGCCTCCTCGGCCTCCCACTCAATTTTTTGCCCCCCACCCCCCGCCACCAGCCAGCTCATTGGGGGGCTGTAAAATTCCAGCCAATATCTGTGTCTGCTATCACATTCTCCAGTGCCTCGATATCCATTTTAATAAATTTAAGACCAGGACAGTGCAGAGTACACATTGCCTACCTCTAAATTATCTCCTTTCGTCACCGTGAGTTCCCTGGTATTTCTTTTCACGAAATCGTACATTGCCTTGGCCCACTTAGGATTATTCTGTGACCTGCAGTGACCAAACATCAACCTGTTAGTTATCCCACCCTGGCATGTTCTTCTACTCCTTTTAAGCAATGGGTCAACCTCAACACTGTTCGTCAGGCAGAGACCAGGCAGGCGAACAGTTAATATCACCCGGGAGACACCCACCCATATCCCGCTGCCTTCCCACAACCCGCCCACTGAACCAGCCCTCCCAACCAAGGATTCACAACAGAGACCTCTTTATAGTCAGTGGCCTGAGTGGGGAAGCTATTGTGCTTTTCCCACCAGACTACGTTTGCGGGAACGTGAATTGGAAGAGGCTCAAAGAGAAAAGTAAATGTCATTTCTCTTTATTTTCCTGGTGGAACCAAGAAGAGCATGTTTCCTCAACCAAAACCCCTTCCTCCACAACTTACCCGAGTGCCAGATCCCTGGTAGCAATCTCCTGCTGCTCAGCATTGCCAATTGTCAGTTTCGGCTGTGACAGCCGGTGAGGGGAGGTGTGGGGAGTTCCGATGCTAGCCCTACATATAAGGCTAGAAGGTTAAACTCTCCCGGGCGTCATACTGATGAGGTCAGGACATGTTTTCTCCCCACCTCGCTCCCTACCCGAAAAATTCCTGTTAAAATGAGGGCAACGGCATCTTTCAACATCAGGAAATTCCTTTATCAAAGATTGATTCACACCTGGAATGGACGGAAAGGATGACTGAGACCAGAATTCTGGACTCATTGAAGAAACATCTTACGATATAAGAAGAAGATGGTCGGGTTGGTATTCAGCGAGGGTGGGAACAACAGTCAAATATTTTCTTCAGCTAAGCCTATCTTGTAGTGCCTGAGTAGGGGAGCAGAATGAGGACATTTGGCACATCATGCCTCTGCCGGCTTTTGGGAAGTGTTATCCAATTAGTCTACTCCCCTGCACTTTCCCTATAGCCCTCTATTTTTGTTCTCTTTCAAGTTTACAATTCCTTCGTGTAAGTTATTATTGAAACTTTTCATTCAGTGCAGTCCAGATCATAAAAACTCACTGACTAAAGAAATGTTTCATTATCACCCCTCGGGTTCTCTTGCCAATTATTTTGATAAGTGTCCTCTGGTTACTGATCCTCCCACCTTATTCAAAGCCCCTCATAATTTTTGAACACCTCAATTCAATCCCACTTAATCTTCTCTGCTTTGGGTAAATTTCCTCAGCATCCGATCTGAAGCCTGGAAAGAAAGAACTTGGCACCATTTAGGAGTCAGTTGGATGCTGTGATGGGGAGACTAGATAGATGTGCTAAAATGGGCCAAATGGACTTCAACATCTGTATTTACTTTGTGATATCATACTCACCTCTCAAAGGGTGCAGCATATGAGCTTCCCATCTACCAAGAGAACGAAAGACAGAATTCAATGAGATGAAAGCGTATTTGTGACATGACTCTAAAAATTCACTACAAATGGGGCTAATTTAATCCTTTTGTTTACAGACACATATTTGCCATAATTAGTATTTTACGATGATAAGTTGAATGCAGGTAATAATATCAAAGCACTTTAAATCACAGCTGGGTTATTGTCAGAGCTCCCATAGTACGCCCATGTATCCATTCCATTGTCTGATCCATATGTCAAGTTTTCAAGTTGTAAGGTTGAAAGTCAGAGTACAAAATGTTCATTAAGTTGCTCAGAAGATCGGGCATCCAAATTTGCTAGGCTCCCTCTTTCTGTAACCTCCTCCAGCCTTACAACCCTTTGAGATCTCTGCCAATTCTGGCACCTTGCACATCCCTGATTTTAATCACTCCTCCATTGATGGCCCTGTGTTCAGCTGCCTGGGCCCTATGCTCTGGAATTCCACCCCGAAATCTCTCCACCCCTCTCTCCTCCTTTAAGATACTCCTCAAAACCAACCTCTTTGACCAAGCTTTTGGTCACCTATCCTAGTTTCTTATTGTGTGGCAAATGTAGCTTGATAACGCTCTTGTAAAGTGACTTGATGCATTTTAATCTTTGTTAAAGGCACTATATAAATGCAAGTTGTTGTTGTTATGTCAGATTGAGCTGTTCCTCAGAAATGCCACAAAAGGGCAGCTTCTCAGTGGGGTTTGACAATATGCCCCGCTTACACTGCCCGAGCTTCAATATTTTAACATATGAAATGAAAAACAGGGCCTTCCAAAGGAGAGTATTCTTTAAATATTTCTGAGCTTGTGCCGAGTCACCAGTCCATATTAGGAGTGCCACCAATACCAGGAGACCTGTGTATCCATGGTCATGTAATGCATGAGCAGGATCAATGGCCCCTACCATATGTAGCACTGAGCATGAGCACACAGTGAGCTGCTTGGTCTGCCCTTCATCCAACATGCATCATCCTGTCCAGCTGCTCATTCCTCAGATGTGAGTTCAAACCAGGAGGCACTTGACAATGGGGAGGTATCACAGGCAAGCTCATTTGTACCCTATGCCTGCTGGGAACTACACAGCCTCCATTGTCCTTGCAGTTACCCACTGGGCCAGCAGGGGTGCTAGCTGGCTTTATTGTATCTTAGCCCAATACCAAAAACAATGTCCTTAAGAAACTAGTGAAGATCTGTCAAGTTACATTCTTTCCCTTGCTGTCTTTTTCTCTATGTAGGTTTTCCCTTTCTCTGTTGTGCGTTCCATGTCCTCTATACCATATGCTAAATCAAGGAACAGCCAAGCAAAATGTTGCCAGTGTTACTCTCACCAACTGCTAGTTGCTGCAAGTAAGTGACCTTGTTCTTTGATGTCTCACCTCTTGCTGCTCATGTCTTAGAGTCTTAGAGTCTTAGACTCTTTTACTCCACATGAGGCCAAAGAAAGTAAAGACCTGCATTTATATAGTGCTTTTCATGATCACAGGACATCCCAAAGCATTTTACAGCCATTGAAGAACTTTTGAAGAACAGTTACTGTCGTAATGTAGGAAATGTGGCAGCCAATCTGTGCACAGCAAGATCCCGCAAACAGCAATGCGATATTGACCTGATAATCTGTTTTTCTGATATTGATTGAGGGATAAATATAGGCCAGGACACCAGGGAGAACTCCCCTGCTCTTCTTCAAATGTAGCGTCATGTTATCTTTAACATGCCTAGGTTTGGGGCCAGATTTTAAAGGATGGCACCTCCAACAGTATAGCTGCCCCCTCAATAGCAAACTAGAACATCACACTAGATTTTTAGGCTTAGCTATGACTTGAACCAGCAACCTTCTGATTCGGGGACAAGAGTGCGACCAACTGAATGAAGCTGGCACCTGTCAAGTTACTATAGATGCATATCTATCCTGGTGTTGGCTGCATTCTTAACCATAAACAGTCGAGGACTGTGCCTTGCCAGCTCATGTTAATGGACCAACATCATAAAAACAGATTGTTACATCGCTGTCTGTGGGATCTTGCTGTGCACAAATTGGCTGCCACATTTCTTACATAACAGTGACTACGCTTCAAAAGTCCTTCATTGGTTGTAAAGCACTTTGGGACATCCTGAGGTTGTGAGAGTCGCTATCGAAATTCAAGTTTGTTCTTTTAACTCAGATAAGAAAACAAAGTACATTTATATAGTGACTTTCATGACCTCAGGACGTCTCAAACTGCTTTACAGTCAATGAAGTACTTTTGAAGTACTTTTAAACCTAAACCCTGTTACAATAAGACCAGGTGAAAGCTGAGAAAGACCCCTAGACACCTTTCTCACCTGGTCACAACAGACAAGGAGACATGCACGATTAAAGGTGAAAATCCAAAAGTTGTTGTCAGACATGTGCTGTTCCAGCAGTAGCTTTGTGAGACTGACTGTCTGGCTTACTATTCAAATGCATTGAGTGATGTGAAGTTCCTGTGCTTGTTACAGTGCACACAAACTAAACCTGCCACAAAGAGTTAATTCACTTCAGGTCTAAAAACCCTTTTAACAACATTCTAAGATTAATTACTATGAGTCAACCTCTTTGGCATTGAAAATGAACTATTCTAAGTGTGGAGTCTCCTTCCTTCAGGTTTTAATTGATATATGTAAAATTAAAATTTATTTTTTACTTTGACTCTTTTTCCTCTCTTAATTTAATCTTTCTTTCCCTCTCTTTATTTCTTTTTCTCTACCTGATTAAACATTGAATTTACAACTCTAATTTCCTTCTTAGTCTTTGCTCTGTTCATTTCTCAATTCTTCAATCTGATTATTTAAGGTGATACCCAATAGTTTTCCTTGTCCACTCAGGTCCCAGATGCCTGATTTCCCTTGCTGTGCCATTAACAGCTCACACTTTCAGTTTATTTGCCATATAAAGTCTAACTAACAGCTTTACGTTGCGATATTTGGACCAATATCTTCTTAGCCCTTTTGTTTGAGGGATAAATATTGGGCCAGGACACCAAGGAGAACTCCCCTGCTCTTCAAAATAGTGCCCTGGGATCTTTTATATTTACCTGAGAGGGAAAACTGGGCTTTGGTTTAATGTCTCATCTGAAAGATGGCATTTCCGACAGTGCAGCACTCTCTCAGTACTGCACTGGGAGTATCAGCCTCGATTTTGTGCTCGGGTCTCTGGAGTGGAACTTGAACACACAACCTTCTGGCACAGAGAAGAAGCTTCCCACATGGGCAACCACAAACACAAGCCCAGAATTAACCATGCCACGCTTCCTTAATTCCTGCTGGTTTGGAGCAGCCAGGATGTTGACAGGACTCTTTACCACAAAGGATTTAATAAAAGCAGCAGAGTGGTAATGGGCTTCCTGTCCAATTGGTACCTGCTGTTTCGGCCGTGTGCTGTCATCACTAAGATTGGGCCTTGGAAATCTTAACGACTGCAAGGTAGGTGGTTCCCAACCACTGGTAAATGTGGGAACAAAGCTTTGAAAACTCTCACCATTTGGCCAATCTGATCTGCATTAAAAAAAACAGCAATAACATTGTAATAAGAATAGAACATTTTGAAAATACTCAGCAGGTCAGGCAGTATTTGTGGAGAGAGAAACAGTGTTAATCTCTCAGGTCGATGACCTCTCATCAGTCCACCATTAAATGGATTTCTTAAAGGCAGCCTTGCGAATATTAACATAGGTCTCTCCAAGTGGTCCAATATTGGCCTGGAAGCATCTTGTCAGATTGTTAGAGTGACTTGGGGTGGCGGTGCGGAGGCTGCCCAGGACAACAATAAGAGCTGATTTGGAATCATTTGCACATGTGAACTCAGACCAGGAACTCCGCTTGGAAAGCAGACCACCAAGGTGAAGTTGCTTTATGGTGTGCTGACGAAGAATTGTTGTAAAATCATAAAACCTGCCCTCTCCAGTGAGTACTGGTAACCAGGGGCTCTTGAGTCACAACAAGTCAAAATATGCACTTGGAGCAATCACATCACTGAGGAGAGCAAGTCTCAACATAGAATGTGATGGGAAATTGCACCCTTCGCTCCGCACCCTCTGCTATTCAAAGTTCTCTCCTTCTCACGGTAATGCTCCCATTAATGATTAATAATTACAGGCAATACAAATCTGGATTTTACACATCTCACCAACCTTGGAGTGTTCCACGCATCTCCTAGGGATCTCCAGATGTCCCGCTGTTCTGCACTGGTGTTTGAGTTGAGAAATTGTATGGCACCAGGGATCAGGAAAGGGATGATCACGTTTGGTGCCAGATCTGGATTTGGAATGGATCTCAGGATCTGAGAAGAAAGATGCATTTTTCAGCAAAAGAATCAAATAGGGGGCACACTTCATAAAAGAAGGTCTTGGATCGGTTACTAAAGTGAAAGGTTCTGATGGGTAAACTAGGCAGAACCATTGACGAGAGATCGTCAACTTAAAATGGTCCCAAAGAGAGTGAGGCAGGAGATTAGGTTGTTGGTGTATGGAATGATTTAGCACAGGGAGTAATTAAGGCAGAGATCATTGAATCTTAGGGGAAAATTGGGTAAATATTGAAGCAGAGAAAGATAGAGGACTATGAGTGTGAGAGTGGGACAGTGAGAAAAGATTTGCATTGCTCTAGCAAAGAACCAGCAGAGTCACAATGGGCCAAATGACTTTGTTATGTACTATAACAATCTATGCTTCTATGAGTACCAACTGGATAACCAGCACCATCCCATTGATCTATTTCAAAACATTCCTGGAAATTAAGTTGACATCAAAGCCCTACAGAGCTGAAGAAGGAAATATTAGACAAAGCACCCAAAGCCAGTCTTAAAAGAGAAGCTAAAGAAAGACTTGAATTTATATAGTGCCTTTCATGAACTCAGGAAGCCCAAAGCATTTCATAGCCAATGAAATGCTTTTAAAGTACTGTTGTAATATAAGAAATACAGCAACCAATTTGCACACAGCAAGCTCTCACAGACAGTAATGTGATAATGACCAGATAATACATTCTAATGATGCTGGTTGAGGGATAAATGTTGACCAGGACACTGGGGATAACACTTCTTCGAAATAGCGCCTTGGAATCTTTTATATCCACCTGAGAGAAAAGACAGGGCCTTACTTTAAGTCCCATCCAAAAGATAGCACCTCCAACAGTGCTGTACTGAAGCTTCAGCCTGGATTATGTGCCCAAGTCTCCACAGTGGATCTTGAATCTGCACCTTTCCTGCTTCAGGAGCCAGGTCTAAGCACTGAGCCATAGTTAGAGAGTGTTACAAAAGTGCTTCTATATTTTTTGTCGAGTATATGTTTTTAAGGACTTTATATTTAAATTGTGAAGATGGAGTCATTGGAAGGCTGAAGATTTCATAGAAGCTGGACTTTGCTTTGTTGTTGACAGTTCATTGAAAGGACACTGAGATGTTGTTTAAAAACAGCCTTGCTGGAAGTCATGTGCTTTAAGCAATAAACAACAGAAACCTTGGTGATCTGGGGAAGATGTTTACAGAGAAGTAACAGGTCAAGAAATTTGGGGTGAGGAGGCTTGACTCTTGAGATATTGTTTTTGGTTTTGCTTTGGACAGTGTGTTGGGGTGTGAACTGTTTTGAAGACAGTTGGAGAAAACCAGCCAAGAGAGCAGCAGCTCACCCTCTTCCATCTCTGAGAACTTCCTAAGAATCAAGTGTAAGAAATAGAGAAACTGATTCTGCATTTCTCCTGAAAAGCCTGCCAGAAGCTCCTGATGCCACATTTCTCCTGGAAAGCCTGCCAAACTGATCCTCAACGTCACCTGAAAAGAACTGCTGTAGAAAGATCCCTGTGACAGCCGTCTATGCGTATTTGGGACGCGAAACCAAAAAGGGACAATTGACATCTTTCCATTCTTTTTTCTTCAGGAATTAGAAAGTATTTGGTTAAAGTATTCTTTTTTGTCTTTTTTTGGGTAACAAACCTCTGCAGAGAGAATTTCTGTATTTTTTTCAGTATGTGTGTGAGTTTGTGTGTGGGAAATTTCAAAAGGGGAACTTTCATATTTCAATCTGTGTTTTTGCTTTGCCTCGTTACTGGTTGAGTCTTTTTTTTTATAATAAACTGATCATTTTGTTGTTTATTAAAGAAACCTGGTTGGTGTGTTTTATTCTGGGATAAAGAGTAGAGCATATGATTGACTGTATCGGTAACTAGGTAAACAATTAAAAACATTTATGTTGTGACCTGTGGAGAAGTGGAACTAGAAAATACAGTGCACTCCTCCCACCTCAGTCGTTAGAATAGCTGAAGACACGTATCCCAATTGTGAGGCCAGAGTGAAGGAGTGAAAAAAAGACTGTAATTAGAAAAACACAGACTCCAAATCAGGGATCATTACTGGAAGTTTCATGGTATATTTAACCACTATGCCAAGAGGGGAACCTTATACCCAAGTCATTTAGATTGAAATATTCAATGAATGCACCACCTTAGGAAAATGGCTTTTCCTTTAATTAGACTATTATGGTTTTTTTTATTCATTTCTGGGATGT
The DNA here is from genome assembly GCF_036365525.1 of Heterodontus francisci. Classification (NCBI taxonomy): domain Eukaryota; kingdom Metazoa; phylum Chordata; class Chondrichthyes; order Heterodontiformes; family Heterodontidae; genus Heterodontus; species Heterodontus francisci. Next base: position 67,633,356 of record NC_090395.1, on the reverse strand, counting down.
GAGCATTGCTGGTAAGGCCAGCATTTGTTGTCCAATCCTAATTGCCCTTGAGAAGGTGGTGGTGAGCTGCCTTTTTAAACCGCTGCAGTCCTTGTGGTGTAGGTACACCCACAGTGCTGTTAGGGTGGAAGTTCCCAGATTTTCACCCAGCGACAGTGAACAAATGGCGATATAGTTCCAAGTCTGATGCCCTTGTTCTTCTAGGTGGTAGAGGTCACAGGTTTGGAAGGTGCTGTCAAAGGAGCCTTGGAGAGTTGCTGCAGTGCATCTTGTAGATGGTACATACAGCTGCCACTGTGTGCCAGTGGTGGAGGGAGTGAATGTTTAATGTGGTGGATGGGATGCCAATCAAGCGGGCTGCTTTCTCTCAGATTGTGTCAAGCTTCTTGAGTGTTATTAGAGCTGCGCTCATCCAAGCAAGTGGAGAGTATTCCATCACATTCCTGACTTGTGCCTTGTAGATGGTGGACAGGCTTTGGGGAGTCAGGAAGTGAGTTACTCGGCATAGAATTCCCAGCCTCTGACCTGCTCTTGTAGCCACAGTATTTATATGAATGGTCCAGTTAAGTTTCTGGTCTACTTCACATGCATCTTTCTGGCCAATGAGATTTTTGGGGACCACACAGTTGCAAAATCACCACAAGGCTTTATAACCCCTCCAAGATAAACAACAGAGAGAAAGAAAAACAGGGGACCAAGTTAAATTGAATTGCTTCCTAGAACCCAGGAAGGGAACAGGAATGTCAGAAGCACAAAAGCAGGCTGCTCGCTGACCCTCCCAAATGAGACGATGCCACAGACTGAATGGATCTTACTAATCAAGGTAAGTTCAGTACAGAAGAAGGCTGTTCAGCCCATCATTCCTCCGTTGCTATACACCGATCCCATTTCTTTCTCTGCTCTTTACACCTATCCTTTGATAGCTGTCATTGTCATAATTAGTGTAGAGTGCCCATCTCAATGTCTGCTGGAGAATTTACTGCCGGGAAAGCATATCGGAAGGCAGTGAAGTTAGGGATTGTTTAAAGAGCGAATAGAGAGATAAGGAGCATCTACTTACAAATCCAAGAATCTGAAACAAAACGTTAACCAGGTCGAGAGCACTTGGTGCCTGAAGCTCGGCCTCTAGCTTGCTCTAAAGAGGAAACAGAATTCATTGTCACCTTTTGAAACTTGGTAATTAACAGTACAGTTCACATACGGCTGCTGCCAGCAAATGATGAAAGCAAAACCCAAAGAACAATTACAAAGCATTTACTGCCCAGAAACAGGCCATTCGGCCCAACAGGTCTATAACCAGCATTTTTTGAATGCCTTTTGAGATGGGTTTATTTTTCTTTGTTATGTGCTATTGGTTTTGGTGTCTAAAGAAGATGAAAATTTTCTTTTTTTTAAGCTTTGTAGTTCTCTTTAAAAATGTCACATTCTCAGAAATTGTACATCCCAAAATCAATTTCACTAGTGGGTCATTAATTATGGAGAGAAGTGGGCATTGTCCGCACTGTGTTACGGAAGGAATTTCATCCAGAAGGCTCCATAGCAACATCACAGCAATCCCAGGAGAGCATTAGAAAGCGGGGTTGGGGAGTTGGTTATGCGGCCCACTGGGCAGCTTCCTTTCACAGCCACTGTGCAATCCATTCCCTCTGGGGAAGTTCCCAAAGGGTTTGGCATAATCAAGGGGAGAACACAAAAACAAGAAGCGCGAGGAAAGGAGTAACATAAAGAAGTGAAGTCCTGCAAACACTATCACCATTCACATAAGGGGTTTGAATAGAAAGTCCTAAATATATGGTACGTAAGCAGGAATTCTTTGGGTAATACTGAATACTATTGCAAAGATGTTTACTGAAGAAAGAAAGATGCAAGTTAGGTTAATATTTCCTTAAGTTTTGAGCACTTCAATCTCACAACAAAAGCCTGCTCTCTACCTTGATGGAACAACAGTCTGATTGTTTGATGATTGTGATATGAAGTGAGTGACTCAATAAACATAACTACACTTCATCACAAAGGACAGCCATTGTTATGATCACCTGGTTCATGGTTTGTATTAATATTTTAACATGGAAATTTAATTTTTTTTAATGCAAGACAAATGAAAACACCTGGTTTGAGAAGCTGACAAACAAACCCAGGGTTGTAACAAATCAAAGGATAGCCCATGTTTATTTAGTAAGGTCATAATGCGAAGTGCGGAGATGGTGTGTCTGCAGCTACCCCAGTCTGGAGTTTAAATAATTCATGTGATCTCCCAGAACAAAGGGAAAATTTGAAGTTGAAAATAATTAACTTAAATTGCCATCTGGGAGATCCTATGTGTGCTACATTGCTATGGAGACAGATGTTGCTAGGGAGGGAGGCTTTTTGGGTCCGGTTTTCTAATGGAAAACTGGTGGCTTCAGCCAGTCAGCTGGATTTTGGAAACCTGTTGGCTTTGAGAGCAGCTGGACTCAGGATCAAAGAGTCCATTAGGAACCAGGGGTGTTCTGTTTTGAGGCAGGCCCGTGCTCAAGCTGGGAAGTCCAGATTCATGAGGTGTTGACAGTGAACTGCAGGATTTGCCTAACTAAAGCTAGAGGGATAATCCCCAGGAACTCTCAAACCTCGGAAGATAGCTGGGAAATTAAGGAAATTGAAGCGAATTCCCAAGAGCTGTGGTACACTTTGGATTGGTCCCAGGAGAAGTGAGCAAACCACCAAGATTATGCAACATATAGGGAAATTTTTGGGGTGGAAGTAAAGTTAAACAGGAGTGTTCTGTAAGATATTTAAATTTAAAATATCAATGTCTTGAGTTGTAGTGTTAAGTTAGTAGTGTTTTGTTTTGTTTAACTCTTGTACAGTAGAGTTTTTGTTTAAAATGTGACATCTTGTGGTGTAATTCTTTCAGTCATAATTGGGAATTCAACTTTCTTGTTTTAAGTATTAACAGTCCCTCATGGGATCATAACACCATGAATAGAGAAAGGGAATGTAATAATTGTAGAAAGAGAATGCAGGTTATCCATTAGAATGGGTAGATTTGTTGTGGGATGTCAAAGTGTCTAATTCATCCCTCCCCACCCCGTGACATTCATAAGTCTCTGAATCAGTCTTCAAAATACAATAATCATTCTGAAGCACAATCTTCTCACTGCTGCAGCTAGGGGTAACTTTCTTGATAATCTTTTTTGTCAATGCAAATCAGAGAGACATCTCTTCGAGAATACTGAATGCAGTATTGCTCACCAGAATTAAATCCTATCTCAGTGGACAGTGACGGATGTCACTGATAAACCCTGGTTCTAGTTTGGAATTTTGCATGCCACTTACTGAGATGAAACATAGCCCAATAAAAATTCAGGGATTGGGTGGTGTACTGAGTTAACACATTTACTTTGAGAACTAATGATGGAGTTAGTTATCACTGCCTCTTTGGTAGACTGACCATGAGATCATCCCAGTGTTAACACATTATCTCTGAGACCTGATGGAGTTAGTTATCCCAGTGGTTCTGGGATCTGGTGGAGTGAGTCATTGTGCTGGTTCTGGGATCTGGTGGTACGAGTTAACCCATTGCCTCTGGGATCTGCTTTCAATCCAACCTAGGCTGACAGGATGAAATTCACCTCTGTCTATTAACTGTAAGGTTCCTATACGACATGTATCTGGAGTAGTCTAAGCCCAGTTCCATGAAATTCCTTCTAGTATGATACAAATTTAGAAATTGCATGGAGGTTGGTGGCCATTAAACTGGTGCAAACTCACAACTGCACATGTTCATATATTATATAGAATGTACCACACAGAATCAGGCCATTCAGCCCAACTGGTCCATGCTGCTGTTTATGCTCCACATGAGCTTGCTTCCATCCTTCTTCAGCTAACTTTATCAGCATAACCTATTCCTTGCTTCATTTTATGTTTATCTAGCTTGCCCTTTAATGCTTCTACGCTATGTGCCTCAACAGTTCCATGTGACAGCCCATTTCACATTCTAACCACTCTGGTTACAGGCATTTCTCCTGAATTTCTTATTGAGTTTATTACTGAATACCTTATATTTATGGCTCCTAATTTTCGTCTCCTCCACAACATCTTCTTTATGTCTACCTTATCAAACCCTTTCATAATCTTAAAGGCCTCAATCAGGTTACTGCTCAGCCTTCTCTTTTCTAGAGAAAGGAGCCCCCAGCCAGCTCAATCTTTTCTGATAGGTATAGCCTCTCAGTTCTGATATCATTCCATTAAATCTTTTTCAAAAGTTAATCTGCAGTATTTACTTGTATGTTTCAGTGATTGATTCCCCCTTTCATTGTAGTGACAGTGGTACTTACAATCAAATTAAAGGCATATTTTAACTTCTGCAAACATTCTTTATACTCTTCCTCAGGAGGCAGTGCTTCTGCAGGGAAAGATACACAGAAAACCTGGTTAGTGAAGGGTCACAGGATGGCAGCACTTAGCTGCCTGTTTATTAGGGTAGCAACATTCCATCTCAGCTCACCAGAGGTATAATAGGAATACTTTAAATCACGGACCTGTGGCACCTGCCAGTTTGGATCAGCACTGCCAATCTCAATACACCGAAGGCCCTGATTGGACTGAGCACCAAGTCTTTTTGGGCTGTCATTTGGATCAGTTTATTGATTTTCCTGGACCCATAGAGCACCCGTCACATTCTGAGATTTTACCATTTATTCTTGGAATGTGAGCAACATCAACAAGACAGTATTTATTACCAGTCTTTCCTTGGCCTGAGAGCACTAAGAGCCAACTATATAGTTTGGAGACTGAAGTCACAGATAGGCAGAGGAGACAGGTTCCATTCCCTGAAGAACATTAGTGAACCAGTTGGGTTTTTAATGACAAAATCACAGCCTCCAGAATCATTGTTTCAGGTGCTGGCCAAAAGAAAAGAGATTTATTAAACTTAGTTTCATAACTTCATATGGTGGAATTTGACCTCAGAATCTTTATGTTGTAAGTCCACTGCCATGGACAATAGAGGCAAAAGCATCTACCAACTTTGGCTTCATCCATTCATTCAGTGAAATAGTTGGTGTAGGAAGTGTGATTGCCCCCCACAAACCATTGCATTTATAGAGCACCTTTAATGGCCTCAGGACGTTCCAAAGCACTTTACAACCATTGTCACCATTGTAATGTGGGAAACATGGTAGCCACATGGTGTACAGCAAGCTCCCACAAACAGCAATGTGGTAATGACCAAATACTCTGGTTTTGTGATGCTGATTGAGGGATAAATATTGGCCAGGACACTGGGGATAACTCCCCTGCTCTTCAGCGAAATAGTGACATTTAGTGGGATAGCTGGATTTTTTACATTCACTTGAGAGAGCAGTCACGGCCTCAGTTTAACATCTCATCCAAAAGATGGCACCTCCTTCAGTCCTGCATTGGCGTGGCAGCCTAGCTTTGTGTGCACAAGTCTCTGGAGGAAGAATTTGAATCCATTAACATCTGACTCAGAGGAAAGAGTGCTACCAACTGAGCCATGGCTGACATGAATATCAAGCCTTAAATGATAAAACTTTGGCTTTAACATTTCTTGGCCTGCAAGGGAAAAATCTCTGTCAGATGGCAGAAAGTACCAACAATAGAGTTAGGATACTTGCTGCTCTTCCCAGAACTAGGAAATACCTAGAACATTTAAAGCCATCTCCATTGTAATTAAATAAGGAATACAAGGAGCCCTTCATTATGGACAATTACCTTTATGCTTTTTTGATTTCTTTTTCTTCTTCAGTGCTTTCTCAGTGTTGGAGCCAACAGCTTGAATTATTTTATTGTTAAACAGCTCAATGTCTTCTAAGATGTGGTTGAGGATATCCTGTCAGGAAGGAAAGACGCCATATCTTAGACAGAAAACTCATCGGTAGTCATTCAATGTGAGCAATAATTGGGTGTAGTTGTGTTGGATGATCCTAACAACAAGCTTCCTACCATGTTGATATGTAATTCCATTAGCTGCTCTTTCCGTAAAGAAAGACTTGCATTTATATCGCACCCTTCACAACCTCAGAACATAGTGTAAGGAACACAACCAGTGAATTTTCACATGGCAAGTTCTCACAAACAACAATGCAATAATGACCACATAATCTGTTTTAGTGGTAAAGATTGGCCAGGACTTCTATGCACTTCTTGAAATAGGGTCATGGGATCTTTTACATCAACCCCGGAGAGCAGACAAGGCTTTAGTTTAACATCTCATCTGAAAGAAAGCACCCCTAACAGGGCAGCACTCCCTCAGTACCACACTGGAGTATCAGCATGGCTTACGTGCTCAAGTCTCTGGAGTGGGACTTGAATATGCAGCCACCTAACTTAGGGGCAAGAGTGCTACCAACTAAGCCACAGCTGACATTCAAAAATAGTAACCAATTTAAAAGAGATGAGTCAAAGCAGACAAAAGAAATTTCACATAACTCCATTAATGCTGGCACTGCAATGATATCTCCCAACCCTATATTGCAACGTAATAATATTGCACAGCACTGCTTCAACCCAAATAGCTCATATCAACAGAAGTGTGACTCTGTTTTACCCAGCTCCCCTCATCCCACAGCCAATGAGTATCAATAGCAGAGGTCCAATCTCCAAGTATGCTTAGAAGCTAAAGTCCAGTTTCAGGATTGGATGTATCATTTGAGATCTCATCCAAACTCCTTGGATACACTTGTTATTTATTCTTCATAGATCAATGGGTTGTGGAGAAAGAATGAATAAGACAACATAACTATAGTTTACAATATAGAAGGGCTTGGGCTGAAGTTTTTGCCATATAAACTGCTTTAAGTTACAGCCACAATGACTATAGGACTTGGTGTTATGCTCAGGTGAAGACAGTTATATTTGTTCTAGTGTAAAATGGCAGATTAACAGCTCAGTTCTACAGTTTCACTTATGGTGAATCTGAATCTTATTCCAACCCCATAAATATAACAGCAATGGCTCAGTTTATAAGTGCATTGACCAAACCATAGAATCCAGGAAGGTCCCAGGTTCAAGCTTGGGCCTGTGCTGTGTTAACTGCTTTCAGCCAGGCCACTTGGAAAGTTGATACAATTAGGCACAACACTCCACTTGGTTTGAATACCCTTGATCAGAGAAGATTGAGGGGTGTTCTGAACAAGGTGTTTTAAATGGAAAAGATTGGGTGGGGTAGATACAAAGGAAATTATTTCCTCTGGTGGGGAAATCAAGAATAAGACAGTAACATAGTGGTAATGTTACTGGATTATTAATTTAGAGAGCTGGACTATTCCTCTGTAGACAGGTTTTCAAATCTCACCACGGCAGCTGGGGAAATTTAAATGCAATCAATTAATGAACCTGGAATTGCAATGCTAGTTTCATTAATAATGCTCATAAAACCAGTGGATTGTTGTAAAAACCCATCTGGCTCACTGCAGGGGAGGAAATCTGCCCTCCTTACCCAGTCTGGCCTATATGTGACTCCAGGTCCACGGTAATGTGGGTGGTTGACTCTTAAATGCCCTCTGAAATAGCTGCCTAGCAAGTCACTCAGTTGTATCAAACCAGTACAGATAAGCCAAATAAGAGGGGGAAAAAAAACAGATGGGCTGCCTGATATCAACGTAGTCATCCCCTACCCTGCAAAGTCCTTCTTACTACCGTCTGGTGACTTGTGCCTAAAGTGGGAGAGCTGTCTCACAGACTGGTCAAGCAACAGTGTGATTTAATCATGTACACTAAATCATATCCAACACAAGGAGAAACCTTGTCCTCACAAATTAACCTCTCGCTGATGCATCTGTCCATGACAATATTGGTAGGGGTGACCACTGCACAGTCCTTGTGGAGAAAAAGTCTCACCTTCACACTGAGGACACTCTCCATTGTGTTGTGTGTCACTGCCACTGTGCTAAATGAGATGGACTCAGAATAGATCAAGCAACTCCAAAACTAGGCATGAGGTGCTGTGGTCCATTAGCAGAATTGTAAACAACCACAATCTGCAACCTCATGACTTGGCATATCCCTCATTCTACCATTACCTGCCAGAGTATATCTACTGTACAGGATGAGCAGCAAACTATTAAACATACATCGCCTCCAGTCCAGAACCAAGGCCACTCCAACCTCTGTCATCGAGCTGCAGTATGCTGACGATGCTTGTGTATGTTCACACTCAGAGGCCGAGCTTCAAACCCTCGTCGATGTATTCACAGAAGCTATTGAATGAATGCGCCTTAAGCTAAACATCCAGAAGACAAAGGTCCTCTACCAGCCTGCTCCCACAGTGCAACACTGCCCCCCCACCGACTATCAAGATCCACGGCAAACCACTGGACAATGTTGATCAGGTCCCATACCTTGGGAGCCTCTTCCCAGTAAGGACAGACATCGACAATGAAACTCAGCATTGCCTCCAGTGTGCCAGCGCAGCCCTCTGTTGTCTGAGGAAATGAGTGTTTGATGTCAAAGATTTTAAACCTGGCACCAAGCTCATGATCTACAGGGCCGCTGTGTTACCTGACCTCCTGTATGCGTTGGAAACATGGACACTGCACAGCAGACATCTCAAAGCCCTGGAGAGATATCACTAGCAGTGCCTCCGCAAGATCCTGCAAATTCAGTGGCAGGACAGGCGCTCCAATATCAGTGTCGTCTCTCAGGCCAACATCCCCAGTATCGAGACACTGGTCATGGCTAGTCAGTTACACTGGTCGGGCCACATCGTCCGCATGCCTGACACAAGACTCCCAAAACATGCTTTCTATTCCGAGCTCCGTCACGGCAAGAGGCTACCAAGAGGGCAGAGGAAACGCTTATGTCCTTAAAGCCTCTCTGAAAAAATGTGACATCTCCACTGATTCATGGGAATCTCTTGCCCGAGACCACCCAAAATGGAGAAGAAGCATCCGCGAAGGTGCCAGCCAGTTCAAACGTCGACATGCCCAGGCAGCAACCAAGTGCAAACAGTGGAAGGAGTGTTCGGAATTTTGAGCATTCCATTCACTCGTCTCAACAAACACCACCTTTCCCACCTGTGGCAGAGTGTGTGGATCCAGAATTGGACTATTCAGTCACCTAAGGACCCGCCACCCTAGAGTGGAAGAAAGTCATCCTCGTTCCCGAGGGACTGCCTAAGAAGAAGGATATCCCGCATTCTACCATTACCCTCAAGCCAAGGGGGCAACCCTGGTTAAATGAGGAAAGCATGCCAGGAGCAGCACCAGGCACACCTTAAAATGAGATGACAATATGGTGAAGCTACAACACAGGGCTACATGCATGCCAAACAGCGGAAGCAGCATGCGATGAACAGAATTAATCAATCCCAAAACCAACAGATCAGATCAAAGTTCTGCAGTCCCACCACATCCAGTCATGAAGCATGGTAGACAATGAAACACCTAAATGGAGGAGTCTCCAAAAACATCCATATCCTTAATGATAGGGGAGGCCAGCATGTCAGCACAAAAAACAAGGCTAAAACATTTGCAAACACCTTCAGCCAGAAGTGTCAAGTGGATGATCCATCTTGGCCTCCTCCTGAGGTCCCCACCATCACAGATGTCAGTCTCCAAACAATTCGATTTACTCCACGTGACATCAAGAAACGGCTGAAGCCACTGGATACAGCAAAGGCCATGGGCCATGACAACATCCCATCTGAAGTACTGAAGACTTGTGCTCCAGAACTAGCCACTAGCCGTACCCTTAGCCAAGCTGTTCCAGCACAGCTACAAACTGGCATCTACTCAACAACGTGGGAAATTGCCCAGATATGTCCAATCCGACCAATGGACGGCCCCATCAGTCTACTCTCAATCATCAGTAAAGTGATTGAAGGTGTCATTGACAGTACTATCAAGCGCACTTACTCAGCCACAACCTGCTCATCGATGCTCAGTTTGGACTCTACCAGGGCCACTTGGCTCCAGACCTCATTATAGCCTTAGTCCAAACATGGACAAAAGCACAGAATTCCAGAGGTGAAGTGAGAGTGATTGCCCTTGACACCAAGGCAGCATTTGACTGAGTGTGGTATCAAGGAGCCCTAGCCAAACTGAGGTCAGTGGGAATTATGGGGAAAACTCTCCACTGGTTGGAGTCATATCTAGCACAAAGGAAGATGGTTGTGGTTGTTGGAGGCCAGTCATTTTAGCCCCAGAATATTGCTGCAAGAGTTTCCTCAGGGTTGTGTCCTAGGCCCAACCATCTTCAGCTGCTTCATCAATGACTTTCCCTCCAACATAAGGTCAGAGTGGGGATGTTCGCTGACAATTGCACAGTGTTCAGTACCATTTGCGACTCCCCAGATACTGAAGCAATCTGTACCTGCATGCAGCAAAACCTGGACAACAAAGCTGGGGCAAGTGATATTTGTGCCATATAAGTATCAGTCAATGACCTTCTCCAACAAGAGCGAATCTAACCATCTCCCCTTGATATTTAACTGCATTGTCGCTGAATCCCCCACCATCAACAATGTGGGGGTTACTATTGACCAAAAACTGAACTGGACCAGCCACATAAATACTGTGGCTACAAGAGCAGGTCAGAAGCTGGGAAATCTACAACAGATAACTCACCTCTTGTCTCCCCAAAGCCTGTCCACCATCTACAAGGCACAAGTCAGGAGTGTGTTGGAAAATTCTCCACTTGCCTGGATGAGTGCAGCTCCAACAACACTCAGGAAGCTCGACACCATCCAAGACAAAGTAGCCTGCTTGATCAGCACCACATACACTACCTTAAACATTCACTCTCTCCACCAGTGGCACGCAGTGGCAGCAGTGTGTACCATCTACAAGATGCACTGCAGCAACTCACCAACGCTCCTTCAGCAGCACCTTCCAAACTGTGACCTCTACCACCTAGAAAGACAAGGGCAGCAGACGCACGGGAACACCACCGCCTGCAAGTTCCCTGCCAAGTCACGCACAATCCTTCTAACTATATCACCATTCATTCACTGTCGCTGAGTCAAAATCCTGGAATTCCCTCCCTAACAGCATACGGACTGCCGTGGTTCAAGAAGGCAGCTCACCACCACCTTCTCAAGGGCAATTAGGGATGGACAATAAATGCTGGCCTTGCCAGTGATGCCCACATTCCCAAGAATGAATAAATAATTAAAAAAATTTGAGTTCGGCCATTCAGGAGCGAAATCAGGAAACGCTTTTTCCACACAGAGCATAGGAGAAATCAGGAATTTTCTCCCCCACTAGGCTGTAGATGCTTGGGAACAATTGAAGCTTTCCAGATTGAGATCAATAGATTCTTTTTAGGTATCAAGAGAATACAGAGCTAAGGTTGATAAATGGAGTTGTTGCATAGGTCAGCTATGGTGGATTACGCTTGAAGGGCTGGTCCTATGTTGGTGGGCTAAGGAAGGAGAAAATAAGTAAGCAGAGCTCCTGCTCACTATTCCATAGCTCCGGATGGAAAATGGGGATGTCATGTGAGGACAAGATTGAGTACCCCAAATAAGACACTGAAACTCATTGGCCAGACTCACAAAAGAATAGCTACAAGTGTGAGATATCGGGGTGTAGCTCAGTGTCCATGGAACCATGCACCAATATGAGTCATCACCTTCAAGAGAGGAAGGGAGAAATTTGGGAAAGCAACAATACAAGACAAAGGTTTTAAGGAGTGTCTTAAAAAGGAGGTAGAGACAAAGAGGTATAGAGAGGAAATTCCAGAGCTCACGGCTGAAATGGCTGAAGGCACTGCCGCAATGATGGAGCGCAGGAAGTGGAGGATGTGCAAGAGGCCAGAGTAGGAGGAATGCAGAAATCTCAGAGGGTTGTATGTCGGAAGGAGGTTACAGAGATAGAGAGTGAGGCCATGAAGGGATTTAAACATGAGGAAGGGAATTTTAACATCGAGGCAGTAGTGAACCTGGACATAATGTAGGTCAGTGAGCACAGGCAGAACAGAACAAAGGCAAAGCACTCAGCTTGTAGGATCCTGCCTATAGGAATAGTTATCAAGACATTCATATGAATAAAGATGTTGGGGAAATCCCCAGCAAAATAGTTATTCTGGACTAAGTATTTACTCACCGTATTTCTTTGTACAATCAAAAATGATGGAATTGTCTTCTCTATATCGTCATTGCTGAATTTTGAACCTATTGAAAAGGTTTGTAATGAAACAATGCAGATGTCAGGTTAAAGATCTCAGGCCAAGAAAAAACAAACAAAGCAGGAATTGACTGATTTGCGGCCGTACCATATTCGGATGACGTCCTGGACTGTCGATCTGTCCAGCTTCCGTGCTCTGACATTGCAGGATGTTGAGGTTTATCATAGTCTGGTGGAATCCATCTTTCCTGAGCGGGTGGCGTTGAAGACTTCCCATAAGGTGGCCGAGGATGCTGAGAGAGCATGCTTTCCAGGTTGCTTCTAAAAAGGTTTCAGAGAGAGACAGAAACCAAATGGTGTTTAATAGCAGGAATAATGACTGAATGCAGTGGTTTATAGATAAACCAGCTAATAGCGTAGTCTGAGTACCATCAGGCAATAATATAATCTTCCTCAATACCTATTACAAGCATCGTCTAATTGTTACTAGATATGATAATAGCAGCGTCTGACAAATGCCATAGATGACTATTGTTGCACTCAGTAAAGTGATACACAATTAATGTACTATTTTATTCATTGAAACTATTAATAGACCTGAATGCTTAATGTATGTACCCATTGAATCAAAGAATGATGCAGCACTAAAGGAGGCCATTTGGCCCATTGTGCCTGGCTCTTTGAAAAAGCTATCCAATTAGTCCCACTCCCCATAACCCATCAAATTGTTCCTTTTCAAGCTTTTATGCAATTCCCTTTTAAAAGTTTCTATTGATTCAGCTTTCACCACCCTTTCACGCAGTGCATTCAAGATCATAACAACTCTCTGCTTGAAAATTGTTTTTATTATGTATTACTAATCTAATTTTTTTATTATCCTAATGTCCTTGGTGTACTTTCCTCAGGATTTCAGTATGGAAATGTCATAAAGAGACCTTATTTGAAGGTAATTTGGCAGCGAGGTTATGTTACTGGATTAGTAACCAATAGGCTGTGACCTGATAAACCTGAGACAGGAGTACAAACTGCACCATGGCTGCCAGCACAGACATGATGGGCTGAATGGCCTCCTTCTGTGCCGTAATGCTTCTATGGTTCTATGGTAATTTAAATTCAATTAATTAAATGACATATGAAATTAAGGAAAATACTAATTTTAATCAGTAATACTGACCATGAAACTACTGGATTGTTATAAAATCCCATCCGGTTCACTAGGACCTGTAGGGAAGGAAATCTACCTTCCTTACCTGGTCCGACCTCCATGTGACTCCAGACTCACAGCATTGTGGTTGATTCTAAACTGTCCTCTGACATGGTCTAGCAAATTACTCAGCTGTATTCAAGAAGGTGGCTCTCAAATACCTTCTCAAGGTCATTTAGGGTTGGGCAATAATTCAGATGGGTATTTAAAATCCAGTCGTAATTATCCACAAAGGGATACTGTCCTTTTAGTTATTTTGTAAAGTATAAAAGTGAGGAAGTCTTACTGTAGTTATATAGATCTTTGGCGAGACCGCACATGGAGTACTGTGTACAGGTTTTGTCTCCTTAACTAAGGAAAAATATACTTTCCTTAGAGAGGGTATAACAAAGGTTCACAAGACTGATTCCTGTGATGAGAGGGCTGTCCTATGAGGAGTTATTGAGTAGACTGGGTCTATCTTTGCTGGAGTTTAGAAGAATGAGAAGTGATCTCATTGAAACATATAAAATTCTTTGGGCACTTGACAGGGTAGATGATAAGAGGCTGTTTCACTCTGACTGGAGAATCTAGAAATAGAGATCCTAGTCTCAGAATAAGAGGTCAGCCATTTAGGACTGCGATGAGGAGAAATTTCTCCACTCAGAGTTGGGAATCTTCGAAATTCTCTACCCTAGAGATCTGTGGATGCTCTGTCTTTGAATATATTCCAGACAGAGATCAAATGAGTTTTGAGCACTAGGGATATCAAGGGATATGAGGAAAGGGCAAGAAGGTGGAATTGAGATAGAAGATAAAGCCATGATCTTATTAAAAGGCAGAGCAGGCTCGAGGGGCAATATGGCCTACTCCTGCTCCTATTTTTAAGTTTTTATGAACAACAAACCTCAGTATGTCCTGGTTCCCTTGTACCTCTTTCTTTCCTCTGATCATGTTATCAATATCGTTCTGTATTAGATCAGCCTATTCAAATGAAAACAGAGACACAGTAATAAAAAACATATTCCATAAAGATGTCCTAACATTTGAGTTCGCAGAGAACAGGCAAGCCTTGTATCTCTCTTCCGTCAGGTCCTAGATGACGAGAATACAAAAGTTATTCATCTCAGACGCGTAGCTTTATTAGTGAGTTTTCCATTCAGAACTAGCATGGCTCAGTTGGTAGCACTCCTACCTCTGAGTCAGTAGGTTTAGGGTTTAAGTCCCACTCAAGAGACTGGAACACACAGTCTATGCTAACTTCCCAATGCACTAACAAGTGAGTGCTGCACTGTTGAAGATACTGCCTTGGGATGAGATGTTAAATCAAGATTCTGTCCAAATAGATGTTAAAGATCCCATAGAAACACAGCTGGGGACTTCTAATCAGTAGCCTGGCCAATATTTATTCCTCAACCATCATCACTGAAAACAGATTATCTGGTCATTAACATATTGTTGTTTGTAGGACCTTGCTGTGCACAGATTGACTACTACATCACAACAGTGACTATACTTCAAAAGTACTTCATTGTCCGTAAAGCACTTCAGAACATCCTGAGGTTAGAAAAGGTGCTCTATAAATGTAATTTTTTTCCTTCTGATTGCTTCTGCTTCAGTTGTGTTGGCATCGCAGACTAAAATCCATATTCCACCAGTAGGGGCAGGGCAGAGAAGCAGGTCCCCAAGTCCACCTTGACCAGAGCAGGAATTGAACCCATGCTGTTGGTTTTCTTCTGAATCATACTCTAGTCAACTGAGCTAACCAGCCTGATAAGAAGCTTTCTCACTGCACCATCTAATGCCAATTCTGAGAAATAGAAAGCTAAAAAGGATGCCATTGGGGATGTCACAGTATCTCCAATATCAGACTAGTGAGAGTGTCCGCCTACAGAATCTAGGAATGAAGGGGTGGCTTCCTGCAACGCCAAATTGACCAAAGATAAATATTGTTTCAGTCAAAGATGTCCATACTTCAGGCATGAGCAGCACAGAGTTAATGTTACATTCATATCCTGGAAATTTTACTCAATTGCCCTTGTAATCAAGGAAAAATGTCAACCTTCTTTCCTTGGAAGTTATATCCATGGCCGTTTCCCTCCCACTGATAATACTGGGAGGTTGGGAGGGATGGTCGTGATAAATGTTGGGACTCAATGGACCAATTAGCATTCCTCATTCAGCTTGGTATCAGTTAACACAGCGAGTGAGTTGATGCCTGCATTAAAATACTATCCATAATAGCTTTTAAAAGGGAGTGGATAAATACTTTAATAAAGAACATTTGAAAGTGTATGAGGAGATTGGGACTTAGCTCTAACAGAGTGTGGTACTGGCACAATGAGTTAGAAGTGTCATTATCTCATTTTTCCTCCTCTCCTTGACTTTGCATGTTTACATGCATCTTAATTAGTTTTTTCCTCCATCCTTCATGCTTTGTCTGCTGGTTTTCACCCTTCCTCACACAAGGATCTGACTCCTTGCTGCACACAGACACTAGTTTCCCTCTGGTACCTTGCTGAACTGTCCATGCTTCATGTGTGAAGTTAAGCAGCGAGTGCCAGTTAAAATATTTCTGGCATCATCACTGAAACTAATATATCCTTAAGTACCATTTCTACATGCACACACTATTCCAAGAGCAATCAATGCAGAACAACTAAGGATAGGAATGTTGGCTATATTTCTCTTCCCTAACCCAGTGAAACTGAAGGTTATTATAGTGATACCATTGCTTTGATCAGCTTACTCATTACTGACCAGAAGTTGAAGCTGAGACCTTTTGGCCCATATGGTTCACCTACACATGGTCTTAATCAGCCAAGTTATTGGTGGATCCAAGCAAGAATCTTCATGTACCTTGTAATATTCAGCTTGTCGAAAACTCTGCTGTCTGCATCCTAACTTGCACCAAGTCCTGTTCACCAATCAACCCCTGTGCTCTCTGATCTACGTTGGGTCCCCATCCAGCAAAGCCTCAATTTTAAAATTCTCATCCTAATTTTCAAATCCCTGCATGGCCTCGCTCCTCCCAAACTCTGTGGCCTTCACCAGCTCTACAACCCTGCACTCCTCCAATTCTGGCCTCTTGCGCATTCCCAATTTTAATCGTTCCATCATTGATGACCATGCCTTCAGCTGCCTAGGCCTTAAGCTCTGGAATTCCCTCCCCAAACCTTTCTGCCTCTCTACCTCTGTCTATCCCTTTGTGATGCACCTTAAAATCTACCCTTTTAACCAAACATTTAGTCACTTGTCCTAATATCTCCTTCTGTAGCTTGGTGTCAAATTTTGCTTGATAACGCTCCTGTGTAGAACCTTGTGACATTTTACTACATTAATGGCACTATATAAATACAAGTTGTTGTTTTTGTATCCAGACCAAGGCAGATAGTTATATAGAGTTCTGCCAGTGGCTTAGTAGGTGCATAGATGATGAGCCACTGTATGAACCCGAAAAGGTCAGGGATCGATTGCTGGTATATGCTCAGTCATTCATTTCTTTTAAGGCAGTGGAAAGATGCTACAATTGATCTGGCTCCACGAGGCTACTTTTTGGTACTCCTGCCATGCCAGATATGTTAGTCCACTACATTTTTAGGAACAAAATCTTACTTTGACGAGTATGGTAATTTGGCACGAGAATTTGCAATGACGGAAAACATGGTGTTTGGGGTGTGTGTGCATGTGTATGTGTTTGTTGGAGGAATCTTCAGCACTAAATAATTGGGTATAGAATCCACTACATGGCAGATTGTGGTTCTTAGTTCTTATGGTTGGTTTGTGGAGAGATCAAGTTTGGTATTTTTTTCTTCACTGCTCTCCTGAAGGTGTAGACTCTTTTATGGGGGGGGTTCAGTTCAGTGGGCATCAAATTTCCTTCATTGCCTCACTTAAGAAGCTATTCTACAAGTATGAGCTTGGACAATGAGTGATGGCAGGCCGTTCAATAGTGGACAGCATCACACTCCAGTCTGACCTCTCTCTTGTTCAATCTCGACAGGAATCAATGGACAATGATTGGGCTTGGGACCAATTGTAGTATCTCTACTGCCTAACAGAACTCAACAGAGACTGTGGATTAAACCTCAGGTCTTCTTGCTCTGTATGTCTCAAATCTACACTATGTATATATACTTATCAACCAAGATACTTCCATGTTTTCTGATGTTCTGGGTCGGGGCCCATCTGTTCCCATTATCTCGTACTTCCTCTATACCCACTGTATTCTCACAGGGAGATTGAAGGTTGAAAATACCTTTTTTTTTGATGTGGTCTGTATCTGGGGCCCTTTCCCATATTTGGCCAGTGGTTCCTGGAGTAACTATCCTGGTTCTCTCAACAGATGCAACTTTTTTAGAATACATACTCACCGAGACATCCTCGCACTGGAATAGGTAGACACTGCTCTTGTTCTTGGTCCTGTCCCTGATGGTGACAGCCAGCACCGAGTTGTAGATACAGCTGTTTTCTATCGCCTGGCTGTCTTGAATAGCATCAATGGGAAAGAGTTCCAAATCATCCTAGAGTAACAATAAGAGGGTAAATACAAACAGCTTCATGCATGTGTCCACCTCTCAATTGCACACAAGACTGACAGGACCTTATAATGCAGTTATTATAAAAGTTTGCCCCTTTTAAATCTTTTCAGAAGCACTGTGGTGAAAATAGCAAGTTGTTGTGATCTGGAATGCACTGCCTGAGAGCAGATTCAATAGTAACATTCAAAAGAGAACTGGATAAATGCTTGAAGAGAAAAAAAAAATCACAGGTCTATGGGGAAGGAGCAGAGGTGTGGGATCAATTGGCTAGGTCTACAACAGGCATAATGGGCTGAATGTCCTCCTTCTGTTAACTTTTTGGCTTACTGATTAGAAAGAAGAATTTTTATATGGAAATCCAGTGTTTCTTTGTGACTCTGCCCTTGCAAGTATGAGTCGGCCGTTTAGGACGGAGATGAGGAGAAATTTCTTCACTCAAAGCGTTGTGAATCTTTGGAATTCAAAGCCGTGGATGCTCAGTCATTAAGTATATTCAAGACAGAGGTCGATAAATTTTTCTGGGTACCAAGAGAATCAAGGGATATGGGGATAGAAGATCAGCCATGATCTTATTGGCTCGAGGGGACAACTCCTACTCCTATTTCTTATGTTTTTAGGACAAAAAGCTGTGTGAATCTTTTCTGTTCTAGCCAGCCACCTTTTCTAAAATAATCATAGAGTCAAACAGCATGGAAGGAGATTCCATTTTAAAAACCTCAAGGCTTTATTTTACAGGCAGTTTGACCTGATCTTCCTTTTTCCACTCTCCTCATGCTCTCCCCTCCACAGCCTCCTTCACCTGAGAGTTCGAACACAGGATTGAAGCATTCTTAAAAGATTCTATGAAGGGATTCACCGAATGGGTCAGTTATTATAACTGAACTGTGCAAAATATAGGTCTCAGATTTGAGTCATGACTTGTATTGAATGATGGAGGGAGCGGAGGACGTTAAGATATAATGCCAAATCAGCACTGCTATAACATCTCAAGATCATCCATAATATATTTGAGATTGCCACCAATTGGAGGCTCATGGATAAAGGTTTAAGTCTAGAAGAGAGAGGGTATGAAAGGTCTTCAACCTGAAATGTTAACTCTGTTTCTCTCCCCACAGATGGTGCTTGACCTGCTGAGTAATTCCAGCATTTTTCTGTTTTATTGTAGGTACATGTGCAGCTTAGTCTGAAGTACTTTAATGTAGAGTGATTGTATGGACAAGATTTATGGGAGATCTGGACAGATATTTAAGGGAGTGGGCGCGGCAAAAGTACTAGCGAGATGAACTGTACTTTCTAGTCCTGTACCATCCGATCTCCATAATAATACCACTGTGGTCCTTCTCTCTACTGTGAAATGTTTCAGAATGTGTGCTACACTCAGGAACTACCATTGGTGATATTAGCAGGGCACCATTCATATCAACTTCCCATGACTGCTATTTGAATGCAGGGCCAGAATTTTACGTTGAGCAGAAGACCCCGCCCATGTGCCGTAAAGTCATTGGCAAGCCCCCTCCGCCAGGCCTGGGGAGCCACACCGGGATTTTTCGCTCCCAAGCCCTTAATTGGTTGGGCGGGATTTCCACCTCCTTAAGGCAGGAAGGCCAGCCTAATGGAGATGCCGGCCAATCAGTGGGCCAGCAGCTCTTAGTCCCAGCAGTGCCACTGGGAGTGGTGGCCACTACTGGGACTACACCCAGCCATCGGAGGCAACAGGAAGGACGGTCGCGCAACTCAGGTATGTTTTTAGGGCCTCGCTGTGGACAATCGGCCAGGCCCCAGTGAGGCAAGGCGGGTGGGTTGGGGGTGCAGGGGTAGTGTTGTGCGTTGGGGGCTGTTGGGGCTTCGGGGATGGCCCTCTGTGGGGCACAGGGTGCCCGATCAGGAGGATTCCCCCACCTCTCCAGCCCGCAAGAAGACTGCCTGGTTTTACCAAGCGGGGCTCTTGGGGCCTTTGCCGTCCAGCCGCCAAGGGTAAAATACCTGTGGCAGCGGGAGGAGGGGGGGGGGGGGGGCCAGGAGTTCAATTCATTTTAAATGGGTTATAATACCTCTGTTAAAATAGCAGAAGACGAATGCCACACGAATGTTAAGCGATCAGCTGCTGATATTATTCCCAGTAATTTCTAGCCTCATATTCTTTCAAAACCCTATACAACATCTGTGATAGCTCAATACTCTCACAGGATGTAATGTGACTGTAAATAGTCAAGACCATGTTGAAAAGGTCTGTTTTGTATCTCACTCTGGGAATGCTGAGGTTCAGAAAGATTATCAAGGAAGTATAAAGGTAAGGTAAATCCGTTTAAAAAAATGTAAAGTTGCTTGTGCACCAGGAATGTTCTTTCTGGTCCCATACCTTGGGCCTCCCCTGTTCCGAGCTACTCCCTCCCTCTCCCGATTCCAAACTTGTGATTTTACCCAACTCCCCCGCTCCCCTTGTATCTTACCAGGGACAGTTTCCATGGGTCCCCAGTGAGGGCCTAACCCCGACTACCACACCTTGCCCCACTCACAATCACCAATTATGACTACTGCTCAGCAGCAGGGACTTCATTCTTACCGGTTTCAAGCAGGATTCAGAGTTGGGACCGACAATTGGGAATTTTTTTTATTCGTTCGTGGGATGTGGTGTTGCTGGCTAGGTTAGCATTTGTTGCCATTCAAATCTCACGGCCGGCTATGCAGTCAGGCCCACTATGCCCACTTCGGAACCGCCCTCCCACCTCAAGTTGAAATCTGGCCCATACCATGAGCTTTGTAATCTAACACTCTAAACACCTCAGCTAAGGAAAAGTTGGGTGTTGTACTTGACCTGTGCTGACACCTGAGGATCTCACCTATGTTGTTCCCCAAGAAAGTTTGATAGTTCGGGTCCCAGGACAAAAGTTGAAACATCTTCTATTTCCACCTTCCACCCCACTCACTGTGATGATAGTTACACACAGCTAAAGTCTTCCCAGGATTCTTACCTTGGTCTCAATGTCGGCCATTTTGAAAGTGGTGCCAGTCAGCTGCAGAATCATGTCTTGTCCCCAGATTTTGCCCTTGGCGTCAAGCAGCTTAAGCTTTTTGATACAATGGTCCACTGTTTTCATATCCTTTGAGTTGAGGTCACAGGTAAACAGGTGCTGCACACAGAATTCAGAAAAGAGTTGTAATACGAACAAGTGAATGCTGGCACAATAAGATCTGGCGATGAGTTACAGTAAGCTGCAGTGCACTTCCTGTCGTAATATTGTCCCCTCACTTCTAAGTTATTTTTCTTGTCTATTTTCCTGAGACCCTATCCTTCAATGGAATTTTCAACCTCAACTGGCTATTTCAGATTGGCTGCCCATTATGCATCCTTACTGATTATCCTTTGCCTTCAATGGCCCATTTTGCAACCCCTTCCCTCCCCCTCGCCTCGAAAGTGGAAAGTTCCAACCCACTGGGGGAGCATCTCCCTGAGTGGACTTTGGGTTGTTGGCCAGTAGAGCGTGCTCAGCCCAATAGTCCTGGTGGAGGCCAAGTCCATTATGTAGGGCCCAGGCGAGGTTAGCATTCAGGTGGGAGGGAACTCCGCCATCTGTCTGGCTCTAATATTGCACAAGTATTAAATTATTGTAATATAGCATTATGTCTGTCATATAGTGCACTTGTACTGCCATAACATTATAGCAAGCCTGTCCTAATCATCATACTGAAGTGAGTCTATGATACTATAATGTTATACTGTGTCTGCAATACCAGTAGTGAACTCACAGTTTTCTAATTCAGAGGCAAGAGTGCTACCAACTGAGCCACAGTTAATTTGCTATGCAACATTAGAGTCATTCTGTCAAATCATGATATTGCGCTGAGCCCAACCCATAATACCATATTGAGTCCCTTAAGAGCAAAATTAATTTTTTTTTAATCTGTTGCACAAACCTCCACACGATACTGGATGAGACTGTCTGTAGAGTTCAGTGCCTGCGCATAAGCTTTTCTTTGCTCTGTTAAATAGTGAGAGACAGAGATGATTAGAACATATTGAAGAGCAAAGACTGCAATAAATACACAGGGTTGGGTTGTAATATGCTAACCTGAAGGGAGATTACCTGTATGTGAGATCAGCTTACAGCTTGTCACCTCCCTCCGTGATTCTGCTTTTTTATATAAAATTGTCTTGTGTGTTAAATTGTCTTAGAATTAAAATGCATGAAGAGATGTTTCATTCTTTTGTGACGTCCACTGTACAGGATTAGCAAACTCATTCGCAGTAGATCAGGCGAATGTTGGTAAAGGGATGCTGTATTACAGAGATACATGTGATCTAATATTGTACTGAACCTAGAGAACCTAGGGAACTGAAGTACCATAGTATCACCGACAGAAGGCATCAGCCAGGGTTCCTGATAATGATCACAATTCATTTGCCCCCTGCTAGTGGGCGAATGTTGGGTGAAACAAGATGGGGCTTGGCTGTGATGACTTTTATTTTATTTGTTCTTGGGATGTGAGCAACACTGGCTAGGCCAGCATTTAATGCCCATCCTGAATTGCCCTTCAGGAGGTGATGGTGTGTCACCTTCTTGGACCACTGCAGTTAATCTGGTGTAGTTGCAATACAATTCCAGTAGGTGGGGAGTTCAAGGATTTTGACCCAGCGACAGTGAAGGAACGGCGATATATTTCCAAGTCAGGATGGTGTGTGACTTGAAAGGGAGCTTGCAGGCAGTGGTGTTCCCGTGCATCTGCTGCCCTTATTCTTCTAGATGGTAGAGGACACGGATTTGGAAGGTGCTGTTGAAGGAGCCTTGGCGAGTTACTGTAGTGCATTTTCTAGATGGTATACACTGCTGTCACTGTATGTCAGTGATGGAGGGATTAATTTATAAGGTGGTGGATGGGATACCAACTAAATGGGTTACTTTGTCTAAGATGGTGTTGAATTTCTTGAGTGTTGTTGGAGCTGCACTCATCAAGGCAAGTGTAGAGTATTCCATCAGACCCCTAACTTGTGGCATGTAGATGGTGGACAAGTTTTGGGGAATCAGGAGGTCAGTTACTTGCCACAGAATTCCCAGCTTCTGACCTACTCTTGGAGCCACAATATTTATATGGCTGGTCCAGTTAAGTTTCTGGTCAATGGTAGCACCCAGAATGTTGATGGTGGGGGATTCAGTGATGATAATGCCATTGAATGTCAAGGGGAGATGGTTAGATTCTCTCTTGTTGATGGTCATTGGCATGAATATTATTTACCACTTATCAGCCCAAGTCTGAATGTTGTCCATGTCTTGCTGCATGTGGGCACAGACTGCTTCAGTACCTGAGGAGTCGCAAATGGTATTTTATGGGTGAATAGCCTGCAGAAGTGTAATGTCTAGTGTTACAACCGAGGCGGGAGGAGTGCACTGTTTTCTAGTTCCACCTCTCCATAGGTCACAACATCTATTAAAATTTTTTCCCAGTTACTGATATGGTCAATCAAAGACTCTGTTTTTATCCCAGAATAAAATACACCAACCAGGTTTCTTTACTGACTAACAGAATTATCAGTTTATTATAAAACAAGTCTTAACCAGTAATGAAGCAAAGCACAAACACACAGATTGAAATATAAAAGTTCCCTTTTTACCTTAGGCCCCTCACAAACACACACGTACACTAGTTAACCGAAAAAATAAAGAGATTTACTCTTTAGAGCTCTATTAAAAAAAACAGACAAAAAGAATACTTTGGCCAGATACTTGCTAAGTCTTGAATAAAAAAGAGAAGATATGGAAAGATGTTAGATGTCCTTTGTTTTGGTTTGGCATTCCAAGTACGTATAGATGGCTGTCACTGGGATTTTCCTAGAACAGTTCTTATCAAGCGACATTGAACATCAGTTTGGGCAGGCTTTCCAGGAAAAATGGAGCAACAGGGATTTCAGGTAGTTTCTTGCACTTGCTTCTCAGAGCTTCTCAAAGAAGTGAAAAACTGGCAGGCTTTTCAAAGAGCTGGACCAGCTGAGCTGGGGTTTACTCTCTTGGCAAGTTTTCTCCAACTGTCTTTTTTAACACTGTCCATATTATCAACTCACTGTCCAAAGCGAAACCAAAAACAATGTCACAAAAGTCAAGCCTCCTGACCCCTATAAATCTTGACCTGTCACTTCTTCGTAAACATCTTTACCCAAGCCAAAAAAAAACCTGCTGGGTAATTATCTGAAGACAGGTGCCTTCCAGTAAGGGCTTGTTTTTAGCATTCTTTGATTCTTCCATTAACGGTGGTTTACAAGCTCAGTGCAAAAGACCTTCTGATGACCTCTTTTTAAAAAAAAACAAGTTCCAGCATCTATGGAATCTTTTTTCAGTTTAACACACAAATCCTCATAATTTAACAAAAAAATTGGAAGCACTCGTACCACTAGGCCCAAGTAGGGAGGAATGCCAGTGGGAAAGCTGCTGAAAGGATTGCCATCTATCCAAAAATACTGCTCATTGAAACAGAAAAAATTCTTGAAGGCTTGACAGGGTGGATACTGAGAAAATGTTTCTCCTGGCAGGCGAATCTCGAACACAGTCTCAGAATAAGGGGTTGGCCATTAAGGACTGAGATTAGCAGAAACTTCTTTACTCAAAGGATTGTGAACCTTTGGAATTCTCTGTCCCAGAGAGCTGTGGATTCTCAGTCGTTGAGTATATTCAAGATAGAGATTGGTAGATTTTTGGGTACTAATGGAATTAATGGACATGGGGATAGTGCAGGAAGGTAGAGTTGAGGTAGAAGATCAGCCCTAATCTTGTTGAATAGCAGAGCAAGTTCGAAGGGCCAAATGGACTAACTCTGCTCCTATTTCTAAGGTTCTAGGTTCAGTGGGCCATCAGCAACACCAGAATGGTACACCACCATAGTCTGTAATCTCATGGCCCAGAATATCCCTCACTCCTCCATCACCATTGAGCCAGGAGATGAACACTGATTCAATGAGGATTGTAGAATACCAGTTGTACCTGAAAAAGAGGTGCCAACCTGATTAAACTACAACACAAGACTACATCCATGTTCAACAATGCAAGCAGCATGCTATAGCTGGAACTAAGCAAACCCACAAGCAATGGATAAGGTCAAAGCTCTACAACTCTGCCACACCCATTGTGAACGGTGCTGGGCAATTAAGCAACTAACTGGTGGAGGAGGCTCTACGAACATCTGTATCATCAACAATGACAGAGCTTAGAACGTGACAAGGTTGAAGTGTTTGCAACCATCTTCAGTCAGAATGCTGAGTGGATGATCCTTCCTGGCCTCCTCCTGAGTTTCCCACCATCACAGATGCCAGTCTGCAGCCAATTCCATTCACTCCACATGATATCAAGGAACAGCTGAGGGCACTAGACACATTAAATGCTTTGTGCTCCCACAATATCCTGGCTATAATGCTAAAGACCTGTTGTTATGCAGACCCCCACCTGCCAAGAATAAGGCATATTAATTTTGTCATATGAACATTGATTTTAAACTGTTGCTGGAGTGAAGAAATTACTTGTTTGAAGCTCACCAGGCACTGGGATGGAAGGATATTTGCAGACTAAGAGACACTGCTTGTGGAATCAAAGGACTATTCCCTGCTCCAATTAACCCAAATGGATTTTGATCACCAGATATTGTAGGTGTAAGGAAGTGCATTCTAGGGACTGCTAAGATAATACAATCCACAAACCTCATAGGAAAGACTGTTCCAAATAAGGAACTAGTCACATGATTAACCTACTGGGAAAACTGGGGTTTTTTGAATTGTGCCATACAGAAAGGAAAAGAAGGCAGTTTTTTTGAACCGAAGCTGGAACAAGCAAGCCTCTCTCCTGGCTGTCTCTGTCTCACTTTCTCCCAAGCCACCAGACCCACGGAAGACACATAAACCTCAAGAGAGAAAAGACTCTGTCATCGAAACAAGTTGAAGTGTGAACTGGGCCCCAATGAACAGCAGGACTGATGGCAATCAAAGACTCCACATTGAACTCAAAAGACAGTAAATAACTAACAGATATTGCCTCAAACTTTTCCCCTTTATTCTTTTTTACTTTTTCTGTCTCTATCTGCATGTGTGTTTATCGCGTATGCATGCTAGCATGGTCGGATCGCATATTCGTAGTCGTTAACCAGATTAGAGTTGAACATTAATAAACTTCTACCTTTCTTGTTTAAATCTAAGGAAACCTGTCTGATTTCCTTGCCTTACAATTGGAGCAGTGAACAAGGATTCACTGAAGGGGGAGATAAAAACATGGTGTTTCTAAAATTAAACCCTGTTATGGTTAAACCAAGCAAAGGCTGAGAGGGAACCCTGGACCCCTTCTCACCTGGTTGTAACACAGTACAGCTACACAGGAAACAGCACAAATTCAGATCATCCAATTAACACCCTATCAGCCTACTCTCAATCATCTGTAAAGTGATAGAAGCTGTTGTTAATAGTGCTGTCAAGCAGCACTTTCTCACCTATTCACCTACACTCAGTTTGGTTCTACCAGGCAGCATTCAGCTGAGTGTGGCAACATGTCCTCATAAAACTGGTCAAGGGGAAACAGGAGCAAACTTTCCAGTGGCTGGAGTCATACCTGGAACAATGATGATTGTTGTGGTATTTGGAAGTCATTCATTTCAGCCCCAGAATATCACTGCAGGAGTTCCTTAATGTGTCCGAAGCCTAACTGTCTTCAGTTGGTCCATCAATGAGCTTCCCTCCATCATAAGGTCAGAAGTAAGGCTGTTTGTGAATGATTGCAGAGAGTTCAGCTCCATTTTCAATTCCTCAGGTAATGCAGCAGTCCACGCCTACACACAATAAGACCAGGACAACATCCAAGCTTGGGTTGATTTGTGGCAAGTAACTTTTGTGCCACCCAAGTGCCAGGCAATGACCATCTCCAAGGAGAGAGAACCTAATCACTTCCCCCCTTGACATTCAGTAGCATGGAATGCTCACATCCCATGAATGAATAAAAAATATTACCATTGTATCTCATCTTCTGACTCCACAAAGACCCTCTAACACCTACAAAACACATATGAAGGGTGTGATGGAACACTCTTCACTTCCTTGGATGAGTGCAACTGCCACAGCATACAAGAGTCTTGACACCATCCAGGACAAAGTAGTCCATTTACTAGCCTAAACATTCACTCCCTCCATGTACCATAGCCGCAGTATCTACAGGATGCACTGCAGTAAGTTATCAAATTTCATCGCCAGGACCTCCCAAATCCACGACCTCCACCACAGAGAAGGACAAGTGTGACAGGTGCATGGGAACATCGTCACCTCCAAAGTTCCCTCTAAGTCGCACAACATCCCGATTTGGAAATATATCGTTGCTCCTTCGTTGTCGCTTGGTCAAAAAACTGACCGAGAACCTTTACTGCCTGGACTGTAGCGGTTCAAGAAGAAGGCCCATCACCACCTTCTGTTGGGCAACTAGGGATGGGCAATAAATGCTGGCCTTGTCAGCAATGCCTACATCCCTCGAATTAGTATTATAAAATAACCCAGAAAGGGTCAGCAAAGTCGGAGGGAGAATTGGGAAAAATTTTGTGCTTGGCATTTGAAAATGAAAGATGTCACAGTTAGAAAATGGATGAATTACCAAAATTTGGAAATATGAATAAGTGTAAGAACTCTATAAACAGACTGCTCTTCAACCTTATTTTTAAACACAGTGCAGAACTACCCTTGTGACTTTGAAAGATCAACACTTACGATAAATGGTTTTTGCAGTCGGTCTGTTGGAGATACTTTGAGACCTTTGGAATGGGGATTTTTCAGGAGGAAACCCACTAGAGACAGAAAAAAATACAAAATGCTTATAAAAATATGAAGTGGATGTTTTCCATCTATGGTTTTATAATGTCTGTAATTTAGTTAGGATAAATCCAAGATATGCAGACAGGCCTCATCAAGTTGTGAAAAATGATAGGAGTATTATATCAGCAATATGAGTCACAGGCCTCATCCTGCCCTACCTTTTGCAAATAGCATTTCATCATCTACCGATGTGACTGAACAAGCCCATAAACATTGAACTTTAAAACTGGAAGGTTGTTTGTTACTCCATCAGCATCAGTTGATAACCCAGTTCTCATTGATGTGCCAACCCAATTGAACCAAGCAAAAAGTGTGAAATACTGCCATGTGCTATTAGCAATCACAATTCACAGGTTAATGTCCTTGTCAAAACAGGAGCCTGCGGAATTTTTCATGAAAAAATTTAAACTGATATTGCACCTGTCAATTTTACCACCAAATTAGTTACAATTTGCCTTGTATAACTGAGAATATTTATCTAAAAATGACAATAAGAGAAAGAATTGCATAAATGTAGTGCCTTTCATATCTTCAGGGCATCCCAAAGCATTTCACAGCTTTTTAAAGATGTAACTACTGTTGTTTCATAGGCAAATGTGGCAGTGAATTTGCACGCAGTAAGGTCCCATGAACAGTAAGTAAACAGTTAATTTGTTTCGGGTGGCATTGGTCGAGAATCAATGCTGGCCAAAATTTTGGTGAAACTCCCTGGAGATCTTTTACATTGAACCGTAAAGGCAGATAAATCCCTGGTCTCATGTCTCATTTGAAAGACAGCACAGTGCTCTCTCAGTACTGCACCTGAATGTCAGCCTAGATTATGCACTCAACTCCTGGAATACGACTTGAACACACAACTTTCTGAGGCAACAACCAAACTGACAGAATGTGCAATATTAACAATTGAACTCTCAATACATTATATCCCATCATTTTGCCCAATAATTTGAAGAAATGTTATCTCGTTTAATGTACTGCCTCAGTTAAATTAGTGAATAAAGTGGGTGCACTAAATCTTGGTGATATCACATGCAATAGTTACTGATCTACAGTGAATTAAGAGAAATATTTTATGTCAATTAAAGTTAAACACTGTGTAGAATTTCTTTATCTAGTCTGTGATCAGGTGAAATATTGGTATACAAAACCTATTTTTGCATATAACAGAAAACTAGGGAAAGAATAGACTAGAATAAACTGTGACCCAGTTTGGATTAGTAAAGAGTTGGAAAATGGGTTAATTCCATCTGAAAGACTAGAATGAAAGTGTGGGGTGAGCTCAGGATTCTGTATGTGTGGGTAGGGAGAATTTTGTTGCATTCTTATATTGTTTTAAAGCTCATATCGAACAGCTACCATATGCTTTACATTGTCGACCCTTCCCCACCAGACCCCAATCTCTGCCCACAATCCAGGTTTTCCTGGTGAGGCTTTGGGAAACCTCACCCAGATCTAACTGTTAAATGAACTGTGGCTTTGTTGAAAGTTTACTCAACAGGAATGAATAGGAAGTGATTTGGTCCCATGTAGTTCTGTGGTGTCAGGATGGATCAAAGGGTTTGAATTCTCTTTAATGGGGCAAATAGTAAATGGCCTTTTACAATCAAACTGTTTGCAATGAAGAATGAGAATAGGTTTCATTGGAAAGAAAGGGAATACAGCTGAATGATGTAAAATAAGGATGAATGAAAAGAGAAGGATTAGTCTATTGGAACTATGTGGGGTGGGCCGTGGGGGGAGGGAGGTCTGTCCTCTCTTTATTGTATTTATCCAAAGGACAAAGACATGAACCCATTTTGCTTGAGCAATAAAATTGCAACACAGAATTCTTTTCCAACTATACTGGAATAATGGTAAGTTTGTCATTTGGTGACCCTTCTCTCACCTCGGGCCTCCAGCCTCTCTTTCTACATCACAACCTTTTTAGTCTCTCTCCATTTTACTGATATCTTTCCAAGCTCCAAATATCCTGTACTTCATGTTCAGTTTTCTTCATAAATTCATTGGCTGTGAAGCACTTCGGAATGTTCTGAGGTCATGAAAATGCTAAATAAATGCAAGACTTTCTTCCCATGTATCCTCACTGTGTTAAAATTAAGTCTCAGTCCACCACCCACCACCATCTTTATTAAGACCTCAAAACTGTAGAACCTATCCATCCTTCATCCTTTAAACTCTAAACTCAGTGTCACCTGACCACGAGATCTTGATTTACTTTGTCTTCTTTTCCCAGTAAAAAGAAAGACCTGCAATTATAGAGCACCTTTCATGACTACAGGATGTTCCAAAGCACTTTACAGCCAATAAAGCACTTTTTGAAGTGTAGTCACTGTTGTAATGTAGGAAACGCGACAGCCAATTTGCACACAGCCAGCTCCCACAAACAGCAATGTGAAAATAAACAGATAATCTGTTTTTGTGATGTTGATTGAGGCACGAGTGCGGGGAAGTGGGATTATTTTTTGGACAGGTGCTTGATGGTTGGCGCAGGTGCGTTGGGCCGAAGGGCCTGTTTCTGTGCTGTAAAACTCTATGACTCTATGACTCACACCAGGGAGAGCTCCCCTGCGTTTCTTCAAAATAGCGCCATGGGATCTTTTATGCCCACCTCAGAGGGCGGACGGGGCCTTGGTTTAAAGTCTCATCCGAAAGATGAAAATGTTTTGGATGATGGGTCCCAATCATTCATCTCCATTTCTCAACATAAAGAAAACAGCCAGTCTGTTGAAATTGCATATAATGGGGTGAAGAGAAAGGAGTTACCGATTGGAAAGCTAATCTTAGGCTGATGGTGGATTACCATAGAATCACAGGGATTACAGAAGATGGCCATTCCATCCATCAGGCCTATGTCAGTGCTAATGATGCAACTGAAACTTTCTAATCTCATTTCCTTGTAACATTTCCTATTAAAACCTGTGTCAGCTTTGTCTCAGTTGGTAGCGTCATTATCTCTGTGTCAGAAGCTTGTGGGGGGGTTCAAGTCCCAATCCAGAGACTTGAGCGCTAGAATCTGGTCTGACACTCCAGCGCAATTCTGATGAAGTCCGGCACTGTCGGTGTTGCCGTGTTTTGGATGACAATTTAAACTAAGGCTCTGTCTGCTCTCTCAGGTGAGATCCCACACATTTTTCAAAGAAGAGTAAGGGAGATATCCCTGGTGCCCTGACCAATATTAATCCCTCAACTGACATCACTAAAACAGATGATCTGGTCATTATCACATTGCTGATTGTGGGAGTTTACTGTAGGCACACTGGTTGCTGCTAATTCCTACATTGCAACGGTGACTTCAAACATTTCAAAAATCTTCATCTTCTCTAATTTCCTGTAACATAAGTCTGCCAAATCTCTATTATCCCAGTAATTAAATCAATTTTCACAACCAAATTTCCCAGCTGTCCACTATAGCACCATTTACAACTATCCCCATAGCCCACTTTTGCATCTGTGAACTATTTTACAAATCACCCATTGCCCACTTTCCAGGATTAACCCTCTGCCATCTCTACACCAGCCCAGATGTCAAATCTATCTGTATACTGAATGTCATTCTCATTATTTCAAAATATATCGAGGCCAGCACCAGCCAGCTAGTATGTGGTGCAGAATGATTCCAGGAACGTGTTCACTTGGCAGTCTTTCTAATTGTAACACAGTAGTTCTTCTGAGAAATCTCTATTGGTGGAGAAATTGAGATTTTATGATGCAAATGCTGCTCCATTATGTACACCTTTGTCCAGTGCCCAAAATCTCAGCCAATGTCACGCTGAAGAGCCAACCTCATGACCTTGGCATTGGAACATAGGAAAGGAGGAGGCCATTTAGCCCCTCAATCCTTTTCCACCATTCAATGAGATCATGGCTGATCTGCGACTTATATGTTCTTTTGCCCCATTTCCCTTAATACCTTTGGCTAACAAAAATGGGTCAATTTTAGTTTAAAAATTAATAATTGATCCAACATTAATTGCTGTCTGTGGAAGAGAGTTCCAAACTTCTACCACCCTTTGCATGAAGAAGTGTTTCCTAATTTCACTCCTGAAAGGCCTGGCTCCAATTTTTTGACTATGCCCCTAGTTCTCGACACCCCAACTAGCAGAAATAATTTCTCCCAATCTGTTCCCCTTAATATTTTGAAAACTTGAAGACGCGGTGTCACAGAGCATTCTTGGTTAGGCCCAGTGATTTACCCACCTGGTGAGCAACTGATTTTGGTCATGCCACTGCTGGCGTCGCCAGGCATTTTCCCACCAGAAAAGAAAACTATAGGGTCAATAGTTCTATGTAACAGGGTGCTTACTAGAGGCATGAAGAGAGTGAGTCAGAATGAAAAAATACATAGAGAAGTTAGCTAAGAAATTTTGAGATTAACGTTTATAATTTAAAATGTATTAACTAACTTATTATTATAAATTACATTTATCCTGCACTGTAGGGCCCTGCACTGACGGAGTTATTATTCCTGTGTTTTATTTTACTTTGCCATGCAGCAAATGAGCTTCTTTAGTTGGTAGTACTCATTGTTCACAAGTAGAAAGTTCTGATTTCAAGCATTTGATCATGTATTCTAGGCTGACATGGCAGTACTGAGGGAGTGCTGTAATGTCAGAGATGCCAGCACCCGGATGAGACATCAAAGTTTCATCTACTTGTTCACATGGCTGTTAACGAGCATTGTGTGCAGAAGAGCAGATGCCCAATCAACATTCCTCTCGCAACCCACAGTACCAAAGGAGAGCAACTAGTCATTCATCTCATTAGTGGGATCTTGCTATGTGCAAGTTGGCCACTACATTTGCCAAAGCAATAGCAGTGACTGCACATTCAAAGAAATTCCTTCATTGGGATATCCTGAAGATGTGAAAGATTCTTTATAAATACAACTTGTATAATTTCAAACTCAACAAAGAAAAGAAAAGCAGCGTGGTGAAATTTATCAAATCAATTCTTACTTGTAAAAACAATGATTAACACTGCTGAATGAATGCCAGGGCCAAAATTGCACAAATTGGCAATACTGAAAGGTCATAGGGCAGAGCGAAGGGTCACTGGGCTGGTTTATAGGTTATGCAGGGCTAAGGGATGGGAAAGGGGAGGTAACGATAGGGCAGCTGGTGAATATATTTTTCTAGCTAAACCTCTGGTTTCTGTCATTTTGATTTGCTTACATCAGTTGACTTGCCCCAATTTATCTGCAGGTACTGAAATATTTTACTGTAATTGTTCTAAGTTGCGATTGTTAGCAGTGCTCATTAAATGTAAGTTCAGAGACTTACTTGGTGCGGGAGTGATTTTCATCATAATCTGGAATGTGTCGATTGCCATAATCTCCATACATTGTTGTCACTGATTAGGATCCTGCAAAGGAAATGGATAAACCTTAATATTTTCTGGTAGACAGGAGTTGTAAGAATAGTACAAGAGTCTGAGTATGAGAAGGGGGTTGGGTAAGGCAAGAGAAGATTGGGAAGGGAGAAGACAAGAGGGAGTTAAGGACAAAAGCAAATTCATCTGTACATCAGACAGAGACTAATTACTAGTGACAGTTAGAAAATATGGTATTGCACATAAATGTGAGCTTTGGGGGATGGGTGAAGACATCATTTAATTAATCTTATGTCACACTTCTTAAAGAACTGCTTCAGAAAGCCAGGACAACATAAAAATCAAGTCCCACTAAGTAATTTTTTTTTCTGACCAAAGGCACAACAACACACAAACAGGCCAGCAAGCAAATATACATCATTGGCCTACACATCATAGAATCATACTGAACAGAAGGAGACCATTCAGCCCAGCATGTTTGTGCCAGCTCTCTGAAAGAGCTATCCAATTGGCCCAATGCCCCTGCTCTCATCTCCATTTTTCAACATAAATAAAACCGTCAGTCTGTTGGAATTGCATATAATGGGGTGAAGGGAAAGGAATTACCGATTGGAAAGTTAATCTTAGGCAGATGATGGATTACAATAGAATCACAGGGATTACAGAAGATGGCCATTCCATCCATCAGGCCTATGTCAGTGCTAACGATGCAACTGAAACTTTCTAGTTCTTGCAAATTTTTCCTTTTAATTTAGTCAATTATTCCTAGTATCCAACTCTGTCCCTTTCTGCCCACCGCATCCAACAGCCCCCCTACCCAAGGTTCCGCTCCTTTCTCAAGCCCACTCCAAGCAAGACTGTTTATGTCATCCATTTGGGCAGCTCAAAGTTGCTGTATGTGTGAGGGCATTAGTCCCATCAATAGTGAGCTTTAAACTGGTGTTAAAGAGGTTCCCTTGCCACTGCTGTGCAGGGACTGGTGAGGTGACCTGTGGAGTTGTGTGAGCAGCAGCAAAATAAGTGAATAATCTGCTTTGGGGGTTAAATTGCTCCTGCTACTGGGATCACCAATAGATGGATTCTTATGTTCTGACATGAAATGGCCCCTTGACAAGAAAAAGTACTTTGGCTGATGGCCAGAATCAGGTTCTGACTGTCACACTCAGCACACAATGATGCATTAGTAACACGGTGAATGCAGGTTGTCCTACCAGTGTTATTTTGGCCTCTGGCGTTAGTTACCTTCAGAGGAGCAGGATGTGCTGGGTTTTTCTGGAAAGCAAGTCCTCCTTAGGGGTCAACATTGGCTCAGTGGGTAGCACTCTCACCTCTGAGTTAGACAGTTTGTGGGTTCAAATGCCACTCTAGAAACTTGAGCACAGGATCTAGACCAGGGTTGTCTAACTTTTTTTGGGCTGAGGGCCGCATTCTGATTTTTGCTCAGGCCAGTTGGGGGGGGATGTGGGGGGGATGGGGAGGGGCCAGTGAGCAAATTTCGGAAGATAAAGACATTAAAAATTTATAAGAACAACAACAAATGTGCATTTTTGTGAAGAAGCTTGAAATGAGAAGACTAACTTATTGACTTACTTTCTCATCACTATATTGAAAACTGATTTAGCGACATACCTGGCATTGTTTTTGCTTGCATAAGTAGTCAATCTCTGCCTGCACACTTGAAGTAGCGATACTGAGTATAATGGATAGATATCCATTTGTCAGGAGTGATCTTGATCTCTATCTCTGTATCTGTCACTCTCTCTACCCGTGATCCCCCTCTCTGTATTGTTCCCCCCCCTCCATGTCATCCTCCCTCTCTGTGTTCCCCCACTCTGTTCCTCCCATCTCTCTGCCCCCCTGTTCCCCTCCTCACTCTGTCCTCCCTCTCTCTCTGTTCCCCCTGTCTCTCTGTACCCCCCTCTCTCTCTCTGTTACCTTCTCTCACTCTGTTTTTGCCTCTCTCGCCGTTTTCTCCTCTCTCTCTGTTCCCCCCCTCTTTGTTTCCCCCTCTCTATTCCTCTCTCTCTGTTCCGCTCTCTCTCTTTGTTTCCCCCACCCCACCGACAGTTGTGTTGAGTGGGAGCGCACAGCAAAGCAGCTCTGTGGTTGGTCAGTTTGTTTAAAAACGTCGTGCTGAGTTTCACAGCTGACAGACGCTGAAGCAGGGATGCGCTTCCCAACATCGGATAGATTCGGGGTTTTTGGCAGGTTTTTAAAAAAAAGTCAGAAAACCTTGAGTCTGTCAAAGTTGGGAAGCACGTTCCCGCTTCAGCAGATGTCAGCTGTAAAACTGACAGCGTGATGTTTTTAGAAAGTCCGAGTCTGCAAGAAGAAGACAAAGGGAAATTTCCCATCTCCAGTCACGGAGCCCCAGCGAGGATGAGGATCGGCCCTGGGTACAGTTTACACTCACGGGCTGGATGGAAACCTTTGGCAGGCTGGATCCTGGCCCACTGGCTGTATGTTGGACAACCCTGATCTCGACTGACACTCCAATGCAGGACAAAGGGAGTGCTGCAATGTTGGTGGTGAAAGGCATCTTTTCTGGTGGTCTTAGTGCCTCAGTAGGCAGCAGCATCACATGATTTATCCTGCAGACCTTAGGCAGGCAGCTTTTTCCATTCAAAAGAAAAATACTGTTCAATTTTCTAACATTTACCTTGTATTCTAAGTGAAGGGGGAAATTTTATAATATGCTGTTAGGACTTGGAATACTCTACAAGGAACAGAGATGGAAGCAGAATCCAGAATAGCCTTTAAGAGAAAAGGAATAATAATTTGAAAAAAGAAAAAAATTAACCAGGAGTTTGGAAATTGCAGGGGAATGCATATAAATGGATAGTTTTTTAAGAGCTAGTGCAAGCACATTGGGACATGTTGTGATATAAAATTCTATGATTCTATAGCTGATTGAGATTTGAGACAAACAGGAACCTACCCCATATGTAGATTTACAAACACACACACTCAAACCACCACTTCTGTTTTCCAAGTGCAAGTTTAAATATATAATCACTTAAATCACTGCAGAAAACTGTGTAAGCTTTTATTGAGTTGCCTGCAACAATTAATATTTTGCATTTAGAATCCCATTGTATATCTTACAAGGCCCCATTGCAGAGCAGCTGTGTGTGTTCTATTGAGTGCTGCTAATGTACAGTGAATTGCTCGGGTCTAGAATTTGTACCGCATCATGATGTTAAAAAGGAAGGTTTACAAGAAATGTAATAGAGGTGTTCAAAATTATGAAGGGTTTTGATAGAGTAAATAAGGAAGAAAGGTTTCCACTGGCAGAAAGGTAGGTAACCAGAGGACACAGATTTAAGGTAATTGGCAAAAGAACCAGAGAGGAGAATTTTTGTGTTATTTTTATATGGCATGTTATGATCTGGAATGCACTGCCTGAAAGAGCGGTGGAAATAGATTCAATATTAACTTTTAAAAGGGAATTGGATATATATGTGAAGAGGAAATCAACAGGAATAAGCAGGGCAGTGGGACTAATTGGTTTTATAGCTCTTTCGAAGAGCTGGCACAGACACAACGGGCTGAATGGCTTCGTCTGTGTTGTATTAATTTACGAAGAGGTTTGTTTCTAACTACCCTTTCTCAACTCCCCAAAACCTGTCCGCCATCTACAAGGCACAAGTCAAGAGTGTGATGGAATACTCTCCACTTGCCTGGATGGATGCAGCTCCAACAACACTCAAGAAGCTCGACATCATCCAGGACAAAGCAGCTCGCTTGATCGGTACCCTATCCACCATGTTCAACATTCACTCCCTCCACCACCGGTGTACAGTGGCAGCAGTGTGTACCATCCAGAAGATGCACTGTAGCAACTCGCCAAGGCTCTTTTGACAGCACCTTCCATACCCACAACCTTTATCACCTAGAAGGACAAGGGCAGCAGATGCATGGGAACACCACCAACTCCAGGTTCCCCTCCAAGCCACACATCATCCTGACTTGGAAATATATTGCTGTTGGTTGGGTCAAAACCAACCTTTTGGTTGGTTTTTTTTTCAAAACCAAAACTTTTGTTGGTTCAACAAAAGTTGGTTGAACCTTCACTGTGGTTGGGTCAAAATCCTGGAGCTCCCTTCCTAACAGCCCTATCCACTTGGTTGAGGGGTCCATGACTGGGGGTATAGATTTGGGGTAAGAGGTAGGAGGTTTAGGGGAATTTTTTTCACCCAGAGGGAGGTGGGCATCTGGAACTCACTGCCTGAAAGAGTGGTAGAGGCAGTAACCATCATAACATTTGAAAAGTTGGATATGCACTTGAAGTCACGCAACCTACAGGCTGCAGACCAAGAGCTAGAAAGTGGGATTAAGCTGGATGACTATTTTTTGGCCGATGTGGACATGATGGGCCTAATGCCCTTCTTTCCATGCTCTAAATTTCTATGAATCTATGATTCTATGACTCACCCTTTCAGGAAGTCAATTCTAGATCACAATTCTTTCAAGCAATCATAACAATTCACTCCATGAAGAAAATTTCTCCTGGTCTCTCCTTTTAATCTTTTGTCATCATTTTTGTGACCTTTCTCTTGATCCCTCTATGTGAGAGAAATATTTTGCAGATGACATAATGTACCATGGAAAGTATACCATGATATCGTGGAACATTCTGGCATGAACCTTCTGCACTCTACTTTGTACATGGGCTAGCCCCCTGTACCAACATTAAAGCTAATAACTCTGAGGGGAGTGGTGTGTGATTTTCGGCTATGCCTGATGTGCTTCTGGTAATCAGCACCAATGTTGGCTCCCATAAATTAATCATCACTCCCCAATCAACTGCAGTGTTATCTCATATGCACAATATCTCCTGATGCAGCACTGCAAAGGGCATAAACAAACACTTGTTAGTGTCATGTGTTCACTGACCTAGTCATTGCATAATGGAAGGGCAATTACATTTATCAGCTTTGTTGCTAAGCCTGTAATCTATGAATCATGTTTGTTCTGACACCCAAGTCACAATTTTAACCCTGCCTGCATGGTGGGAACTGTCTATACGAGGGGTTAAAAGGTGGGATGGCACTATCAGCTGCTTTCCCTCATCCTGCCATTTTAACTCCCAGGTTTTAGGGAGCATCAGGCTGACATAAATACTCATAACACAAAGACTCATAAATATCTAAATACCAAGGAATCCAATAATTTGAACCCCAATGCCAATTTAACACTGAGACACGCTGTCCAGGAGATGCCGACAAAAATAGGATCAAGACCAGAAGAGGCCCAAGTAAATTCTTTGAACAAAAATCTTTTTAACGTATCCTTGTGGACCAGTAGGAACAGGAGTTCTCCTCCAGGCCCCACTAGGAAATCCTGACCCTCCTCTGCCTGAGCTCCCTCCTACCCCAACTGCAATTGTTTCCTTTCGGTGCTCAGCAACCATGTGATTTCTTGCTTCTGCTCATGGCCAGGGCCTCACACTTTGGGGGAGGGGGGCCAGTGAGTGACAGACCGCCACCCATGTTAGCCTCCCTGTACACCCCACTTACACCCCAGGTTACAACCAAGGAACCTGTGTCAGCAGCAAGCACTTCCAGGTCAGGGGTAACACAGACAGATAGATAACAGATAGAGTAAGGCCTCTACCCTGTTGCAACAATATACCTCTGCCTCAGCCCAACCTCAGAGAATCACTAAGCAGAGAAACATTTCTCCATTTCACACATTGGTCATTCAATGTTCTCTTTAAGTGACGTTGCGGTTGGTGCCAAATTAGGGACAGTATTGTACGGTAGCTCACTAGGATTGGGACTGCCTAAACTCATTTCGCATAAACAGAGTAAGTACTTGCATTTAGACAACAGGATGCCCCAACGCTCTTTACAGCCATTGAAGGAAATAAATGAGAAACTTTGTTGGCAAATTTCAAAAGAGTCTAACAAAAATAGAGTAATAATATTAGGAGACCTTAATTACCCTAATATAGACTGGAAAAAACATAGTACTGAAGGAGAGGAACATCCGTTATCTATACAGGAGAACTTTCTCAATCAATATGTCTCCAGTTCAACAAGGAAGGAAGCAGTGTTGGATCCAGTTCAGGGAAATGTTGTAGGGCAAATGGAGACTTCCTCAGTAGGAGATCAGCTAGTTAACAGTGAACACTACATAATTCGGTTTAGAGCAATTATGGAAAGAGATCAGAAAATATCAAAGGTAAAAATATTCAACTGGGAAAGAGCTAGTTTCAGCGATTTAAGAAGGGACCTAACACAAGAAGATTGGAAAAGTGGTTGGAGGGTAAAGCAGCAAAGGAGCAATGGAAGGCATTTATATAAGAGAGAGATCAGGTAAAAATTATGCATATTAATTTGAAGGAAAAAAGAACATCCATAGCTAATGCACCATGGCTCACAAAAGAAATAAAAGTTAAAATAAAACAAGAAAAGGAGACTTATGGCACATATCAGCACCAAGATTCAGTTAATAACTAGGAAGATAGGAAGGCAAAAATTTGAAGGGCAATGGGGGAAGAGCAGGGAAGAGACGAATTGGACAGCTCTACCAAAGAGCCAGCACAAGCTCAATGGGAGGAATGGTCTCTTTCTGTGCTATATGATTCTATGACAAACTTTATGATAAGTACTTCTGAAGTGCAGTCACTGCTGTATAGGAAACATGGCAG
The DNA here is from genome assembly GCF_036365525.1 of Heterodontus francisci. NCBI lineage: Eukaryota > Metazoa > Chordata > Chondrichthyes > Heterodontiformes > Heterodontidae > Heterodontus > Heterodontus francisci. Next base: position 67,593,758 of record NC_090395.1, on the reverse strand, counting down.
CCAACTTGTGCACATCAAGGTCCCCCAAACAGCAATGAAATAAATGACCAGCTCATCTGCCCGAATATCTTCTTACGTGGCCCAGTGTCATTTTTTTTAAATGCCCCTATAAAGCATCTTGAGACATTTTACTGCATTTAAAGGTGCCCTATAAATGCAAGTTGTTGCGTGAGATCTCCCTTCCTCCTTCATATAGTGCCAAAGGATCATTTACACCCACCTGAGGGGGCAAACATCTCATCCAAACTACAGCACTTCTGGCAGTGCAGCACTCCCTCAGTACTGTATTGGGAGTAATCAGCCTTGTTTATATTCTTAGGTCACTAGAGTGGGATTTCTGACTCAGAGATAACAGGGCTACCCACAGAGTCACAACTTACCTTTACAGCCAACATGCAGCAGCCTTGGCTGAATTTAAACCCAGGGCCTATAGGTAAAACAACAGGGTCCAAATTACCGCACCATTCAGTTCCTAATTATTCCATTTTCTTTAGAATGTTTAGACGTGAAACAGCAGAGTTGGAGAGCAAAGATCCACAGCCAGAAAAATCAGTTCATTCGCCATTCCTATGGAAACGCCTCACGCCTGAAATGAGTGGCAACTGGAATTCCATCTCTCAATGCAAACTTACTAACATCCCAATCGAACAGTGTCAGGCCTGCAGAGATTACATATCACCCTCTGTCACATGGCTCCTCCGCTTAACCGAACATGTCGGAGCTCAGGAGGAGAGATATTAGTGACAGTGCTCTGGGGGAGTGGGGTCAGGTGGCAGTGTGCGGATTGTAGGAATGAAGGAAATTACGGATACCAGGAGAGTTGAGAACCCATGAGGGTGTGAAAGCGGAGACGATCAACGATCAATGATTTCAAAACGAAATTGGATAGGCATTTGAGAGAAAGAAAACTTGTAGGGCGACAGGGATAGAGCGGGGGAATGGAACTGACTGGGTTCCTGCACAGAAAGTCGGCATGGACTCGATAGGCTGAATGTTCTCCTTCTGTAATGACTCTGTAACCCTACTTAAACACAAGGAGAAGAATTTAAAATTTAAAGTGTTGGGGGACTGGAAGTAAGAACAGGGGTGGGTGGTAGGTGGGATGTGGAGATCTGACAGTAGAGGTTTGCATGAGCTAAAGCGGAGAAAGGGTGGCTGGTCAGGAGATCTTTGGGATATTGGACTCTGGAGGTGACCAAGGTGCGTATGAGCATTTCAGTGACAGATGGCCTGAGCTAGGAACTGAGGCAGATAAGTAACAGAAGAGGTAGAGAGATAGAACCAGGTGCCAACAGTTTACATGCAGAAGCTGACATCATGTCTGACGTGTTGAGTTCCCAACGGTCACTATGTACTCCCAAAGCGCAAGGGGCAATCAGTCCTGTTATACACACAGTCAGTGCTGGGACACTCAGTCCTGTTATACACACAGTCAGTGCTGGGACACTCAGTCCTGTTATACACACAGTCAGTGCTGGGACACTCAGTCCTGTTATACACACACAGTCAGTGCTGGGACACTCAGTCCTGTTATACACACACAGTCAGTGCTGGGACACTCAGTCCTGTTATACACACAGTCAGTGCTGGGACACTCAGTCCTGTTATACACACACAGTCAGTGCTGGGACACTCAGTCTTGTTATACACACACAGTCAGTGCTGGGACACTCAGTCCTGTTATACACACAGTCAGTGCTGGGACACTCAGTCCTGTTATACACACACAGTCAGTGCTGGGACACTCAGTCCTGTTATACACACACAGTCAGTGCTGGGACACTCAGTCCTGTTATACACACAGTCAGTGCTGGGACACTCAGCCCTGTTATACACACACAGTCAGTGCTGGGACACTCAGTCCTGTTATACACACAGTCAGTGCTGGGACACTCAGTCCCGTTATACACACAGTCAGTCCTGGGACACTCAGTCCTGTTATACACACACAGTCAGTGCTGGGACACTCAGTCATATTAAACACACACAGTCAGTGCTGGGACCCTCAGTCCTATTAAACACACACAGTCAGTGCTGGGACACTCAGTCCTATTAAACACACACAGTCAGTGCTGGGACACTCAGTCCTGTTATACACACACAGTCAGTGCTGGGACACTCAGTCCTGTTATACACACACAGTCAGTGCTGGGACACTCAGTCCTGTTATACACACACAGTCAGTGCTGGGACACTCAGTCCTGTTAAACACACACAGTCAGTGCTGGGACACTCAGTCATGTTATACACACAGTCAGTGCTGGGACACTCAGTCCTGTTATACACACAGTCAGTGCTGGGACACTCAGTCCTATTAAACACACACAGTCAGTGCTGGGACACTCAGTCCTTTATACACATACAGTCGGGGCTGGGACACTCAGTCCTATTATACACACACAGTCAGTGCTGGGACACTCAAGAGTCATATCAGACTTGAAACGTCAACTCTGTTTCTTTCTCCACAGATGCTGTCAGACCTGCTGAGTATTTCCAGCACTTTTTTTTAATTTCTGGGACATTCAGTCCTGTTACACACACACACACACACACACACACACACAGTCAGTGCTGGGACATTCGATCCTGTTATACTGTCATGCATGCTCCCACCTGCCAAGAATGAGGCATATAATTTCGCCACATGGACAATATACGTAAAATTGTTGTTGGGAAGAAAAGAGGGCCTATCACAAGGAATTGCCAGGCCCCTCGCTGAAAATACCTTTTTTGCATACTAGCAGACAGTGTTGGAACAAAGGAACCAGTACCTGTTTCTCCAATACACAGAAGATGTGGTCAGACCAGTTTAGTCACATGACTAACTGGCTGTTGGAGTTTTTTTAATTTGAACATGCCACAGGGAATTTGAATTCAGAAAGCTGCTTGCTCCTGGACTGAAAAGACCTCTCTCTTGTCTGCTTTCATCTCACTCTCACCAGTTTCGGAAACCATTGAATACACATGAACCCCAAGAGAGAAAAGTCTCCTGCAGTGAACAAGGTTTAAGAAGAATACTGGGCCCCAAAGAAAAGCAAGAATTACCGACAAGCAAGAACTACCTACAAAAGGACTACAGTGAGCTCAAAACACAATAACAAGAAACTCTTCTGATATTGCCTCAAACTTCCCTATTTTTTCTTCTGTTCTTTTCTGTCTCTATTTGCGTATTGCGTATGCATGCTGTTGTGGGGCAAGGCGTGTATCCATATGTGTTAACTGAATTAGAGTTTAAGTTTTAATAAATTTCACTTTTCTTCTTTAAACCTAAGAAAGCCTGTTTGTGCGCATTTCTTTGCCTTATAATTGGAAAGCAGTGATCAAGGATTCACCAAGGGGGAGCTCAAAACACAGTGTGTATAAAAATTAAATCCTGTTACAATAAGAACAGGTGAAGGCTGGGAAAGACCCGAGACAACTTTCTCACCTGGACGTAACAATACACACACAGTCAGTGCTGGGGCACTCAGACCTTTTATACACACAGTCAGTGCTGGGACACTCAGTCCTGTTATACACACACAGTCAGTGCTGGGACACTCAATCCTGTTATACACACACAGTCAGTGCAAGGACACTCAGTCCTGTAATACACACAGTCAGTGCTGGGACACTCAGTCCTGTTATACACACACAGTCAGTGCAAGGACACTCAGTCCTGTAATACACACAGTCAGTGCTGGGACACTCAGTCCTGTTATACACACACAGTCAGTGCTGGGACACTCAGTCCTGTTATACACACACAGTCAGTGCAAGGACACTCAGCCCTGTTATACACACAGTCAGTGCTGGGACACTCAGTTCTGTTGTACACACACAGTCAGTGCTGGGACTCTCAGTTCTGTTATACACACACAGTCAGTGCTGGGACACTCAGTCCTGTTATACACACACAGTCAGTGCAAGGACACTCAGTTCTGTTATACACACACAGTCAGTGCAAGGACACTCAGTCCTGTTATACACGCACAGTCAGTGCTGGGACGCTCAGTTCTGTTATACACACACAGTCAGCGCTGGGACACTCAGTCCTGTTATACACACACAGTCAGTGCTGGGACACTCAGTCCTGTTATACACACACAGTCAGTGCAAGGACACTCAGTCCTGTAATACACACACTGTCAGTGCTGGGACACTCAGTCCTGTTATACACACACAGTCAGTGCTGGGACACTCAGTTCTGTTATACACACACAGTCAGTGCAAGGACACTCAGTCCTGTAATACACACACAGTCAGTGCTGGGACACTCAGTTCTGTTATACACACACAGTCAGTGCAAGGACACTCAGTCCTGTTATACACACACAGTCAGTGCAAGGACACTCAGTTCTGTTATGCACACAGTCAGTGCTGTGACACTCAGTCCTGTTATACACACACAGTCAGTGCTGGGACACTCAGTTCTGTTATACACACACAGTCAGTGCTGGGACACTCAGTCCTGTTATACACACACAGTCAGTGCAAGGACACTCAGTCCTGTAATACACACACAGTCAGTGCTGGGACACTCAGTTCTGTTATACACACACAGTCAGTGCAAGGACACTCAGTGCTGTTATACACACACAGTCAGTGCAAGGACACTCAGTCCTGTAATACACACACAGTCAGTGCTGGGACACTCAGTCCTGTTATACACACACAGTCAGTGCAAGGACACTCAGTTCTGTTATACACACACAGTCAGTGCTGGGACACTCAGTCCTATTAAACACACACAGTCAGTGCTGGGACACTCAGTCCTATTAAACACACACAGTCAGTGCTGGGACACTCAGTCCTATTAAACACACACAGTCAGTGCTGGGACACTCAGTCCTATTAAACACACACAGTCAGTGCTGGGACACTCAGTCCTTTATACACATACAGTCAGTGCTGGGACACTCAAGAGTCATATCAGACTTGAAACGACAACTCTGTTTCTTTCTCCACAGATGCTGTCAGACCTGCTGAGTATTTCCAGCACTTTTTTTTAATTTCTGGGACATTCAGTCCTGTTACACACACACACACACACACACACACACACACACAGTCAGTGCTGGGACATTCGATCCTGTTATACTGTCATGCATGCTCCCACCTGCCAAGAATGAGGCATATAATTTCGCCACATGGACAATATACGTAAAATTGTTGTTGGGAAGAAAAGAGGGCCTATCACAAGGAATTGCCAAGCCCCTCGCTGAAAATACATTTTTTGCATACTAGCAGACAGTGTTGGAACAAAGGAACCAGTACCTGTTTCTCCAATACACAGAAGATGTGGTCAGACCAGTTTAGTCACATGACTAACTGGCTGTTGGAGTTTTTTTAATTTGAACATGCCACAGGGAATTTGAATTCAGAAAGCTGCTTGCTCCTGGACTGAAAAGACCTCTCTCTTGTCTGCTTTCATCTCACTCTCACCAGTTTCGGAAACCATTGAATACACATGAACCCCAAGAGAGAAAAGTCTCCTGCAGTGAACAAGGTTTAAGAAGAATACTGGGCCCCAAAGAAAAGCAAGAATTACCGACAAGCAAGAACTACCTACAAAAGGACTACAGTGAGCTCAAAACACAATAACAAGAAACTCTTCTGATATTGCCTCAAACTTCTCTATTTTTTCTTCTGCTCTTTTCTGTCTCTATTTGCGTATTGCGTATGCATGCTGTTGTGGGGCAAGGCATGTATCCATATGTGTTAACTGAATTAGAGTTTAAGTTTTAATAAATTTCACTTTTCTTCTTTAAACCTAAGAAAGCCTGTTTGTGCGAATTTCTTTGCCTTATAATTGGAAAGCAGTGATCAAGGATTCACCAAGGGGGAGCTCAAAATACAGTGTGTATAAAAATTAAATCCTGTTACAATAAGAACAGGTGAAGGCTGGGAAAGACCCGAGACAACTTTCTCACCTGGACGTAACAATACACACACAGTCAGTGCTGGGGCACTCAGACCTTTTATACACACAGTCAGTGCTGGGGCACTCAGTCCTGTTATACACACACAGTCAGTGCTGGGACACTCAATCCTGTTATACACACACAGTCAGTGCTGGGACACTCAGTCCTGTTATACACACACAGTCAGTGCAAGGACACTCAGCCCTGTTATACACACAGTCAGTGCAAGGACACTCAGTTCTGTTTTCCACACACAGTCAGTGCTGGGACACTCAGTCCTGTTATACACACACAGTCAGTGCTGGGACACTCAGTCCTGTTATACACACACAGTCAGTGCAAGGACACTCAGTCCTGTAATACACACACAGTCAGTGCTGGGACACTCAGTCCTGTTATACACACACAGTCAGTGCAAGGACACTCAGTTCTGTTATACACACACAGTCAGTGCAAGGACACTCAGTCCTGTTATACACACACAGTCAGTGCAAGGACACTCAGTTCTGTTATGCACACAGTCAGTGCTGTGACACTCAGTCCTGTTATACACACACAGTCAGTGCTGGGACACTCAGTCCTGTTATACACACACAGTCAGTGCAAGGACACTCAGTTCTGTTATACACACACAGTCAGTGCAAGGACACTCAGTCCTGTATACACACACAGTCAGTGCTGGGTCACTCAGTTCTGTTATACACACACAGTCAGTGCTGGGACACTCAGTTCTGTTATCCACACACAGTCAGTGCTGGGACACTGAGTCCTGTTATACACACACAGTCAGTGCAAGGACACTCAGTTCTGTTATACACACACAGTCAGTGCTGGGACACTCAGTCCTGTTATACACACACAGTCAGTGCAAGGACACTCAGTTCTGTTATACACACACAGTCAGTGCTGGGACACTCAGTCCTGTTATACACACACAGTCAGTGCAAGGACACTCAGTTCTGTTATACACACACAGTCAGTCCTGGGACACTCAGTCCTGTTATACACACACAGTCAGTGCTGGGACACTCAGTCCTGTTATACACACACAGTCAGTGCTGTGACACTCAGTCCTGTTATACACACACAGTCAGTGCTGGGACACTCACTCCTGTTATACACACACAGTCAATGCTGGGACACTCACTCCTGTTATACACACACAGTCAATGCTGGGACACTCAGTCCTGTTATACACTCACAGTCAGTGCTGGGACACTCAGTCCTGTTATACACACACAGTCAGTGCTGGGACACTCAGTCCTGTTATACACTCACAGTCAGTGCTGGGACACTCACTCCTGTTATATACACACAGTCAGTGCAGGGACACTCACTCCTGTTATACACACACAGTCAATGCTGGGACACTCAGTCCTGTTATACACACACAGTCAGTGCTGGGACACTCAGTCCTGTTATACACACACAGTCAGTTTTGGGACACTCAGTTCTGTTATATACACAGTCAGTGCTGGGACACTCAGTCCTGTTATACACACACAGTCAGTGCAAGGACACTCAGTTCTGTTATACACACACAGTCAGTGCTGGGACACTCAGTCCTGTTATACACACAAAGTCAGTGCTGGGGCACTCAGTCCTGTTATACACACACAGTCAGTGCTAGGCACTCAGTCCTGTTATACACACACAGTCAGTGCTGGGACACTCAGTCCTGTTATACACACACAGTCAATGCTGGGACACTCAGTCCTGTTATACACACACAGTCAGTGCTGTGACACTCAGTCCTGTTATACACACACAGTCAGTGCTGGGACACTCAATCCTGTTATACACACACAGTCAGTGCTGGGACACTCAGTCCTGTTATACACACACAGTCAGTGCTGGGACACTCAGTTCTGTTATACACACACAGTCAGTGCTGTGACACTCAGTCCTGTTATACACACACAGTCAGTACTGGGACACTCAATCCTGTTATACACTCACAGTCAGTGCTGGGACACTCAGTCCTGTTATACACTCACAGTCAGTGCTGGCACACTCAGTCCTGTTATACACACACAGTCAGTTTTGGGACACTCTGTTCTGTTATATACACAGTCAGTCCTGGGACACTCAGTCCTGTTATACACCCGGTCAGTGCTGGCACACTCAGTCCTGTTCGTTATATCTTTCTAATTCATCATTATAGTTCCATTTACATCAGTCCAAAAATTTAATTTTCTTGGTCAACTTTTTCCAATCACTACTATTACAGAATAGCTGAACAAGGGTCTTTTTGACATAGTATCTCCTGAGGAATGAATACTGAAAATTGAAGAAGTAATTGATGAGCAAAATAATATTTGTGATGGGTTACATGGATACACACATATAGGATAAAGCAAGCTTCCATCAGGTTCATGAAATAATTGTCAGCATTTTATAGTTCATTGCTAGTCCATTTATGTTAGAAGAACAAAGATGGCAGATGTATGGAAACACCACCACCTGCAAGTCCCCCTCCAAGTCACACCCCATCCTAACTTGGAACTATATTGCCATTGCTTCACTGTTGCTGGGTCAAATTCCTGGAGCTCCCTCCTTGTTCGCATTGTGGGTGTTCCTACATCATACGGACTGCAGTGGTTCAAGAAGGTGGCTCACCACCACTTTCTCAAGGGCAATTAGGGATGGGCAATAAATGCTGGCCTGGCCAGCGACGCTCACATCCCATGAGCAAATAGAAATAAAATCTTTGAACATAGGGGGAGGTGCAGTTATAGTTCTGTCCACTCGAAGACAGGGGCTGAAATTATTCATCGGGATCTGGGACGGTAAACCGTGAAAGGACCCTCCCCTCCCAAACCCCAAAGGGTAGGTTAAAAAAACCTAACAGGTGCCGAAACCAAAAAGAGAAGTGTATGGTTGCAGCACTGACGACTGTAATTACTCTTCATTTCTGTCAAGTTGTTACATTGCTCCTTGGAAAGTCCCCACACAGCCCACTCAGTTCTTGTGTGCAGCACCTGTGTGACACATGATCAGTTTTATATGCACATTCACAGGGCAGTATTGAACCACAGCACAGACAGAATGCTTTTTCGCGCAATGCAAAGTGCAATGTTGCGTAGATAGATTATTATCCAGGCCACTTTTTGTGATGGGAAAAGTTAACACCATAAATAAGAACACCCCCCAAACAAAAAAAAAATCAATCTAGCCATTTATTGGACTCATCGAGAGCACTAACCATTGGTTTCTCACACCATTCCCATACCTGAAAGCCCTGCCCCGCTCTCAGGTGAAGCTGTATGTTGTTTTCCGAAGCCTGCTATAACAGACGCTGCATCCTATCATCCAGGATAAGGTAGAGATTGTTGGATAAATCAGTAAACTGCTGCTTTTACTTCAGGTGATCTTTTTACAGCTCATACTTTCTCCACGCACTTTTATCTTGAGTTCTTGGCAGACAGATGTTTTTTATTTATAAGAAGACCAATTTTCTCATGAACCCCTTATAAGTGCCTTGCTGATTGGCAAAAGAACCAGATGTGACATGAGGATAAGCTTATTTTATGCAATGGTTGTTTAGGACTTGGAGTACACTACCTGATAGCATGGTAGAAACAGATTCAAAAGAGAATTGGATAAAGATTCATGAGAATAGTTCCAGGGATGAGGAACTTCAGTTATGAAGATAGATTGGAGAAGCTGTTTTCCATGAAGAGAAGGCTGAGAGGAAATTTGATAGAGATATTCAAAATCAGGGGGGGTCTGGACAGAGTAGATGGGAAGAAACCGATCGAGAAAGAAAGGGCACTGATTTAAAGTAATGGGTAAGAGAAGCAAAAACGACATGAAGATAAACATTTTCACGCAGGGAGTGGTTAAGATCTGAAATGCACTGACTCAGAGTGCGGTGGAGGCAGGTTGAATTGAAGAATTCAGAAGGGAATTAGACAGTTATAAGAAAAGAAAGAATGTGCAGGGTTATGGGGAGAAGGCAAGGGAGTGGCACTCGGTGAAATGCACATTTGGAGAGCCGGTGCAGAAACAATGGGCTGAATGGTCTCCTTCTGCACTGTAACAATTCTGTTATTCTGTGATTCTGTAAATATTTGAAGGAAAAAATAAATGAAGGAATATGGGGAAAGAGTGGGACTAACTGTGGGACTCTTCAAAAGAGCCAGCACAGACTCAATCAGCCAAATCCTTCCGTATTGTACTATTCTACGATTCTATAAATGGGATAGCATGCATGTAACTAACAGTTAAGTCTAAAATCAGGTGAGATGCTTACCACATTCTCCTGCCTACTCTGAAAGGTGGTAAATATCACATTATCAGATCTTTATGTTCTGGCTAAAACTACTAGTCAGATTTATTTACATGGCAAATAATTACAGAGAGGGTACTGGTTGGGTCAAAGGCTTAGAAACCAATAAAACGAGAATCAGTCCACAAGGGGATAAATATCTTCTTGGGGTTTATTTCATTTTCAGTCCAATAAGATCCAAGACATGTAGATGAAACCAACTTTCATAGATTACCCAAGGTCATGGCTTATGTGAGCAATGTAATACCTGGGTCTACCTGAGTGTTCAATTTCACAAGTAAGCTGAACTAAAATTGAACTTCTGGGACAGTCCCTGTACTGTATGGAGACTTTTATTGAAGAATCAACTATCCTCCTTTCACTCCAAGCCTACCCTCTGCTCAGTCAGCATTATAAATAATGGCCCTGAAATTTTTTGGGATTTCTTTCATTTTCACAATGGGTCCCCACCATTTCCCTAGGGTGAGTGAGAGAAATCCTGGCATGAATTGCAGGGCCAACAGATTATTTACTCCTCCCCACCAATCATACGTTAGCATTTCAGCAAGAGACTAACTAGCCACTGAGGAAACTTTAATCTAGGTCCAGCCCTACTACCTTCTAAGATATCTGCACGCCTCCAATTCTGACCTCTTGTGCACCCCCAATTTTAATCACTCCATTACTAGCAATGGTGCCCACAGCTGCCCGGGCCCTAAGCTCTGGAATTCCCTCCCTAAATCTCTCTGCCTCTCTCTTCTCTAAGCTGCTCCTTAAAACCAGACTCTTTGACCAAGCTTTTGGTCACCTGTTCTAATAACTCCTTATATGGCTCGGTGTCAAATTTTGTTTGGTAATGCTCCCACAAAGCGCTTTAGGATGTTTTGCTACATGAAAGTCACTATATAAATACAAGTTTTTGTTGTTGGGAAAGTTGTACCAACTAAGAAGGCAAGCCAAGTCTCATTGGAAGTGTGTATGGATCTGCTCAATTTCATGTTTTGGCCTACACAGAGGCAAAAGAGGCTTGGATCTTCTTGTTCAGCCATCAACACCAGAGGAAGAGCAAAGATTGGCAGATAATGGTGCAGTGGGGGGGGGGGGGGTCCATGAGGTGGGGGAGGGGCAGGGAATGGGAAGAGAGCAGGACTTCCACCTGCTGTCAGCTTCTGTTCATGACCTCAGCCACAGGAGTTAGGATCATTTAACTAATTCTAGTGGGCATAAGCACTCGATCATATGAATTAGAAGCAGGAGTAGGTCACTCGACCCCTCGAGCATGCTCCGCCATTCAATAAGTTCATGGCTGAACTGATTACTCAACATTTCCACCTACCCCCGATAACCTTTCACTCCCTTGCTTATCAAGAATCTATCTACCTCTGCCTTAAAAATATTCAAAGACTCTGCTTCCACTGCCTTTTGAGGAAAAGAATTCCAAAGTCTCACAACTCTCTGAGAGAAATTTTTTTTCCTCATCTCTGTCTTAAATGGGCGACCCCTTATTTTTAAACAGTGACCCCTAGTTCAAGATTCTCCCACAGAGGGAAACATCCTTTCCACTTCCACCCTGTCAAGACCCCTCAGGATCTTATATGTTTCAATCAAGTCGTCTCTTACTCTTCGAAACTCCAGCGGATACATGTCTAGCCTGTCCAACCTTTCCTCGTAAGACAGCCCACCCATTCCAGGTATCAGTCGAGTAAACCTTCTCTGTACTGCCTCCAACGCATTTACATCCTTCCTTAAATAAGGAGACCAGTACTGTACACAGTACTCCAGATGTGGTCGCACCGATGCCCTGTATAGCTGAAGCATAACCTCCCTACTTTTGTATTCACTCTGACTGTGTTATACCCTGGATCCACATAAATCAGGCAGAGTACCCAGGTCTGGGACTTCTTTAAACATTTCGAAAAGATTTCGAAATCCAATTTTTCAATCCAATGTAATATCATTAAAAAAAACCTTATTTCACACAGGTAGTGTGTTGCATTCATCACAGCTATTCTGAAGAAACATTATTTCCGCTATTCACTGAAGTGAGCTCTCTATTTTTAGCCACAAGCTCTTTATACAGTGTTGAATTTTGAACTTTAACCAGCATCCTGCCCAGTTTCTATTTTTCTGCATGGTTAATGATTAATTTTATTTGTAAAGTTAATGTTCAGCTTCTCAGGCTGAATATCAATCCAGTTCTAAAACAGCTCCAGCTGCGGCCCTTTATGTTTACATTAAAGTATCTGAAACTTGGAGGATGTCTTGTATTGAAATAATTCTCACTCCTGAGTAAGGTATTGAGTAAAACACTGATAGAAAATGTTACCCAGTACACAGGAGCAGCAAAGACTGCTACAAATAAATCTCCAGCAAGGCACCAACTGAAATACCACAATCCCCCACTCAAGAGTCCTGTATACAGGTCACAATAAACTTGTAGCACACCAAATACAGGGCTGGATGTCTGGATGAAATGCAGGACCCGACCATGCACCGTGTCGGGAATAGTTACCCGACAACGATTTTTGCAGGATTGACCAATTAATGGCCAATTAAGGATGGCGAGCAGTCTCCCGAGGCTGGAGGACCAATAGGAGGCCTTCCAGCAATAGCACATCGGCAGCCCCGTCAGAGATGAGAGCTGCCAATGTAGGAGAGAGAACAAGAGTTAGCCTCGAGATGGAGGCGCCTTCTGAAGACTAGGTAACAAAATTTAAATTAAAAAAGGCCACAGCTGCGTGGCCATGATCATGGAGGGGCAACCCCTCCATTGGACAGCCAGCAGTTGCAGATGTATCTCAATGGCCATGATGGGTGCAGAGAGGGGGGGTCGCTAAGTGGGAGGATGTGTGAACTCCCCCTCCTGCCGGGAGGCAGCCTCTTTTAACTGACCATGTTTCAGTCGCAGGGTGCAGCCAGCTTGCCAACTGGAAAATTCCAGTCGGAGCCGGAAAAGGGCCTAACGTCCCTCAAGCAGCCTAAATGGCTACCCTCCGCTTGTGGGCGGCTAGCCGTCTCGCCCCCGACTCGGCCTTTTTCCAAAATGGCTTCAGGTTGAAACCATGCTGGCAAACCGGCTGGCCAGTGGCGGGAAATTCTGGGCCTGCCCGCCTGCAGTCATGCCCCCATCGTTCCTCAAAAATCCAGCCCCCAAAGTCTGATATATATTGATCTAAATAAACTCCCAATGTCTGATATATACTGATCTAAATCAACTCCCAATGTCTGATATATACTGATCTAAATCAACTCCCAATGTCGGATATGTACTGATCTGAATAAACTTTCAGTGTTGGGTATATACTGATCTGAATAAACTCCCAATATTGGATATGTACTGATCTGAATAAACGTTCAGTGCTGGGTATATACTGATCTGAATAAACTCCCAATGTCTGGTCTGTACCAATCTGAATAAACTCCCAATGGCGGGTATATACTGATCTGAATAACATGGTCTGAGGAGAAATTTTCTCTTTGCCCAGGACACAACAGCCATCGTGTGACCATTCAATGGGAGGCCAGAGTTGTAACAGCTCTTGTTACTGTATGTTTTTTTCAGGTAGAAACAGAACAATGCCTTTCATAAAATCATTAGGTTTCTATTGCACTGATAACACAGTGCACACCCAGTGCTTGGTATTCATTGGGATAAGAAAACTCACACCTTTCATTTCTTCCACCGTCACCATATCACAGGCTCTGCCCCAGACATACAGCTTCCCCCACTCCTCCCCTGCTTACCGAAATGAGCTGTGCTCATAATCTCCAGCATTTCCCATCCTGCACCATTGACATGGCATGGGGACGTCCCCTGACTGGGCCTTGTATTGACAGGGAGTGGGGAGAAGTGACGTGAGGGAAAGGCGCTATAAATGCAAGTTCTGTCCTTCTTTCTTTTTGTTTCATCATTGCACATGCTGAGTAAATAAATTGAAATCTTCACCTACCATTACACATGTACATTACACTGTAATAACGAGACAGTGCTAGCGACTGCATGAGATCATCCTTTAAGCCATTGCTCTCCCAGCCAGCCTCCAACCTTGCACCCTCCGTAAACTTAAGCACATCTCAAAACTCTGCTGCTGAAAGCCATCTTGCATCAAGTCACATTCGCCAATCACCCCTGTGCTCGCTGACCTACATTGGCTCCTGCTCCAGCAACACCTCGATATTAAAATTCCCACCCATATTTTCAGTTCCTTCCAGGGCCTCACCCCTTCTCTATCCTGGTAACCTTGTCCATCCCTACAACCTTCTAAGATCTCTGCTCTCCTCCAATTATGGCCTCTTGTGCGTCCCTCATTTTCATCGCTCCCCCACCAGCAGCCGTGCCTTCAGCTGTCTGGACACTAAGCTCTGGAATTCCCTCCTTAAACCTCTTCATTTCTCTCCCTCTCTCTCCTTCCTTATGACGCTCCTTAAAACCTACCTCTTTTACCAAGCTTTTGGTCACTTGTCCTAAGCTTTCCCTCTGTGGCTCGATGTTAAATTTTGTTTGATTATCGCTCCTATGAATAATCGCCTTGGGGCCTTTTACTATGCTGAAGGTGCTATATAAATGCAAGTTGTTGTTGTCGTCTCTGAGGCCTGGGTTCCAATACAACTCCAAATTTGATCCAACTTCAGATGCCTCTCCTGACTGCAATGGGCATGCCAGTGCAGTTTGCGAGCCGAGCCCAATTCCGAAGGAGAACAAGGTCATGTCACAAAATTGGCCAGAAGTTGGCAATCAGACTTAATCTACAAGGAGGTCTGGAAGAAATAGAAATTACATACCTCTGCAGTAAAGAGGGTCTTTCTGAAACTTGGGTGAAGGCAACTATTGAAAAAGTCCACGACAATTCATTTAAGTCAATACAGTTGAGGTGAGAGTGACTGCCCTTGACATCAAGGCAGCATTTGACCGAGTATGGCATCAAGGAGCCCGAGCAAAACTGAGGTCAATGGGAATCGGGGGGAAACCCTTCGCTGGTTGGAGTCATACTTAGTGCAAAGGAAGATGGTTGTGGTTGTTGGAGGTCCGTCATCTGAGCTCCAGGACATCACTGAAGGAGTTCCTCAGGGTAGTGTCCTAAGCCCAACCATCTTCAGCTGCTTCATCAATGACCTTCCTTCAATCATAAGGTCAGAAGTGGGGATGTTCGCTGATGATTGCATAATGTTCAGCACCATTTGTGACTCCTCAGATACTGAAGCAGTCCATGTAGAAAAGCAGCAAGACCTGGACAATATCCAGGCTTGGGCTGATAAGTGGCAAGCAACAATCGCACAATACAAGTGCCAGGCAATGACCCTCTGCCACAAGAGAGAATCTAACCATCTCCCCTTGACATTCAATGGCATTACCATCATTGAACCCCCACTATCAACATCCTAGGGGCTACCATTGACCAGAAACTGAAATGGAGTAGCTATATAAATACCTTGGCTACAAGAGCAAGTCAGAGGCTAGGAATCCTGCAGCAAGTAACTCACCTCCTCACTCCCCAAAGCCTGTCCACCATCTACAAGGCACAAGTCAGGCGTGTGATGCAATACTCTCCAATTGCCTGAATGGATGCAGCTCCAACAACACTCAAGAAGCTCGACACCATCCAGGACAAAGCAGCCCGCTTGATTGGCAACCCATCCACAAACATTCACTCCCTCCACCACCGATGCACAGTGGCAGCAATGTGTACCATCAACAAGATGCACTGCAGCAACACACCAAGTCTTCCTAGACAGCATCTTCCAAACCCGCGACCTCTACCAACTAGAAGGACAATGGCAGCAAATGCATGGGAACACCACAACCGCAAGTTCCCCTCCAAGTCACACACCATCCTGACTTGGATCTAGATTGGTGTTCCTTCACTGTCGCTGGGTCAAAATCCTGGAACTCCCTTCCTAACAGTTCTGTTGTACCTACACCCCAAGGACTGCAGCGGTTCAAGAAGGCAGCTCACCACCACCTTCTCAAGAGCAATTAGGGATGGGCAAAAATGCTGGCCTAGCCAGTGACACCCACATCCCTTGAATGAATGAAAAAAAGGAGCTATCAGCAGATTCCTCGACATTGATTCACCACTTGAATAGTTTCAGCTCCTACCTTCAATAAAAATGAATGAATAAAACCGCAGTAAATGTTATTTCTTTTTATTTCATTCTCATGATGTGGGTGTTGCCAGCAAATCCAACATTTACTGCTGATCCCGAGTCACCGTTTAGACAGTGTAGTGAGCCAATCTAAATGCTTTTATTTAGAAAATGTCACTGTTTTTAAGAGTGGATACAGCTCAGGTATATTAAACTTGAGACAGGCTTTTTGTTACTTCTCCCGAATCTCCTTTCGAAAATTGTTGGTGGCTCTAGCAAGACAAATCATGGGATGTAGTTGGACGGAACTTTTCCTCAAGCATTTGGTCAGTACCATCTTTCTCACTGTCTTTCTTCCCTGCTAGCTTGCTTGTGCCCTTTCAAGCCAACAGTCCATTCCAAACAAACATGGAAGAGTTAACGGCTGAGGGGGTATAGCTCAGTGGTAGAGCATTTGACTGCAGATCAAGTGGTCCCTAGTTCAAATCCAAGTATCCCCTTCTTGAACTTTATTTCTAATGGGAGCGAAGGGATAGGGTGGGAAAGTGCAGCTGATGTCAACGTTCAGACGTGGTCCTATAAAATGGCAGAGAAGATCCAATTTCTGATATAAAAGCAAAATACTGCGGATGCTGGGAATCTGAAATAAAAACAAAAAATGCTGGAAATACTCAGCATCTGTGGAGAGAGAAGCAGAGTTAACCTTTCAGTGACCCTTCTTCAGAACTGGCAAATATTAGAAATGTGAAAGGTTATAAGCAAGTAAAGTGGGGGTGGGGCAAGAGATAACAAAAGAGAAGGTGTAGATGGGACAAGGTCACAGAATAGCTGACCAGAAGGTCATGGAGCAAAGGCAAACAATATGTTAATGTTGTGTTGAAAGACAAAGCATTAGTACAGATAGGGTGTTAACAGACTGAAAATGTTAACTCTGTTTCTCTCTCCACAGATGCTGCCAGACCTGCTGAGTATTTCCAGCATTTCTTGTTTTTACTCCAATTTTTTATGTTCTTATGTCAGCATTTTACAAGTAAAATGCCATCAGCTTTTCCCACTTTTGGAAACTGCCAGTCTCAACCACGCCAAACCTTTGGATGGTGGGATTGCAACACACCAGAATCAGATACGGAGGACAGCATGAACAGAATCAGTCAGATGGCAGTTCAATGTATGCTGGCATCATTTTTAGGTTACTAGACTAATAACGCAGGGATGTGAGTTCAAATCTTATCCTGGCAGCTGGGGAACTCAAATTCAGTTAATTAATTACAGAAATCTGCAATTAAAAAAAGCTAGCTTTAGTCATGGTAACCATAAATCTACCAGATTGTCATTAAAAAAATTTATCTATTCACTAATGTCCTTTAGGGAAGGAAATTTGCCCTCCTTACCCAGTCTGGCCTACATGTGACTCCAGATCCACAGCAATGTAGTTCACTCTTAACCTCCCTCTGAACTGACCTAGCAAGCCACTCAGATGTACCATTATGGATGGGCAATAATTGCCTGCAATGCCCACATCCTATGAATAAATGTGAAGAAAGCTTTCTCTCACTGATTGTTACACATAAGCTTTAAGGCAGAAAAAAATTGAAACTGAGATATTGGCTTCAAGAGTCATTGGAGGTTATTTTGATGTTGGCCGTAAAATATTGGATCAATTGTTTGATATTGGATCAATGAAAATGAAAATCAGGGGCAATATCACCTGTTTTACAATATAGCCCCAAAGTCACAACTACCACCATTGTATAGGTTTATTTAATGCTTATCCCAAAGAAGTTATATACAAAAAAAAGGCTAGCACTACCACAGGAGCACCCAATGGGAAGAATGGTCATTATCTAAAGATTCACATCTGCAACTCAACAGTAACAACTTACATTCAACTTAGCACCCTTAACGTAGAAAAATAAATCCCAAGGTACTTCATAAAGGTGTGAGAAAAGTAGAGACTGAGATAAAGATGGAGAATTTGGGAAGGCTGACTAAGGGTTTTAAGAAGGGTCTTAAAGGTGAAGAGAGGAGTACAGGGAAGAAACTACAGCATCTTCAGGAATTTAAGGATGGTGGGAACGCTTATAGAAGCATACACTGGTTGGAATCTTCCTGGTCCTGTAGAGGCGGGCTTGAAGGCGGGACTAGGAGGAAACTTAAATATGAGGGCGTTGGGTGAGTGGCCTCATGAGCTCCTGCGTCCGGGTGATCCTGCGGAGGCAGGTCATCAAAGTCAACGACTCTCCGCCCAGTGGGGGTGAGTAGCGAATTTGAATACTTAATGCCCATTTGTGGGCTATATGGGGACACCGCCGGGTTCACCCTAGCAGTGGCTGGCCCCCCACTGAGGCCAAAGCCCGGCAGGTGCCTGGAAGCGGCTTACCAGCAGCTGGCCAAGGGGGTGCCCGTGAGACCTCCTGTCCTTACCAGCCCCACCCACCACTGGAGCATCAGGGATCAGCAGATCCCCAGCTGCGACTGCAGGCCATCCTGAAGAGGGGTTTCCCCTCCCCAGGGGTGGCCTAGCAGCTGTGGCCAGAGTTTATTTTTAAAAGAATTCCAACCTCTTCAGTGGCTGCGTCAAGATGGAGGTGACTTCGCGGCCCCCATCCTGCAGTAGAAGCTCCCACGTCAGCTGGTGGGACTGTCAACATTTAAAGGTTGCAGCAGGCCCTCTGATTGGGCCTGCAGCCTCAGGAACTCGCCCGCCATGCTTAATTGGCCTCCTCCGGGTATGCTGGCAGCAAGCACAACGTCGGGACGTGGAAATTGTCCTGCCCGCGATTATTTTTAAAAGTGCTTAAGATTCTGTGCGCTGTGTATGTGAGGATGCGATTTGCACATTGATGTTATTAAGAATGAACTTGCATTCATATAGCAGCTTCCAAAATAAATTAAAGCACTTTACAACCAGTGAAGTATTTTTGAAGTGTAGTCACTGTTATAATGCAGGGAAATGCAAGCTGAAGGCAATAGCCCCTGAACTTGTGCACAGCAAGATCCCACAAACAGCAATGAGTTAAAGACCAAGTAATCATTATTTTGGCTGAGGGACACTCCCTTGCTCTTCTTTGAACAGTGCCATGGGATCCACCTGAGAGGGTAGATGGGCCTTCAGTTTAATATCTCATCTGACAGAAGGCACCTCCCTCAGTAGTGCACCAGAGTGTCAGCCTAGATTATGTCCTCAAGTCTCTGGAGTGAGATTCGGTTGCCACAACTTTCAGCAATTAAATAAATGACTAAATCATTAATTTTAGGTGTTGGTTGAGGGAGATATATTGGCCAGGACACCGTGAAAGCTCCCTGCTCTTCTTTGTATAGTGCCATGAGGCCTTTAATGTCCACCCGACACAGCACAGATCCACAGTTTAACATCTCATCTGAAAGACAGCACCTCTGACAGTGTAGCACTCCTTCAGTACTGCACTGGATGGTCAGTCGGCCCAGATTATGTACTCAAGTCTTTGAAGTGGTATTTCAATTCATGACCTGCTGACTCAGAGGCAAGAGTGCTACCTACTGAGCTGCAACTAACATTTAATGTCCCCCATGGTCAAATAGCCTGCCAAGCACTCACTATTGGCCCCCAACATGTTTAGAATGGGTACTTGGGTGAGATTCTGTAGAGCTGTCGCCCTCCGAGGAACTTGTATCCCAGCAAGAGGAGAAGGGAGGAAGAAAACCGAGCAGGAAGAAATCAATAAATTAAAACCTCACCTGCTTATTTTATATTGTTAATACATTTAGTCAGGTCTCAGTCAGACTCTGGATGGAGGGAGAGCTCAGGGGCTATTGACCTTCAGTTTGTTGAAATCTATTTAGAAACCCTGTAAAATCTGTCTGTGGCAGAGCTTTGTAGGCCTTTTCGCATGATGGTGTGATTCACTTATCATTTCCACCAGGATATTACACAGATGACCTTTGCACCCAGTGTGTTGCCTGGATACAATCAGTTGCCAGCTCTAACATACCTTGATGAAAGTTATTTTCTTTCGTCACTGTTATAATGCAATAAACACAGCAGCCAATTTGCACACTACATGGTCCCACAAACAGCAATGAGATAATGGTCAACTAAACTGTCTTAGGCAGCACATCTGGGAAAAACTCCCCTGCTCTTCCTTTAGCAGAACCACAGAATCATTTACGTCCACCCCAGAGGGGACGGGGCTTCCATTTAACGTCTCATCCAGAAGACAACACTTCCAGCA
Source organism: Heterodontus francisci (assembly GCF_036365525.1). Lineage (NCBI taxonomy): Eukaryota > Metazoa > Chordata > Chondrichthyes > Heterodontiformes > Heterodontidae > Heterodontus > Heterodontus francisci. Next base: position 67,573,290 of record NC_090395.1, on the reverse strand, counting down.
ATATTGCACTCCCTCAGTAGTGCAATGGGAGTGTCAGCCTAGACTATGTGCTCAAACCTCTAGAGCGAGACTTGAACCCATGCTGTTCAAGTCTCAGAGGCGGGGGTTCGACCACTGAGCCATGACTGGCACTCTCAGCAAACAGCTCCCTTGAGTCTCGACTCCATTTCCTCACTCTCCCCCTCCCCCACTTTTAAAAATCAGTCGCAAAGTTGCAGATTATAGGACTAAATTTGTGCACAAGATTTCAGATAGCAAAATCTTGAAGAATTTATGGAAAAAACCAGAGTTCAATTACAAAAACGTCTGTGTTAAATGGAACCGGCTGGCGTCTCTGACTAAATCACTTCAAACTTGTCCGTAACCTTGGAAAGGCTACTGGAGCACATCCAAGGTTACCAAAACTGCCACGCTTGATAGGAATCACACTGCCTCAGGATTGCCACCTCATTCCTGCATTCTTTGTTAATTTCCAAGATTTCTCTTGCCTTCTCCTGGCTGTTTTTGTGTATGTTGGAAGTGGCACTAAATGTTGCTGATATGCAATCAAAAATCTTGCGCTTTGTCAGCACCTAACATTTCTCCATTTATAATCCCTCCATCTGTAAGTAGAGCTACATCGCAACCCATGAGTTTGTCCATGTCAGGGAAGAAGGAGTGAGATTTATAATCCAGAAGAGATGTGTGTGCAGATGGAGCAGTATTTAGCAACCAATTTGTATACATCAAGGCCCCACATACAACAATATGAGTTAATCTGTTTGAATGATGTTGGTTGGGGGATAAATATTGGCCAGGCCACCAGGGAGAGCTCCCACGATCTTCTTCGAAATAATGTCATTTGCAACTACCTGAGAGGGCAGAGGGAGCATCAGTTTAATGTCTCATCTGAAAGACACCCCCTCTAACAGTGCACACTCCCTCAGTTCATTTTCCCTCACCAGCATCTTTTATTTTAGATGAAAGGAAAATAAGAGGAAAGAAATGAATAGAGAAAATAAAAGGGGTGAAGTACTTTGTGGAGAGACTAAAGAAGCTGGATTGTACCCATCAGAGTTGAGAAGATTAAGGGGGATTTGCTGGAGGTGTTCAGAATTAAGAGGTTTTGATAGAATAAATAAGGAGAAACTGTTTCCACTAGCAAGAGAGTTGGTAACCAAAGGATACAGATTTAGATAAATTAATAAAAGAAGATGAGGTGAAAAAATGTTTACGCAGTGAGTTGTGATCTGGAATGTGCTGCCTGAAAGGGTGGTAGAAGCAGATTAAATATTAACTTTCAAAAGGGAATGAGATATATAACTTAAAAAGGAAAAGAAAAACTAACAGGGCTATGGGGAGAGTGGGGCCAATTGGGCAGAATCTTCCAGGTTCCACTGAGGTTGGTTTGAAGGTAACACCAGGAACAAACCTGCAGAATAGGAAGTTGGGTAGGCTGCACAACGCGATCCCCCCCTCCGAGCGACCTTGCAATAGGCGGGGTCATAAGAGCAATGGTGGGTAGTCAGTTGTGGCAATTAAATGGCCACTTGGGGACAGATTGGGGACACCGCCAAGATCTTACCAGCGGTGGATGGGTCCCTCTGCTGAGGCCGAATCCTGGCAGATGGCTGGAGGCAGCCTCCTGGCAGCAGGCCAGGGTGCCAGCGTGGCCTCCATTATGGGTGGTAGAGGCAGGAACCCTCACAACACTTAAGATATATTTAGATGAGCACTTGAAACGCCATAGCATACAAGACTACGGTGCAAGTGCTGGAAAATGGAAATTAGAATAGATAGGTGCTTGATGGCTGGCACGGACATGATGGGCCAAAGGGCCTGTTTCTGTGCTGTATAACTCTATGACTCTATGACTCTATCTCCCCCTTCTCCAGATCTGCCAGAAGTCAACAGCTGTGGCTACATATCATCCTGCTGAGGGGCTCCCCCTCCACAACAATGGCCTGGCAACTGTGGCCACACTTATTTTCACAGATTTTTTACTTCTTCAGAGAGCCCCCTCCTGTCTCCCCGCAACCCCCCACTGCGGTCTCCCTCCTACATCAGCAGCACCCACCTCACCTCTCCCTGTGTGGCTGCCAGCCACCCAGAGCCTCGGGTGCTCCCATTGGCCCTCCCGTCTGGGGAGCCCAGCCACTGTCCCTAATTGGACAGGGCTCCCTCCTAATTGGCTGCCACCGGGATGATAGCATAGGCGGACAAGACTCATAGACCATTGGGATCGGGACACGCGTATGGTCCTGGCCCTTGTTCAGAGACTAAGACAGTAAGATTCTGCCCATTGGATAACTCAAAAAGACAGCATCGGCACAATGGGCCAAATGGCCTCCTTCTGTGTTGTGTCATTTTATGAATAGTTTGAGGGCGATGAGGTGCAAACGTTTTTTCCTCTTTTCTCACTCTAGCTGGGGAGATGTTGCATGTTTTGTTTTAGCAGAGAGGGCTAACGGGGAATGAGATGTGGTTCTTGACCAAGAGTAAACTCGCTAAGATAAAGACCTTGCTGAAACCACACGACTGCAGATATTTGCTCTTCAGTTTGCTGCCTTACTCCTATAGTGAGGCGACGGCCCGGGCTCGGTTACAGCTCCACCGGTCTTACAGTTCCCGCCCAATTAATCTGAAGAATGATTCTGCAGAACATTTACCGCTGCACAGTTTCAAACCCGAGCTACGTTCTCTGCAGCAATAGACCCCAACAAGGAGTCTGGGCTTTCTGGCGGAGGGGGGACAGAGAGGGAAATTGGGGTGTTGGCAGTGCCTCTGGCAATACGTCTCACACACACGGTATACACACATCATAAAAATTCTTAATAGGCTTGACAGCGTTGGTGCTGGGAGGATGATTCCTCTGGCCGAATAGTCTAGAACATGGGGTCATTGTCTCAGAATAAGGGGTCAATCATTTAGGACTGAGGTGAGGAAAAATTTCTTCACTCAGAGGGTTGTGAACCTTCAGAATTCTCAACCCCAAAGAATGCTCAGTCATTAAGTATATTCCAGGCTGAGACCAATAGATTTTTGGGCACTAAGGAAATCAAGGGATACGGTGATAGTGCAGGAAGGTGTAGCTGAGGTAATCAATCAGTCATGATCTTATTGAATGGCACAACAGGCTTGAGGGGCCAAATGGCCGACTCCAGCTCCTATTTCTTATGTTCTTTTGTATGCACGGGAGTATACACACAAACACATAGGTACACACATATTTTTAATGAGCATCCCTAGCTAATGATCAGGGGTGGGATCATCCCTTTCTCTGCTCCTGACAGTACAAGGCCAATTGTGGAACCAAAGCTAACTCAGCATATATTGGCAATCAAACCTCTAACCAACCGGTCCGCCTGCTTCAGTACTACACTGGGTCAAGCCCTTATCCACAAGGAATCAAGTAAACGTATAAAAGAGTTTGAAATATAATATAAAACCTTTCGTACCTGGTTGAGTTTTGATTGTTTTCTTAATGAGATTCAGAGGTTCGCTTTACTGGTCAGACAATCAGGAGTTGTGTGTTTTTAAAAACTGCGACATTAAGTCAGAGCAAAGTCCAATCTCTCCAAGTCTCCTCGCTGCAGTGATTCTAAGAGGCTGTCTGTACTGACTGGAGCCCGAGGGAGTTCTGCTGTAGTGCCCAACACAGGAGACATGCCAAGGTCCACAAATGATAATCAACGCCCTGCCTCTCTTCGAGTATCTCAGCCACTCCTAAAGCCAGATATTATGCACAGGTAAATAATTACTTGACTGAGAACTGCCCATCATGAGCCACTTTTAGTGTTTTTTTTAATGTGGATTGTTCATACCAAAGGATTTTTGCTTACGCAAAGAATAAATTACTCGTGAAGCAAGAATGATTTGTAACACTGCAAGTCTGTGTGAAGCTGAGCGATAACAGAGTCTCCATGTCAACCCTTGTAGATGTACACACCAGTCCAAAGGGAACCAGTCACTCACAGGTGATAACATAGAGCCCAGTGTCTCACCAGAACCGCAGAGCGCAGAAGGTGAGTTTGAAATGTTGCACATTTTTCAATTTTGCACAATCGTAAAGGCAGACTGGGTGTGGGAGAACATCAGTGCGGAGGTTTTGGTGGAAGACTGGAAAATAATCATGCTGAAATGGAGATTTCTAACCAGCTTCTGGTAACGGTGATGTTCAGGGTTACTCTTGGGCAAGACCCAGACCTCATTCCGAGTTCACCTCCATAAAATGAAACATACAACACCCCACCCCACAGCCAGAGTAAGGAAAGAGGAGAAACCCTCTGCACCTCATGAATCTTGTTCTTTTGGGCCTCCTTATCTCGAGAGACAATGGATACGCGCCTGGAGGTGGTCAGTGGTTTGTGAAGCAGCGCCTGGAGTGGCTATAAAGGCCAATTCTGGAGTGACAGGCTCTTCCACAGGTGCTGCAGAGAAATTTGTTTGTTGGGGCTGTTGCACAGTTGGCTCTCCCCTTGCGCCTCTGTCTTTTTTCCTGCCAACTACTAAGTCTCTTCGACTCGCCACAATTTAGCCCTGTCTTTATGGCTGCCCGCCAGCTCTGGCGAATGCTGGCAACTGACTCCCACGACTTGTGATCAATGTCACACGATTTCATGTCGCGTTTGCAGACGTCTTTATAACGGAGACATGGACGGCCGGTGGGTCTGATACCAGTGGCGAGCTCGCTGTACAATGTGTCTTTGGGGATCCTGCCATCTTCCATGCGGCTCACATGGCCAAGCCATCTCAAGCGCCGCTGACTCAGTAGTGTGTATAAGCTGGGGATGTTGGCCGCTTCAAGGACTTCTGTGTTGGAGATATAGTCCTGCCACCTGATGCCAAGTATTCTCCGAAGGCAGCGATAATCTTGTGCTATTCATGTAAACATACAGCACAGAAGCAGGCCATTCAGCCCATCACATTTATGCCAGAAGAGCATCTTTGAAATAGCTATCCAATTAGTCCCACTCCCTAATCCCTTTTCCTAATAGCCCTGCAGTTTTTTCCTTTTCAAGTATGTATCCAGTTCCCTTTTGTAAACTGCTATTGAATCTTCGTCCACCACCTTTAAGGCTGATGAAGAACTTTTGAAGGGTCATCACTGTTGTGATGCAGGAAATGTGACAGCCATTTTGTGTACAGCAAGATCCCACAAGTAGCAATGTGAAAATAACCAGATTTAGTGATACTGGTTGAGGGATAAATATTGGCCAGAACTCTCCTCCCTTGCTCTTCTTTGAAATAGTGCTGTGAGATCTTTCACTGAAAGGGCAAACTTTTAATCCAAAAGGTAGCACTTTCCAACATTGCAGTATCCCCACATTACTGCACCAGGAGCATCAACCTAGATTTTGTCTACCAAGTAAGACTTGAACTCACAACTTTTGAACTTAAAGACAAGCATGCTATTAATTGAGCCATGGGTGACATTGATTGAGTTATGTAAAGGGGTTTTAATAGAAGACTATGCAGCAACATCACTGGGATTGTGAATCTTGCTCATTGGAATTTTAAAACCCAGGAGAAATCTCCTTAATAATGGGTTGAAAGCAACTCGTGGTGGACCAGTCTCACTGAAAACCCTGAGATTGAATCATTTGTCCTGGGAATATGCTCTTATGTACCAGCAGAGGGCAACAATGGATCAAATATCCTGAATTTGTCTGACCACCCAGAATCAACACACCTCATCTCAGGTTCTCTCATTATTCATTTCATTCTGAAAACAGGAACAGTAGTTTTGTTTTAGGAATGAATACTTGGGCTTTGGAGTATATACTTCTGTGGAAATTCTGCCAAACTTGTTAACCAAAGTAAGACTGTTTTAGTATTTATTCTTGGGATATGGGCGTCACTGGCAATGCCAGCATTTATTACCCATTCCTAGTCAACTTTGAGAAAGAGGTGGTCAGCTGCCTTCTTAATATGCAGCAGTGCACATGGTGAGGGTGCTCCCACAGTGCTGTTAGGTAGGGAGTTACAGGATTTTGACCCAGCAACGATGAAGGAACTGGGATACATGTCCAAGTCAGGATAGTGTGTAAATTGGAGGGGAATTCAGATGTGCTGGTTTTCTGATGTGTCTGCTGCCCTTGTCCTTCTAGGTCAGGGACCTAGAGAGGTTGCAGGTTTGGGAGGTGCTGTCAAAGAAACCTTGAGGAGTTGCTGCAGTGCATTTTCCTAAATAATAATATACATTGCAGCCACATTGTACTATTTAGGAAAATGCACTGCAGTAACTCACCAAGGCTTCTTTGACGCAACATCCCATAACTGCCTAGAGGGACAAGGGCAGCAAGCGCATGTGAACACCATCGCCCCAGAGTTCGCTGACAGAATGGTCTAATTTCTGGTGCTGTGTGAGAGCCAATACTTGCATAAAATGCTACCAACAATATCAAGCTGCAGTAGAATGAAGTCCCTAATGTGACATAGGGTGAGCCAATGAATCCTAACTCTTCCAAAAAGCATCGCACTGCTGTTAATGGAAACCCTCTGAAGCAGTCCAGCAAGTCAAGCTGGATAATGGCAGTCAGCCATTCCCTGTTGGCGTTATTTCACACAAGAATGAAATATATGTGTCCCAACGTCTAACTAAAGATGTATGCCAGGCTTCTAATGAATCGAAGGAGCCAAGGCATTTTATCCCTGTTATTTTAATGTTGTTTTAACTTTGTCTGCCCAATATAAACTTATATTTAATTTAGACCAAAATCTCTCTCTAACTTAAGGCTTAGGAGCACAGGAACCAAAGTTGGCCATTCAACCCATTGAGCCTACTGTATCAAAACGTAGTGTTGCATTGTTTTTGCTACATTTTGCCAACATAGCAACAGTCAGTGTACTCCAACAATATTTCATGAGCAATGAATTTTAGTTTCAATGACATGACAAAGGAATTTATAAATGCAAGTCATTTTTGTTAGTTTAGCTCCCATTTCTCCTAAGGTTTAAAATGAACAACCTGGTCAGTGAAGCATATCATTCATTCGTTTGGTGCTAGGTAGACTGCCTCGTGGAATTAGGTACAGCTGACCATATAACTTGGGCTGCTTGTTGCCTCAGACAGTACAATAGCTGTATGTGGAATAACAGCACCCAAGTGGCCAGATTGGGACCAGCAAAAACAAGGTCAGAGAGGAGCAAGTTTGCTGCCAGGCCACATTCTCAGATGTGGAAATTGTGCCAGGCACAGGGTAGATTTGAAAGGGGCAGGAGGAATAAAATATCTTATAAAATATTTTTACGCTATTATTTTCCAGATGAGATCGTGAGTTGGGTCGACGGTTAAAGTAAAATTTCACAGAAGGGAAAATAGAAAATAATGGTGGAAATTTGAAATTAAAACGGAAAATGCTGGAGATTCTCAGGAGGTCAGGCAGCATCCGCTGAAAAACTGCAAGGCAGTTGATATTTAACATCCAAAACCTTTCCTCAGACCATAGACATTCCCCTCACCTTCAACAACAAGTGCACGGAGAACCTGAACTTCTATGTTACCAAGACTGAAACCATCCGTTCATTGCATCTGCTGCTTTCCTCCCTTCTCCTTGCCCACCAAGCCTAACTTTCCTTATGGTTTCCCCTTATCCTAGCCCAGAACTTGCATTTTTCCCTAGTTTCTCTCCTATCTCCTCTCACGCTCTCTCCAAGTTCATCTTGTCCATAAGACCCACCTCAATCCTATTCCCACTAGACCACTGACCATCCAACTTCCCTTTCTGGCCCTATTCTAACTGATATTGTAAATGGTTCGTATCCTTGTGGTTCCTCCACCTTCCTTTCATTTCTGCCATCATCAATTCCCTCTTTAAAAAAACCCTAACTTGACTCCTCTGTCCTTCCAAACCTCCACCCTATCTCTGACCTCTCTTTCCACTCCAAAGTCCTTAAAAGTGTTTTCACCTCCCTTCCTTTCTTGCGAATCCATGTTTGAATCTCTTCAATCAGGTTTCTGCTGCTGCCACAGCACTGGAGAAGCCCTAATCAAATTCACAAATGACATCCTATGTGACTGTGACAAAGGTAAACTATCCCTCTTCATCCTTCTCGACCTGTCTGCAGACTTTGAAATAGTTGACCCCACCAGCCTCCTCCAACACCTCTCCTCTGTTATCCAGCTGAGTGGGATTGCCCCCATTCTTATCTATCCATCCATAGCCTGAGAATCTCCTGCAATGTCTTCTCTTCCCGCTCCCATACCATTAACTCTGGAATCTCTTGAGGATCTATCCTTGGCTCCTTCCTACTTCTGATCTATATACTGCCCCTCAACAATGTCATCTGAAAACACAATGTGTGGTCCCACATGTATGCTGACAACACCCAACCCTAATGCACAAAGCCTCCACTGTCTCTGTATTGGCAGGCTTCTGTCTGACATCCAGTACTGGATGAGCAGAAATTCCCTCCAATTAAACATTGCGAAGATTAAAGTCATTGCCCTCATCCCCTGTCACAAACGCCATTCCATAGCCAACAATTACATCCTCCTCCCTGGTGACTGTCGCAGGCTGAACCATACTGTTCGCAACCTCAACGTCCTATCGCATCTTGAGCTAAGCTTCTGACTCAATTTCCACTCCATCACCAAGACTGCCTACTTCCACCTGGGTAATATCACCCAATTCCACCCCACCTCAGCTCATCTGCTGCTGAAACTCTCATTCCTGCTTTAGTTACATCCAGACACGACTATTCCAATGGTCTCCTGGCCAGCCTCCAATATTCCCCCTCCAAAACCTTGAGCTCATCCAAAACTGCCCATATCCTCAGTTGCACCAAGTCCCATTCACCCATCAGCACTGTGCTCACTGACCTACCTTGGTTCCTGTTCCGGCAAAACATGGAATTTAAAATTATCATCCATGTCTACAAATTTTTCCCTATTTCTGTAACGTGCTCCAGCCCTAAAACCCTCCAAGAACTCTGTGTTGCTCCAATTCTGGCCTCTTGTGCATCACTGACTTCATTCGCACCACCACTGGCAACTGTGCTTTCAGCCTGTCTAAACCTCTCCGCATCCCTACCTCTCTCTCATGCTTTAAGATGCTCCTTAAAATCTACTTCTTTGATAAGCTTTTGGTCACTTTTCCTAATATCTCCTTCTTTGGTTTGGTGTAATTTATTTTTGTCTGATTCTACTTCTGTGAAGCACCTTGGGACGTTTTACTACATTAAAGGGGATATATAAATGGAAGTTGTTGTTAACCTGCTGAGCATTTCTGGCATTTGCAGTATTTTTGTTTCATCCAATGTGTCAAACTTGTCAGTGTAAATATCATAAACTCCAGTCCCTGGAGCTCTGGCCTTGACCATTTTAGTATGTACAAAAAACTAGAAACTTGTTTCATTGATAAAATGGGAGCTTGGGAAGAGCAACATGAGATGGCCAATGATAATATCAATGAAATAAAGGCAGAGGTCGGGTGTTCAAAATGAGCTTAGGATCTTCTATCGATGACAAACTTTCTCGATACAACGATTAGCACATTGCATCGCTGGTTTGAACTGTTCCTGTCCAGTTCTCCATAACAAAACTGTCTTGCTAGACGTCTTAAAGAAGTAGTGTCTTGTTGGAAAGAAGTAATTAACAAAATTGTTTCAATCGATTTACAAACATATAATGTGATTATTGCAAAATACAATGTAGCATATCAAGGCACCTCTATATTAAAAAAGCATCTGTTTTGCCTTCTCAGCTTCCCTACAAAAAATGTCTTGAAACATTTTTATTTGAATACTGCACCACTTTATCTTCAATAAAAGTTGTGGGCTCCAAGCCTCATAACTGAGACTTAATCACATAATTCAGGCTGACAGTACTGAAGGAGCACTGCGCTATCGGAGGTGCCATCTTTTGGGTGAGACGTCTGCACTCTCAGACGAACGTAAAAGATCTGCATGGTACTATTTCGAAGAAAAGCAGGGAGGTTATCCCAGATGTCACGGCCAATATCTATCCGTTAACGAATATAACTGAAATCAGGTTAGCTGGTCATTACTGCATTGCTGTTTGTGGGAGCTTGCTGTGCGCCAAAACTTCAAAAAGTACTCCATTGGCTGTCAGGTGCTTTGGAACATCCTGTGATTGTGAAAGGTGATATATAAATGCAAGTTCTTTCTTTGCTTGGTTTGAGAATAAGTAGCCCCCTATTCTTGAGGGGAGCGAATCATATTCCAAATAAGGAGTCTTTGACAAGTGTGAGTTCACGGGAAGGACGAACAAGGAAGGGCTTTGGACAAGCTTAAAACCCACCAGACGGAGACATTGTCGCTACTGCAGCTCATGAGATTGTCCAGCAGAGGCCAGCTTTCTCTTAATTATCTTTCTATCTGTCATTCATCTCACCACTTTTCGCAGACCGGAAAAGGTTTTTTCTGTCTCTCTCTCTCACACACACTCTGTGTATGTTAATTGTGAAGCTGGAGGAATGGAGAGCGCAAAAGACCCAAGAGATGGTTAGATTGTTTCATCTCATCGGGAATTTTAAAAGGGAGGAAGAGAAGGAGCTATTTAATTTCTTTGCTTCACATTGAGATAGAGAAACAAGGTAAATTATTCCTGGTTAATTCTGGGCGGATTTACTGCAGTTATTTGTTTCCTGCTGAGAGTCAAGGGGTTTAAAGTGATTTGCTCTTCATTGAGCTTCTGTTGTATTGGGGTGAGGGAAGGAGAGTGAAGATTGGGGAGAGGTGGGGAGGGGAAATTTCCCTTCATTCTGGGAATCTCCTCAATGTAGCGACCGAGCTGCAGGTGGATGGATACTTCGACTGATACACATTTGTTTCATTGTGCGTTGCGGGGGGGTGGGGGGGCAGGGAGGTGATGCAGATTTTTCTCTCTCTCTCTCGATGTGTGGTGGCGAGTTTAGCTCAGCTGTTCTGCTGGGAGGTGGTGGGGATTGAACCTCGTATTTAGCGGGAGTGGGGGTTTGTTTTGGTGCGGATTTTTTCTCGAGGTTTTCTGATTTGGGGGAGGAAGGAGGGGGGTAATCTTGACATGATGGAGAAGGTTAGTGTGTGTGTGTGTGAGTGAGAGAGAGAGAGAGAGAGAGGCAGAAAATGAAGGCGTTGCTCTGTTAACGCGGATATCTTGCATCCCTTGCCAGTTTCTGTGTCAGTTTCCAGCGCGGATACATCGCTTGGCTGGAATACAGAAAAGAGGAAGGGGCTATTCATTGAAAAACTAGGTTAAGGGTTGAAGAGCGAGGCAAAACCACGGTTTTATAAAGGAGAGAGGATGGGAAATAGTTTTAGACAATTGGCAAAAAAACGGTGTGGGGGGAGATGAAATCTTTTGAGCAGCCAGTTGTGATCTGGAATGCACTGCCTGAAAAGGTAGTGGAAGCAGATTCAATAGTAACTTTCAAAAGGGAATTGGATAAATACTTGAAAAGGAAAAGAAACGCAGGGGTATAGGGAAATGGGGAGAAGAGCACTGTCAAAGAACTGGCACAAACATGATGGGCAGAATGACCCGCTGTGCTGGAAGAGTCTATGGGATAAAGCAAGAAATCATTGGTGATGCTAAGCAGAGGTTTTGTAAAACTAAAGATTGTAGGATGACAAAGAGGGATAAGGCACTGCAGAGCTTTGAGATCCTAGGGAATAATGAATTAGAGTAGGAATGTCTTGATTTGCACACAGTGGCATGCAGGAGACAAACCGTATCTGTAACTGCAACACTTAACTGCCTATGAGGAAGTACATTTTTGACTAATGACCAATATATGAGCTTTATCTCAAAATAATATGCATTTATACATTGATAAAGTGCTTCAAAACACTTCATGCTATGGGGCTGATTTTGACTTTCTGTAATAATGTAGAATGGGTATGAGTGAGTCTGCAGCCTGTTTACATTTCTCTCAATTTTTATTGCAATGGGTTTCAATCAAAATAAAAAAAAATTGAGATGTGAGAGGGGCTGTCGATTCGCTACCACCTGTTTTACACTATTACGCAGTCAAAATTCTACCCAATGATCTTTTGCAGTGAAATGTCTGTTGTTCGGTGGGCAAATGTATCCACCACTCTGTGCCAGTAACGTCCCATAGCCATGAGATCATAGAATATTAGAATGGTGACAGCACAGGAGGAGGTCATTCAGCCCATTGAACCTGTGCCAGCTCTTTGCAGGTGCAATTTAGCTATTCCCTCTCCACCACCCTTTCCCTGTCGCCCTGCAATTTCTTTCCCTTTCAGGTGCTTATCCAATTCCCCTTTGAAAGCCATGACTGAATCTGCCTCCAACACTCACTCACGCAGTGCATTCGAGATCCTAACCACTTGCTGTATAAGAGAAAGTTTTTCCTCATGCTACTTTTGGTTCTTTTGCCATTCACCTTACATTTCACCTGGTTCTCGACCCTTCTGCCATCGGGAACAGTTCCTCTCGCTATCTACTCTGTCTAGACCCCCTCATGATTTTGTACACTTCCATCAAATCACCTCTCGACCCTTTAGTTTCTCCAATCTATCCATGTAACTGAAGTCCCTCATCCCTGGAACCATTCGCAAATCTTGTTTTACACCTCTCTTTAAAGTCAGTTCTGTTGTTTCTTTAATTTTGCTGGTGTCAGTTGAGAGCAGAATGCAGTCAGGCCACTGGGAGATCTCAATGAATCGCAAAAAGTTAGTATGCAGGTACAGCAAGTAATTAGGAAAACTAATAGAATGCTGTCATTTGTTGCGAGGGGAATTAGATACAAAAGTAGGGAGGTTATGCTTCAGCTATACCGGGCATTGGTGAAACCGCACCTGGAGTACTGTGTATAGTACTGGCAGTTCAGAGGTTTACTACCTGGAATGGGTGGGTTGTCTTACGAGGAAAGGTTGGACAAGCTAGGCTTGTATCTGCTGGGGTCTACAAGAGTAAGAGGCGACTTGATTGAAACATACAAGATCTTGAGGGGTCTTGACAGGGTGGATATGGAAAGGATATTTCCCCTTGTGGGAGAATCTAAAACTAGGGGTCACTGTTTAAAAATAAGGGGTTGCCCATTTAAGACTGAGATGAGAAGAAATTTTTTTCTCTGAGGGTCGTGAGTCTTTGGAACTCTCTTCCTCAAAAGGCAGTGGAAGCAGAGTCTTTGAATATTTTTAAGGCAGAGGTAGATAGATTCTTGATAAGCAAGGGAGTGGAAGATTATTGGGGGTAGGTGGGAATGTGGAGTTGAGGTTACAATCAGATCAGCCATGATCTTATTGAATGGCGGAGCAGGCTCGAGGGGCCGAGTGGCCTACTCCTGCTCCAAATTCATATGTTCATATGTAACATTCTCCAAAATGTGTTGAGAGGTTGTTAGCAAACACACAAGCAGGCAGTTCTCAGCTTTAACCGCGTGTTCTCTTCACTTACTCAACTTGCGACAATTAGACTTTTTTTTGATACCTTTTGTTATGATTTCATACGGCGCAAAAGGTCATGTAATTGTGTGGAGCATCCTGGCTGCAGAGAATGTGAATAACCTTCTGTTGAGGTCATGTTTATATTTAGTGTTTCAAATTGGTGTTGTTCATTGTTAGTTTGTGGTGGAGTCGCAGGCTGATTGTGAATAGTGTGGAGTTGGTCATTCTGATCAAGCTCAGTAATATCCCACTGATATATATATAATGCATTGAGCCACTTAGAAACATAGAACATTTACAACACAGAAGGAGGCCATTCTTCCCATCATGTCTCTTGGCCCATATTCCTGTCAGGCACTTCACGCGTATAGCCAAGTATTTTTAAATGCAGTGAAGGTTTTTGCCTTTACAACCCTTTCAAGCAGTGATTTCCAGACCCTCTCAATCCTCTCGGTGAAATAATTTCTATATTCTCCTCTAATCCTTCTGCCACTTACTTTAAATCTCTGTCCCTTGGTTATTGACCTCTCTGTTAATGGAAATATGTCCTTCCTATCCACTCTATCTCAGCCCCTCATAATTTTATACACCTCAATTAAATATTCCATCAGCCTCCTCTGTTTCAAAGAAAACAACCCAGCCTATCCAATCTTTCCTCATGGCTAAAATTTTCCGTTCCTGGCAACATCCTCATAAATGTCTTATAACTTATGATATTTTGCTATGTATTTGTAGATATTACATTCCTAGTGTGTGTGCGCGCTGCAGGTAATCTATCACATACTGCAAGGTGAGGGAAGCTGATGTCTAATTCCCAGGGATAATCACAGTCCTCAACAGGTGATCCTTATTCTTAGTCAGTCTAATTCCTTAATGGTTTAGCTGGTTAAGCCAGTGAGTAGTTGAGGTATACAGGAGATTCCCAGGTTTGATTCCTGAGTCAAACAATCTCCGCTGTGGAGGCAGCAGAGATGCTGAAGTGGGTCTCAGTTCAACCTCTAGCCAAAGGGGAATATAATCACATCCAATCACTGTTAAACATTGTCTGCAAAGTGCATTGGGTGAGGATAGGTTGAGCTTGTCTTTTATGCCTTTCTGAATAAATGAACCAACATTGTATTGTCTGGCCTTGGCCAGTTAGTTGAGGTGCTGGAGCTGGTGGAACCAGAAACTAGCAAGCTTCTGCCTCTTCAGAAGAGATGGAGAGAAACAAGCAAGAAAAGAAAGTTTCTTTAAGTTGATAGCATCTAGGTAATTGCCTCTAAATGTTAGATTTTAACATCTGCACACGAGGTGATAAACAACAAACTGCTAGGCTGAAACAGACCGTTTGCAGACTTGGTGTTGTATTTAACTCCAAGACGAGCTTCTGACCATGTATCCACGCCATTACTCAAACCACCTGCTTCCACCTTCGAAACGCTGCCAGACTGCACCCCTGCCTCAGCTCATCTGATCTGTTGCTGAAATCCTCGTCTGTGCCTTTGTTATATCTATTCTTAACTATTCCAACGCTCTCCTGTCCAACCTCCCATCTTCCACTCTCCAAAAAACTGATCTCATCCAAATTTCTGCTGCATGTATGCCCATATCCTAACTCGCATCAGGTCTCTTTCACCAATCGCTGACCTACACTGGCTACTAGACCAGCACCCCTTCAGTTTAAATTTTTTTTTTTTACTTATTCATGGGATGTGGGCATCGTTGGCTAGGCCAGCATTTATTGCCCATCCCTAATTGCCCTTGAGAAGGTGGTGGTGATTGCCTTCTCAAACCACTGCACCCCTTGGAGTGTAGGTACACCCGCAGTGCTAGACTTTGTAGCAGTTTGATACAACTGAGTGACTTACTAGGCCATTTCAGAGGGCATTTAAGAGTCAACCACATTGTTGTGGGTCTGGAGTCATATGTAGGCCAGACCAGGTAAGGGTTGCAGATTTCCTTCCCTAATGGACATGAGTGAACCAGATGGGTTTTTACAACAATCGACAATGGTTTCATGATCACCACTGGACTAGCTTTTAATTCCAGATTTATTAATTTAATTCAAATGCCACCATCTGCCATGGTGGGATTCGAACCCATGTCCCCAGAGCATTAGCCTGGGGCTCTGGGTTACTTGTCTAGTGACATTACCCCTACACCACCGCCTTCCCCATCCTTATTTTCATATCCCTCTATCTCTGTAACCTCCTCTAACCCTACAACCCTCAGATTTCTGAACACTTCCAATTCTGGCCTCTTGCATGTTCCCGATTTTCATTGCTCCACCATTGATGGTCATGTCTTCAGCTGCCAAGCCCTATGCTCTGGAAATCTCTCCCTAAATCTCTCTGCCTCTCTACCTCTCTTTCCTCCTTTAAGATGCTCTTTGAAACCTACTTCTTTGACCAAATTATTGGTCACCTGTTCTAATATCTCCTTACATGACTTGGTGTAAAAGTTTGGTTGATAATGCTCCTGTGAAGCTTCTTGGGACCATTTGCTTTTTTAAAGGTGCTATATAAATGCAAGTGATAATGATAATCCTGAACTTTCCCTCCTAAGACTGTTCTGTTTGTCTCTCAGCCAGAAACTCCACACCCTAGGCCTTGATCGTTGCTCTTCCTGGATGGTTGCTCAAGCTGAACCTGAGGAGGGCGGAACTTTGAGCTTCTGCTCAACCGGTTCCTTATTTCAGATTCCTCTGTGTCTTTGTCTTGTCCCTATCAGCTACGACCTCCTTCAGCCTGTCATCGCTGTTCACACTATTCACCCTTCCAACTTTGGTCACTTCCCTCTTCCCTCCACATTACCATAAGTGGCTGACCCTTCAGCCACCTTGCCCAACTCTCTGAAACTCTCTACTAAACTAAACCCCTCCACCAGTTGCGAAGTATCTTGGGATGAATGCATTTTGCATTCAGGATTTTTGTGGTTCTATATAAATGTAAGCCATTGAGGGTACTGACTCATGTTTGGAGGATCGTTCCGTGGCTACCAACTCTGTGAGCCTAGATTGTGCGTGTGCTAGCAAAGCATTCAACCATGGGTTACATCACAACCAAGCCCACTCCTGTCCTCACCCCCAATGTCCACATACACTTTCCAGTAGGGATCAGAAGCAGCAATCATGAATCATATAGCACAGAGGGAGGCTGATCAGCCCATTGAGCCTGTGCTGGCTCTTTGAAAGAGCAACCCAATTAATCTCACTCCCCTGCTCTACCTCCATGTGCCTGCATTTGTTTTTCCTTTTCAAGCAGATGTTCCATTCCCTTTTGAAAGTTACTATTAGATCCTCTTCCACCCTTTCGGGCGGTATATTAAGTATTGTCAGCATAGTCCAGTTGAGCCAAGAGACCTGTTTCTGTGCTGTACGTTCTATGTAATTCCAGATCATAACTCTATATTTTTGAAAATTTTCATCTGGCTTTTTTTGTCATGTAGCTTATATTCGTGCCCTCTGGTTACAGATCCTCCTGCCAGTGGAAACAGTTTCTCTCTCTTTCTGCTCTATCAAAACCCTTCATAATTTTGAACACCTCTATGAAATATCCCCTTAACCTTCTCTGCTCTAAGGAAGACAATCCAAGCTTCTCTTGTTTCTCCACACTGACTTTTTTTTTGTTCTTCCTCTCTGGCCTAGGTCACAAGGCAGGCATTTTCCTTTTGAGGAGAGCGAATCATCTGCAGAGGGTGTCTTTGCATTTTCAGGTCATAGAATGGCACAGAAGGAGACCATTTGGTCCATCGTGCCTGTGCAATTATCCAGTTTCAAAGTGGCAATGGCAGGGCCAGATCACACAACAACTTTGTCTCCAAGAGACAGTGCAGCAGGACTCTGGCGAAGTATCAGAGAGGAATGCTCTTCCTCCAAGTATGAGTGTGCCAGCTTCATAGCACAGATGGTTGAATGCCTAACTCCTCCCTTCCATTCTTTCCTCCCATCAAGCTCCCATCCTTTTTTTTATATTGGTTCGTGGGATATGAGCGTCGCTGGCTCGGTAGGTATTTATTGCCCATCCCTAATTGCCCTTGAGAAGGTGGTGGTGAGCTGCCTTCTTGAACCGCTGCAATCCTTGAGGTGTAGGTACAACAGTGCTGTTAGGAAGGGAGTTCCAGGATTTTGACCCAGCGACAGTCAAGGAATGCCGATTATAGTTCCAAGTCAGGATGGTGTGTGGCTTGGAAGGGAATTTGCAGGTGGTGGCGTTCCCATGCATCTGCTGCCCTTGTCCTTCTAGGCAGTAGAGGTCGCGGGTTTGGAAGGTGCTGTCGAAGGAGCCTTGGTGAGTTGCAACAGTGCATCTTGTAGATGGTACACACTGCTGCCACTGTGCTTCGGTGGTGAATGGAGTGAATGTTGAAGGTGGTGGATGGGGTGCCAATCAAGCAGGCAGCTTTGTCTTGGATGGTGTTGAGCTTCTTGAGTGTTGTTGGAGCTGCACCCATCTAGGCAAGTGGAGTGTATTCCATCACACTCCTGACTTGTGCCTTGTAGATGGTGGAAAGGCACTGGGAAGACAGGAGGTGAGTTACTCGCCACAGAATTCCCAGCCTCTGACCTGCTCTTGTAGTCACAGCATTTATTTGGCTGACCCAGTTCAGTTTCTGGTCAATGGTAACCCCCAGCATGTTTATCGTGGGGGAATTCACCAATGGTAATGCCATTGAACTTCAAGGGGAGATGGTTAGATTCCCTCTTGTTTGAAATGGTCATTGCCTGGCACTTGTGTGGTGCGAATGTTTCTTGTCACTTATCAGCCTAAGCTTGGATGTTGTCCAGGTCTTGCTGCATCCGGACGTGGGCTGCCTCCGTGTCTGAGGGATTGCGAATGGTGCTGAACATTGTGTAATCATCGGCAAACATCCCCACTTCTGACCTTATGATGGAGGGAAGGTCATTGATGAAGTAGCTGAAGATGGTTGGGCCTAGGACACTACCCTGAGGAACTCCTGCAGTAATATCCTGGGACTGAGATGATTGACCTCCAACAACCACAACCATCTTCCTTTGTGCTCGGTATGTCTCCTACCAGTGGAGAGTTTTCACCCTGATTCCCATTGACTCTAGTTTTGCTAGGGCTCCTTGATGCCATACTCGGTCAAATGCTGGCCTGATGTCAAGGGTAGTCACTGTTACCTCACCTCTGAAGGTCAGCTCTATTGTTCATATTTGGACCAAGGCTGTAAGAGGTCAGGAGTTGAGTGGCCCTGGCGGAACACAAACGGAGCATCAGTGAGCAGGTTACTGCTAAGCAAGTGCGCTTGATAGCACTGTGATCAAGAATAGGCTGACAGGGCAGTAATTGGCCAGGTTGGACTTGTCCTGCTTTTTGTGTGCAGGATATACTAGGACAATTTTCCACATTGCCGGGTAGATGCCAGTGTTGTAGCTGTACTGGAACAGCTTGGCTAGGGGTTTGGCCAGTTCTGGAGCACAAGTCTTCAGTACTATTGCCGGAATATTTTCAGTGCCCATAGCCTTTGCAGTATCAAGTACCGACTCTAATTCGGTCTTTTCCAGGAGCTTCCTCAGTCTTCCCTTCCTCTTGCAGCTACAAACCTTTATATTCCGATTTTTCCAGTGCCAAATTACTGTTCCTTAATTTACCTGTGATTATAATTTTGTTTTTTTGCACTATCTTGAGTGAAATGGTTAATGCATCAAATCTCTGTGTGCTATTTTTAGTTTTTCTTCTTGGTAGTTATTTCCCTTCCTCGAGTGATTAGAATGGGGAGAGTTCTTGACCACGTAAACTATACATTGTGTTGAATGAAAGAAAGATGTGCATTTAATACATATGTATAAAATGACATGCATTTCGTCAGTGTCTCGAGGAGAGTGTCTTTGTTTGTGGATGTAAGATAGCACCACTGTTGGTTCCTCTCCTCAGTATTACTTCTGGTTCTTGAGATACACTGCTGCTGCAAGCAATTAAACATTGCTGCACATTGTGGGCAGGAATTCTTGAGATTAGGAATTCTTGCCCACAACATTCAGTGACAATCAGTCACTCTGACGAGCAGCAATGTGAATTCGGAACCGAGGGCAGGGCTGAGATGATTAGCTAGTCGTCATGCTGAGAAAGAAAGTGAGCTACAGTGAGGGGTTGTGGTTGGAGGAAATGCCAAAATAAATTGGGGGGAGGGAAAGAGTGCCAGCATGCATTGCTGGGGCTAAATGGCCTCCTTCTGTGTGGTAACCTTCTATGATTCTCTGAACTAAGTTGTA
This sequence comes from Heterodontus francisci, assembly GCF_036365525.1. Lineage (NCBI taxonomy): Eukaryota > Metazoa > Chordata > Chondrichthyes > Heterodontiformes > Heterodontidae > Heterodontus > Heterodontus francisci. The sequence continues at coordinate 67,553,735 of NC_090395.1, read as the reverse complement.
GGGATGAAGAGTGTAACGTTGAATGAGATGGAGGGATAAAAGTGCTCGCACTGATGTTGGAGTGTTTGTGGGTCAGCTTGATTTGGAAAGGGGAGAAGAAACCCAGTTTGAAATGGGGATGGCAGGCAGGGGAGTGTGAGAGAAAGAAGAGCACTGGCTTGATGAGGGGGTGGAAAAAATTAAACATTTTGTTCGTTATTACTTTCAGTAGGTCTTTGATAAGAGAATTGTGACAATAGTCAGAGCATGCAGAGTCAGGGGGGTCAGGTAGCAGAATGGATTGAAAGATGGCTCCAAAACAGAAACAGGAAATGAGCTAAGGTAAGCTTCTCAGACTGGTAGATAATGGGGAATGATGTCCCACAGGGATCTGTTCTGGGACCGCAGATGTTCGCCCTATACATAAATAATTTGGACTTGGGAATTGCAGGTATGCTCTTGAAATTTGCAGGTGGGCATAGCTAATAATGCAGAATACTGCAGCAAAATATAAGACATAAACAGGCTTGCAGAATGGATGGGTAAAATAGGTAGCTTTTGGGGAATTGATGGTCTGTACGGATGTTTAAAAGTAGCCAGAACATGCCATTTTAGTGTAATATTGTGTTACATATAGCACAGTTAGATATCCCAAAAACATGTCCGTGCCTCAGACCCATTGCTCAGTTGGGGGCGCTCTTGTCCCTAGATCAGGTGTGGGTTAAAGTCCCACTTCAGAGACTTGAGCACGTAATGTAGGCTGACACTCAGGTGCAGTAACGGAGTCCTGCACTGTCGGAGGTTGCAGTCTTTCAGATGAGACATTAAACTGAGGCCCCATCTGATCTCCAGTGCATGTAAAAGATCCCACTATGCAGGGGAGTTATCTTCGGTGTCTTGGCCAATATATATCCCTCAATCAACATCACTTTAAAAGAAACAGATTATCTGGTCATGATCACATCGCTGTTTGTGGGACCTTGCTGTGTGCAAATTGGCTGCTGCGTTTCCTACATTACAGCAGTGACTATACTTGAAAAGCACTTCAGAATGTCCTGAGGTCATGACACCACAATATAAATGCAAGTCTGACTTTCATCAGAACTGATGAAAGGTCACTGACCTGAAACGTTAACTTTGCTTCTCTCTCCACAGATGCTTCCGGACCTGCTGAGTATTTCCAGCACTTTTTGTTTTTATAACAAATCATTTCAGCTGGCCTCTCAAACGAGATTCTCAATTTGGGTTTGGTGTGCAAGCTCATCCCCACTAGGAACTGGATTGGATTGAGACTGCTGAAAATCATTTCACATTGGCCATTTGTAGCTAATAGTCACTACATCAAGTCTGGGTGGCAACTGAACCCAGGCTATTGTCTGATCCACCACTATCACCAACAGCCCCTTATTTAACATAGCCCTTTTTAAAGCAATTTAAGTTCCACAGATGTGTGCACTTTTGGACTGCTGTGTCGGTTTTGTGTTCAGTCGATTGTCCACATGTCCCTTTTTTACAGGGCGTGGTTGTTTACACCCAGCAGTCAAGAGTTGGGCCCCCATTCACTGGGCCAGAACCTCAGCTAGTTTCCTGTTCAAAAACTCCTTCTTTGTTGAGAGGGTTGCTGGAATGCGCACTTTATTAAAGAATAGGAGTAAATATTATTACTATTTTAGGACTCAATTGGCCCTCTTGCAAAGATTTTATTCTGGAAGTTTATTTCAACTGCTGCCATTTTCCCCTCCTCCCCAATCGTACAACAGATTTGTCCTAAGAATCAATTCCATGGTTTATGAAGAGATTGATTTTAAAGCCTTTTGTGTTTTGGTTTGTAGGTGGAGTCTATTATGACTTTGTTCCTTGGTCGCCCGTTCCAGAAGAAGTAAGATTCACCTGTACCAGCTGTTAAGATGTCTCGACCTACGGGCAGCAAGGAACACTGGAAACCATGGGAGTTCTCTGGGATCAGCCGACAGGAGCTAGCCCTTGCAGAGGCTCTTCAGATGGAGTATGATGCCCTCTCGCGGCTTCGGCAGAGCAGCACGACAACAAGAGACGACAGCAAGCCCAAACATATTAACAGCCTGCAGTTGATTTCGTTTGAGGAGCCTTTGTTGGATTATAGTCAACTGAGAAATGACCGCAATGCTATTAAAGGGTCCCATGGCCTGTCGGGGTCAGACCCTGGTCTCAATTATAGCAAAGGCTCCTCTTTGTCAAGTCGTGGCATTGCGTGTTCTTCTACTACCTCAGTTCCCAGGCCTCCAGACCACCTCCAGTGCCAAGAGGATCGAGAATACTACTCATTGTGGAAGGATGTTACCACACCCACAACTGCCATGACCACCACTACAAACTCCTCCATCAGTGGCTGTGCACAGCAACCAATGCGTAGAGGGCTTCTCGCTACTGAGGGGACATCGTGCCAACAAGGAGATTATTCCATCATTGACAATGCTCCACCAGTCCCACCACGAGTTCCTCTAGGCCCCAGTCGAAATGCAACGTTAACAGACCATTGGTCCAAGGGGCTGCCTGGCGAGAGCATTGAGAAATTGACTATACCTAATGATATCAATCTGTTCTCTCCCAGCAATGATGATTCAAATGGTAAAATTGTAGAACCGCCAAACATTTACTCCAGCCAAAAGACTTCTGACGAAGAGTTTGAGTTGATTGACTATGACGACTTGAATGATGCCATAACGAAGCTGAATTTAATGTCCACCTATAGAGAGAATACAAAGCTGATAAGAGTCGGGAGCATTGGCCCTAATTCCATCTGCAAGGGAAAAAACAGGAGGGGGGAAACCTCTGGGAAGCCCGTAAGTAGGAGTAAGACTCTCCCACCTCAGGTGCCTCCACGAACCTACATGTCCAAATACGGGAACCAGAACAATGCTGTCTATCAGGCCAAGAATCGAAGGGACTCCGTTGATCTGGTGAGATCCAAAAAATTGTCCCAATTGTTTCTAGCAGGGAAAACTACATTGCAATGGCTGTACAAATGTTTAGATTCAGTGTTCTGTTGCGTGCACTGCCTGAAAGGACAGTAGAAGCAGATTCAATAGTAACTTTCAAGAAAAAATACTTGGAAGGGTAAAATTGCAGGGCTGTAGGGAAAATGCTGGGGAGTGGGACTAATGGGATAGCTCTTTGCAGAGCTGGCACCAGCATAAGGGCTGAATGGCCTCCTTCTGTGCTGTATTCTGTGAAGTTGGTATGACCTTTACCAGACCAAATTCAAGTTTCTTTCCATCTCCCTTCCTACCTTGGTTCTTCCAGAATCCTCAGTCACCTCCCCCTTATTCCCCATTTGGCCACAAAGTGGAAACCGTCTTTCAATATTTATTCACCGTGAAGTCCCAGGGTTTTGCTTGTACCTTTAACTGACTGCTCCTATCTCAGGGCTGCTCCCACTCACCAAGTTGGCTGAGCAAATTGACACCACGGCCACTTCATTCCCCAGTCTCCCTTTTTTCCCCATCCCCACCCCCCACTTCCAACTCAGCCACGTACTTCATACTTCTCCCGCTCCATGTGTCTCGGTCTCACCCCCTACCACCCAAACTTTTGATTGCTTCTGCATCAGCTGGTTCCCGTTTCCAGCCACCCCGTATGGGAACCAACTCTCCAGCAGCAGTCAGTGATGTCCGTGAGGCAGGTTGGTGGGGGGGGGAGAGAGGGGGGAGGTGTGTGGGAGACTCCTGGGCAATCAGGAAGGGTTGGCAACCCTAAATGAAGCATGTAGGTTTGTTTGTACAATTTGGCTGTATTGTATAGTGCAAAGATGCAGGTTGCACTGTATGATAAAACTCGTTCAGAAACACAGACTTTCATTCACATAGCGCCTTTCACGACCTCAGGACATCCCAAAGTGCTTCACAGCCAATGGAATGAACTCTTGAAGTGTGGACACTGTTGTAATGAAGGGAAATGTGTCTAAAAAGCCAAGTTCATTCTTGTTAAAAATCCCTTGAGATAAACTTGCGTCAATTGTTTGTAACAAGAATGAAGTGGGATATATAACTGTGGTGATTCGCGATGGGATCTTTATGCTGATGCTATTGTAAACGGGGATGTGCTCTTCTATCAGCAGTATCTTGAGGGGGGGCAGGAAGCGATGGTGGGGCAGAGTGCAGAAGTCAGACCTCACAGCTGGTTTGCTGTGATTAGTGGGTGTGAGTGTGGCTTTGAGAATTGCAAGGGATGGAAACTGAGCATAGTATCAGACAAGTTGCACGACATTCTGTACCTGTGCAAAGGAGAAAAAGTAGAATCGGAGCCTTTGTGTAAACCCTAATCTGTTACAGATTTAAATACCAACAGAGTGGCTGCTCGTGCCAAGGTGTTTTTATAAATTGCAGTTGAGGGGAATGTCGGCAACATCACCAACTGTGCACTTGGCAAGACTCATGGCATTGAAATGTATTTTATCAAAGCTTCAAATCCTGTGATATTGACTGCAAGGAACAGAATCTTTTGTTGGCCAGTGGTGATTGATTTAAAATACAACAAAAATCTATTCTCTTCCCGAGCTGTTAATTTGCTATACTTTTTTCTAAGGAGCCCTGCATGGTATTTAAAGCCTCACTCCCTTGTTCCCTGTGTATTGATTATCCTACAGTGTCATGGCTAACAGCGTTTCAGAAGTTTTTGAGGTGGGTGAAAATTTCAACCGCAGAGGTATTCTCTGCACCCCCACCCCACCCCTTCACCGCAGGTAATTCAGCACAAAGCGTGAAGCTTTTTTGTTTCATGACTATTGAATTCTACACCCAGCAATACAATTACGGGCCTGTCCTCCCAAGCTGCAACACTGGCATCTACCCAGCAATGTGGAAAATTGCCCAGGTATGTCCTGTACACAAAAAGCAGGACAAGTCCAACCTGGCCAATTACCGCCCCATCAGTCTACTCTCAATCATCAGCAAAGTGATGGAAGGTGTCATCAACAGTGCCATCAAGCGGCACTTGCTTAGCAATAACCTGTTCAGTGATACCCAGTTTGGGTTCCGACAGGGCCACTCAGCACCTGACCTCATTACAGCCTTGGTTCAAACATGGACAAAAGAGCTGAACTCAAGAGGTGAGGTGAGTGTGACTGCCCTTGACATCAAGGCAGCATTTGACCGAATATGGCATCAAGGAGCCCTAACAAAACTGGAGTCCATGGAAATCAGGGGAAAACCCTGCTCGTTGGAGTCATACCTAGCGCAAAGGAAGATGGCTGTGATTCTTGGAGGTCAATCATCTGAGCTCCAGGACATCACTGCAGGAGTTCCTCAGGGTAGTGTCCTAGGCCCAACCATTTTCAGCTGCTTCATCAATGACCTACCTTTCAATCATAAGGTCAGAAGTGGGGATATTCGCTGATGATTGTGCAATTTTCAGCACCATTCGCGACTCTTCAAATACTGAAGCAGTCCGTGTAGAAATGCAGCTAGACCTGGACAACATCCAGGTTTGGGCTGATAAATGGCAAGTAATATTTGTGCCACACATGTGCCAGGCAATGACCAGCTCCAACAAGAGAGAATCTAACCATCTCCCCTTGACATTCGATGGCATTACCATCCCTGAATCCCCCACTATCAACATCCTCGGGGCTACCATTGACCAGAAACTGAACTGGAGTAGCCATATAAATACCGTGGCTACAAGAGCAGGTCAGAGGCTAGGAATCCTGCAGCGAGTAACTCACCTCCTGACTCCCCAAAGCCTTTCCACCATCTACAAGGCACAAGTCAGGAGTGTGATGGAATACTCTCCGCTTACCTGGATGGGTGCAGCTCCAACAACACTCAAGAAGCTCGACACCATCCAGGACAAAGCAGCCCACTTGATTGGCACCCCATCCACAAACATTCATTCCCTCCACCACCGACGCACAGTGGCAGCAGTGTGTACCATCTACAAGATGCACTGCAGCAACGCACCAAGGATCCTTAGACAGCATCTTCCAATCCCGCGACCTCTACCACCTCGAAGGACAAGAGCAGCAGATGCAAGTTCCCATCCAAGTCACACACCATCCTGACTTGGAACTATATCGCGGTTCTTTCACTGTCACTGAGTCAAAATCCTGGAACTCCCTTCCTAACAGCACGGTGGGTGTACCTACCTCACCTGGACTGCAGCGGTTCAAGAAGGCAGCTCACCACCACCTTCTCAAGGGCAATTAGGGATGAGCAATAAATGCTGGCATAGCCAGTGACGTCCACTTCTCATGAATGAATAATTAAAAAAATTTGGATTGTCTGGAGGGAGCATTAGTTTCTGTTTAGCGCGGGGGTTGTCGCTAGTGGCAGTTGAGGGGATGGATTAAGGGTCCTCATTACAGATTAACTAGCAAAAGCTGACCGAACAGCTTCAGAAAGGCAAAACACTTGAAGATTATTGTAATTTTAACTTCTTTACCCAGTGAGTGGTTAGAATATGGAACTTGCTACCACTAACAATAGTTGAAGCAAATAACATAGACAACTTTAAGGGTAAGCTAGGTGAATATATGAGGAAGAAACAAATAGAAGGATGTGCTGATCAGATTAGTTGAAGTAGAGGTTAGGAGAGGTTCAAGTAGAGCATAAATGCTAGCATAGATATAGGACCGAATTGCCTGTTTCTGTGCTGTAAATTCAGTGTCAGTCTATTTAACAGAAGGCTATGATGTGTAGTTAAGACTGCAAGGGCAACAGCTTGTCCTAACTTAAGCTGTGGATATACCCAAGATTCTACCACTAGTCTAGCAGAAGATTTGCAGGACTGTTCCCTCATTTATTGTGGAGTAATTGAAGACTGTTGTAAATAGGTACCTTCTGATTTCTTAAATGCCTTTGTCACAGTGACGCAGTGGCATTTTTCTTCTTGTATCCTCTCTGTACTCTTTCATTCTGGCAGTCTTTCACCTCTTTTCCTCTTCTGATCCCCCAGCAAACCCCCAAAGTTAACACTGGCATGCTTCTCTCCTACCCATCCAGGTCGTGCTCATAGACTTTTTGCCTTCCTCTCAATTATATGGATGTTCTCTCCTTCTCTTTTCCTCCTTCCTCCCCCGCACCGTCATCAGTTAACACTGATGCTCCTTTGTTCCAATTGTCCCCCCACACCAACAAGCTGCTTTGCTCTGGGGATTGAACTGTGCTGCACAGTGTGGGCAGGGAATCAACTGGCAAAACAACTTGCAGTGCAGACTGGAAATCGAACGTGGGATCTTAAATGGTCCGTAAGGCTCAGTTTCCTCACCTGGCAGTGCGTTTACAACTGAGGCATTTGAGGGGAGCCTTGAAACATGTCTTTCTAAAGTAAACTTTTGAATGGTCGAAGATTGCTGGCTGTCCCTGCACCAGACTTGCCATTTTGGGATACAGCCAAGTTACAAGTTTCCATGCCCCTTCTGCTTGCTGCTATTGCCTCGGTAACTCACTTCATGTAGACAGAAGAGAAGGGCATTGTACCAGCACACATACATTCCCTCTCATATGTATTATTTTCTTCATTGTGATGCTAACATGTTATTGCATGTGATGCAGCACTTATTCAGTGTATTAGATGCCAACATATAGCTGTGAGTGGAAGGGACCAGGGATTATCTGACATGAGGCTTAGCTTCTAATTAGATTTGACCAAGCCAGGGTTTTGTTAATGCTATAGTACACTGTTGAACAAACCCAGGATGATTGTTCTCCCTGTGCCTGGTCTGCTCTTTTGGATTTGGGCCAAGCTACACAAATTGCTTCCCCTTCTGTCTGACCACATTGCTTTGGTAATGCATTGTATGAAGGAACAGAAAATGCTCCATACCAACTGTGCGTCATTATAAGATGGGCAGCTAATCTATATGATCAACACGCAAGAACACAAGAAATAGGAGCAGGAATAGACCATAAGGCCCATCAAACCTGCTGCACCATTCAATACGATCATGGCTGATCTTAGGCTTCAACTCAACTTTCCAGCCCGCTCGTGTATCCCTCGATTCCCTGAGAGACCAAAAATCTGTCTATCCCATCCTTAAATGTATTCAACGATGCAGCATCCACTACCTTCTGAGGTAGAGAATTCCAAAGATTTACAACCCCTTGACAGAAGTTATTTCTCATCTCAGTCCTAAACGAACAGCCCCATATCCTGAAACTGTACCCCCATGTTTTAGATTCCCCGCCCAGTGTGAACAATCTCTGTGTCTACCCTATCCAGCCCCTTCAGAATCTTGCATGTTTCAATGAGATCGCCTCTCATTCTTCTAAACTTCAGAGAATATAGGCCCAATTTACTCAGCCTGTCATCATAGGACAACACCCTCACCCCAGGGGATTTAGTGAACCTTTGCTGTACTGCCTCCAATGCAAGTATATCCTTTCTCACACAGTACTCCAGATGTGGTCTCACCAAAACCCTGTACAATTGTAGCAAGATTTCTTTATTCCTGTACTCCAATCCTGTTGTGAGACTAACATGCCATTTGCCTTCCTAATTGCTTGCTATGCCTGCATTCTAAAAAAAATTCTACTTTTCTATTCTAACGACCAAAGTGAATAACTTCACACTTCCCTACATTATACTCCATCTGCCATCTTGTTGCCCATTCACTTAACCTATCTAGATCTCTTTGCAGCCTCTGTGTCCTCCCCACAGCTTATCTTTCCACCTACCTTTGTATCATTAGCAAAATTAGATACATTACTCTCTGTCTCTTCATCTTAGTCATTAATATAGATTGTAAATAGCTGAGTCCCTAGCACTGTTCCTTGCGGCACTCCACCATTCACTGCCAACCAACTTGAAAATACCCCACTTATGCCCATTCTTTGCTTCCAGTCCATTAACCAATCTTCTATCCATGCTAATATATTACCCCCCATTCCATGAGCCCTTATCTTGCCTATTAACCTTTTGTCTGGCACCTTATTGAATGCCTTTTGGAAATCCAGGCATACTACATCTACTGGTTCCCCTTTATCTACCCTACTAGTTACGTCCTCAAAAAAACACTAATCAATCTGTCAAACAGGATTTCCCTTTTGTAAAACCATATTATAATCATACTGTGCCTTTCTGTCACTTCCTTAATAATAGATTCCAGCATTTTCCTAATGACTGATAGGCTAACTGACTTCCCTCCTTTCTTGAAAAGTGGTGTAACATTTGCCTATTCCAATCTGATGGGACCATTCCCGAATCTAAGGAATTTTGGAAAATCATAGCCAGTGCATCAACAATCTCTTTTAGAATGTTAGGGTGTAGGCCATCGGGTCCTGGGGATTTGTCAGATTTTAGTCCCTTAAATTTCTCCAATACTTTTTCTCTGCTATTAATTTCCCTAATTTCTTCACTCTTTTTAGCCCCTGGGTTACCATCTATTTCCGGTACGACACTTATGCCTTCTAGAATGAAGACAGACACAAAATATTTGTTCAATGCCTCTGCCATTTCCTCATTCCCCATGATCATTTTTCCTGTCTCTGCTTCTTAGGGACCAATGTTTACTTTAGCTACTCTCTTCCTTTTTCTGTACCTATAAAAGCTTTTACAATCTGTTTTTATATTACTGGCTAGTTTACTCTCATTCTATTTTTTCCTTTTTTGATCAACTTTTTGGTGGCCTTTTGCTCGTTTCTAAAACACTGCCAATCCTCAGACTTGCTAGTCTTTTTTGCAACATTGTAAACCTCTTTTAATCTAATACTATCCTTAACTTCCTGAGTGAGCCACGGATGGGTCTTTCTTGCTGAGTTTTTGATTTTCAATGGAATATATTTTTGAACATTTTAAATTGTTTCTTCAAAGGTTTCCCACTGTTCATTTACTGCCATATCTTTTAGTCTATTTACCCAATTTACCTTAGCCAGTTCTTCCGTCATTCTTACGTAATTGGCTTTGTTTAAGTTTAGGATTCTTGTTTGTGATTAGAGTATGTTATTTTTAAATTTAACATGGAATTCAATGGTGTTATGATCACTATTTCCCAGTGGATCTTTTGCTATGACATTACTAATTAACCCATCTTCATTACACAATACTATATCTCACATAACTTTATCCCGAGTCGGTTCCGCAACGTACTGCTCCAAGAAATTGTCCCAAAAACATTCTACAAACTCATCTTCTAGACCACTCTTGCCAATTTCATTGTCCCATTCTATATGAAGGTTAAAGACCCCACAATTATTACATTTCCTTTATACAAGCTCAAATAATTTCTTGTTTAATGTCCTGTCCAACAGTATAACTACTGTTAGGAGATCTATAAACTACTCCCGGCAGTATTTTTTGATCCTTGCTATTCCTAATTTCCACCCATACTGATTCTACTTCATGATTTTCTGAGGCCAGATCCTTTCTCACTAACGTCCTTATGTCATCCTTTACTATCAGGCCTACCCCTCCTCCTTTGCCATTCTGTCTGTCTTTCCAAAATATTGTGTACCCTGGAATATTTATTTCCCAATTTTGTTCACCATGTAACCATGTCTCTGTAATGGCGATTAGATCTAAATCATTTACCTCTATTTGTGCCAATAGTTCATCTATCTTATTGCAGATGCTTCGTGCATTCAGATAAAGAACCTTTAATTTCATTTTTTTAATTTCTGTTTCCTGCAATGGTCTTATTCGCTGAAGTACAATTTTTGTTAAACTCTATCCCTTCCTGTCCCATTTTCTCTATCTTTACCTACAACCCAATACTGTTCCAATGCCTTGACCTTTCTCTTTGGATTTCGAAATCTCCCTTCACCCGAACCCCACCCCCCCCCCCACCCACCATTAGTTCACAATCTCTAGCTTATCCGCTGCCACACTCTTATGTTTGTACCCTCTGTCTCTTCCTGCCTCACTCTCATCATTACCTTTACTGCTATTTTGCTGTCTTACCTTTTCCTCTCTCTTTAAATTATCACATATTCCCTCACTTGATCCCTCGCCCCCATTGGTTAGTTTAAAGCCCTTTCTACTGCCCTCATTATACGACTCACCAGAACACTGGTCCCAGCACGATTCAGGTGAAGATCTTCCCAACGGTACAGCTCCCACTTTCCTCAGTACTGATGAGAGTGCTCCATGAATCGAAACCCATTTCTCCCATACCAAACTTTGAGCCATGCATTTAACTCTCTAATCTTATTTACCCTACACCAATTTGCTCGTGGCTCAGGTAATAACCCAGAGATTATTACATTTTGACCTGCTTTTGAATTTAGCCCCTAATTGCTCATACTGTCTATGCAGAACCTCTTTCCTAGTCCTATCTATGTCGTTGGTACCCAAGTGGACCACAACAACTGGATCCTCCCCCTCCCACTGCAAGTTCCTCTCCAGCACTGAGCAGATGAACCAAACCCTAGCACCGGGCTGGCAACACAGTCTTTTGGACTCTCGCACTTGGCCGCAGAGAACTGTGTCTATCACCCTGACTACACTCTCCCCTACTACCACTCCATTCCTTTTAACTCCCCCTGCTTGAATGGCTTCCTGTACCATGGTGCCATAGTTAGGTTGCTCATCCACCCTGCAGCCCTCGCTCTCATCCATACAAGCTGAAAGAACCTCAAACCTGTTGGACATTTGCAAGGGCTGAGGCTTCTCCACTTCTGCCTTCTCCATGCCCTTACCTGCCTCATTTGCAGTCACATCCTCCTGTCCCTGACCAGTGCCCAAATCAGAAGACCCTATCCTAAGCGGTGTGACTGCCTTCTGGAACAAAGCTTCCACATAACTTTCCCCCTCTCTGATGCATTGCAGTGTCTGCAGCTCAGCCTCCACCTCATTGACTGTGAGCCGAAGCTCCTTGAGCCGCAGATACTTACTGCAGACATGTTTGACGTGGATCACACTAGCATCCCCCAGCTCCCACATACTGTGGCCGCAACACATCACCTATCCTGCCATCTTTGTTATGTGTTAATGTATTTCTCTTAATTAATTTGTAATTAATAAGCTGCAATACTAATAAGCTTTACTACTGCTGGTAAACCTTACTACTATTAATAAAACCTTCCTAATAAATTACCTGAGTCTCAGAAGTTTCTTATTCATATTATTCCAATTAATGTTACACTAACCCCAATTAAAATTCCTTTGTTTAGATAAGAGAATAGGAGAAATAATCACCAACCAATCACTTATCTTCTTTGGAACATCACACGTCAATTCCTCTTTCCCCCTCTGCACCAGAACTCCCACGTGAACCAAATTCCCACTTTCACAGTCTGACTACATTTCACTCTGGTGAAGTCGCCACTCCTTGTGCCCCTCACTCCGTGCGGTTTGAAAACCTGACAGCTTTTAGTTACAAATATAAAAGCAAAATACCGCGGATGCTGGAAATCTGAAATAAAAACAAGAAATGCTGGAACCACTCAGCAGGTCTGGCAGCATCTGTGGAAAGAGAAGCAGAGTTAATGTTTCGGGTCAGTGACCCTTCTTTGGAACTAGCAAATATTAGAAATGTCAAAGGTTATAGGTGAGGCGGGGGTGGGGCAAGAGATAACCAAGGAGAAGGTGTAGATTGGACAAGGCCACATAGCTGACCAAAAGGTCATGGAGCAAAGGCAAACAATATGTTAATAGTGTGTTGAACGACAAAGCATTAGTACAGATTGGGTGTTAACGGACTGTTACTAGCTAGCTGCTACAGTAATTAACACCTATTGAACCAGCTACTTTCAGCTGATTGACAGGTAACTGCCACTGCCAGGCAGCTGTCTGTTTAACAAGGCAATTTAACTAACTTGATGTTTGAAAGTTCTGTGTCAAAGCCTGACTCTTAATCTAAATTGAACTTGAGAAAAACTTAACCAGAACTTAGCACATGAACCAAATTTCCACCTTCACACTCTGACTACGTCTCGCTTCGGCAAAGTCTCCACTCCGTGCACCCTGCAGACTTGCTCTAGTGATGATTCATTGACTGCCACTTCAACTGGGTTAAGCCAATATGTCCTGGAGCTAATCATACAATGGTTACAGCACAGAAGGGAACCATTTAGCCCATCGAGTCCATGCCAGCTCTTCAAGAGCAAATCAGCTGGTCCCACTCCCCTACCCTTTTCCCGTAGCCCTGAAAATATTTTCCTTTCAGGTGCTTATTTAATTCCCTTTTGAAAAACACAAATGCATCTGCTTCTACCACCCTCTGAGGCAGTGCATTCCAGATCAGAACCACTCACCTGCATTTAAAAAAATGTTTTTCCTCATGTCACCTTTGGTTCTTTCACCAATCACCTTAAATCGGTGTCCTCTGGTTCTTGACCCTTCCACCAATGGGAACGGCTTCTTCCTATCTACTCCCTCTATATCCCTCAAATCTCCTCTCAGCCTTCTGTTTTCTGAGCAGAACAACACCAGCTTCTCCGGTCTATTCATGTAACTGAAATCCCTCATTCCTGGAACCATTCTCATAAATCTTTTCTGCACCCTCTCTAAACCCTTCATCTTTCCTAAAGTGTGGTGCCCAGACTTGGACACAATAGTCCAGCTGAGCCCAAACCAGTACTTTAAAAAGGTTCTTCAATACCTCCTTGCTACATCGATAGATTTATAGCTACATTGATAGATTTTTTTTTCAGTAACCACAGGTATTAAGGATATGAGGCAAAAGCAGGTATAAGTTGAGTTACAAATCAACCAGTATCTAATTTGGAACTGGCTCGATGGACTGAATGGCCTACTCCTGTTCCCATACACACACTCTCAATCTCAGGATCTTCTAAAGTGATTTAAAGCCAATAAATAACTTTTGAAATTTAGCCACTGTTGTGTTGTAGGAAATTTACCAAACAGAAAGCTCTGACAAACAGCAATGAGATAATGAGCAAATAATTTGTTTCAGTCATGTTGGTTGAGGGATAAATATTGGCCAGGGCAATGGGGAGAACTCCCTGTACTTGTTTGAAAAAGTACCATGGGATCGTTTGTGTTGTGTGTTGTTATTGTTGTATTTAGTAGCGTAACAGGGACATTCTGGAGAAAGTCTCAGACTTGGGATAAGGTTAACTAAGAACTGTTTGTTTCTGAGTGAATATAGTATAATAGAGTTATTACAGTGCAGAAGGAGGCCATTCAGCCCATTGCATCTGCAACGGCTCTCTGAGCAATGCACCTAATGTCATTCCCCCTCTTCTCCCAATAACCCTGCATTTTCTTCCTTTTCAGGTAACAGTCTAGTTCCATTTTGAATGCCTCCATTGAACCTGCCTCCACCACACTCTGAGGCAGTGCATTTCAGATCCTAACCACTAGCTGTGTGAAAATGTTTTTCTTCTTGACGCTTTTGCTTCTTTTGCCACTTTCAATGATTTATATAAAAGCAAAATACTGCGGATGCTGGAAATCTGAAATAAAAACAAGAAATGCTGGAACCACTCAGCAGGTCTGGCAGCATCTGTGGAAAGAGAAGCAGAGTTAACGTTTCGGGTCAGTGACCCTTCTTCGGAATTGACAAATATTAGAAAAGTCACAGGTTATAAGCAAGTGAGATGGGGGTGGGGCAAGAGATAACAAAGGAGAAGGTGTAGATTGGACAAGGCCACATAGCTGACCAAAAGGTCATGGAGCAAAGGCAAACAATATGTTAATGGTGTGTTGAAATGATTTATATATGCCTCGGTCCCTCAGCTCCTGCACCCTCTTTAGAATTGTACCCTTTATATTGTCTCTCTATGTTCTTCCTAACAAAATGAATCATTTCATATTTCTCTGCATTGAACTTCATCTGCCACCTGTCTGCCCATTTCACCAACTTGTCTACGTCCTTTTGAAGTTCTACACTATCATCGTCACAGTTCACAATGCTTCCAAGTTTTGTATCATCTGCAAATTTTGGAATTGTGCCCTGTACACCAATATCTGGGTCATTAATACATATCAGGAGGAGCAAGGGTCCCAAAACTGACCCCTGGGGAACTCCACTACAAACCTTCCTCCAGCCCGAAGAACATTCATTAACCACTACTTTTTGTTTCCTATCACTCAGCCAATTCCGTATCTATGTTGTTTCTGTCCCTTTTATTCCATTAGCTATAATTTTGCTCACAGGACTATTGTGTGGCACTGTATCAAATGTCTTTTGGAAGTCCATGTACACCACATCAACAGCATTGCCCTCATCAACTCTCTCTGTTACCTCTTCAAAAAATTCCACCAAGTTAGTTAAACGTGATTTTCCCTTAAATCCATGCCGGCTTTCCTCAATTAACCCGCATTTGTCCATGTGACTATTAATTTGGTCCCGAATTATTGTTTCCAGAAGTTTCCCCACCACCAAAGTTAAACTGACCGGCCTATAATTGCTGGGCTTATCGTTACATCCTTTTTTGAACAAGAGTGTAAAATTTGCAATTCTCCGATCCTCTGGCACCATCCTTGAGTCTGAAGAAAACTGGAAAATTATGGGCAGTGCGTCCGCAATTTCCACTCTCACTTCCCTCAGTATCCTTGGATGCATCTCATCCGGCCCTGGTGCTTTACCAGCTTTAAGTATAGACAGCCTATCTAATACCTCCTCCTTATCAATTTTAAATCCTTCTAGTGTATTAATAACCTCCTCTTTCACTGTGGCCTGGGTAGCATCTTCTTGGTAAAGACAGATGCAAAGTATTCATTTAATACCTCAGTTATTCCCCCTGCCTCTATGCGTAAATCTTCCTTTTGGTCCGATTACCACTCTTTTATATGCCTACAGAAGGCTTTAGGATTCCCTTTCATGTTAGCTGCCAGTCTCTTTTCATACTCTCTCTTGACTTCTCTTATTTACCTTCTCGCTTCCCCTCTGAACCTGCTCAGCCTGATTCTCCATTGTATTATCTACCTGACATCTATCATAAGCACACTTTTTCTTCATCTTCATCTCTATCTCTTGTGTCATCCAGAGAACTCTGGATTTATATGCCTTACCATTCCTCTTCAAGGGAATATACCTTGACTGTGCTCGAATTATCTCGTTTGTTCAGCTACTATTCTTCCTGCCAACCTTTGATTCCAATTTATTCAGCGATCGGAAAGAAAAGGTCCAGGATCTGGAAAATACTGAAGTTATAAATATTATAATCTGGGAACAGATTCTTTCCTGCATATAAAGCAGTCTATTCTTTGAATAAGCTTTCTTAATAGGTTCAGGTCGTGTGTGTGTGTGTGCAGGAAAAAAAGTCACCCAGATAAGGAGAACACAGGGAAATAAATATGGTAATCAGGAAACTCCGATCATCACATGCATGTGTGGCACTGTGATCTCAGACTTTGTGAGGAGAGAATAGCCTATTCATTAGGCTCCTAAACACCTCCGTGATATTGAATTCCATCAGCTAGCAAAACACAAACGTCCAGCCAGGGCTGCCAAATGTGACTCATTTCAGTCTAAAATTTGTTTATTGTGATGTGCAACGCAACATTTAGTATTCACTACAATGGAGGTTTCCCCTGAGGGATAATGTAAATCCCCAAATTTTGGTCTTGTACAATAGTACAGCAATACCTTGGGCATATGAGTTAAGGCTATTACAATGCACAAAAGAAACCTGATTTGGTTTTGAAATTTCACAAGAGGTTTTCCCCTACAAAAATTCTGATGGAGAATTGGTATGGCAGCTAAATAGATGCTCTCTCTCATTTTTTTAAATAATAAACACAGCTCCATGTAATTTGTGATCATGTCTCCCTCCTTTTGTTCATGGAGCTCAATTCTAACTCTATCTTGAGGGTGGTGCACAGGCCATTAAATCAAATGCATTCTTGGGGTGGAGTGTGAGTGCCCCTTCACTATTTGTACTGTAGGGAGCCTCTGTACGCTTGTTGATTCTAATGAATCATATTCAGTCAGTGTGACAAACCATATTAAATCAGTGGTCCAGTGTAGCATTTTATAGTCTGTTTCTGTAATACACAACTGTGCAGCGTGGGCCCAGTCAGCTGTGCTTTCAACCTGTTTATGTTCACGTTCCGGCATGAAGCACTCCAGTTGAGTACATCAGAGATGTGTGTGTTCAGTGTTACACAGTGCCACCTGTCCTGGTCTGTAGCATTGTACTGTGCATCATTCCACAATTATTGATCATATGTTTTTGCGTACTGTTCCTGCTCACAATTGCTTTGCATTTGATCATCCATTCACCAATATGCTTTGCCCATCTTGCTTCTCACCAGCTCAAGTGTGCAGCACTATGCCACACCACTGCTCATAATTATCTCTCATCAACCCAAGTTTGCAGAATTTTTACTGCATCACTGCTTACAAATGCCTCGCACCAACCCACGTGTGCAGCATTGTACCAACACGACACTCACTTGCATCTCCCCAGTCCACATGTGCCCACATTAATAGCACTGCTCATGATTAGTTCACACCTGCGCTCCCCACACCTTGTGCAACTTACAATTCAAATCTCCCCCTTCCCCTGACCCCTACCAACCCTTCCTCGCCCAGGAGATGTTGCTGACTCCCCTCGCACCTCCTCTTCTCCCCTTGCCACCACCTCACACCTCTACCCCAAAGAGATGTTGCTGTCTCTCCCCAACTCCTCGGGGCCCACCACTGCTTTTGCTCCCCCCCCTCCCCAACCCTTTTCCCTCCCCTCCCACCCCCCCCCCGGCCTTTTCCCTCTCTTTCCCCCCCCCCCCCCCCCCGCGCTTTTCCTGCCCCCTGGCCTTTTCCCTCCCCTCCCGCCCCCCCCCCCCGGCCTTTTCCCTCCCCTCCCGCCCTTTTCCCTCCCCTCCCCCCTCCCGCCCTTTTCGCTCACACACCGCCCCCCCCCCACCCCGCCCGGCCTTTTCCCTCCCCTCCTCCCCGGCCTTTTCCCTCCCCTCCCGCCCTTTTCCCTCCCCTCC
Organism: Heterodontus francisci; assembly: GCF_036365525.1. Classification (NCBI taxonomy): domain Eukaryota; kingdom Metazoa; phylum Chordata; class Chondrichthyes; order Heterodontiformes; family Heterodontidae; genus Heterodontus; species Heterodontus francisci. Next base: position 67,535,939 of record NC_090395.1, on the reverse strand, counting down.
CGCCCTTTTCCCTCCCCTCCCGCCCTTTTCCCTCCCCTCCCGCCCTTTCCCCTCACCTCCACCCCCGGCCTTTTCCCCTCACTCCCCACCCCCCCCCGGCCTTTTCCCTCACACACCCCCCCCCCCCCACCCCGCCCGGCCTTTTCCCTCCCCTCCTCCCTGCCCTTTTCCCTCCCCTCCCCCCCCCCCCCCCCCCGGCCTTTTCCCTCCCCTCCCGCCCTTTTCCCTCCCCTCCCGCCCTTTTCCCTCCCTTTTCCCTCCCCTCCCCTCCCCCCTCCCGCCCTTTTCCCTCACACACCCCCCCCCCCCCACCCCACCCCGCCTGGCCTTTTCCCTCCCCTCCTCCCCCCCCTTTTCCCTCCCCTCCCCCCCTTTTCCCTCCCCTCCCCCCCTTTTCCCTCCCCCCCCCCGCCCTTTTCCCTCCCCTCCCCTCCCCTCCCCTCCTGCCCTTTCCCCTCACCTCCACCCCCGACCTTTTCCCCTCACTCCCCACCCCCCCCCCCCCGGCCTTTTCCCTCACTCCCCACCCCCCCCCCCGGCCTTTTCCCTCACTCCCCACCCCCCCCCCCCCGGCCTTTTCCCTCACACACACCCCCCCCACCCCGGCCTTTCCCCCCCCCTCCTCCCTGCCCCTTTCCCCCCCACCAAATTTTCCCCCCCTTCCCCCCCACCAAACATTCCCCCCCTTCCCCCCCACCAAACATTCCCCCCTTCCCCCCCACCAAACATTCCCCCCCTTCCCCCCACCAAACATTCCCCCCCTTCCCCCCACCAAACATTCCCCCCCTTCCCCCCCACCAAACATTCCCCCCCACCCCCCCTCCTCCCTTTCCCCCCCACCCCCCCTCCTCCCTTTCCCCCCCCACCCCCCTCCCTCCCTCCCTCCCTTTCCCCCCCACCCCCCCCTCCCTCCCTTTCCCCCCACCCCCCCCCTCCCTTTCCCCCCCCCTCCCTTTCCCCCACCCCCCCCTCCCTCCCTTTCCCCCCCACCCCCCCCTCCCTCCCTTTCCCCCCCACCCCCCCCTTTCCCCCCCACCCCCCCCTTTCCCCCCCACCCCCCCCTCCCTCCCTTTCCCCCCCACCCCCCCCTCCCTCCTTTCCCCCCCACCCCCCCCTCCCTCCCTTTCCCCCCACCCCCCCCCTCCCTCCCTTTCCCCCACCCCCCCCTCCCTCCCTTTCCCCCCCACCCACCCCCCCCCTCCCTCCCTTTCCCCCCCACCCCCCCCTCCCTCCCTTTCCCCCCCACCCCCCCCCCTCCCTCCCTTTCCCCCCCACCCTCCCCCTCCCCCCCACCCCCCCCTCCCTCCCCCTCCCTCCCTTTCCCCCCCACCCCCCCCCCTCCCTCCCTCCCTCCCTTTCTCCCCCACCCCCCCCCTCCCTCCCTCCCTTTCTCCCCCACCCCCCCCCTCCCTCCCTCCCTTTCTCCCCCACCCCTCCCCTCCCTCCCTCCCTCCCTTTCTCCCCCACCCCCCCCCTCCCTCCCTCCCTTTCCCCCCCACCCCCCCTCCCTCCCTTTCCCCCCACCCCCTCCCTTTCCCCCCACCCCCTCCCTTTCCCCCCACCCCTCCCTTTCCCCCCACCCCTTATCCCCTTTCCCCCCACCCCTTATCCCCTTTCCCCCCACCCCTTATCCCCTTTCCCCCACCCCTTGCCGTGTACCGCCCCCTTCCTCCCCCTCCCCCCCCCCCTCACCCCCCGGGTCAGAGCTGCTCGGGGCCGGCGGGGAGAGGAGCCTCCCCCCTCCCGAGCATGCTGAACCTTGTGGCCGTTGCCGTCGCCCTAACTGTGATCGTGCTGAGCGTCGCTTTTTACCGCTACTGGCCGCACCAGATATGGGCCTTCGTCACCCTGGTAACGGCGGGGCCTAGCGCCCAGGTTCGAGTGTAAAAACATCAAAATAGACTTTTACTGAGAGGCAGTTACAACAAATATCACCCTTAACCTCCCACCGCTGAGCTAAATAGGCATCTGCGGCTGGGGGGTGGGGTTACATGAGTTAATTTGTGCACATACTTTGAACATGAATTTGATCACTGATTTCAGAGAAATAGATTCTCTCTTACCTCTGCAAACATGACCTTAAAATTGTGCAGCTTATCTTAAACTGCAGATTTGCCATCGACAGCAAGATAACTGCAGCAGAAAACAATGGGATGCTTTTGAGTTAGAGAAAGATAGCATTAACTGTACTTTTGATAATTTAATTTGTGTGGAAATGCTGTATAGAATTTTATAATAAATATGTAGAAATTACAAGCCATTTGGCCCAGCTGGTCCATACTGGTGTTTATGTTTCACATGAACCTACTCCATCCTAATTCATCTCACCCTATCAGCATCACTTTCTATTCCTTTCTCCCTCTCGTGCTTATCTACGCTATTCATCTCAACCACTACCGACGGTAGTGAGTTCCACATTCTAACCACTCTCTCCTTAAGTTCCTCCTGAATACCTTATTGCATTTATTAGTGACTGTTTTATATTCAAGTTGAAAGATATTCTCCACATCTACCCTAGCAAACACTTGCATGATCTTAAAGTCTTCAGGGGACACTTCAGAAGCATAGGAAAATACCTGGACGCCCACCCAAAGGCATAGCTATTAGACAAATAAACCTAGAGCCTAGTCAGAAGTGAATTTTGAGGTAGGTCTTGAAGGAGGTGGAGAAACAGAGGGTTTAGGGAGGCCAGTTTCCTGAATATGAAGGCAAGGTGACTGTGTCAAAGGGAATGGAGATTGAGGTCCAGAGAACAGGGGGTGGGTTTCATGGACAAGGGGCAATGGAGGGAAATAGGCAAGAAACTAGAGAAAGACCGAGGTTGAGGGCTCAAGAGAGAGGGTGCAAAGCTATGTTCTTTCTACGCTACGTAGCTGCGCAGCAACCTGAAAGTTCCTGTGCGGACTGCATTAATGTGAAGGTGCGGAAAACAATTTAAAGGGCTCTTGCATTTAAACAAATTGCCCGTGCACTCAACAAAAAATAGGGAGTACATTGGTGAGAAGGATTATGGAGGTGATTGGTAGTGGAGATAAGAAGGAATGGGTTCTCTTTGCTCTCTAACTAAGGTCTTGTACAAGTGCAACACTATCTCTTTGCTTATATATTATATTCTAGTACAGGACTAGAGATTCTGTTTGTTAATGGCTTTCTCTACTCGCACTGCCTCTCGTGCGCTATGTATTTGCATGCTAAGGTCCCTTTGTTCCTCTGCTCCATTTAACATCTTACCACTTACGGCATAATTCCTTTCCCTATTCTTCCAAAGTGAATTCCTTCATTGAACGGCATCTGCCACCTCGCTGCTCAGATAACATACTAATGTGCTGGAGCAGACTTTCACAATCTTTGTTACAATTTGCCATACCTGCCAGCTTGGTGCCTTCAGCAAATTTCCACGTTGTTCCTTCAATTCCTAACTCCATATCATTTTGTATATATTTTGGAAATAAAAGCTGCTTCAATAGGGAAATTTGTAGAACACCATTCTCTACACCTTTTCTATTTGAGAAATTTCCTTCGACATCCACCCTTTGTTTTCTGCTTCCTAACCATCTCTTTTCCCCATAATTCTATGTGCCTTAAGTCTCTGCTGTGTGGTACCTTATAGCTTATAGATAAGAAACTTACAGAAGCTAGAAAGAGGAGGCAACAGTTCTGTTAAACATGTGCAAGAGCAATATGTAAAGGCCTATGTGTGGCTTTTATCTTCAACTGGATCCAAATTCCCCGACACATTCAAAGTTCCGCTTGTGGTTTGGCTTGATGAAGTTTTATGTGCGTATGCTTGGTGTCAGGAAACTACCTGGGTCCCTCATGGTTAAATTCAGAGTTATATTTCAGTGCAGAGTGAAAAAAGAAAGATAACATTTCTTGGTCATTGAGGCTCTGCGAAACAAAAGTTGCTTTGGATATAGAGAAATATTGTTTTCTTCAGTATTTCTTTAGTCACTTGATCCTTTCTGGAATATGCTTTGGCAGAGACACACATGAAGTCCTTTTCGTGTGTGTGTGTGTGTCCGTGTGTGTCCCTCACCCTGCCCCCCCCCCCAAATAAAACTGCATTTTAGCCAAAAGATAAATAAAGGCAACTGTTTCTTTAATTGAGCAGCCTTTTCCAATCTTATGTCTTTATTTCTTGCCTGTAATTAAATATATTAATTGCAAAGTTATAACTGGTTGCATTTTCTACATCAGCCGCAGTATTGTTACATTTCTTGTGTTACAGAGCTTACCGCAGAATTATGAGTCGGGGAGCTACGAACTACTACAGGTCTCAGAAGAACGGAATGAAGAGGTTGCAGCATTCTGTCATATGCTGGATGTGTAATTATCTTTTTTGAGACATTTTCACCTCGTTGACCTTGAATAGCAGGGCAGATTTTGTGCTTGTGTGTATATTTGTCTTTTTTTTTTAATTGGGTAAAGATGCGTTACCAATGTACTAATACAGTCAAATAATAATTCAAAGCTTGCATTTTTTAATAATTGAATTATCCATCAATTTGAATTAAGCTGTGTAAAAACAGCAAAGTAGGAATTCCAATAAAAAGACTGATTCCAGAGGACAAGTCTGAATTTGAGTCTGTATGGGGACACCTCCTTTATTGGGAAACCAAGGTAAAGAAGGGCAAGATCATAATGCAGAGACCACTTAGATTGGGAAGAGTAATTGAGAAGATGAGGTAAGTCCAGAAGTAATGGTTAGGTGAAATCAAAATTGGATTTTATAAGCCTGTAGATTGGAGGGAGGAAAGCAAAACTGGGAAAAATGTGGAATTCCACAGTTTTGACATGCTAGA